>NC_141077.1:47090015-47735640 GCF_041138505.1 Cibotium barometz | reverse complement strand
CATATATATATATATATATGTACACACACACACACATATATATATATATTTATATATACAAAAAAGGTAGATCCTATAAAGTCACCTAGAGACCCTTATAGAGTGCCTTATGAGCCTCAAGGCCAAAAAAATAAAAAAACATGCCATGTGCGCTACGGCGCGTTAATCGCTAGTTTGACCAGGTCAAAATGTCGATTTACGCGCCGTAGCGCACATGGCATTTTTTTTATTTTTTTTGATATCTTTGGTCTGTTGAGGCTCATAAGACCCTTTAGGTGCCCTAACAGCCCCAAAATCTTATATATTTATATAAGATATTATATATATATTTATATATATCTTATAATAGCCTTAAAATCTCATAATATCTTATGTCTTATATATATATATATCCTATATATCTTTTATATATATATATTATATATATATATATATATCTTTCAATAGCCCCAGAATCTTATATATATATATAGGTACACACACACACACACACACATATATATATATGTATATATATACATATATGTACATATATATATACATATATGTGAGTGTGTATACATCTATAAATACAATATTTTTTCATACCGCTCTAACCCAATCTCGATTACTTTTTTTAATCACGATCTCATTTAAAATGAATCCTAAACAATATTTTCTATGAACACAGGAACAAAATCTTAAAATTGCGAGGCTTGAAATGGTATATCACAAGTGCGCTTGGAAAAATCACAACTTACAATGCACAACAAAAAACTTTTATTAAACTTGGAAGAGAAGTTTGCATTATATCTTTTTAATAAGCTCTTGGAAGAGCTCAGGAGAGAGAGTTCTAGAGGCTGGTTTCTGGCCTAAGCTTTGGAATATATCACTTGGCTCATTGATTCCTTGAGCCTGAGAAAGGGCACAATGGCCTAAAACTGAGCCGGGATGGTTGCCCGTAAAGCAATACAAGGCAGCTTTCCAAAATACATTTATTTATGTTCGAGGCTAAGGGGTTCTCCGATAAGACTGCACTAAGTGCTTTACATTTTAGGAGCCCGGCATAGGCGATCTCTGCATAGTCTAAATGAAAAACCCGCACTATGTCGGCTTTGAGGGCAGGTATGTAGTGCCAAAGAGATGCATGTCGACCCTCTGACTTTGGCCGCGTTCCTCCTACGCGCATAGCAAACTTGTCCACTTCAAAAGCAGTCTGTCAACATGTCAATATAGAAGTTAGGAAGCGTGAAATGATACAACTAAAAATAATTTGCTTTACAACTAAGAAGTTAGGACATACCTCAGTTGCATCGTCATTTGCAACTAGTTGCTCATTTGTCAAGTTTATGCTTCCTTGGTCTTAAGCATCGCCAGCAACCAAGGGCATGTGTGGTTCAAAGGCAGCTACGCTCTCATAGAATTGCACATCTTGCTTTATTTCAACGAGCGCTTTGGCCACTACAACTTCCAAGGTACTGCTACCAATATCGTATGCAAGCGCTTTTGTGAGGTTGTCATCTTCAAAAGAGATTTTCACTTTTCCTTTGTCTTGACTCCCAGCATTCACGGCAATAATAGAAAGTGCCTCATCCTCGCGAAACCCGAGAGTCTTGGCAATGTCATCCAAAAACAAAAACTGTTTCCCATCAATAATGATTGGATGCAAAGACATGATAACAAGGTTTAGGACCTCCTCAAGTACTTCATCGCCCTCTAGAACTAGGTGTGGAACCTCCTCGGGGACATTCTCTTGTAGAGCCACCAATGCCATTGAGGCCTCCCATTGTTCTGTAACATTCTCTTCCTCAACATGGGCCTCTTGGACCTACTCCATTAGCTTTACTTTGCCCTTTTCTTTTTCCTTGCATCTTTCTTTCGCCACACCCTCTTGTAACAGAAGGACCAAAACCATGTCCCAGCTCAGGAAAGAAGTGCCGATGTTGCCCATTTGTAGATCCAAGAGTAAGTCTTCCTCCTCATTTCTGTAGTCCTTTTCTGTGAGGGATTTTAAAAACCTGGATAGGCGAAATCTAAAATTCTTGTCTACCCTGATGTACTTGATGAGGTCAACTGGAACCCATAGGCCCTCATCACCCTCAAACATGATGGAGTACATGCTGATGTGTTCATCCATATACTGAATGACATCTGTAAAAGCATCCGCGTGTAGATGCATTGTTGCACGCACATCAATTGCTCCCTCAAACATAGGGACGATCTCATCAACCCTATGAAGTAACTCAAGCTTTCCTAGCTGTGCAATAAGTGCGTCAAGTAGAGGTGCCATGACTATGAGTGATTGCAAGAAATAGAGAGTGTGTGATACAGAAAGGTGTGCGAAATTGAGAGCAAGTGTTAGGAGAGAACGATAATTGTCAATTGATGAAAATGAGTAAAGTATCATTTATAAATGGGCGACCTTATTATAAAATTTTTAAAAACTTTTAAAATTTTTAAGTACAAAAAAATTTTAAAAAAATGGTATGCGAAAGCAAGAACGTATCCTTCCATCGCAAGGTCATTTCCAATTTACTAGTGGCTCAAGCCACAGATGCTTGTGTGACCAACCTTAGACTACCACAAAAAAATAAAACTTGCACAAGACAATTGAAAAACCTCAATAAGACAGTGAGGCAAAAAAATTGAAATTGTATTTACTTCAATTCAAGATTACATATCCAGTGGTTATCTGATAGCTACACAGCCAGGGAAAGTAATTTCTTTACAAAGAAAAGATCGTTCCTGCCTTTTGCGCATTACTCTACCATTGATTATCAAAGCAAAATCACCACTCAGTGAGAATCGAAGAACTAAGTAGTCACGTAAGTTGGCAAGGGACCAGTCATCATTCACAGTAACATCTTCTACATCCCCACCTGGCATGGATATATGTAGCACACCCTATTCTGTAGAGGTTGTGTTGGAGTCTAACGCCTCCCATCCTCCATTTGTAAGCTTCCATCGCCTGTAAGGAAACGCAATGGACAACTGTTGCTTGGCAATATGATAGCGCATCACAACCTTCTCAACTATTACTCCGCATCTGATGGTGTCTCCATTGTGTTGAACAACTTTTTTATCCCATGCAGGTGATGAGAAACAAGTCAGAGCTCTCTCCCCCTTTGCAATCCATAAAGTTGGGGTACGATGTGTGTCACTTGTACAGAACAGGTACACAAAGAGGTGTAGAGGTATGAAGCAGGTTATGGTTGCTTTGTGAGATCCATATGTGCACTTCATAGCATTTTGCACCTTGCTTTCGATCTGCAAACAAGCCATGGCCACTGAAGCATTGTCTGGAATTGGCCATTCAATAGATGTGAGAGTTGGCGTAGGTTTTGGAACTAATTTTTCAGTACCATTTGCTGTCGTGGGAACCACATATGTATCCTCATAGAAGAAGATGTTTCATGCAAGAAGTTGTGCAGCTGGACACCCTCCAAAGATTAAACTACCAAGCTCCACATGGTATGCTTCAAAGGTTCCTGAAATTGCCTCCATAGGCTCCCACTCACTATAGTTTGAGGGAAAAATATCTACGCACAGGAATCCAAGAACAATCAAAGCAGTGCTCAGTATACCATTATTAGCACACAATTGATTTAAAAACAAGAATATAAAGTGGTGAAATAACTTACAATTTGCAAGAAATCGTTGACGTTGGTCATGGTCTGCTAGTTTCAGCTCTGTTGCCTTGTAAACATGTTGGACCTTGGCTAGCTTTTTTCCATCACGATCTTGTTTGAGCTCCAATATCCGCCCTTTCCAATGGTGACTTTGTATATCAACGTATCGCTTTGACACCTTGTGGGTTCCTCTTGTACTAGGCTGCATCGTAATCCAATTCCACTTCTCGTACTGTTTGATGTTCCAGTGCCCATCCTCATCTTGACCACTGCTACAAGAGAGAGATTGAATACTGATCGGAGGCCTTTGAGCTCTAGAAGAAGACATCAGATGTATATATTAGAGAGATTATAAACCTTGATGGCAAAGGAAAATAGAATGGTGAGAAAAAAACTTAGACTAGGGAGATGTACAAAAGAGAAGGAGTTGTAGAGCAAGTTCCAAGGTCTTGGCTGTGCTATTACCGCATTTTGAAAGAGGATATTGGAGGGGGTGAGAGGAGACAATGAGTAAGATTATGAGAGCCAAAGCATTTGCAACTCAAGCTTCCATAGCTAAGCTCTGCTGTTACACTCTGTAAAAGGAGGTTGGACAAGGAAGAAGGATGAAGTAAGGAAATGTAAGTGAGGATCAAACTTCCATAGCTTCTGAGAGGAGGTTGCAGATCAAGCTTCCATAGCTAAGCTCTACTGTTACACTCTGTAAAAGGAGGTTGGACAAGGAAGAAGGATGAAGTAAGGAAATGTAAGTGAGGATCAAACTTCCATAGCTTCTGAGAGGAGGTTGCAGATCAAGCTTCCATAGCTAAGCTCTGCTGTTAACCGGTAATTACTCATCACTCGGGTATTGGTTTCTAAAATTGATCATATTACTAGGAAGCTCTTTATATGCTCTTTCCACTCATGTAACCAATTTCTTACTCATTTACTTCATTGATGATCAGAATTTCTCCCAAAGTTGCTAACTTTTGGCAGTTTTATAGTCTTGTAGTAAAATGCTCATAACGTTTCTCTTAGTAGCCCGTTTTTGAAAGTTTTTATATAGGCGCAAAGCTCACTTCAACCTCTATGCAGCTATGTAATCCTCTTTTGTACAACCTATATGGATTTAAAACTGTAATTCTTTGTGTATCTATGTTTTTATAGACTTTTGGCCATTATTTCTTCTTAATTAATAATTAATTCCTCTTAATCTCTTATCAAAAAGAAAATCCCATGTATCTTATCCTCTTGTAAGTGATTGCTATATTCTTTTAGTTTAAGATGTTTCGTCCAAATTACCACCCAATTCAAACGGAGTAGATTTCCCCAGTTGTAGTCACTCCCAAAAAGGGTGGAAAATGGCATGTGTGTGTGGACTTTCTTCCTCTCAATGCATGCACAAAGAGGGATTATTATCCTCTACCCTTTGAGGATGAGATTTTGGATCAAGTTGCAGGTCATGAGTTTTATTCAATGTGTGATGGATACTCTAGATACTTTCAAATCCGGATTTGTGAAGAAGATAAAAGGAAAACCTCATTTATCACCCCTTGGGGAGTGTATGCCTATAGGGTGATGCCATTTGGCTTGACCAATGCACCATCAAATTTTTAACGCTTTATGAGTCAGGTATTTGCACCTTACTTGGGAAAGTTTATAAGGGTCTTTTTGGATGATTTTTGCATTTATTCAAGCTGCATGGATCACTTGGAAAAGTTGAGGTTGGCCTTGCAAAGTATTGATGATGCAAAAGGGTGTCTTAATCCTAGAAAATGTTGCTTGTTGGCAGGAAGGAAGGTGGTTCTCTTGGGACATGTTATCTCAGAAGAAGGCATAGAGATGGATCTTGTTATCTCAGAAGAAGGCATAGAGATGGATCCTGAGAAGGTGCAGGCAATTGTGGCCCTCCCACCACCTACCAATGTAAGGGAGGTAAGGAGGATTTTCGGTAAAACAAAGTATTACCAATGCTTTGTTTTGACATGTTCTCTGAGAAGATGCATCCTATAAATCTGTTGACAAAGAAGAATGCTTCTGTCCAATGGGGGCCCGATCAAATTCAATCTTTTTGTTTTCTCAAGGAATGCATGAGTCAAAGTCCAATTGTGCAGCCTCCTAGGTGGAAGGAGGACTTTTATGTGAACCCAAATGTCTCATCACATTCAGTGGGTGCTATACTATTGCAAAAGGGAGAGCAAGGGCGTATGCAACGAGTGTATTATGCAAGTCGGCAACAACTCACTGATGCGAGGAGAGGTATGGTGAAATGGAGAAAGGTGGTTTGTCACTTGTTTTTGCAATAAAGAAGTTCATGTCATACTTGTTACCTTGCCCTTTTTTCTTCCTCACATCTCAACCTTCTTTACAATTCTTGGTCCGCAAACCCAATCCTGTAGTAGGAGGGAAGTTTGCAAAGTGGATTTGTGAGCTTCAAGAATTCTCTTTCACTTTTATTACAAAAAACACCACTAGGGCCTCTCTTGCAGATTTGCTTACAAAAGAAAGGAAGAGGAAGAAGGAACAGGAACAAAGGAAGAAGTATATGAAGATTTGGAGACACCACCAAGAACTGCTTTCACTATGCATTTTGATGGAGCCTTTAGCCCTTCCGGGCAATGTGCGGCTGGGGGGATAGTTTTATTTGATCCAGAAGGAAAAGAGGTATGGGTCGCCAAGGGTAGGGAATTTCCAAAGGCTACATCAAATAATGTGGCTGAGTACAATGCATTAATTTGGAGATTAGAAGATTGCATAAAAGATGGAATTAAAGAGGTAGAGGTTAAAGGGGACTCACAATTGGTCATCCGACAAATGAAAGGAGAATATAAGGCAAGGAGTCCTAAGCTCCAAGAATTGTATAAAAGGGCAATAAAGCTAAAAGAAGTTTTGAGTTTTGTAAATTTGTGCATGTCAACAAGAAGGATAATCAAAAGGCTGATGAATTGGCTACTAAAACTTTGGATTCTTTCAAAGTAGCTATTCTTGCATTAATGGATACAGGTTGTTGGCCTGAGCTCCAAGATGTTCAACACTATTTAGATACAGGATACTTCCCTCCTCGATTGAATCCTCAACAAAAGAAAAGTCTTACAACAAGGAAATCTCATCCTTACACAATTCTAGGAGATGTTCTTTACAAGCAAGGTAAGGATAAGATTCTTAGGAGGGTAGTGAGCCTGGAAGAATCTAAAAGGATTATAGAATTATGTCATGAATGTTCAGGTCACTTTGCCTCAGCGAGCACAACTCGGAGGATCCTTAACGCACGTTATTATTGGTCTCGACTCAGCAAAGATGTCTATGAGTGGTGCAGAAGTTGTGAAGTATGCCAGGCATATGGGCATAAGCAATTGGTTCCTGGACCCTTAAACCCTATCCCAGCATATGGTCCATTTGAAAGGTGGGGATTAGATCTTGTGGGCCCACTTCCTCATTCCTCACAAGGGAAGTATTACATATTGGTGGTCACAGATTATGCAACAAGGTGGGTAGAAGAGCAAAGGCCATGGTCAATAATAAAGCAGTGTGGCTGTGGCATCCTTTCTTAGGGAATACATGTGTGCCCAATTTGGGTGTCCATTAGAAATCCTTACGGATGGGGGGAGGTCTTTCAAGAATGACTTGATTGAAGCTTTGGTGCATAAATTAAAAATAAAGCACGCTATGTCAACTCCCTATTATCCCCAATGTAATGGTTTAGTTAGAAAAACTAATGGACTGCTTTGTGGATCTTTGTCTAAGCTAGTGGATACTATGAAGAGAAAGTGAGATGTGCATTTTCCAAAGGTCCTATGGGCATATAGGACAACTCACAAACTCTCTCTTGGTTTCACAGCTTCTCAGTTAGTTTATGGAATAGAGGCTATTTTGCCAATAGAATTGGAAATCACAAGCCTTCGCACATCTTTTGCATGCTTGAATAATGAAGGAGAAACACATGCCCAATGCCTAGTACAATTGGAGACCTTGGATGAGAGGCGACTTCAGGCACTTCAAAATTTGGAGCGTGCACAACAACAGCACAAGGCAAGGCATGACGGAAGAAGAAGAAAAAGCGAGAACTCAAGCAAGGAAGCAAAAGTTCAAAAACAACACCTATCTTCTAGAGGATGCAAGTGGCCAGGAGGTTCTCGGACATACCAATGAGTACCAGCTAAAGATATTTTACCCTCGAGCAGCATGGCCAGCAGACCCCCAAGACAAGCATGGAGGATCTGCTGGGGGGGAAGATGTGACATGAAAAATTAATATCTTTCATTTTCAATTTTGTACATATTTTGATGGTTTCTCAATAGTAATAAGGTGGAAGCTTGTCCAAGAAGATTGCAATGCCCACAATGGAATAACGGCGTGGTGATGCAGCGGCTTAGTGACTACCTTGATAACAGCATTCTATCTTCAAATATAATGGTTTTACTTGATTTAGGGTGTACACATTGTAAATGCTACAAGTATGCTTGATAAATACTTTGGTATCAGGGATTTCATATTCACGTGATCACAGCCTTTTTTCTTGTGATCACAGCTATTGTTCACAAATCTCAATGTTCACAAAATTCACAGTTCTCAAATCCTAGAGGGTGGGATGACCTGGTAACCCACAATTGGCCCGCCGGGCTACAAGTCTGGACCGCCGGGCCCGCCGGGCGCGCAGAAGCCCGCCGGGCCCGCCTCCCGACCCGGCGGGCTATATTGTAGTATAAAAGGGTGGTCCAGGGGGTCACTGTTCACAGAATCTTCCTTGTACTTGGTGTCAGTGGTGCTAGTGTGATCAATTTGAGGTAATTTTTAAGTTGAAAGTGTTGGTGTCATTTAATTTTTTGCATACGCTTAAGTTTAACGTTGTTTGTGATGCATGTGCATGTGTCGTTAAATGTTAAGAGGCCCGCTTCAGATGGCCGAGCGATTGGCTAGGTCTGCTGATGTGCACTCTTAATATTTAACTTATGTAGAAATTTTCGTTGTGGCACGGTATCTGCAAATGGTCGGTTTACTGACTAGGTTTGCAGTTACTAAGTTACAATGCGGCTTTGTTTTTGTTAAATGCTTTGAGAGCCCGCTGCAGATGGCCGGTTTACTGGCTAGGTCTGCTGATGTGCGCTCGTAGCATTTGACATGTGTGATGCTTTGCTACTTAGTACGGTATCTGCAGATGGTCGGTTTACTGACTAGGTCTGCTGACACCAAGCTATGTGGTGAAGTTTGTTTTTGTTATTTGGTTTGATAGTCATCTGCAGATGGTCGGTATACTGACTAGGTCTGCTGACGATGTGTCAAAGCATTTAACTTGTGCCATAGTTTTCATCTTAATGCGATATCTGCAGATGGTCGGTATACTGACTAGGTCTGCTGACGTCAAGTTAAGTCGTAAACTTGTGTTTTGTGTTTGTTTTTGACGATGAATGTGATTATTTAGTTTGCATGACATGAGTCATAAGTGTGTTGGATGTAGAAATCTCTTAGTTAGCTTACAAATAGCATTTTTTGTGGTTATAAATGTTGCAACTATTTGTCAATTATATTGTGCAGATTGATGGCGACGCTTGCACTTACTCCTGAAATCAAGAAATCAATTCGTATCAAACTCGTTACCTTCATTAGTTGCTTGTCACCTAATCACATCGAGGGTATTGTGTCTGATAGGAATCGATTTGAGCAAATATTAGGTGAGGTTGTCCACGCAGTGAAAAATATCCATGTGGGTGCTGATGGAGCAGCCATCAAGCATTTTGTTACTAGCATTGTGGGCAACATGCCTAGATGCGCTGTTGACCTAGGTGACGATTGACCAGCGGAAACAAATGAATCCAAGCTGGAGCACTTCCACACAAAATGGAAGGTAGAGAAAGAGAGGTCCAAGCGTGCAAAGGCCATAGACACCCAAGCTATCCTGAGCAAGAGAGCTCGCAAAGAGCTGGACCGGCCTGCTGATGAACAAGAAGATTTATCATCTGGTGCACGTGAGGTCTCTAAAGGCACCCACTTGCAGCGCACAAAGCATAATACTAACTGCAGCATGACAATTGGGTTGCCTGCAGAGGCCATCATCACAGAAAAGAAGATGGGCTTTGGATCGTACGGCGTTGTACATAAATGCCATATTCAAGGTGTCTCCTGGTTTCCAGAAGGCATTTCTTATTGTGCAAAGCAATTCCTTGGTAGTCGAAGGGCTCAATTGAAGTCTTTTGCTCAGGAGGCTTCAATCGACCTAACCCACAGGGGCATAGTGCGCGCCATTGGGCACACAAGGAAGGAGCCATGGATACTGCTCTTCCCCCTCTTTAATGGGGGAAGTCTTGGAGATATAATGGAGTGTGTTCCGCCTCCTAAGGGGACCCTCAGTTCCATGCTTGCTGCAGGCAAAGGCAACAGATACAAGAAAAAACAAGTGGCTCCTCATGAAATGGAGCGATACAAGTCTTTGATTTTTCATGCTCCCGAGCTTATCTGTGCCCTTGTGAATACCATGGCCTTTGCACATGCTGAAGGGATCATCCACAATGATTGCCACCCCTGGAATATAATGATAGATTTCACCAAAGAAGGGGTGCCACGGGTAGGCATCATTGACTGGGGTCTTGCATTGAGGGATGGGATTGAGTTCAAACCCACAAATATCGCCAACAAAGCAGAGCACGATCAACGCCCCTGGAGAGCCCCTGAGCTCGCAGATGTAAGGTCCCCTTGTCCATGGAGCAATGCATCAGATGTCTTCTGCTTGGCTTGGGTGATTGAAAAGTTTACATTATTTTGTGCTGAGTTTTGCCGTGGGTGGGTAAAACTGCCATCCACACAAATTTGATTAAGGAATGGACGGCTGCCTATATGACACCATCAAAGGAAGATAGGAAGACCATGGCAGATTTTGAGGAGCAATTGAAGAATTTGGAAGTGTCACCTGCTGCATGCTTACGTCCACTATCTGAGATGACACCACACTTATTTTAAAGCCTCTTGTAAATGATATGTTTTGGTTGGCTATCTATTCCATGACCTGCCTTTAATCGACTAACACTATTTTGGTCCCAATTGTTAAATATTATTTTGATCCCAATTCTCTCTCTCTCTCTCTCTCTCTCTCTCTCTCTCTCTCTCTCTCTGAGTATTTGAAAATAACAAGTTTGCAGTAAATAAACATTGATTTTATAAACTTATACCTAACATCTGAAAATAACTTTAAAGCTATTCCTAAATTAACATTGATTCTATAAACTTAAAGTGTATACATACTTTTTCTCAGATGGCTGATAATAATGAAGCCGCAAAGAAGGCATTTGAACGCTTAAAGCAAATCTCGGGCACTGGCACTGTGAATGATGCGGCACGTATTGCCGGACGCACCTCCAAATGGGCACCGGCCCATGGATTACAGTATGCCCAAGTAAATAAGAATGTGTCCAAAGAGATGGTCAAGAGCATCTGGCCTGACGTCTCCAATGATGCCATAAAAAAAGGGCGCTTGAAGCTAACACAATGTAGTGTTCCTTTAATTATCGAGCATGCAGAGCGCATTTTTGTGGATGTCATGGCCCAACCCATGCATCACGATGACTGTCCCCTCTAGTTTGCTAAAATGCTATATGCACAATTTGTGCAGAATTCAGTTGTAGACTTTAGCTCTCGACCTCCTCATCTACATGTGGAAGACATTCGGAGTGAGTCAATCACTATGCCTCGAGATGAGTTGCAACTGGCCATTCTTGGAGCCTCAATGGAAGTTCATCACACGGTTGATGAGCTTCAAACTCAAATCAACCAAATTAGAGGCACCCAAGGCCCTCAACAGACGGAAGCAGCACCAGAGCGCGGGCAAGCACCTGAAAGTTCAAGCGCTAGAGATATACTAAGAGAGAACAAGCTCTTGAAGAGACGCATAATGCAAATGGAGGAGCAAGGCCATGCAAACTCTCCTATGACGGCATTTGAACACCCGAATAGTTTGGAGCAACCACCTCTACATGGGCACGAAAGTGGCGGACCATGCCCTATTTGTTATAGTTTCTTTCACTCATGGTCTGGCCACTACACTGTCCCATGTGGGCACATGTACCACTTGACCTGTCTTTTGCAACACATGGTCAACAGTACTACGTGTGCTTTGTGCGGCAAAGAATTTCACAAAAATTTGTATATATGTTTTAAATTGGGTGCCGACTATGATCGGTTGACCAATGCACGACACATGGACGAGTTAGAGCCGCATTTAAACTTATCTCTCTCTTAAATGCAACCCTGGAATTTAACAAGATTCGGCAACTTTGTTCAAAAGATTTCCAATGCTCTCTCTATCTCTCTCTCTCTCTCTCTCTCTCTCTCTCTCTCGCACACACACAAACACATGCACACAGATTACTTTGGAGTGTGTCAAAACTAACATGATTTCGTATTCTAAGTTTAACATGACATGACTAAAAACCATACTCTCTAAATTGACACTAACATGTTTGATATCCAGTTGTTGCAAGACGGATTACTTTGGAGTGTCTCAAAACTAACATGATTTCGTATTCTAAGTTTAACATGACATGACTAAAAACCATACTCTCTAAATTGATCACCAACATGTTTGATATCCAGTTGTTGCAAGACGGATTACATTGGAGTGTGTCAAAACTAACATGATTTCGTATTCTAAGTTTAACATGACATGACTAAAAACCATTCTCTCTAAATTGACACTAACATGTTTGATATCCAGTTGTTGCAAGACGGATTACTTTGGAGTGTCTCAAAACTAACATGATTTCGTATTCTAAGTTTAACATGACATGACTAAAAACCATACTCTCTAAATTGATCACCAACATGTTTGATATCCAGTTGTTGCAAGACGGATTACATTGGAGTGTGTCAAAACTAACATGATTTCGTATTCTAAGTTTAACATGACATGACTTAAAACCATTCTCTCTAAAATGTTCACCAACATGTTTGATATCCAGTTGTTGCAAGACGGATTACATTGGAGTGTGTCAAAACTAACATGATTTCGTATTCTAAGTTTAACATGACATGACTAAAAACCATTCTCTCTAAAATGTTCACCAACATGTTTGATATCCAGTTGTTGCAAGACGAGTGTGTCAAAACTAACATGATTACATCAAACGTGAGGAGCATCTGCGGGTGGCTTTACTAACACCAAAATCGGGTTGCAAGTTTTCTTCTATCTCTTCAATAAAGCACAAGTTATCGCTCGTATGTGGGACATTAGGCTCTACATCTCCATTCTCTTCTGCATCATACTCATCCTGAGTAATGTCATATGTCCACTTAGGCATCTCTTCGTTGTAATCATCTGACTCAATTGACTTCACCAATTTATCATTACAATACATATACACCAACTTCTCAGCTCTATCACTCAATAAACGATTTCTGCTAATAGAATGCACATACTTGTAACTGCTCCAATTACGTTCAGAACTAGAATTTGAAGCACATCATAGAAATCATCGATTACCTCCTCATCTAGGGCATTCACATCCATATGCCAGTATTCTGGGTCAAGACAATATGCAACACTATGCAATGGACTATGTGCTCCTACCCACCGAGCGCTTACATACTTGGCCAAGATATTTCTCCTTGCTCTGGTGAATGGAGGACTCCAATGCTTGACAATAGTTTTAGTGGGCTCCTCTAGGTTTGCGAGGCTTTCTTGAATGGACCACCACGCCATCCAAACCTTCCCGATATTTGGCAATCTAGAATCCAACTGGCGCAAAGCAAGCATAACTGGCATCATAACATGATAACAATCTGCTGCTTCCTCCCATAAACTACGATCCAATATCAAAGATCGCATGTACCTCACCTTTTCTTTAACCTTTTCGGACTGGTCAGCCTCCCACTCAGAGAAGCCAGCACACACAAATTTCCATGACTGCATTCCTATTTCTTAGGAGAGATTGAAGCATATAAAAATTAGTGCAAAATCTGGTTTCACAAGGCAACTTTAGCATAGTTTCCATGCGTTGACAATACATATCTAAAACACGTTGCCGTTTGAGCACAAATTTGACAATCTTACTTGCACTATCGATAATCTCCTTGAACCACTCTGTATCAGCATTTTTGTACCAATCTTGTAACACCAAGTTAAGGCTATGAGTGTTACAACCAAATGTATAGATATTGGAAAATCGAGATTCCAACATACGACCTGCTGCTCGACAATTAGCTGCATTATCCATAATCACTTGAAGCACATTTTTAGACCCAACTTGGTCGATAGCATCACCAATGATATCGGCGATAAATTGACCAGATTTAATTTCCCCGGAGCTATCAACAGCTTTGATAAAGCATTCCCCACGAGGACATACCAACATTACATTTATCAATGGACGTCTTTGGGCATTCGACCAACCATCACTGACAATTGTGCATCCAGACTGATTTGTGGTGTCAATTATGAGTCTTTGAACGCTTTCCCGTGTGTTGTCATAGCACTTGTCAAGTAATTGATTTCGCATGTGGTGATAAGTTGGTGGACAAAACCCACGTCCATATTCTCCAATCTTCTTCCAAGCCATCTTCCATGAATCTTTCGTGACCATAGACAATGAAGAACCAGTAAAGAAGATCGCTTTTGCTAAAGCAAGTTGAGCATCCTCTAAAGCAGTGGCACGAAAGCTGTCAACTAGATTAGTTTGTCTAGTACGAGACATACCCACCTGAAACTCAGGAGATGCATCCATCGATATTGAGACATCTGGACCTTGGGTGTCATTTTGGCAAGTAGTATGTGTTGGAGTCACTCCTTGGTTGGAGATCCCTCCACTTGATGCTGCCAAATTCGGCGATTGGTGATTTCTTGCACAGAGATTGGGCCTCTTGTTTTGTGATGCTTGTTTACTTATCAAAGCTCTAAGGCGCTTTGCAGCATCATCAGCTCCTGCACCCTTGCATTTACCTTCGGGATTTTTTGTGCTAGTGCCAAGCAAATGCTCCCTTATTCTGGGAGCACCCCCAGATTTTACCAAGCCACAAAAATTACACTTCCATTCGACAAATCTAGAAAGATTGGAAGCAAATTGCCATTCAGGTCTCGGTGATTTTCCTCCGCTCCTCCTCTTGCCACTTTGAGACGCAACATTCAAAGTTTGTGCTGTCATATCTCGTTGCAAGGAAACTCCACTAGTTTCTAATGGTCTGTTGCTTCGTTGGGTTGATGTGCCGCAATTAGAAGCAACCATTGTAACACCTAAACAACAATCATGCAAGATTTGAGATCCAAAACAGCCTGAGTAAAACTAAAATATGCAATTATAAAGTCTAAAACCCACTTCTTGCCAATGCAACCGAACGTTTGGTGAGATGCATTTGAGGCAATCCATCCCTAAATAGAGATGATGTCCCGAACATCTCACCACCTATATCCTCCTCTAGAGAAGCTCCTACCCAGACCAAATGGCACTCGAGTAGACCACCCAAGAGGAGGTATTGCTAGTCGACCACCCAAGAGGAGGTATTGCTAGTCGACCTAAAGAAACCAAACGTTTGGTGAGATGCATTTGAGACAATCCATCCCTAAATAGAGATGATGTCCCGAACATCTCACCACCTATATCCTCCTCTAGAGAAGCTTCTACCCAGACCAAATGGCACTCGAGTAGACCACCCAAGAGGAGGTATTGCTAGTCGACCTAAAGAAACCAAACGTTTGGTGAGATGCATTTGAGGCAATCCATCCCTAGATAGAGATGATGTCCCGAACATCTCACCACCTATACCCTCCTCTAGGGAAGCTCCTACCCAGACCAATTGGCACTCGAGTAGACCACCCAAGAGGAGACATTGCTAGTCCACGTAACAAATACGATAAACCATTTACAATCAAAATCTTATAAAATATAAAATATTATTAACAAGCTTCAAACAAAAATCCAGAATATTTATACTCACCTCTTGTGTCTTTTAGCATGAGGTGAGCCACCCAAGTGCTTTGGTAAAGCACATTTGGAAGTGAGGGGAAACCCTTTATATAGGTCCCTCCAAAACAGCCAAGTTTTTGGCGCAAAAAAAAAGGCCCCGGGGCCCGCCGGGCTAGATAAGTAACCCGCCGGGCTAAACAGTGGCCCGCCAGGCCAAGCTAGTAGCCCGCCGGGAAAACCGGGATAGCAAGTTTCTCCCGGTTGTGTGAATATCTATGATATTAACAAGTGTGTGAGAGTGTTATTAACTAGTGTTATTACCACTTCGCGGTTAACGTGATCACGTGAATGAAATCCTGGTTTGGTATGGTAGATATGCTAGTGATGTGGAAAATAAAAGTGGGCCTTCATGATCACATGGATTTTAATTATATTATTAATATAGTATTCACCATAAGGCTACAAGTTGGGGAGTGTGGAAGGCATGTGGAAAATAAAAGTGGGCCTTCATGATCACATGGATTTTAATTATATTATTAATATAGTATTCACCATAAGGCTACAAGTTGGGGAGTGTGGAAGGCATGTGGAGGAGTGTGTGTATGTGCATAATTGGGAAAGATTCTTCTAGAATGCCTACATGGAAGAGGATAATTCCACCATATGTAAGTGGGATCTCCACCTACATGCCACCTAGACTTGGGTATTATCTCATCACACTTTCAAAGTAAAAAAGTCTTCAATTTAATAATCAATACAAGACTTAGCCTAAGAGGACAATTGATGGTGACATCTACCCTTATGTCCCTGAAGGATTGAAGATTTGTATGCTGTAACTTGTAACAATGGAAGAAAGGGTGATTCTCCACCTATACCCTCCTCTCCATTTCAAATCAATGAATGAAGTCTCCTCAATTGAGATTTTTGTGTCATTGCCATTCTGTTATCTTTAAACCCTTATTCAAACACTCTCTTTACATGTGAATGTCTCATTTAGCATTAGCTCCTCATGCTTAACCAAATTTTGGACCTCTTTTGATGATTTATGATAAGTGAGATAAGAAGTTACTATCTTGGTGGGCCTGTGACTTCTCAAGGTAGCCCTTGCCTTATTGATGCCCTCCTTTGGAAGTACCAATCGTTTTAGCAGTAATGAGCATGTGAAAAGACTTTGGGGACCATAGGTAAATCTTTACGATTGTCCGATGAGCAATGTTAACCCTTACCCTCTAGCTTGAATCATGAAGGAGATGAAAGGCAAGAGGCTATGTGAAAATTGAGGTTTCATGCAAAGAGAGGGAAGTGCAGTTTTTGTGGTCTAATACCCAAATTTCAACAACCGGTAATTACTTATCACTTGGGTATTGGTTTCTAAAATTGATTATATGGCTAGGAATCTCTTTATATGCTCTTTCCACTCATGTAACTAATTTCTTAATCCTTTACTTCATTGATGATGATCAGAATTTCTCCCAAATTTGTTAACTTTTAGGTGAATTTTGGCAGTTTTATAGTCTTGTAGTAAAATGCTCATAACTTTTCGCTCGGTTGCCCGTTTTTGAAAGTTTTTACATAAGCACAAAGATCTCTTCAAGCTCTACATACCTATCTAATCCTATTTTGTATAGTCTATATGGATTTAAAACTGTAATTCTCTGTGTATCTCTGTTTTTATAGACTTTTGGCCATTATTTCTTCTTAATAATGATTAATTCCTCTTAATCTCTTATCAAAAAGCAAATCCCATGTATCTTATCCTCTTGTAAGTGATTGTGCTATATTCTTTTAGTTTAAGATGTTCCATCCAAATCGCCCAATTCGAACGGATAAACCTTACCAACACTCCCCGTATGTTTCTATTCACATAATCCTAAGTTGGAAGATTATCTTCCAACAAAGAACTGCCCTCCTATTTTGAGCTGCAAGACTGGCAGAAATTCTTGTTTCTCCTCAGCCTTTCATCTTTCCTTCTATGAAATATGATCTCACCTCTGATGTGTTTATCTTTATCTTAACCTAGGGAGAGAAAGGGAGGTGAGGAGGCTGTGAGGTTTTATACAAGTGTGTTTTGATTCTAAGAAGTGACCGAAGTCAAAACCCGAACTTTGTGTCACAGTATGTTATGTGCACGTTATATGTGCATATACTAGGAGGCTAACCCACCCTAGGTATGGGAGCACAGGAACATGCTCTAGTGGGGCAAGGGTTGAGGTTAGGGTCAGGCAACCAATGGTCACACATGGAAATGGAGAGTCAGGAGTAACTTGAGGGCCTTCCTATATAATAGGGGCATGGGGCATTCTCAAGGGATGTTCTCTCTTGTGTAGAGCATTGTGTTTACTTTCTTGCCATTTCAAGCTTGAGCTAAGTGTTGCTGGAGTGAAGTAATATCTCTTGGTGTGGTATGGGACACTAAGGTAAGATATGTAATACTTCATTGTATATATGTGTGTACCCTTGGGCTCGGGGGTGGTTGGGTGGATGAGTATATACCTGGTTCATGCATGTTTATTTATGGTTATTAGCTAGAGACATCTTTAGGGTCTTAACAAAGCTTATGCATAAGCTTAATGCATAAACCTATGTATTAAGCTTATGCATAAGCATGATTCACAAGCATTATGCATATGTACATACATAGAGCTTATGCATAAGCTTATTGCACAAGCCTATGCATAATCTTTATGCATGCATGATTTCATAAAACATACATACATAAACTTTATACATAGGCTTGTACATTAAGCTTATGCATAAGCTCCATGCATAGGTTTTAAAAAACTCAAGTAAAGAATAAATCCCTGACACACAGGGAGGTGCAAAAATAGCAAAGATTCAAGTCAAAGGCTTACCTCTTATACTTGCTAGAAGCTTGCAGGTAGTTGAGGGAGTTTCGAGAAGCTTAAGATCTGAGCTTCCTTGCCAAAGATGTGGACTACTTACCTTAACCAGCCACAAAATACAAATATTAGTAAAGGTCTTATTTAATTACTTAATTAAACTTTTCAGGAATGCATACAAGAGAGAGAAGAGGGCAACATAAGGAAGAGAGAGACAACAAGCACACTGAGGTAACTATCAAACCCTAAATAAAACATGTAATCATTTTGTTTTTCTTGTGATTACCTTAAGCTTGCTTGTGATGCTTATAGAGATAGGGTTTTTCTTGTGATTACCTTAAGCTTGCTTGATATGCTTATAGAGATAGGGTTTTTCTTGCTTGTGAAAGGAAAAGATAGCTTGTTTATGAAGGGAGAACAGGGTGAAGAGGTGAGAGCTTTGTAAACCCTACACAAAACATATTATTAACTATTTAATGTACAATTTAAAGGGTTAAACTCTAGAGGTGCAATGGGTGGGAGTATTTTCCAAATCCAAAGAGGTCAAACCCAAGGTCACTTTATGTGAAGGGTGAAAACCATAAAGGCAAGATGCTCCCCAAATCCAAGCACAAGAGAAGAGGAGGACATTTTGAATGAAGAACCATGTCTCAAAAGTTAAAGAGAGAAGAGCTAAGCCCACACAACACAAAAAAATAGAGAAAAGTAGAGAAAAGAAAGACCTAACAGTTGAGGACAACTGTTTTAATAAGTTGGGGGTTGTCACCGAAGAATCAAAATACAGGTTGTGGATATGCCAAAATGCAATGCGCAAAAGAAAACATCTTGGTAAAAAATGTATGTGGCACTTATGACATGAAGATGGTCATGTGGCACCGACACATGGTAGATACTAGTTGTAAGATTCCTCCCCCAACCCCTTTTTGATGTCTAGTATATTCCCCTGTAATCAATTCCTTTTCTGAAATATAAGAGATCTTGTTTCTAACTATTTTAACCTAGAGAGAGAAAATATTCTAGAGAGAGAATATTCAAATTTTGAATATTTTTCGATAGAAAAATATCTCATATAATTAAGATGAGTTCCCCTGAAACAGAAATTTAAAAAGAATTTTTGTAAGATTCCTCCCCCAACCCCCTTTTTGATGTCTAGTATCTTCCCCCGTAATCAATCCCTCGTCAGAAATATAAAGACCTTGTTTCTAACTGTTTTAACCTAGAGAGAGAAAATATTCTAGAGAGAGAATATTCAGATTTTGAATATTTTTGGATAGAAAAATATCTCTTATAATTCAAATGAGTTTCCCTGAAACAGAAATTTAAAAAGAATTTTCCAATGTGCAATTAGAATTAATTGGAAATAGGTATAAAGAACCTTAGCCTAAGGGTCTAGATTTTCAAAAATCTTTAGACTATGGTCCAATTAAGGTTTCTATGGGCCAATAGCATCAATCCATGTGTAGGGAGGAGATGAATCCAAATTGTAAAAAGAAAATACCCAAAAATGAGTAAATGCTCACATGAGGTGAAGAGTTGAAAATGTACAAGGTTTATTAGTAAATAAACACATATGTAAGGAAGGGGAGTTCTTTAAAGGAGGTGCATATTTCACATAAGATGAAGAGTTGAAAATGTACAAGGTTTATTAGTAAATAAACACATATGTAAGGAAGGGGAGTTCTTTAAAGGAGGTGCATATTTCACATAAGATGAAGAGTTGAAAATGTACAAGGTTTATTAGTAAATAAACACATATGTAAGGAAGGGGAGTTCTTTAAAGGAGGTGCATATTTCACATAAGATGAAGAGTTGAAAATGTACAAGGTTTATTAGTAAATAAACACATATGTAAGGAAGGGGAGTTCTTTAAAGGAGGTGCATATTTCACATAAGATGAAGAGTTGAAAATGTACAAGGTTTATTAGTAAATAAACACATATGTAAGGAAGGGGAGTTCTTTAAAGGAGGTGCATATTTCACATAAGATGAAGAGTTGAAAATGTACAAGGTTTATTAGTAAAAAAAAACTATGACACATATGTAAGGAAGAGGAGTTATTTAAAGGAGGTGCATATTTCACATAAGATGAAGAGTTGAAAATGTACAAGGTTTATTAGTAAAAAAACTATGAGCAATAAAATTTTGACACCTATGTAAGGAAGGGGAATTCTTTAAAGGAGGTGCATATTTCACATGCTTGAATGAGTTTTAAACTCAAAAATAATGTGATATTTTTATCTCTCATCTCTCTTGAACCAAACCAAATCAAAATGGAACCAAACCGAATCAAAAAGTAACCAAACTAGGTCCAAATCTAGTCCAAATTCAACCAAACTGACTTGGAAAATTCTAGAATCAGTTTGTTTGGTTAGGAGCTCAAATTTTCCTATAAATAGAAGCCTCCCCTTGTTGAAAAAAATATAGTGTCTTATGCTTTGTCACTCTACTCCACCTAAGCCAAAATATATAGTGTCTTATGCTTTGTCACTCTACTCCACCTAAGCCAAAATATATAGTGTCTTATGCTTTGTCACTCTACTCCACCTAAGCCAAAATATATAGTGTCTTATGCTTTGTCACTCTACTCCACCTAAGCCAAAATATATAGTGTCTTATGCTTTGTCACTCTACTCCACCTAAGCCAAAATATATAGTGTCTTATGCTTTGTCACTCTACTCCACCTAAGCCAAATTAGATAGAGTCTTATGCTTTGTTACTCTACTCCACCTAAGCCAAATTAGATAGAGTCTTATGCTTGTTACTTTACTCCATCTAAGCCAAAATATAGAGTGTCTTATGCATTGTTACTCTACTCTACCTAAGCCAAGAGTTGTGAATTCTTTAATAATTCACTAGTTTTTGATACTTCTCTCTTTCTTCAATCCCCATTGGTGGCTCCATCAACATACTAAACCAATTGATTGGTTGGGGGCCTCTACCGTGAATAAAGAATCAAGCAAATCATAAGGTAAGTATATTAAATTTTGATCTTTTCTATGATTTCTCAATGATTCTCTCTTCTCAACCCCTCTCAAGCTTGAGAAGTTTAATTGGTATGGTTTTTTTTAAATGCTATTGAAGTTAATTGGTGAATAGTAGTGAAGAGTTACATAATTTAATAAATGCTATAGAAGTTAATTTCCACTTATATGTAAATTCTAATGGTTTTTATAATTTCTCTCTCTCACTCAAGAAATGGTCATACTCATGACCCATTCTCAATCCAAATGAAGCTTTTCATAAAGCTTTTTCTTAATCCAAGATTAAGCTATGCTTGAGGCCAAATTAATGGCTTTTTGCTATGCTTTTAGATTATGCACATTGATGATTCAATCCATTATGGATTGATGACCCAATTAGAGACCATTCTAATTGCTTTCTTAATGATCCAATTAGAGACCATTATGGATTGATGATCCAATTAGAGACCATTCTAATTGTTTTCTTAATGATCCAATTAGAGACCATTATGGATTGATGATCCAATTAGAGACCATTCTAATTGTTTTCTTAATGATCCAATTAGAGACCATTCTAATTGTTTTCTTAATGATCCAATTAGAGACCATTATGGATTGATGATCCAATTAGAGACCATTCTAATTGTTTTCTTCATGATCCAATTAGAGACCATTATGGATTGATGATCCAATTAGAGACCATTCTAATTATTTCTTTAATAATGAGCTTTATCCCTTAGAAAAAATTGAGATTTATCAGTCATAGTAGCGGAGCTATGGCAAAATTTTTATAGAAATTACGCATAAAATAAATTCATTCAAAGCATAAAAAGAGGACTTCCTACCATATTCTAGGAACTATCATCCTAGATTAATTAAAAGAATTTTATTATGCATGGAGATGTGGATGTTTGCATGTAGATGTAGATGTATAGATGTAGATGTGGATGTGGAGGTGGATGGATGCATGTAGATGTAGATGTATAGATGTGGATGTGGATGTATACATGTAGATGTAGATGTATAGATACGGATGTGGATGTGGAGGTGGATGTATACATGTAGATGTAGATGTATAGATGTAGATGTGGATGTGGAGGTAGATGAATGCATGTAGATGTAGATGTATAGATGTAGATGGGAATGGAGATATGGATGTATGCATGTAGATGTAGATGTATAGATGTAGATGTGGATGTGGAGGTAGATGAATGCATGTAGATGTAGATGTATAGATGTAGATGGGAATGGAGATATGGATGTATGCATGTAGATGTAGATGTATAGATGTAGATGTGGATGAGGAGGTAGATGAATGCATGTAGATGTAGATGTATAGATGTAGATGGGAATGGAGATATGGATGTATGCATGTAGATGTAGATGTATAGATGTAGATGTGGATGTGGAGGTGGATGGATGCATGTAGATGTAGATGTATGCATGTAGATGTGAATGTACGCATATAGATGTGGATGTATGGATGTGAATATACGATATGCGATGTGAGGGAATCTGAAGTGATGAGATAGAAATGATGTGATGGGATGAGTCGAGGGATGAGTATACATATAAATGGAATAGGGAATAAGTAATGTAGATTGATGAGAGATAATGTGGAAAAATGAAAGTTAAAATAGAAATTGTGTTGTAAACTGTTTGTAAATACTGTTTGTAAATGCTGTTTGTAAATGATTGTTTTATGTCAAGAATGCTGGGGGGAGCATTTTGACCGTCTTGTGATTAAAGTCGTGATGGTAAAGTTGCAACTGCTGACGGGGAGTCAATGAAGGACGTCTCGCGTAGCAAGGTCGGCCGAGGTCTTGACCAGCCTCGGTGCGATTAAAATGGTGAGCTTCCGGTACGGTGGATGAGGGGCCAAGGAAGCGGCCTATGCGTGAAGCGCTAGGTTACCTGCGAAGGATCCTAGAGGGTGCTGACCATACGGTGCTCGGGCTCTGGGTCGCCTAGGATACCCACGCGTGCGTCGAGGAAGATATTGGAACAGAGTTGGAGTTGTTTTCTGAAATCGAGCATGGATCTGGTTGATTGACCTTGCTGGTCTTCAATGGATGAGTCCATGGCTCCTTATATGGATCTGTTGGTTGATCTTGCTGATCTTCAACGAGAGTCCATCTTGTTAAGTGATTATATTGCCAAGTATTATGGGCTAGGAACTATCGAAACGGCTCCTGAGCGTTCTAGTTACCGATGATGCCATAGATACTCTGATGAAGGAATGATGGGAAATTAAGAATCAATTGGATAAATTGGAAGATGGTGATCAATGATACTATGGTTTTATTAAAGGATTGTTTTAAACTGGTTGAATCTGGTTGAAAAAGGGCAATTTCATATTGGGTGTGTGAGTGGTGTGACTAGTTTTATTTTGCATGAACATCCGGCTAGGGGGCCTTGGAACTCTTTTCCTTGGTACCCGGGACAAAACCTAACCAAATTTTTAATTGGATCCCATCACTACAGTGGTTGGGCGGTTGGCTAACCCATGGGATCGGATGGGGTTAGGCTGGACTGATGGATCCGTAAATCGAGACTCAAACTTTTGTTTTTACGATAGAAAAAAAAATAAATCCCGGACAGAAACTGTTCTATGGATAGGAATCAACGGCTGTGCCTCTTGAATGGGGAAAAAAGCGTTGATCCCAATGATCCAAGTGCAAGTTTCTTCCTTGAACTGACTAAGTATCTTATAGATGTAATCGGATCATCTCGATCAGAAATGATCTTGACTACGTTAGAGTAAAAAGTTATCCTGGTGGAATCGCCCGTGCTTTCCGGTAAAGGAAGTTTTTTCGGGTTCGGTTTTGGAACAACCGACGGATTAGTCTCTTATCCGGATATCCGTGGGCGAGGCCCCGAGTGTGGGACCCCTGTCCCGCGCGAGAAGCGCTACTTCCGCTGCCAGTACCCCGAATCCGTTGCTCGGTGGGAACAGGGATCTTACAATTTTCCAAATGTGCAATTGGAATTAATTGGAAATAGGTATAAAGAACCTTAGTCTTAGGGTCTAGATTTTCATAAGTCTTTGGATTATGGTCCAATTAAGGTTCCTATGGGCCAATAGCATCAATCCATGTGTAGGGAGGAGATAAATCCAAATTGTAAAAGAAGATACCCAAAAATGAGTAAATGCTCACATAAGACGAAGAGTTGAAAATGTACAAGGTTTATTAGTAAATAAACACATATGTAAGGAAGGGGAGTTCTTTAAAGGAGGTGCATATTTCACATAAGATGAAGAGTTGAAAATGTACAAGGTTTATTAGTAAATAAACACATATGTAAGGAAGGGGAGTTCTTTAAAGGAGGTGCATATTTCACATAAGATGAAGAGTTGAAAATGTACAAGGCTTATTAGTAAATTAAAAAAAAAACTATGACACATATGTAAGGAAGAGGAGTTCTTTAAAGGAGGTGCATATTTCACATAAGATGAAGAGTTGAAAATGTACAAGGCTTATTAGTAAAAAAACTATGACACATATGTAAGGAAGAGGAGTTCTTTAAAGGAGGTGCATATTTCACATAAGATGAAGAGTTGAAAATGTACAAGGTTTATTAGTAAAAAACTATGAGCAATACAATTTTGACACATATGTAAGGAAGGGGAATTCTTTAAAGGAGGTGCATATTTCACATGCTTGAATGAGTTTTAAACTCATAAAAATTGAGATATTTCATCTCTCCTCTCTCCTCATTCAAGTCTAGTTCCAGAAAGATAGCTTAACTGACCTAAAAATGGTCAAAAAGTGACCAAACTGACTTAGAAAATTCTAGAATCAGTTTGTTTGGTTAGGAGCTCAAATTTTCCTATAAATAGAAGCCTCCCCTTGTTGAAAAAAATATAATGTCTTATGCATTGTTACTCTACTCCACCTAAGCCAAAATATAGTCTCTTATGCTTTGTTACTCTACTCCACCTAAGCTAAAATATAGTCTCTTATGCTTTGTTACTCTACTCCACCTAAGCCAAAATATATAGTCTCTTATGCTTGTTACTCTACTCCACCTAAGCCAAATTAGATAGAGTCTTATGCTTTGTTACTCTACTCCACCTAAGCTAAAATATATAGTGTCTTATGCCTTGTTACTCTACTCTACCTAAGCCAAGAACTGTGAATTCTTTAATAATTCACTAGTTTTTGATACTTCTCTCTTTCTTCAATCCCCATTGGTGGCTCCATCAACATACTAAACCAATTGATTGGTTGGGGGCCTCTACCGTGAATAAAGAATCAAGCAAATCATAAGGTAAGTATATTGAATTTTGATCTTTTCTATGATTTCTCAATGATTCTCTCTTCTCAACCCCTCTCAAGCTTGAGAAGTTTAATTGGTATGGTTTTTTTTAATGCTATAGAAGTTAATTGGTGAATAGTAGTGAAGAGTTACATAATTTAATAAATGCTATAGAAGTTAATTTCCACTTATATTTAAATTCTAATGGTTTTCATAATTTCTCTCTCTCACTCAAGAAATGGTCATACTCATGACCCATTCTCAATCCAAATGAAGCTTTTCATAAAGCTTTTCCTTAATCCAAGATTAAGCTATGCTTGAGGCCAAATTAATGGCTTTTTGCTATGCTTTTAGTTTATGCACATTGATGATTCAATCCATTATGGATTGATGATCCAATTAGAGACCATTCTAATTGTTTTCTTAATGATCCAATTAGAGACCATTATGGATTGATGATCCAATTAGAGACCATTCTAATTGTTTTCTTAATGATCCAATTAGAGACCATTATGGATTGATGATCCAATTAGAGACCATTCTAATTGTTTTCTTAATGATCCAATTAGAGACCATTATGGATTGATGATCCAATTAGAGACCATTCTAATTATTTCTTTAATAATGAGCTTTATCCCTTAAATTGAGATTTATCAGTCATAGTAGCGGAGCTATGGCAAAATTTTTATAGAAATTACGCATAAAATAAATTCATTCAAAGCATAAAAAGAGGACTTCCTACCATATTCTAGGAACTATCATCCTAGATTAATTAAAAGAATTTTATTATGCATGGAGATGTGGATGTTTGCATGTAGATGTAGATGTATAGATGTAGATGTGGATGTGGAGGTGGATGGATGCATGTAGATGTAGATGTATAGATGTAGATGTGAATGGAGATGTGGATGTATGCATGTAGATGTAGATGTATAGATGTGGTTGTGGATGTATACATGTAGATGTAGATGTATAGATACGGATGTGGATGTGGAGGTGGATGTATACATGTAGATGTAGATGTATAGATGTAGATGTGGATGTGAAGGTAGATGAATGCATGTAGATGTAGATGTATAGATGTAGATGGGAATGGAGATGTAGATGTATGCATGTAGATGTAGATGTATAGATGTAGATGTGGATGTGGAGGTGGATGGATGCATGTAGATGTAGATGTATAGATGTAGATGTGAATGGAGATGTGGATGTATGCATGTAGATGTAGATGTATGGAGGTGAATGTGAATGTGGATGTGGATGTATGCATAGAGATGTAGATGTATGCATGTAGATGTGAATGTACGCATATAGATGTGGATGTATGGATGTGAATATACGATATGCGATGTGAGGGAATCTGAAGTGATGAGATAGAAATGATGTGATGGGATGAGTATACATATAAATGGAATATGGAATAAGTAATGTAGATTGATGAAGGATAATGTGGAAAAATGAAAGTTAAAATAGAAATTGTGTTGTAAACTGTTTGTAAATACTGTTTGTAAATGCTGTTTGTAAATGATTGTTTTATGTCAAGAATGCTGGGGGGAGCATTTTGACCGTCTTGTGATTAAAGTCGTGATGGTAAAGTTGCAACTGCTGACGGGGAGTCAATGAAGGACGTCTCGCGTAGCAAGGTCGGCCGAGGTCTTGACCAGCCTCGGTGCGATTAAAATGGTGAGCTTCCGGTACGGTGGATGAGGGACCAAGGAAGCGGCCTATGCGTGAAGCGCTAGGTTACCTGCGAGAAGGATCCTAGAGGGTGCTGACCATACGGTGCTCGGGCTCTGGGTTGCCTAGGATACCCACGCGTGCGTCGAGGAAGATATTGGAACAGAGTTGGAGTTGTTTTCTGAAATCGAGCATGGATCTGGTTGATTGACCTTGCTGGTCTTCAATGGATGAGTCCATGGCTCCTTATATGGATCTGTTGGTTGATCTTGCTGATCTTCAACGAGAGTCCATCTTGTTAAGTGATTATATTGCTAAGTATTATGGGCTAGGAACTATCGAAACGGCTCCTGAGCGTTCTAGTTGCCAATGATGCCATAGATACTCTGATGAAGGAATGATGGGAAATTAAGAATCAATTGGATAAATTGGAAGATGGTGATCAATGATACTATGGTTTTATTAAAGGATTGTTTTAAACTGGTTGAATCTGGTTGAAAAAGGCAATTTCATATTGGGTGTGTGAGTGGTGTGACTAGTTTTATTTTGCATGAACATCCGGCTAGGGGGCCTTGGAACTCTTTTCCTTGGTACCCGGGACAAAACCTAACCAAATTCTTAATTGGATCCCATCACTACAGTGGTTGGGCGGTTGGCTAACCCATGGGATCGGATGGGGTTAGGCTGGACTGATGGATCCGTAAATCGAGACTCAAACTTTTGTTTTTACGATAGGAAAAAAAAAAATCCCGGACAGTAACTGTTCTATGGATAGGAATCAACGGCTGTGCCTCTTGAATGGGGAAAAAAGCGTTGATCCCAATGATCCAAGTGCAAGTTCTTCCTTGAACTGACTAAGTATCTTATAGATGTAATCGGATCATCTCGATCAGAAATGATCTTGACTACGTTAGAGTAAAAAGTTATCCTGGTGGAATCGCCCGTGCTTTCCGGTAAAGGAAGTTTTTTCGGGTTCGGTTTTGGAACAACCGACGGATTAGTCTCTTATTCGGATATCCGTGGGCGAGGCCCCGAGTGTGGGACCCCTGTCCCGCGCGAGAAGCACTACTTCCGCTGCCAGTACCCCGAATCCGTTGCTCGGTGGGAACAGGGATCTTACACTAGTGCAAGGTCACCTTACAGGCTTGGCATGATGCAACCAGCTTTTGGAATGAAAAAGATTAAAATATTTTTAAATACTAAAAAGGGGAGCTTTTATTATTAAAAAGATGCTTTTTGGACTATAAGTGGGTTTTAAAGCGCTTTTGGGCAAGAACTAAAAATTCAGCTATTCTCTCATTGTTGAGACGCAAAAAGACAAGAGAGCTCTCTAGCTCTAAGAACTTATACTTAAGACACCTTCAAGGAGTTTTATCTACTATAACTGTAGGTCGACCCAAGACTATTTCCCACAATTGTGCGCATGATTGAACCTTACTCAGTATTTCACATGGTATCAAAGCTAGGCACTCGAACGCTTCTAAAGAAGAGAGAGTGTAATAGGCGGCATGCAACGCTACTGTTGCGTATAGTCTGAGAAATAAAAATCCCATAAAAATGTTCAGTTGAGTTGAGGAAACTCTATAACAAGAGATCTGGCCCCTCATTTCAAATATCACGAGAGAGATCTTTTGGGCTGGCTGAGAGCTCTCTAGCTCTAAGAACTTATACTTAAGACACCTTCAAGGAGTTTTATCTACTATAACTGTAGGTCGACCCAAGACTATTTCCCACAATTGTGCGCATGATTGAACCTTACTTAGTATTTCACATGGTATCAAAGTTAGGCACTCGAACGCTTCTAAAGAAGAGAGTGTAACAGGTGGCATGCAACGCTAGTGTTGCGTATAGTCTGAGAAATAAAAATCCCATAAAAATGTTCAGTTGAGTTGATGAAACTCTATAACAAGAGATCTGGCCCCTCATTTCAAATATCATGAGAGAGATCTTTTGGGCTGGGTGGGTGGCATCATGTGATAAGATGTATGTTGCATGATGACGAATGAAGATCAATACAAGGATGCAACAAAAAAGACACTTAGGGCTCTTGAAAAGAGTTCCAAGTTGTAGATGAATGTGGGAGAGGGCTTGACAATAATCCCACATGGGAACTTTTGGGAGTTCTAGAGTTTTTGTATAAAAGGTGGCCCATTTGAGAGCTAGAGAGGACTCTTTGGTCATTTGGTTGAGAGGCTCATAGAGAATAGCTCCTTCTCATGTGCTCTCCCAAGGCTCTCCATCTCCATTCATGCTTCAATCTTGTACTCTCTATTCTCTACATTTTCAATGATATGAGGTTATGGTCTACACACTTGCTAATCTAGATTTCTTAATGATGTTTTGATGCTAAAATCTGATTTGTAGAGTGCATGTGATGAAGCTTGTGCATGAAATGATGTGTAGTTGAGGCTTGTGTGATAGCTCTTTGCATGTTAGATTCTTTGCATAAGTTGCATTTTTATGCTTAAGTGTAGCCTAATCTTGATGCTTCGATTATGTAAGATTGATTGCTTGAGTGATGAAGAAGGATTGAGTAGGACTAGAAGTCATTAGTGTGTGGTTAACTCATCTTCTCCCATTCGGGATAGCCTCTATGCGTTAACCGGGTTGCATTCACGGATTGACAAAGTGTGTGGGTTGGAGTGTAGCCTCCGCTATGCTATGATGTCCCAAACAATGGCGTCGCTGCCGGGGAACGCACACCTAAGTTAGTGAAGGGTGTTAACCATTACTTCTTACTAAGTGCTCCATTGATTGCAAAATCGTGGATTAGGGTAGATTAGAGTAGAGTTTGCAAGGGCATTGAGTGTGTGATCTCAAGGGCGCCTTGTGTGTTTTCTGTTTTTTGATTAGAGGCAAAAAAAAATTAAAACCATTGAGCGGTTGAGGTTTCTCTCGCATTGTTTTTTATGTTTTATTGCTTTTCAAGTACCTTCATTATGCTTACATTCATTGTTTTTTTTGCCATTTCATGCTTTTATGCTTTTCGCTAACATGTGATTAGTAAAGATAAAAATAAAAATAAAAAGCTCTTCCATAGCTTATGCAAGCTCCATAGGCTCCCAAGCGTGAAGCCCGCTTAAGGAAGAGAGGAGAGAGGGAAAGAGAAGGGAGAAAGGAAAAAAAGAGGAGGAGAGAGGTTGCAAATTGTATTTTTTTTATTTTTGTTATATATATATATATATGTGTGTGTGTGTGTGTGTGTATATAAAACACACAAAAGGCGGTGGTGGCTGTTGGCTTCTAACTGGTTCGAAGACAGTGGAGGGCGCCCGTGTGAAGTGGCTGCAACTAAGGTGTGAAGGGCGGCTTGAGCTTGCCTTAGAGCTAAGGTGTGAAGGGCGGCTTGAGCTTGCCTTAGAAGGCCGCGTGAAGGCGCCAAAGAGAAAGAAAGCGAAGGCGTCTAGCTCAAGGCGGCTGACTCGCTGAAGGGCCGTGAAGCGGGCGGCGAAGGGGAAGCCGAGAGTCGGTACTGGTTAGGTGGCCGCCGCTGAAGGCCAAAAGCAAAAGCCAAAAGGCGGTACCAGTTAGCTGCAGCAGGGCGGCTACGTGGAAAAGAGGGAGGTCGTCGAAGGTTGGCCGAGTGTGTGAAGGTACTGGCGCAAGGAGCTGACTGTGAGGCAGTTGGCAGCCCAGGCAGCTACCGAGTAGCTCAGCGGGCTGAAAGAGCCGGCCGTGTGGAGGAGAGTGGCTGTTGCCTACACAGCTGTAGAAGGCAGCGGCTGAGGGAGAGCGGCGGAAGTGGAAAAAAGCCGAGCGAAGGCAGCGTTGTCTGCATCCACAGTGTGAAGCCAGCAACGAAGTGCTGCATCGAAGTGGAAGGTGTGGGCGGCCGGCTGAGAGCTGGGGTGCCTGAGAGCGAAGAGGTAGAAGGCAGAGGACGGCGTCTGCACAGTGGTAGAAGGCGTGGGCGGCCAGAAGCACGTGGAGGCATTGAAGAATCCGCGGCGACGAATCCAGGAGCGGTGGAGCGTGGAGGATAAGGTAGGTGCAATTTTTAATTTTTTTTATTTTATTTTATTTTTATTAATTTTTCATGTTTTTTGTATTTTTAAATAAAAAATAATAATAATAAATACAAAAAAACAACAAATTTTTTTTTAAAAAAAAGAGAAAAAGATATAGAAAAAAGAAAAAAGAAAAACCATAAAACAATAAATTTATTTTTTTTTAAAAATAATTTTTATTTTTTTTGAATCCATTGTTCATTATTTAAATTTTTGCATAATTAAAGTATCTTGCATTTTTTTATTTTTTATTTTTTTAGATTTTTTATAATTGATGCATAATTAGTAAATTCATATTCTTTATATTTGGCACGAAATTTATTAGTTTTAAAAAAAAACAAACAAACAAACAAACAATTTAAAAAAAACCAACAAAAGGAGAAGAAAACAAAAGAAAATTTTAATTTTTTTTTAAATTAAGTGTTTTTTAGGAGTCTATTTTTTTTGCATATTTTGTAATTTTTTATTTTTTTTATTTTTTACATAATTAGTGTAACCTGCATTTTTTTAATTTTTGTAACTTTGTGCATAATTAGTATTTTTTTAGTGGGATTCATAATTTTTGTGTAAATTAAAAAAAAAGTAAAAACATAAAAATCATTAAATCATTAAAAAAAATCATTAAAAAAATAATTAAAAAAAATAGGATAGATAGTTACGCCACACATACTCATTTTAGTTGCATTTAGTGATTAGGTAGGTTAAAAATAAATAAATATATATATACATATATATATATATATTTATTTAAATTAAAAAAAACAAAAACAAAAAAAAACACAAAAACAAAAACACATAAAAAACCAAAAAAAATTTGACCTTATGCACTTGCGGTCGGGACGTCTTATAGATTCTGCCATAGGGCCTAGGGCACCTTCTAGAGTACCTACGCAGGAAAGTGGGACCCAATTGGTAGGAAATTTGGCAAATATTGCTGAAACCCTTTCTGAATCCCAATCTGATACCCTTTCCTCCAGAACAACTAGTTCATTGTCCATGGACAATCTAGGGCCGACAAATAGTCATCCCGTAGCCCCAAATAGGACACCCTCAAGATCCTTTAATCCATTTGAAGCCGACACCATGGGGTTAACACTCAATGTGAGACTCCAATATGTCTACACAAATGCTCAAGGAGCTGAGATCTTTAGGGACCCACAACAACAGTATCTTGTTAAGATCGCAGACATTTTCTCAGAACTTGATAGAGCACCTCTAGTCAACGACCAGGGTAACATGTACATGGGTGGAGATGGTGTTCGCTACGAAGTCACCTACCATCCAGAAAATGTAGACAAATTAGGGGAGCTCTCTAAAACCGAGTTCTTTGACTTATCAAAACTTTCCAGAGCAAGGGAGTCTAGAGATGATTGGCTCATTGAGCCGGACATGCCTGGACCCTCCAATGCCCAGTCCTCAAAACAATCCATAGATGATTTACTTCTTGTAGATCTAAATTTGGAAAGGGATAGGAAAGGCAAGAGCAAAATGGATCAGGGGACTGAGAACCAATGGGAGTTTGTACGACAAATTCCAGTGACAAAGGTCTTACAGGATGACCCACTTCAAGAGGTCTATAAGGACTCGTTAGAGGGATATTATGCCACAACTAAATTGCCAGAGCTGGATCTTCCTCTAGCTCATGTGGTGGTAGTTGAGAAGCTTGCAGGACACATGAACAGAATAATTGATAAATGGGCCAATGAATACCGAACCTTAGATTGGAAAGAGATTCGGGAACTCACGTGGAAAGGACAACCATTATTCATGGAAGTGTTCTCAACAAATACAGCCAAACCAAGAGAGACAGCCTTTCTTGGAGAAACTGTTGCTCCTCCCCTACGAGAGTTCACTAGAGAGGGACCTTCAACATCCAAGTGGACCACTGCTAGTAGCCCAACTCTAGGACCAAGATATCGTCCTACACCAAATGTGCGACCACCTGTCACACCACAACATCTTTCTCATTATAACAATCGGAGGAGGGTAGAGGAGCCAACTCAGCCTCCCATTAATGCACCTCCTGAAATGCGGATGACAAGATCTTTGGAGGGGTTTGGTGAGGCTCGTAATAGGGTACCCACACCAATTTGGGATGCATGTGGACCATCTTTCCAAAGAGAGGAACAATTCCCACTGAGAGTGAGAGGCCGTAGGCCCTATGATGAGTATTCAAGACAAGTAAGGCCATCAACTCTTCAGAAACTGGTAAAGAAGTATAAAGGGTCGGGAGATCCATACGACCATGTAGCAGCATTTAGGCAAGCAGTTCGAGCTGAGCAAGTGGCCGATAAGCATACTCAAATTGAAGGATTTGGACTCACTCTTGAGGGAAAAGCCCTGGCTTGGTTTCAAGCATTAGAGGCTTCAGACAAATCTTCTTTACGAGTTTTGGAAGAGAGATTCATTGCTGCTTTTTCCTTGATGGGAATTCAACATGACACGGTAGCACACATCTACTCTTTCAAGCAAGGCGAGAATGAGAGTGTTAGAGACTGTGTAAATAGAATGAAGCAGTACATTAATCGTTGCCCAGAAGATGAGAAGCCCGTCCAAAGTCGATTAATTTCTCTCTTCTTAAAAGGACTCAAAAATTCAACACTGCATACACATCTCTATGCGAAGAAACATACAAATTTCAATGAGTGTTGCCATGATGCTATGGATTTCACCGATAACTTCAAGTTCCAAGATGGTTCTGGCCCAGAGGTGAAACCTAGAGATCAGTGGGTTGATAACCAAAGTTCAAGGTCTAGCGCGCTAGTAAATCCCGACCAGATAGCTAACCTAGTACTAAGGAGATTGGGACAGACCTATCGTCCACCCTTGCAGCCACAACAACAGCAGCAGAGAATGAGGAGTGTACTTCCTACAGGTCCTCATCTTTGTGGAGCATGTGGAGGTAACCATAAAACAGAGGATTGTAATACCTTTTCTCCTCTAGTCACAAACCAACCCACAAAAAAGTGGTGCCAAGCCTGTGCTTGGAACTTTACCCATACCACACAGGAATGCACTCGCATTGCGAGAATGAGACAGGAACGTGAGCAGCCAAGGGGTGGAGTGGCTCCACAAATGTATCAACAGTATACTAATTTTGAACGTAAGCCACCGATGGCACAAGAGCAAGCACGACCTGTTCTTGGTGCTCAACCTCCTGCTCCAGCGACTGCTCCTGTGAGGGTTGTTGACTACGACAATTCAAATATGTGTAGAGACTTGGTAAACCCAGGCTATGTGGAAGAGGAATACGCATCATATTCATCCAAAGAAAATCTCTTTGAAAGTCCCGCATACCCAAGCCCAGCACTGGACACTCAACCAGGGGAACAAAACTCTTTAATGCTGTTAGGCGGCTACCAACCTAGGACTCCAGGCCCCTCAGGTCAATGGCAGCCAAGGAAAGTAGAGGCCAAACCAATGGGCCCCTGCTATGAGTGCGGAGAACCCCATTGGGCTCGTGATTGTCCACATCACTCAAGGCAAGCATCTCGGTCCAATACAACAGTACAACAGTTTCCACCAATTGAAAGATATTGTCTGGGGTGTTGTGTCGAACACTTCCCAAAGGATTGTCTGCTGAAACCACATGAGGAAGGCACCTCTCAACCAAAGGTCTCACTCAACCTTGTAGGGGCAGTTCCATCGCCACCTTCATCTGAGAATGAGGATGTCGTGCCACTTAGAGTCATGACTAGATCACAGACACGAAATGCAGAAATGCAAACTGATGAGACACCTCGAACTAGGGATGCAAAGACAAATCTAGTGGACAAGACCCTACAGTCCAATAGAAAAAAAACCACTCGGAGGAAGAAGAACCGAAACAAGCAAACTAAAAGTGCATCCACTAGTTCTCAAGAAGCCTCTAAACAAAACATGAGGGATAAAACTTTTACATCCCAAGAAGTGCATGAGGAACATCAACCTCAACCTAGGCCTAATGCTAAACAAGATGAGGCTAGTACGACTGAGGATAGTTCCGGGGGTTCTGTTTTTGTGGATAAAGTGAATGAGACTCTAGAGGCCATCATTGATGCTCATAGAAGTCCCATTTCAGCTTTATCTGAGCTACCCAAGAGGCTTTAAGAATACCCAAACCCTCGTGAGGAGAAGATCAATCTAGCTGTACATCAACAACTCATTAGGGAAGCTCAGTCAATACTTGAGGGACCACCACCACCTATTCCTCGGGGCCCAACCTCTCTTAAGCCAACATTAGAAACCATACCAGAAGTGTCATCAAGTCGGGAAATGAAAAGTGAGCTCATTTCACAAGCTCATAGTGAAAGGTCTGCACCAATTGACACCCAATTGAAAGGAGGTAATCTGCCACCACCTAGCCTTGTCTTCCCATGCAATGATGAAGTTATTGATGCCAATGAGGACATGGCAAATGAGATGTGGGCCGCAGTTCATGAGAAAGTTAATGAGAACATGTCTTCTATTAGTTCGTCTCCATTCTCTGAGGTGGATTTTACCAGAGGCACAGAAAACAACTTTGGACGCCCAAGCATCCAGGAGGAAGTTCAAACAATTGTTTCTCCTAGAAGTAAGCAGACAATGAAAACCTTACCATCATATCTGGGAGAATATGAGAACTGTTATCAAACCTTGAGGATACCCTCCATACATAAAAGGTTGACAAAGGAGAAGGATATGAGTATGGTGCAAGCTATTTTGTCAGCACCAGTGGCTTGTACCTTACCTTTGCTTGATTTGATAAAAATTCGACCTGAGTTTTGGAATGATATTGCCACATGTTTGTCAGAGCAGGTATTGCTACAAAAGGGTCACCATGAGTGTACTATACACCCTGAGACAAAGCATGTAATGCCAGTTCCTATCAACAAAGTAGGAAAATTTTGTGAGGACGATCAGGGAAATGCTACCCTCCCATTAGAAGTGCGAAAAGTAGCTTCAACTGCAATACTTGATAGTGGTGCAGGAGTGGGCATTGTGACAAGGTCCATTTGGAAAAAGTGGGGCAAACCAGCTATTAGGAGTACCAGGATGCGCTTGCAGCTAGCAGATGGAAGCTTAGAACATCCCCTTGGGCTGCTAGAGAACATATTGGTCACCACATGTGGGATTGAATATGAGCACACCTTTGCAGTAGTGGATTTTGGAAAACATCCAAACTATGAAGTGATATTGGGTAGACCATTCATGCGACAATTTCCAATGATTCAAGATTGGGGATACAATTATTTGTACCTCCGACATGATTCTGTCATCACAAGGGTCAACCTAAGGAATCACTCATATCGTGATGTAACAAGGTCTCCAATAGATGAGTTTGATTCTGCTTCATCTGAGGGCTCAAGAGTTACATTGTCCGATGGGCGAGAAGATCTGTGGATGTGTGGAGCCTCATGTAAGGATTTCAACACTGAGAGACTTAAGGGTAATCGAAGTGTATCAGACGAGGCATACATTCCACAACCCTTCCCTGAGCATTTAATTGATCCATTAGAATGGAGTCATGTCCTTGCAACATTATCGACATGTGCTTTACCGAAGCCAATTCAATTTTGTGACTCAGATGGATATGATATTATTCCTATACGAATGGTACAACCACGTGCCCTTCTAGATGATTTGTACTATAGAGATACATCCACAAACAGCTATGCATGTCGAGGAAGTCTCAGTGGAGGATTTGACACTCGAATCTGCTAATGATGCTGATAAGGAAGATGGATGGGACTCTGATTTTAATAATGATGTGACAATCCCTGAGGAAGAGTTAGGAAAGGCAAGCCTACTCTTGAGAGGAAGGGAGGTTCAGGTAGAGATCCCTCGAAGCCAACCTAAACGTAAATGTTGTAAGAGCCATAAGAGAATCAGTAGACAAGATGAGCGGGAACAACGTGAGAGACTACAAAAAGAAAAGGAGGAGTCTAAGAGTGAAAACTCTCTACCACCACCTCACTTCTCAGGAAAGAACGGATATCTATACTATGTCCAAGCACAAGATAGTATCAAAGACCAAGTAAAACGATCAGAGGGATTCCAAGCAGGGGAAAAGCTAACAACTGTTAGCAAAAATCGTAAAAAAACAAAGAAACAAAAACCAAAACTCAAGTCTAAAACCGATTCAAAAGAGAGTGTCGGAAGTGCAAAGACAACGGTTGAACAAAAAAATACGATGCAAGATGGCAAAGGAGAGCTCAAAACCGCATGGTCTTCAATGAGTGAAGACTCAAGTGGACAAGAACAAGGTCTCAATGTTCCTCCCAATTTCACACAGTACACTCTTCAAGATCGGAAGATTGTTCTTCAACAGCCCATGCGACAAAAACCAAGCATGCCAGGGATTTCATACGATGGTCCAGAAGATGCAAAAAAGATTCATATTGCTAAGCCAGGTGAAGAGACTCGCTATGTGTGGATTGCCACAGACTTGTCCTTAGATGAGGAGAAGTTATTAATTCAAACAATAAAGGAGTATCGCGATGTTTTTGCTTGGAGTTATAAAGACCTCAAAGGAGTTGATCCAAGCATATGTCAGCATACAATACCATTGCGAGAGGATGCAAAACCCTCCAAGCAACGTCCTTATACTTACAATGAAAACTTCGCACGGAAGATAAAGAAAGAAATAGACAAGCTCTTAGAGGCAGAATTTATCTATGAGATTGAACACACTGAATGGGTCTCCCCTATTGTAGTGGTGCCCAAGAAAAATGGAAAACTTCGAGTATGTGTAAACCTCAAGAAGGTAAATGCAGTTACTGTGCGTGATCATTACCCACTTCCAATCACGGATCATGTTCTGGAACGAGTTGCAGGGAAAAAGGCATATAGTTTCTTGGATGGATTCTCCGGGTACAATCAAGTGTCAATTGATCCAAAGGATCAACACAAGACAGCCTTTGCTACTGAAGATGGCATCTTTGCCTATCGTGTTATGCCATTTGGTCTAACAAATGCACCAGCAACCTTTCAGCGGTTGATGAGTCATGTATTCAAGGAGTACCTTAGGCAATTTCTTGAGATTTTCATGGATGATTTATGTGTTCACTCACAAGAGCGTGATGATCATGTAGAACACCTCAGACTTGTGTTTCAAAAGTGTCAACTTTATCGTATATGCTTGAATCCTGACAAGTGCAAATTCATGGTAAGACAAGGGAAAATTTTGGGCCATATTGTTTCTCGCAATGGGATTTCAACAGATATGGATAAAATTGATGTCATTGTCTCATTACCTCGGCCTATCAACCCTAAAGGGGTACAAACATTCATGGGACATTGTGGCTATTACCTAGATTCATCTACATGTATGCTATCCTAGCCAGACCATTATATGCTCTTCTTGTAAAGTTTAATTGGACTGATGAGTGTGAGGAATCCTTTGAAAAGTTGAAGCAAGCATTAGTGACTGCACCCATCTTACGGGCACCAGATTGGAACCAAATCTTTCATGTCCATATTGATGCTTCAAACTTTGCAATTGGATGTATTTTGGCTCAATCGGGAGAACACAATAAGGATTTCCCAATCTCATATGCTAGTCGACAGTTGAACAATGCTGAGAAGAATTACACCACAACAGAAAGAGAAGGATTGTCCATGATATATGCAGTGAAAAAGTTTTGCCATTACCTTTTGGCAAACAAATTCATATTTTTTGTGGACCATCAAGCATTGCTATATTTGGTGAATAAGCCTTGTGCAACTGGAAGGATAGTAAGGTGGTTTATCATCCTTCTTGAGTTTGATTTTGAAGTTGCAATTCGAAAAGGAACAACTCATCTAAGGGCAGATCATTTGTCTTGAATCACCTCTGGCAAAGCTCCTGTGGGTGTGGATGATGATATGTTAGATTCAACACTTTTCCTTGTAGAGACAGCTCCTAGATGGTCTGAATCCATTTTAGAAATTTTGACAAGTGGGCAGATACAACTAGCAGGTCCTAATGTGGACCTATGGCGACCGTTCAAGTTAATCTCAGGAAGATTATATCGTCGGGGTAATGATGGAGTGTTGCGGCTTATACCTAACCCCGACCAATATGAGAAAATCTTGGAATGGGCACATGCAGGTATCGATGGAATCCATGCATCAGCTACTACTTGTGTGCGACGTATCTCTTAGGATGGGCAATGGTGGCCTACCATGCATGCAGATGCTGAAACATTTGTTCGTAACTGTGCTTCATGTAAAATTCAGAAGCCAATTCATAATGTCACATTATTCCAAATTTCAACTACACCAAGTTGGAGTAAGTATATTGTGGACTATCTTCAGCATGGTCATTTGGATCAAAAAATTCCTAAACATCGAAAGCATGCTATTAAAATTGAAGCGGCAAACTATATGCTGATAGAGGGCCAACTCTACAAGAGGGGCAAGGATGGCAACTTACGCGTGTGTGTATGTGAAGCTGACTATCTGAAAATCTTAACTCATGCACATGCAGGTGTTGGGAGTGGACATTTTTCGGGCAATACCACAGCTAAGTTGATTAGGTGGTCTGGGCTTTGGTGGCCAACCTTACAAATGGATGCCAAAGAATATGTGAAACGTTGTGACGATTGTCAAAGGACCAAACCTCCCATCACAAAGGACAATATGCCGTTGCGGCCTATGTTAAGCACACGTGCTTTTGCAAAATGGAGTATTGATTTTGTCGGTCCCATTAAACCTCCAGCTCGTAACACGCATGATAAATATATTATAGTCACAACTGACTATTTGACCAAATGGATTGAGGCAAAGGCAACAGTCAAAAATGATGCCAGAACCACAGCCAAGTTCTTGTATGAGTACGTGTTTACACGCTATGGCTTACCTATTGAGATCGTTAGTGATCAAGGTGTGCACTTTGTAAATGAAGTCATAGAATTTTTGCTTCAAGAATTTATGGTAATTCATAAGCGTTCTGCACCCTATCATCCCCAGACCAATGGACAAGCTGAGAGTACTAACAAGATTCTCTGCACAGCACTCACAAAGATTGTTGAGGGACATAGGACTGATTGGGAGCAAAAGTTGCACTCAGTTCTTTGGGCATATAGGACAGCCTATAAAACATCTGTGGGCACAACCCCATTTGAACTTGCTTTTGGATTAGACGCAATTCTTCCCATTGAATTTCTTGTACCTACTCTACGAGTAGCTAAACAATTGGATTGGACTGGTCATGAGCTTTCACAATGCGTTGACGAATTGGAAAAGCTTGATGAGACCCGCTTATTGGCGGTAATGGGGATGTATGCTGAGAAGAGGAGACAAAAGCAATGGTACGATAGAAATGTAACAACTGGCCGATTCAAAAAAGGAGACCTTGTGCTCTTGTACACACTTAAGAAGCATAAGAGAAAGCTCAAGAAACGTGGCCTAGGACCGTTTGTGATTAATGAGCTTACTCCAAGTGGTGCAGTGCGTTTAGAGACACTAGAAGGTGAGCAAAATAACTTCATTAATGGAAGTCGTCTCAAGAAATACAATGAACCATTAATTGAAGCCATGCTTCAACAGATGCATGCTGCACAAACACGGAAAGAAGCACTTGACCTACTCAAACGTCAGGCTCAAGAGGAGGCTAAAGCTAGAGTTGCAAAAGCCAAGGAGCGTCGCAAAGCTTCTATGTTGGCCATACAATTGGCTACCGATGAACCTTATGTCGATCCATTCAATATTCAAGTGTGCCTTCATCTTCATGAGACTACCTACTTTGTCTCTGCCTTAATTGACTCTGGTGCAGATTATAATGTTCTCTCGTTTGACACCTGGATAGCCTTGGGTCAACCACCACTTGTGCAAATTCCTGTGGACCTACGAAGCTTCTCCGGAGAAGATAACCCTATAGAGGGAAAATGTGTCATTATGATGACCATTCAGGATCACCAGATGTCAGTGCCCTTTTATGTGGCACGTAAGTCCAAGGCAGTAGTAGAGGTTGTTCTCGGTAGATCGTGGTTAAGTGCTACCAATTGCTCATTAGATTGGAAGAATAGACAATACAAGTTGCAAATTGATTCTGATTGCATCTTGGGATCTGCTACTCCATGAGCTTTGTCTTGTCAAAGGGGTAATGTTTCTACCTTACACAACCAACTCTCAAAATCTGCTCTTGAAGCTCCAAAACAAATGATGTGGATAATTGATGAGTACTCAAGTGAGGGCCATGGCTGGCATGTTCCAACTACTCTAGTTGTTGCTCAAAGAAGGCCAGGCAAGAAGGAATTATCAATGTGGCTACCCAAAGATGCGTACAAACTTGTACCATCTAGTCCAGTTGCTAAGCCTCTTAAGAAGCACATCATTTCCAAGCCTAAACCTCGGATTGTTACTCGATGGGTCCCAAAACATGTTCTTAAAGCACAAGGCTATTATGAGGGTGCAACAACAATTTGGCTTCCAAAATGCCATGCTTTGCTAGGGGTAAAAGAGTGTTTCAGAAAGATTCCAAAAGCCACCCTTGATTTTCCATATCAGTGGGTGCAAAAGAAATCAACACAAACTCTTCAAGAAAGGAAAGGTGGCTGTGATAGCACCTACAAATCTACTAGTGTTGATCTTCCTAAAACATGTAATGAAATACCGGTTGTCTCGATTTCTCCTTGTTACACCATTCCACCATCAACTTGTGTACCGAAGACAAGTCCAAATGAGTCTCATTTGAGCATAGATTCTAGCATTTCAATGCCTAAATCCTCTTATCTTGCTCAAATTCCAAGACAATTGCTAAAGTTTCCACCTCTTAAAAAGGATATACCAAAAACTAAAGATAAGGCATTAACACTACAATTAAAGCTCTTTGGTAAATCAATGTTTGAATAATGTAGTTCCTTATGCCTTTAGAAGATGTGTTCTTTTAGAGATAATCTTGTTTTTTGAAATTGTAATGATGGATATGAGTGTTCTAAATTTCATTGTTCTACGTCCAGATAACTCCTGATGGATATTTGGCGAGATACATGTCCACCATGCATTGACCCTGATAGTACTCGACCTGATCATCGCGGGGGTTATAGTGCTCCTCCGTTTCAAACACATTCTAGGTACTTCTATGCTCCCTTAGGTGAAAATTGCTGTGGGCACCACTTTGTCACGTTATTCTATCAACAGCATCACCCATTTCCACATTGTCAAGAGTGTGCACGGCTTGTATTAGGAGAAGCTTCACATATTTGTTGGATATGCCGCTCTTACTTTAGACGATATGGCACGGGCTTAATGAAGCAAATTATGGGAATTACACCCCAACGCCATAATCTTCTTAATGTGAGAATACCAAAGAGAGGACCAAATCAACATAGATTACCTGAGGAGGTTCAAGCACAACAATGGAGGGATACAAGCTTAAATGACTTGCAACCACTGATCTTGCAAGCCCTCCTTCCCCAAGCCTCAACATGTCAATATTGGATCAATATGAGTACCTATATTGCGCAGTTCCAAAATCGAAACTGTCTGATTAACCTTCCCATAGAACCAATGCCATATTTTAGTGAGGAAGCACTCCTTCCTCTACCACCTTCTCCAGAGGCCGGTTTTTGTGAGGGGTTGTCCCTGCATCCTGAGGAAATTGATACCATCTTTCCAGCAGACGAGGACACGGATCCACCACCAGCGCAAGGGTAAGTTCAGTGACTCCACCATAAGATTGACAAGCCAGGGCACTTTTCTCCCACTGGGTTTTTCCCCTCGGCTATATTTGGTGATTGGCACCAATGGCAAATTTTATTCTTTTCTTTTCTTTTCTTGTTTGTTAATAAAAATTTTGCAGAGATCTCCGCAAAAAAAAAGAGCATCAAACACGCCCCAATAGTCCACCTATCGTGCACACAAATTAGGAAGGTGGGAGACATGCTACGCCTACAAAGATCAAGGAGGAGCAATCTGCACAAAATCAGCAATGCATCAATGCAAACGAACAACATCAACAGGGCACTACAACAGGTGTATTCAAATCTTAATCTTTATTTCTTTATGTGCTTTATCTTTTGAATATATGGTTTTCATGTTCACACAATGTTGGCTGGTTTAAGTTTTTTGGTTGTTAAAATATGGTGAGTGAATTCTAGACTCTTAGAAGACTTAGTAAAAGATATTTCTATCTAAAGACAGTATAGGATATATACCAATGGAATATGCCATGTTCTTATGCTTTCAAGGTATATTAGTTATCTCTAGTGGTAGCTACCTCTTAGGTATGAGCTAGGTGCTAGGATTTAAAAAAAAAAATATAAAAATTATACCCTAAAAAATATAAATATACAAAGTGAATTGAGACATGACGTGTCTACAGCCATGAGGAATGCTTGGTAGGACCTGGGGTTGTCTTAGCACCTTGGGGCCGATGCCTTGGTTTCCATGGGGTGAACACTGATGTCTAAAAGCCTCAGAAAAAGACCTTTGAGGAATCTATCGCCTTGATAGATGTTGGTAGGACTCTGGGGTACACTATGGGCCCTCGAGACCAATGCCCTCATCTTCATGGGGTACTCCTTAGGTCACAAAAGAAAGAAAAAGGGTCTGTCGCCCTTGAGATACTTAGCGGTCTTTAGATTCTCTTGGCGGAGGTCTCTTGGCCATTGCTTGGGTCTCTTTGGGATGGAACCTTAATCTTTATCACCTTTTACACACACATCACCAAAAAAAAAGAAAAAGAAAAAAAAAAGAGTTCCAATCACCTTTGCTCATATTTAGGAGTAGGTTTGCCACTTAGGAATAACTTACATACTTGTAGGACATTGAGACTGCGGTCATAACCGGCGGTGTACAAAGCACACTTGCCTTTGCATAGCACTATCTACCTAGTCTTTACTCACCTATTTTAGAACTCATTAAAACTTTAATCAGCCTTGCACTTGTATACTCACGTGTGAAATTATCATTGCTGGTTTTTCTTTTCTTTTCTTTTCTTTTTTTCAATAAAAGACTTTACTTATATCCATTGTTTTTTTTGTTGCAGCTCTTGCTACTACCGCGCTCGAGGACGTGCGCAAAATAGGAAGGGGGGAGTGTTGCATGATGAATGAAGATCAATACAAGGATGCAACAAAAAAGACACTTAGGGCTCTTGAAAAGAGTTCCAAGTTGTAGATGAATGTGGGAGAGGGCTTGACAATAATCCCACATGGGAACTTTTGGGAGTTCTAGAGTTTTTGTATAAAAGGTGGTCCATTTGAGAGCTAGAGAGGACTCTTTGGTCATTTGGTTGAGAGGCTCATAGAGAGAGCTTGCTCCATAGCTCCTTCTCATGTGCTCTCCCAAGGCTTTCCATCTCCATTCATGCTTCAATCTTGTACTCTCTATTCTCTACATTTTCAATGATATGAGGTTACGGTCTACACACTTGCTAATCTAGATTTCTTAATGATGTTTTGATGCTAAAATCTGATTTGTAGAGTGCATGTGATGAAGCTTGTGCATGAAATGATGTGTAGTTGAGGCTTGTGTGATAGCTCTTTGCATGTTAGATTCTTTGCATAAGTTGCATTTTTATGCTTAAGTGTAGCCTAATCTTGATGCTTCGATTATGTAAGATTGATTGCTTGAGTGATGAAGAAGGATTGAGTAGGACTAGAAGTCATTAGTGTGTGGTTAACTCATCTTCTCCCATTCGGGATAGCCTCTATGCGCTAACCGGGTTGCATTCACGGATTGACAAAGTGTGTGGGTTGGAGTGTAGCCTCCACTATGCTATGATGTCCCAAACAATGTACACAACCCCGAGTGCCCACAGGCATGACTGAACCTTAGTGATTATTTCACATGGTATCAAAGCTAGGAGATCCAAGTCTTCTAAAGAAGGGGTAATGTAAATAGCAGCATACGAAGATTAGCACTGTATGTAGTCTAGGAAATAAAAATCTCATAGACATGTCCAATTGAATTGAGGCACCTCAATAACAAGAGATATAACCTCCCATTTCAAATATCATGAGAGAGCTCTTTCAGGGTGGTTGGGCAACATCCTGTAATGGGATGTACGTGGCCCCGAATACCCACATGCATGACTAAACTTTAGTGAGTATTTCATAGCCCTTGCGAAGCTTGCAAGGTGAAAGCTATGTGGGAAAAAGAGATTGTTTATTAACAGGCTAGGGATTATATCTCTCACAAGGGAGATAAATACAATAGTAGGGGAGTGATGTTAACATTTTTGGGATGTTATTTACTGCTTTGGGTTACGTAACAAAGCTTAGTATCCCTAGTTGGTTAAGGTTCTTTTTTCAAGGATCTGTGGCTATTTTGTGTTCTCACTCAAATATACACACACTCTCTTTTTCATACCCTCTCTTTCACACACATTAACATTCTCTTAGTGATTATACACATTCTCTCATCTCTCTCTCTTACTGTCACTCTCTATTCTCACACACATATACAAACACTTTCTCTCTTTTCTCATACACTCTCTCTCACACACACATTAACATTCACTTAGTGATTATACACATTCTCTCATCTCTCTCTCTTACTCTTACTCTCTCCCTCTCTCTTGGCTAACACTTACTCACATATATACTCTTACTCTCATGCTCTCTCTTGGCTAGCACTTGGTCAACAACAACACGTGGTCATTTGGGTGGACCAAAAATAGTTGGTGATTCAACAGCATGGATGCAAGTAAATTGTATATTATTTATTTTCAAGCATAGTGGATTAATAATAAACATAAAAATGATTTGTAATAATAATTGAAAATGGTTTAAATAAAGTAATGATATGTATAAAACAAAGTAAACAAAAAGCATCATCATAATCATGATGCAAGATACAAAACTATGAATATCCATACCACAAAAGAAGTAAATCTCATCAAGATAGGATCACAAAAACATGTGATCAATCCTTTGATCACATCAAAGTAGCCATTACTAAAAACTAGAAATACCCACGATCATATGTATGGATATAAAATATAAAATAACAAGAATAAGTAGTAGATGATCACAAACATGATCTTAAGATATAAATCTATGTATCTAGTTATAAACTAGGTAAACCCTATGTAGATCCTCTATCTAGATCATCTACATCCTCCTGAGATTCATTATTATTAGCATCACTCAACTTCTCATCATCACTTTCAGCACTCCTTAAGGCCTCCTCGTCCAAGGACTCTACTCTAGCCTCTCGTAATGGTGGAATTTAATGATTAGCATCAGACAATTATGATAAAAATGATAAAATAAATAAAGGAAAATATAAAATATACCTATGGGAGTAGGTGCACACCCGTTTCATGAAGTTGTATCTTCAACTCTTCAAATCCAACCTCCTTCATCATCTCAATTTCATCAGAAGGAGGAAGATGACCATAGTTTGCATTCTAATTCATTATACTAAATAAATAGAAATCATTAGTATAAAAAGTAAATAAATAAAAATGCTAGTTAAAGAATATACAATGGATAACATGACTTATGAATCTAGCTTTAAATGATCTAACTCCTCCTTTGCCAAAGTGGTGAAATTTTCCTATCTTCACCCTTTCACTCGTTGCATCCTGTTGATGTGGAAACCTATTTTTTGACTTTTGTTCATCTCTAAAATATATCCATGAAGCCTTCGGTAATTTTTAGGGGAAAGAAAGCTTTTGCACTTTATCTATCTTTCTTGATTTTCTCCTACATTTATTGTTGATGCAAGTTATTGAGGATTTTATAATACATCACCATAATTATATAATTTAGGAGTGAGTGTGGAGGGGAAGAAGGGAAAGAGGAAAGGAGTGGATTAGAATAGAAACATGAGGTGAGGGAGGGGATTGGGGTTGATTGGGAGGGAGAGAAGGATTAGGAGGGGATTTGTAGAAGAGGGGTTTGATTTAAGAGGGAGGGAAGAGAAGGCGATAGTGTGGAAGGAGGGAAGGAAGAAAGAGGTGGATTACGAGATACAAAGATTTAGGGAGAAATGGAGGGAGAGTGCAAAGTAGGAGGGATGGTGTGGGATAGAAGGAAGGGAGGGAGGGAAGGGTTGGATGAAAGAAAGGGAGAGAAGGATGGGATGGGAAGGGATGGGAAGGAATGGAGAGAAGGAGGTAGGAAAGGGGTGGATTGGGAGAGATAGAGTGAAAAGGAGGAAAAGGTTGAAGTAGGAGGGATGGGGTGGGATGGAAGGAAGGGAGAGAGGGAGGTAGGGAAGGGGTGGATTGGGAGGGATTGATCCACTACTACAAGGAAAAGCGACCGTAGGAGAGTTTATAGATGCGTTTTGTGACAACGTGCTTTAAAATGTTACGGGTGCATTTATAAGCTCGTCTAAAATCACATCTATCAACATGCATCTATATGTGCGTCTATATCAGTATAGACGCACTTATAAACATGCATATAGCCTCCATTATAGATGTCCATATAGATGCGCTGCTCTAGAATTTTAAAAAAATCCAAAGAGCTGCCTATGTAGATGTATAGCTGCATTTTTAGAACATGCAGCTCTCTGATTTAAGGTTTTACTTACTTGTACATAGACGAATCCAAATGAGCAAAGATATCAACATAAAAACTTAAATTAAAGATAGATATGCACAAAAAGATTTGTGAACACACTTCGAATATTGATTAAAGAAGATGAGAAATTACATTTTATATCCAAAAATTTATCCATACATGATCGTAGCCACATAAGACTTGAATAAAAACATAGATACATAAAGAAGATGAAAAATTTCATCTTATATCCAAGAAGTTGTTCATACATGATGGTAGTCACATGAAGCTTGAAAATAAAACATAGTTGAATAAACAAAAACTATACATGAAGAAAAACTAACTACTCAGAGGAGTCATCACTCTCCGAGTCATCTTATCCTCCTTGTCCACCTTGTGCCTACACAAAGTGAAGATATATATAAATAAAAATAGAAAGTATTATAAAGGTCGAAACATGTTTTGTAAATAAAAATAAAAAGTATTACCTACATTGGTGTTCTCCTTGCTCGATTGTATTGTTCATCAGAGATAATCCTTCCATCGTGAAGGTAATCCCATGTATCTCCTCTACTTTGGGGCAACGATGGTAGCCAGTCTCTGCTGGGGTAGGATCTCCACCCACAATATCATGCTACATCACAACATAAACATTATAACACAACTCAAATAGAGAGAATACAAAGAAAAGACATGAAGTTGTACTATACATATAAACTCGACCTCCAGATCTGAAGTGCATTCACCGCACTTCTCTTTGTTGTTGGTTCACTACTCCTTCTAAGAGCTTCTTCTTGGCTTTCTTCCACTTGCCCTCATGAGTAGTAGATGTCTTACTGTGTCCATTTTGACCGGCATCTATTCGGGATTTCTCCTCCTTTGCATGTCTCCTTATTACAAGAGGCCTCCTATTCTTAATTATGTCTTTGATTTTGTAAAGGTAGGTGAAGTACGTAGCAAGGGACTCTATTGGTGGGCTGTGGTGGGTGGACCTGATGGTAAAGGGGTGCCTGATGCATAGGCTGCTTGGGGGTGGGAGTATAGCCAAAGATGCCCTCTACCTCCCTAGCAAACCATCATTGAGACTCGATAAGAGCCTCAACCTCTAGATCTGTGGGACAAGAGGACGAGGACCCATGCCACATCTATACAAACAAAGAGAATATTAAAAAAATATTATGCAAGCTAGAGAAGCCTTATGCAAGCATTATGTTTAAAGTACTATGCATAAGCTTAAAACACTATACATTATGTTTAAAGCAGTATGCGTTATGCAAGCCTTATGCAAGCCGTTACGCAAGCCTTGCATAAAGCATTATGCATAAGGACTTATGCATAAAGGTATGCATGAGGCCTTAACGGTATGCATAAAGGTATGCATTATGCATAAGGACTTATGCATAAAGGTATGCATAAAGGTATACATGCTTTATGCATAAAGGTATGCATAAAGCATGTATGAGGCCTTATGCATAAAGGTATGCATGAGGCCTTAACCATAAAGCTCATGCATAAAGCACTATGCATAAGGCCTTAAGCATGAGGCCTTAAGCATAAAACTATGCATGTAACCTTATGCATAAGACTTATGCATAAAGCACTATGCATAAGACTTGTGCATAAAGCACTATGCATAAGGCCTTAATCATGAGGCCTTAAGCATAAAGCTACGCATGAGGCCTTATGCATAAAGCACTATGCATAAGGCCTTAAACATGAGGCCTTATGCATAAAGCTATGAATGAGGACTTAAGCATAAAACTATGCATGAGGCCTTATACATAAAGCTTATGCATGAGGCCTTATGCATAAAGCATGCATGAGCATTATTCATAAAGCATTATGCATAAAGCTTATGCACAAACCTAGAAAACAAATCCCCACCACCCAAGGGTGCAATAATAATAGAGAAAAGAGGAAAGACATAAAAGCACTTACCTCTTTTTCATGATGTTAAAAGAGAGGACTAGAGGACCTACAAAACCAACAAAAGGGTGAGGAAAATATTAGTAATGCATACATACAAAAGCTAATGCAAGCTATGCTGCTATGCAAGCCCCTTACAAGCCCTAAGCCTTATATGCAAGCTATGCTAAAGCTTATGCATAAAGCATGCATGAGGCCTTATGCATAAAGCTTTAAGCATAATGCTTTATGCATGAGGCCTTATCTATAATAAAGCTTTAAACATAATGCTTTATGCATAATGCCTCATGCATAAAGCATTATGTATAAGGCTTATGCATAAAACTATGTATGAGGCCTTAAGCATAAAACTATGTATGAGGCCTTATGCATAAAGCTTATGTATAAAGCATACATAAAGCCTATGCATAAAGCTATGCATGAGACCTTATACATATAAAACTTTAAACATAATGCTATGCATGAGGCCTTATGCATAATAAAGCTTTAAACATAATGCTTTATGCATAATGCCTCATGCATAAAGCATTATGTATAAGGCTTATGCATAAAACTATGCATGAGGCCTTAAGCATAAAACTATGTATGAGGCCTTATGCATAAAGCATGCATAAAGCCTATGCATAAAGATATGCATGAGACCTTATATATAATGCTATGCATGAGGCCTTATGCGCATAAAGCTATGCATAAAGCTATGCGTAAAGCATTATGCATAAAGCTTATGCGCAAACCTACAAAACCAATCCTCGGCATCCAAGGGTGCAATAACAATAGTGAAAAAAGAGGAAAGATAGAAAAGAACTTACCTCTTTTTCATGGTGTTTAAAGAGAGGATTAGAGGACCTACAAAACCAAAAAAAGGGTGAGGAAAGGATTAGTAATGCATACATACAAAAGATTATACAAGCTATGCTAAAGATTATGCATAAAGCATGCATGAGGCCTTATGCATAAAGCTGTAAGCATAATGCTTTATGCATGATGCCTTATGCATAATAAATCTTTAAGTATAATGCTTTATACATGATGCCTTATGCATAAAGCATTATGCATAAGGCTTATACATAAAGCACTATGCATAAGGCCTTAAGCATGAGGCCTTAAGCATAAAACTATGCATGAGGCCTTATGCATAAAGCATGTATGAGGCCTTATGCATAAAGCCTTTGCATAAAGCTATACATGAGTCTTATGCATAAAGCGTGCATGAGCATTATGCATAAAGAATGCGTAAAGCTTATGCATAAAGCATTATGCATAAAGCTTATGTACAAACCTACAAAACAAATCCCCAGCACCCAAGGGTGCAATAATAATAGAGGAAAGAGAGGAAAGATAGAAAAGCACTTATCTCTTTTTCGTGATGTTGAAAGAGAGGATTAGACCTTATGCATAAAGCATTATGCATAAGGCTTATACATAAAGCACTATGCATAAGGCCTTAAGCATGAGGCCTTAAGCATAAAACTATGCATGAGGCCTTATGCATACATCATGCATGAGGCCTTATGCATAAAGCTATGCATGAGGCTTATGCATTGTGAGATCCCTGTTCCCACCGCGCAACGGATTCGGAGTACTAGCAGCGGAAGTAGCACATCATGCGTGGGTAGGGGTCTCACACTCGGGGCCTCGCCCACGGATATCCGGACAAGAGACTAATCCGTCGGTTTGTCCAAAACCGAAACCGGAAAAACTTCCTTTACCCGAAAAGCATGGGCGATTCCACCAGGATAACTCTTTACTCTAACATAGTCAAGATCATTACGGATCAACTGATCTGACTGCACCTTTAACGGTACTTGGTCACATCAAGGAAGAAACTTGCACTTGGATCATTGGGATCAACGCTTTTTTCCCCATCAAGAGGCACAGCCGTTGATTCCTATCCATAGAACAATTTCTATCCGGGATTTACTTCATCTATCGTAAAAATAGAAATTAAATCTCGATTTACGGATCCATCAGTCCAGCCTAACCCCATCCAGTCCCATGGGTTAGCCAACCGCCCAACCACTGTAGTGATGGGATCCAATTTGGAATTTGGTCAGGTTTTGTCCCGGGTACCAAGGAAAAGAGTTCCAAGGCCCCCTAGCCGGAAGTTCATGCAAACATAAAACTAGCCACACCACTTACACACCCAATATGAAAATTGCCTTTTTCTTAGCATCAGCTAACTTTAAAACAATCCTTTCATGAAACCATAGTACCACTGATCACAATCTTCCAATTTATCCAGTTGATTCATAATTTCCCATCATTCCTTCATCAGAGTATCTATGGCATCATTGGCAACTAGAACGCTCACCACCTGTCCACACAGGGGCCTTTTCAATAGTTCCTAGCCCATAATACTTGGTAATATAATCACTTATAAAAATCAAGATGGACTCTCGTTGAAGATCAGCAAGATCAACCAACAGATCCATATAAAGAGCCATGGACTCATCCATTGAAGACCAGCAAGGTCAATCAACCAGATCCATGCCCGGTTTCACAAAACATCTCTTACTCCTTGTTCCAATATCTTCCTCGACGCACGTGTGGGTATCCTAGGCGACCCAGAGCCCGAGCACCGTATGGTCAGCACCCTCTAGGATCCTTCGCAGGTGACCTAGCGCTTCACTCATAGGCCGCTTCCTTGGTCCCTCATCCACCGTACCGGAAGCTCACCATTTTAATCGAACCGAGGCTGGTCAAGACCTCGGTCGACCTTGCTACGCGAGACGTCCTCCATTGACTCTCCGTCAGCAGTTGCAACTTTATCAGTTAGGTCTCCACGACCTTAATCACAAGACGGTCAAAATGCTTCCCCAGCATTCTTGACATAAAATAGCCATTTACAAACAATTTACAAATACAATTTCTATATTAACTCTCATTTTTCCACATTATCCCTCATTAATCCACATTACTTATTCCACATTCCATTTATATGTGTACTCATCCAATCACATCATTTTCCATCTCTTCACTTCAGATTCCTTCACATCACATATCATATATTCACATCCATATCCACATCCATACATCCACATCCACATCCACATTCACCATCCATATATCCACATCCACATCCACATTCACATCCATACATCCATATCCACATCCATACATCCACATCCACATCCACATTCACATCCATACATCCACATCCACATCCACATTCACATCCATACATCCACATCTACATGCTTACCTCCATTTTCACATCCTCATTTATACATCCACATCCCATATCCACATTCATACATACACATCCACATCCGCATTCACATCCATACATCCACATCTACATGCTTATCTCCATTTTCACATCCTCATTTATACATCCACATCCCATATCCACATTCATACATACACATCCATATCCACATCCATACATCCACATCCACATGCATACATCCACTATCACGTCCTCATTCATACATCCACATCCACATACATACATACATCCACATCCACATCCACATTCCCATTCACATCTATACATCCACATCTACATCCACATACATACATACATCCACATCCACATTCCACATTTACATCTATACAACCACATCTACATCCACATTCACATCTATACATCCACATCTACATCCACATACATACATACATCCACATCCACATTCCACATTTACATCTATACAGCCACATCTACATCCACATTCACATCTATACATCCACATCTACATCCACATCCACCTTCCCATTCACATCTATACATCCACATCTACATCCACATACATACATACATCCACATCCACATTCCACATTCACATCTATACAGTCACATCTACATCCACATTCATATCTATGCATATACATCTTCATGCATACATCCCTTTCCACATTCATACATCCACACTCCCATCTCCACATCCACACATCCACATACATACATCCATTTCCACATTCCCATTCATATAACCCCATATGCCTTCACATCTAATCTTTTACATCACATCCCTTCTCTCCCTATCACAACCCATATACATCTTATCCTGTCACATACACTTCTTACCTCATCCCATACACATCTTATCAAATCTTGATTCATCTTATCACCTCATAACTTATTTCATAAGCATCTTATCACCTCTTGTCACATCTTATACACCTCTTATCACATCCTATCACATCTCATATCTATTTATAGAATACAAGAGAATTCTTATATTTGATATAAGATTTCTTTACACATTTATTTATGCATAAATTCTATTTAAGGAGATTAATACTTTCGAAGTAAAAATCAATCTTTTATGCATCTTCTTATGCATAAATTCAATTTGGTAGGAATTACACTTTTAGAATAAAAGAATTTCTCTTATGCATCTAAGTTATGCATAAAATCCATTTATGATGAAAATCACACTTTTAGTATAAAAGAATATCTTTTTTGCATACCTCTATGCATGAAATCCAAATATAATAAAAGTCACACTTTTAAAATAAAATAATCAACTTTTATGCATACCTTTATGCATGAAATTCAAATATAATAAAAGTCACACTTTTATAATAAGATAATCAACTTTTATGCATACCTCTATGCATGAAATCCAATTATGATAAAAGTAACACTTTTACAATAAAATAATCGTCTTTTATGCATACTTCTATGCATGAAATCCAAATATGATAAAAGTAACACTTTTATAATAAAATAATCGACTCTTATGCACACTTCTATGCATGAAATTCAATTGTGATAAAAGTAACACTTTTATAATAAAATAATCAACTTTTATGCATACCTCTATGCATGAAATTCAAATATGATAAAAGTAACACTTTTGATATAAAAATTTATCCATTATGTATACTTCTATGCATGAAATAAAAATGATAAAAGTAACACTTTTGATATAAAAATTTATCCTTTATGCATACTTCTATGCATGAAAATAAAAATGATAAAAATAACACTTTTGATATAAAATTTATCCTTTATGCATACGTCTATGCATGAAATAAAAATGATAAAAGTAACACTTTTGATATAAAAATTTATCCATTATGCATACTTCTATGCATGAAAATAAAAATAAAAGTAACACTTTTGATATAAAAATACTTCTATACATGAAAATAAAAATAATAAAAATAACACTTTTGATATAAAAATTTATCCATTATGCATACTTCTATGCATGAAAATAAAAATGGTAAAAATAACACTTTTGATATAAAAACTTATCCTTTATGCATGATATTAAAATTCAATTTCTCCATGATTATAATGAAATTCTTTCAATTAATCTAGGATGATAATTCCTAGAATATGGTAGGAAGTCCTCTTTTTATGCTTTGAATGAAATTATTTTATGCATAATTTTTATAAAAATTTTGCCATAGCTCCGCTGCTATGACTGATAAATCTCAATTTTTCTAAGGGATAAAGCTTATCATTAAAGAAATAATTAAAATGATCTCTAATTGGATCATTAATCCATAATGGATTGAATCATCAATATACATAAACTAAAAGCATAGAAAAAAGCCATTAATTTGGCCTCAAGCATAGCTTAATCTTGGGTTAAGGAAAAGCTTTATGAAAAGCTTGATTTGGATTGAGAATGGGTCATGAGTATGACCATTTCTTGAGTGAGAGAGAGAAATTACATAAAAACCATTAGAATTTAAACATAAATGGACATTAACTTCAATAGCATTTATTAAATTATGTAACTCTTCACTAACATTCATCGATTCACTTCAATAGCGTTCAAAAAAAAACCATACCAATTAAGCTTCTCAAGCTTGAGAGGGGTTGAGAAGAGAGAAACATTGAGAAATTATAGAAAAGATTAATATTCACTAATTACCTTACAAATTGCTTGATTCTTTGTTCACGGTAGAGGCCCCCAACCAATCAATTGGTTAAGTATGTTGATGGAGCCACCAATGGGGATTGAAGAAAGAGGGAAGCTCCAAAAACTAGTGAATTATTAATGAATTCATAATTCTTGGCTTAGGTGGAGTAGAGTAACGATGCATAAACACTATCTATTTTTCAACAAGGGGGAGGCTTCTATTTATAGGAAAAATTGAGCTCCTAACCAAACAAACTGATTCTAGAATTTTCTAAATCAGTTTGGTCAATGTTTGACCATTTTTAGGTCAGTTAAGCTAACTTTTTGGAACTAGACTTGAATGAGGAGAGAGGAGAGATGAAATATCTCAATTTTTATGAGTTTAAAACTCATTCAAGCATGTGAAATATGCACCTCCTTTAAAGAACTCCCCTTCCTTACATATGTGTCATAATGGAATCATTTTAATATTGCTCATAGTTTTTTTACTAATAAACCTTGTACATTTTCAACTCTTCATCTTATGTGAAATATGCACCTCCTTTAAAGAACTCCCCTTCCTTACATATGTGTCATAATGGAATCATTTTAATATTGCTCATAGTTTTTTACTAATAAACCTTGTACATTTTCAACTCTTCATCTTATGTGAAATATGCACCTCCTTTAAAGAACTCCCCTTCCTTACATATGTGTCATAATGGAATCATTTTAATATTGCTCATAGTTTTTTACTAATAAACCTTGTACATTTTCAACTCTTCATCTTATGTGAGCATTTACTCATTTTTTAGATACCCAAAATATCTCATATTTTTAATATTGCTCATAGTTTTTTTACTAATAAACCTTGTACATTTTCAACTCTTCATCTTATGTGAGCATTTACTCATTTTTGGGTATCTTCTTTTATAAATTGGATTTATCTCCTCCCTACACATGGATTGATGCTATTGGCCCATAGGAACCTTAATTGGACCATAATCCAAAAATTTCTGAAAATCTAGACCCTTAGGCTAAGGTCCTTTATACACATTTTCAATTAATTCCAATTGCGCATTGGAAAATTCTTTTTGAATTTCTGTTTCAGGGGAATTCATCTTAATTATAAGAGATATTTTTCTATCCAAAAATATTCAAAATCTGAATATTCTCTCTCTAGGTTAAAATAGTTAGAAACAAGGTCTTTATATTTCTGAAGAGGGATTGATTACAGGGGAAGATACTAGACATCAAAAAGGAGGTGGGGGAGGAATCTTACATGCATAAAGCATGCATGAGCATTATGCATAAAGAATGCATAAAGCTTATGCGCAAACCTATAAAACAAATCCCCAGCACCCAAGGGTGCAATAGTAATAGAGGAAAGAGAACAAAGATAGAAAAGCACTTATCTCTTTTTTGTCATGTTGAAAGAGAGGATTAGAGGACCTACAAAACCAACAAAAGGGCGAGGAAAGGATTAGTAATTCATACATACAAAAGCTTATGCAAGCTATGCCACTATGCAAGCCTTATGCAAACTATGCCGCTATGCAAGCCTTATGCAAGCTATGCTAAAGCTTATGCATAAAGCATGCATGAGACCTGATGCATAAAGCTATGCATGATGCCTTATGCATAAAGCATGCCGCATGAGGGCTTATGCATAAAGCCTATGCATAAAGCTATGCATGACTCCTTATGCGCATAAAGCTACGCATGAGGCTTATGCATAAAGCACTACGCATAAAGCTACGCATGAGGCTTATACATAAAGCACTATGCAAGCCACGCTAGCCTAAACTAAACTGTATCCCAGTACTATGCATTAAGCATGCATGCATAGATTAAGCTCTATGCATGAATTAACCTCTATGCATAGAGCTTAATACATGCATAGAGGTCTATGCATAGAGCTTAATCTATGCACAGATCTCTATGCATTATGAATGGATGCATAAAGCTTAATCTATGCATTAAGCTCTATGAATAGAGCTTAATGCATAGATTAAGCTCTATGATTAGAGCTCTATTCATAGATTAAGCTCTATGCATAGCGGACCTACAAAACAAAATCCCTCTTTTTGGTAGATAAAATAGAGGAAAGAGAGGATAAAAAGATAGGAAAGATAGGAAAGCACTTACCTCTTTTTGGTGATGTTGAAAGAGAAGATTAGAAGACCTACGCTATGTCCCATCTCACACAATGCATAAAGCCATAATAGAAAAGCTACAACGCACTACTTGTGTTGTGTCCACACACTACTAACCCTAGCTACTGTCCACACAACTATGACTAGCTGGACGCAATCATTTATGTCTCACACATGCTACTACCTAACACGCTAGAACATAATGCAACTAGCACAAGCTATCATCGAGCTTGAATCTCAACTGGTACTGGCTACCTTTTCATTATCCATGCTATAACTAGATTAGTATAGTGGTGGTGGTGTGCAAATTTTTGCATAGTCTTATAGAACCCTTGTCGTCTATTTAGATTTTCTCCCTAATGTGGAGCATGTTGTTGGATGTTGTACCTTACTACATTGATCTCTTTTTGAAGTAAGAGGTCTGGTTGTCTCTTTTCTATTGAATTTTCCTTTTTACCTGTGGCAATGGGAGTTAATTGAATTTTTAATTCCCTATCCTTTCTACCCTGTACTGACTTGGTCCTGCAGGTTTTTATGGTATTGCTACTCCTTGTGACTCTTGTGGACATATGCTAGTATGGCATTCTAGACTATTTTACCTTCTTGTTTTGGGACACCAGGTGCTTTTATGGCACCAAGTATTTGTCACAAGTGCCAACATAGGTGTAGTTATCACTTAGGTGTTTGACATGGTTGTTAGACATGATTGCAATATGGCACACATCTGTGCTATATAGTTGAGATGAGTTAGTGGACATGCAGGTGATGTCTGTCACATACATGTGATTTATGGCACACATGTCTTTGTCACAACTGACAACATAGGTGTAGTCACCACTTAGATGTTTGACATGGTTGTTAGACACACATGACTGCAATATAGCACACATCTATGCTATATAGCAGATATGAGTTAGTGGACATGCAGGTGATGTCTGTCACATACACGCAATGTATGGCACACATGTCTTTGTCACAAGGTGTAGTCACCACTTAGATGCTTGACATGGTTGTTAGACATGACTACAATATAGCACAGATGAGTTAGGAGACATGTAGGTGATGTCTGTCACATACAGGTGTCACATACAGGTGATGTATGGCACACATGTCTTTGTCACAAGTGCCAACATAGGTGTAGTCACCACTTAGATATTTGACATGGTTGTTAGACAGAATTGCAATATAGCACACATATGTGCTATATAGCACAGATGAGTTAGTGGACATGTAGGTGATGTTTGTCACATATAGGTGATGTATGGCACACGTCTTTGTTACAAGTGCCAACATAGGTGTAGTTCACCACTTAGATGTTTGACATGGTTGTCAGATAGGACTGCAATATAGCACACATCTGTGATAGCTTGTGTGCTTGTACTTGACATAGGCAGTCAGTTAAGGAACGACATAGAAACAACAGAGCCAACAGAGCCTGGATAGTGCTATATATCACTACCTATCATAGCACATATTAGACTGATTTGCAAAAGAGCAACAAGGCATTAAACTTAAATCACTGTAGTATTCGGATAATTGTATTACAAAGGGTTTCAGAGTACACAATATCGTATAAGGGTATCCTATTACAAAAAGGTACGGGAGTACCATTGTACAAAAAGATCATATACTTATTGTTGACTAAAGTGCCTAATCACAAAGGCAGACATGGTGTCCTTTGGATTAGTAATCAAGTGAGTACGTGTATACTCCGGTGGGCTCCCACTTTGCCTCCATTTCAGCAGCCACACGAGAAAAAGGTCCTGGTGATGAGGTAGAAGGGGTTATCATCTGTGTCCTCTGGCTCAAAGGTTGTCGGACAAATAAAATAATTTTCTAGATTTAGTACACTTTTGTATCGTGTATCATCAACAATGAGGAGTGTATTTTCTTCATTCCATTCTCTGCCGTAATAGGGCCATAGATCATGCAGGTCCTTGAAGAACACTAGATTCTCTCTGTCAGGAGACCTAGGCACACCTAGGATGTCCTTCAAGTTGAAGTCAGCTGTCTTGCACATGTCCTACGCGATCCTATTAATAAATATATCTCATGGCATATATGGAAAACAAGTAGACAGTGCTACGTCTATATTCTCTTTTGAGCAGCTGCTTCATAACATAAGATTGAGCTGGCAACTACAACTACTTTAAAAAGTGGCCAAATCCGGTCTAGCCACATAATGGAAGTGTGCCCTGTTGGCAACCCTCGGCATCACAATGACATCGTAGATTTGGTTGATGGCATGAATAGGTACCTCTCCCCTAGCAACACTTCGGTGTGATATGTGACCCTATACCTTTTCAACAAAAGGACATTCAGATCCAGCACTAACAAGCGGGTCTTTGTATGCAGAGGAGGCACTATAAGGTCATGTTGAACATTGCTCATGCACATTGTCATCAGTCTGTTGTGTGTCATTCACCTGGTCATCTTGCTACTCATGCACAGTAGCCTCTACATGCCCTTGCTCATCTACCTAGTCACTAACATGTGAGATATCATCTTGCACAGTAGCCTCGACATGCTCATCTCTCTTTCATACTGCATCTCAGTTTTAGCAAGTAGTGTCTATAAGTCTATAAAGACAAGAAAGAACAATCAATTAGTGTACATGCTAGTGCTATGTATTGTATAGCACATAGCACAAACCAATAGCATAGAAGCTCTTCAATAGCACACAATAGCAGATAATGACAAACATGCTAGTATAGTGCATGGGAGTAGTGCAATACTTGACAATCCCATGTGGAATATAGCTCATAATAGCACATTTATGTCAATGCATCTTACACAAGTACAACAAGCACTCAATGTGCTATGCAGTATATAGCACACAATAGCTGACCGAAAACACACATTCTACTGCAATGCATTACATAGCACACATATGAAGACAATAGCACATGTGCAAGTGCTATGGCTTATGTAGCACATACTAGCAGACAATAGCAGATGTATTCTCAGTTGCTATATAACACACAATAGCAGTCAATGCCATACATGCCTATACAAAAGTTGATAATAGCACATATGCTTTTGATTGCTATATAGCTTAGAATAGCAAGTAATAGCATAGATGCAAGTGCTATGCAATAACTGGTATACTCCTGGTTGCTATATAGCAAACAATAGCATGCAATACCACACATGCCAGTGCAATGCATTATATAGCACACAATAGTGGATAATAGCATAGATTCTCTTGGTTGCTACATAGCATAGAATGGCAAGCAATAGCACAGATGTAACTGCAATTCAATAATTGGTATACACCATAGCACAGATGTAACTGCTATGCAATAACTGGTATACACCATAGCACAGATGCATGTGGACTACAGCAAAGAATAGCACCCCATAGCACACCATAGCACATATGCATCACCTTGTAAGTCTCCTAATTGCTATATAGCACACAATAGCAGCCAATAACTTTATCCTAAGGTTTTTGAAACTAAACCAACTAAATCATAAACACAAGTCGTGCACCAACCTTGCTTGACTGGTACATCATCTTTAACTCAACAAGACACTTCACAAATGAATTAGCATGAGACACAAAACCCTCAAACCCTACAAATCCAAGAACTCACATTAGAAAGTCTAGTTCCCTTAGCCCAAAATGAGACCAAATAAGGGGTATAAATTGTTAAGGATGTGATAAGATTATGCTTTGCTCATGTCTGCAGAGAGTATTGTGCTTGTGTTACAAGGGACTGGAACCAAGAAGTTCCTGCCAGGGCAAAGAGGATGATGGGCCAAAAGCAGACAATTCTAAAAAAAGAGCATAGTTCTGGTAAGTTAAACAGGGTTTTATTCCATTAGTATTTTAAGATGTTGTATGCATTTTGTATATCACATTGGATTTCCAGGTACAAAGAAGGAAGAAGTTGGGTTTGCACATGAAGTGGTTGGGGAAGGGACAGAGCACCTCTCCACTCAAGTCACTGGTAAGATCATTGACATCTTCAGATGAAGTGTACTTTCCTTCCAATTAGTGACTAATTACAACAACTGAACATGTTGATCTCTAGAGCAATTCTCACATGCTGGCAATGATAAGGTGGTTGGCTTCACAACTGTGGATGACCCGTTTTTGCCACATATGTAGCGGGTAAGTGAAGCTGAATCTACAATGGGAAACGATGCAGTCGATCAATTGGTAGAGGACGCATGTGAGCCGAAGAGAAGAGTGACCCCGAAGATAGCGAAGCCTACCCCAAAGCGGCACAGTGGTGATGAACTTGATGTCCCTCTTTATCAAATATCTAAAGAAACAAAAGCCCTCTGCAAAGCAGAAGTTTTATTCTAATGAGATGTCAGATGAGGCTCCTTAGCGATTTGACATCCATTCATTTGTCTTCTTGTAGCCCAAAGGCATTGCCATAATTTGAATGAGTTTGTTTGATTTGGTATTCCATTTTTTTGTGCAAGTATATATTCCTTTTATGTCTTTTGCTCCTCGTTGTTGCAACTTGCGATTTAAGTATTTGAGTAGAATCAGTGATGTGTGTGTGTGTGTGCTTATCTCCAGTGCATTTGCAGGTGTTCCCCCTATTCCTAAATATGGGCAAAGATCTCGTTCAAGTGGCTCCAATGTCATGGCTACTCTTGTAAAAGCCACCGACAAGAAGGCTACTTTGAAAGATGCCTCCAAGGAGGCCATATCTACAGCTCCTAAGGTTCCAAGTAGTAAAGTTAATGTGTCAGATGCAATAGTAAAGTTAATGTTCCCATGCAGGCAAACACCTCCAAGGAGGCTATACCAGCTGATGACACAGATGACAGTGTAGGATGTCAAAATGCACAGAATGCAGGCAACAAATCTATTGATGACATCAAGTTTGATGCATGTGTGTGATGGTGTTGATATGGCAGCAAATGTATTATGACATCAAGTTTGATGCATATGTCAGAATGCACAGAATGCAGGCAACAAATCCATTGATGACATCAAGTTTGATGCATATGTGTGTGATGGTGTTGATATGGCTATTGCTTTTTTGCATGTTGATGCACTTGTGAATGCTCTTATGTAAAATAACTAATGCACAGTCCGATGCATGTATGAATGGTTCTATGGATGCGGCTATGGCCAAGGATGTCATTGATATGAATGTGGATGCTGGTATTGGCAAAAAGGATGCCATTGACCTCAAAGGTTACTGACTAGTTCAATGAGCAAGAGCATGTCAAGGCTACTGTGCAAGATGATATCTCATATGTTAGTGACTAGGTGGATGAGCAAGAGCATGTAGAGGCTACTATGAAGGACACCCCTAACTTGAATGAGGATTGCCATATGGAGCTTGCTGACTCTAATGTTTAGATGCAACATGTAAACAAACTTTCTTTTCCACAAACTTCTAGAAAATCTTACCATAACCTCCTTTGTATGGCTGACCATTTCTCATTTTTATCATTCTTTATTTAACTTCAATTAACCCAAACTAGATTTATAGAACTCTAATTTACACAATTTTCTAAATTCAAGAAAGTAAACAATAAGAAAAGTTTAATTAATCCCTTAGTTTATCTTTCTAGGATTGAGAAAGGTTGGAATGTAAAGAAGAGAAGGGGGTGTTTTTTTCCTCAAAGGCATAGCATTTGAATTTAATTCAATCAACTGAAAAACATAAAAATCAAGAAAACCATAGATTTGAAATTTTTAACTAAGTAAGAAAATTAGCTTACATGGAGCTTGTAAGCTCTCCTTTGGCTTGAGGGATTGAGGGTTCTACTCTTGTTTGAAGCAAAAGTGGCCACCAATTCACTTTGGAGAGGATTAGGCCAAAAACAATTGAATTATTAAGAAACTCAATGTAGATGGCTCAGGACAGGAGTAGAGTAACAGTGCATAAATACCATTAATGTTTTACAAAGGTGGAGGGTTCTATTTATAGGAAAAAGTGAGCCTCTAACCAAGCAAACTGATTCTAGAATTTTCTAGATGAGTTTGCTCAATTTTTGACCATTTTTGGGTTACTTCAGCTTACTTTTTGGATCTAGTTTTGAAATAGGAGAGAGGAGAGATAAAAATATCTCGTTTTATTGATTAAAAATTGGGGATAATGATGAGAAAAAGGCACCTACTTCATGAGGGGAGATCCCCACTCTGAGGTGTCAAAATTCAGTTTTTCTAATTGTTTTCTTTGGTACTTATTAGTCCACTCTTCATCTTATGTGAGCATTTACTCATTTTTGGGGGGTGTTTCTTTATTGTTCAATTTATCTCCTCCCTACATTTGGATTAATCTTATTGGTCCATAGGAACCTTAATCCAAAATTTTTTAAAAATCTTGACCCTTAAGTTATCTTTTGTGCACATTATAATTTATTTCTAATGCACCTTAGGAATTTCTTTTTAAACTTCTGTTTTGGGGGAATTTTTTAATAAGAAGGGATATTTTTCCATCCAAAGATATCTAAAAACTGGATTATCTCTCTCTAGAATATTTTCTCTCTCTAGATCAAAACATTTAGAAATAAGATCTTTTATTATTGTGAAAAGGGGATTGATTACAGGGGAAGAAACTGGACAGGGGATGGGGAGGAATCTTACATTCTCTCCCACTTAAAAAACGCGAGATGTCCTCATCTCGCAAACTGGGGGTAATCCTGCATCAGTTCGGCTTCTTTCTCCCAGGTGGCGTCTTCAAAAGGATAGAACTTCCATTTGACTAATAATTCTCTCAGAATTCTATTCCTGAGAACCTTCTCTCGAAAATCAAGAATTTCTTCAGGTTGGAGTTCCATCCGCCCTTGGGTTGAAGAAGTTAAGAGTTCATCAATAAGCACATAATGCGGGCTCGGTACATACTTCTTAAGTAGGCTGACATGAAATACATTATGTACTTTGAGATGAGGAGGTAGAAGAAGTTCATAGGCGAAGTCACCTACTTTCTTTGTAATCAGATATGGCCCACAGTATCTGGGGGATGACTTCTTCTACTTCCCAAGAGATAGAGAACTTCTTTTGGGGCGTACTCGAATGAGGACCATATCTGCTTCTTTGAAATTTTTGCCTGACCTCTTATCTGCATACTGCTTTTGTCTATCTTGGGCAGCTTTTATATTTTTGCAGATTGACTACATCTGCTGCTCCATGTCGTCAAGCATTTGTCTGGACATCTCGACCCTAATCAATGGGTTGGACCAAGTTAATGGTGTTAGGCAGTCTTGTCCATACAGAGCTTTGAAAGGGCTCATCCCGATACTTCGGTGATAAGAAGCATTGTAGGCAAATTCGACAAGGTGCAGATAGCTTAGCCACTTCTTGGGTTCCTTGCCACACAGCATGACCGAAGTATATCTTCGATTACTTGGTTCATCCTTTCTGTTTGACCATCGGTCTCGGGGTGGTAAGCTGTGCTGAGATCCAAGAAAGTTCCTACTGCTTTCGAAGAATACAATCCAGAATCTTGACGTGAATTTGGGATCTCGATCGCTTACTATTCTCCTAGGTAGGCCATGCAATCTAAAGATTTCCTTGAGGAACACTCTAGTGCAGTGTAGGTTTCTTTTATTGGAATCAGATGGGCAACTTTGGTTAGTCTATCAACTACCGTTGAGAGCTTTGATATCCCAAGCTCATCTACATCTTCATCTATGGCAGTACATCATGAGCTTGAGAGGGGCTGTTGAGATTCAAGCTCGATGTCAGTGTGTGAGCCAGCTGTGCTATGTGCTGGCATGTAAGGTAGCAGCATGTGTGAGACATAAATGACCGCGTCCAGCTAGTCATAGTGTGTGGACATTAGCTAGGGTTAGATGTGTGTGGACACAACTCATAGTGTGTCTTGTGTATTATGGATTATGGCTTTATGCATTGTGTGAGAAGGGAGATGGTTTCCCTCTATGGTTTCCCACTATGGTTAGGGTTTGTAATATACATTAGGGTTTGCTCCTATGTGTGTGTCTCCTCTCCCTCTACCTATTTTTCAATATGGCATCAGAGCCTGGTGCTCTCTATTAGGGTTTATGAGTGAGTGAGAGAAGAGGGAGAAGAAGCTGTGAAGAAAAGCTGTGAAGCTTACCATTGATGCTGTGAAGCTTGGAGCACACCGATTTCTATCAGATCTGAGAGCTTGGCCTACCGGGTAAGGTATTCTAAACATCCTTGAGCAGATTGCAAGTGATTCAGGCAAAAACAAAGCAAATTAGGGTTGCCCAAAGCAAAGGAAAATTATGATTTTTCGAAAGCTTTCCATTGAAGCTTGGAAGCGGTGATGTATGGCGAAAATAGATGCAAATCTGGCAAACAAACATGTATGTGACAAGGAAGAATGTATTGGCAACTCATGTACAAGCCCTACACTGATTTTGGAGCATTTTTGATGCATTTGAATGAGTGAAATTTACTGGTTTTTGAGCCCTCACAAAACAGAGAAAAGGAAGACAAATTTTGATGCATTTGGAGCAATTTTTTGGCAAAAATCAGAGCATTGATGGATTACACACATGCCTTGGTGTGTTGGGTACTTAATTACACCATCAATTTCCACTTCAAACCTTCCTAAATCCCTCAGGAGCAGGCGGCGCAGCTCATACAAAGAAATACGGGAGAATTTTCATTTCTTTGATGCGAGGAGCAATATGTCAGATAATCCAATATAAATTGTTGGTGAAAAATTGAATAGGAAGAACTTCCAGGCATGGAAGTACAGGATCAAAAGTTTTTTGAAGGGAGAAGGTTTTTGGAATCTCATTATAGGTGCTGAGCCAGAGCCGGAACTACCCCGACAACCTACACAGCAGGTAAGTTATAGCTCATAAGCAATGGTCAGAAAGAGCATACAAAGTGTTGCATTATCTGTCTATATATACTTCGGATGCTATTCTCATACACATACATGATGTTGAGAATCCCAAGGATGCATGGGATACATTGGTAAAGTTGTTTGATACACAGACACGAGTGCTCGCAAGTCTCAATTGCGACAACAGATACATAATGTCAAGCGAAATAGAAGGAGCATCCATGATTATGTGCAAGAGATAAAGAAGTATGTAGATGCATTGGCAACAATTAATGCCCCCATGCCTGATGATGATTTGGTAGACATTACCTTGCGTGGTCTTGGCAAAGAATATAAATCTTTCGATACATCCATCTCGGTTCGGAGTACAGGTTTACCAGACTTTGATGAGTTGGTTTCACTCTTGCTTGTTGAGGAAATCAAACTCAGTGATAATTTTCAGGATGCATCTACTATCCATGATGATAATGACAGAAATCAGGCTTTCTATTCGCTGCAAAGAGGTTTTAGAGGCAGGGGGAGATTTACATCACGTGGCCGTGGTAATGGTCGTTGATGGTAGGACTGGTCATCACAACAGAATTTTCAACCTTCATATGGTGCTAGAGGTGGTCATGGATATACACCTCAGAGAGGCAAAGGTAATCCTCGTAGTGGTAGAGGACGTTGGCAAGGCCAACAAACATCTATGCAAGATGTGGAATGTCATTACAGTGGGAAATTTTGTCATATGGCACGTGATTGTTTTCGTAAATAGAATGATTTGAGAGGGGGTAGAGCACAACATCGTGGACATTATGCACAACATGGTGGTGGAAATTATGCATCAAGCAGTAATGATGGCACTGCAAATCACTTGTTTGCCATGAAACATGTTGTGGGATCTATGATGACAAATGCTAAAATGATGACACTTGGTATATGGACTGTGGAGCATCAAACCATATGACTAGTCATGGTGAATGGTTTGAGCATATGAAGCCTATGGATGTAAAAGGCTATGTGGAGACAGGTGAGGATACCTAGCATGCCATTACACATGTTAGAAGTGTACCATTGGTTATGCACAATGGTGAAACAAAATCTATGGTAGATGTATTATACGTGCCTTCTATCACAAAAAGCTTGGTCTCAGTTGGTTAAATGGTGGAACACGGATTATAGGTTCGTTTCAACGAGCATGGTTGCTTCGTTGAGGATTTCAAACATGGATGTAGAGTCATTGCCAAAGGCAAGAAAGAAGGCAGGTTGTGTAAGCTGGATGCTGGAATTCCTGAGTTAAAATCAGCCATGTTCTCTAAAAGCCGGAATGTGGTACAGGACATTGATATGTGGCATAAGAGGATTGGACATGTGAATATACAAAGGTTGAAGAACATGCAGGCAAGAGACATTGTTAATGGGCTGCCTAGATTCAAGTATGATGGGAATATGCATGTTTGTGAAGCCTGTTAGTTTGGAAAGCAGGTAAGGTTGCGGTTTCCTAGAGAAGGCAACATGAGTAACAAGCCACTTGAGATAGTACATAGTGATGTATGGGGTCCTGCACAAAACCCATCTATCAAAGGTAGTTTATACTATGTGACATTCATTGATGATTTCAGCAGGATGACATGGATATACTTTCTCAGAGAGAAAAGTGAAGTGTTGGGAAAGTTTATGGATTTCAAAGCTTTTGCAAAGAAGCAATATGGTTCTTGGATTAAATGTTTGAGGACAGATGGAGGTGGTGAATACACCTCAAATGCTTTTGAGCATTTCTTGAGAAAGCATGGTATAAGAAGGCAATTGACTTGTAGGTATACACCTCAGCAAAATGGTGTGGCTGAGAGGAAGAATAGAGTCATTTGTGAAGTGGCCAGGGCAATGCTAAATGAAAAGAGCATGCCAGATTATTATTGGGCAGAAGCATGTGCCACTACAGTGTATATACTGAATAAGACACCTACAGCAGCCATACATGGAAGTACGCCAGAGATGCGGCTTACAGGCTTTAGGCCAGACATTGGACACCTCAAAGTTTTTGGTTGCATAGCTTATGTACATGTGCGTGAAAAGAGAAGGAGGAAGTTGGATCCTAAGGTAGAAAAGTGTGTGTTTGTTGGATATGCACAGGATCAAAAGGCATACAAATGTTACAATCCACAAACTAGACAAGTGGTTATCTCATGAGATGTGGTGTTTGATGAGCTTGCTAGTTGGTACAAAGCAAAGGATGAGGGTGTCATTGATTCACTTGAAGCTGATGTGCATGTGAACTTGCCACAAGCAAGTTCTAGTTTTACTTCTATGTCTGGGGGGCCAGCAGAGGCTGAGAGTAGCACTGTACGTCCATGGTCAGGACGTTTGAGGCATGAGAGTGTGAGCACTGGGAGTAGTGCTGTGGATAAAGGAAAGAAGAAAGTTGAAGGAATTGGAATTATAGGTTTTGAGTCGTCAAGTTCAGAGAGTTTGGATGAGGAACTTGTTATACCCATTTTACGCACACCTGGTGCAAGGCAGGATAGATATGTGCCACCACATGCTAGAGTGATAGGTGTTCAGAGTGATCCGCATGCATTGCGGAGATCCCAAATGGTCAGATATCCAGACATATCGTGGTTTTGCTATGCATTATGCATATATGACATCTTTGGTGAAGCATGTGGAACCTACATGCTATACAGAAGCTATTGGAAAGCATGTATGGGAGAAAGCAATGGATGTTGAGATGGATGCCTTGGTTCATAATGACACATGAGATTTGGTTGCATTACCATAGGACAAAAATGTCATTGGTTGTAAATGGGTTTACAAAGTGAAATGCAAGTGTGATGGTTCCATTGAACGATACTATGATGAAACATTTAGTCCAGTGGCAAAGATGGGAACAGTGAGAGCAGTCATTGCTATGGCTGCAGCTAATGGTTGGGAAATGCATCAAATGGATAAAATGCATTTCTAAATGGTGATCTACAAGAAGAAGTGTATATGGCACAGCCAGAAGTTTATGTACACCCAGGTCAGCTTGATTTTTGTGGAGCCAATCCATTCCAAGGATTCCGTCGAAAACTCCCACAAGTAAGACTCTGAACTGGCTGTTAGTTACATTCCCATCTAGATTAGACTACATACAATCTATCTCATGGTGGTGAGTGAAAAGAATCTTCCCACTGGCCAATTAAATTTCCATAGGTTTCCCTAGTTTCTGTTCTAAGACTAGCTTACGCAAGCATCCTAGGGAAATAAACAAATGAGTACTGCCTGAATCAATCAAAAGCTTAAATGGCTTACCCTTATACTCAGCTGGAGTATGGATGACCAAGAATTGATGATTTGGCCCTTCATTTTCAATCGCGACATAAATCTAACCTCTTCCACTACTTCTACTATCGTAACTGCTCTGGCTGTTTGCAGATTGGGACAGAACTCTTTCTCTTTGGTTACCCCAGTTCTAGGAGGGTGTTCTGAAACTACTTTGAACAAAGGCAGATGGTTGAGCTAGAGTCCTCCTGGGATTGCCTTGATTTTGGTGAGACGGACCCTGATTTGACTGATACAAAGGGGCTCATCCTCGGGGGGGTCACTCGTATAAATATGTAAGTATCACGTGGGTTCAACAGAAGGACATTTTAAATATTTAAAACTTACAGAAATATATTTACAGAGGGGATTTATTTATTGTATTTTAAAAAAATTTTACAGATTTGAATAGGAAAGGATACATTATATTCACTAAAAAATTTACAGATAAGGGACTTTTTAAATAGGCCTTGAACGCACGTGATATAGAGGATTTACATATAGTGACCCCCCCGAGGGCTCATCTCTACACTCTGGGTCCTTGACTTCCCTGTCCTCTTGACATGACAGGAGTCAAGCAATCTTTAAGCTGGTGATCGAAACCCTGACACCCAAAACACCTATTCTCACTTCTAAGCTCATCCCCCTGAATCCTTGAAAAAGGTGGGGCTCCTAAGAAAGTGTTCTGAGGGAAGGGTCTTCCTTCACTTGTGAATCTCCCAGCATCTTGATTCTGGTTAGGGCCTTGTTACCTCTGTGGGGGTGGAAAGTTTGAAGCACTTCCTAGGGTTTGGAACCTTTTAAATTTTGAGGGTGCAGGTTTTGGCAGGACCTTAACAACAAATGCTTTGGCAAAGTCCTTTGCCATTCTGATAGCTTCTACCATTCAGATTGGTTTGGCATTTTTCACTAAAGTGTCCAATGGCTCGTTCATCCCTCGAATGAATCTGGCCAAACTGCTCTTCATCCAAAAATGGAGAATATTTGAGGAGAAGGGCAAATGCGTGATGGTATTCTTCAATCATTCGGCTATCCTACTTTAATTCCAAGAACTCATTCATTTTGGTTTCCAGGAAGCCCGGAGGACAGAACCTCTTCCTGAGGTAAGCTTTAAGATCTGACTAGGTCTAGGTATTTCGGTCGAGATGGTTTGTCTCGCAATGGTTCCTCCATATGACCCTGGCCATTTCCACAATTTTCAATCTTTCGAGAGCCATCTTCCTCCTCTCGTTATAACCAGTTACATCAAAATACTCTTCCATTGCCTTGATCCATTTTTCCACTACTACCAGGCTAGGATCAGTACAGGGCTTTACGAACGTCCGGATCTAACTCTTCATCATCATCAGTAGTAAGAGGATTCGGCTACCACGGTCCGTGCGCCTCATGATTTTGACAAAATGATATTTTTGTCAACTTAACTTTGTCATCAGCTTTATGACTATTTAGTTTTTGAGATTTATTTCTTAAACAAATAAATATTCCATCATAATTCTTGAAAACAAGATTCACTCTGATAATTTTATTAACCAATATTCACAACCATGAAAATAATTTGGAATCTTTTGCAAAACATCATTTATTATCGAAAGTTTTTGATATATACATAGAGCGTCTCAGCTCCAAAAGTCACCGCCTCAATCGCGTACGCATAAAAAGGCGATACTGTGATGGAGACATGCTATGATATACACGATTCATCACTAATAATGGTGCTATAATTCTTCTCCTAGGAATAAAGCGACTAAGACGTCTAAAAAAACGGCAAGAATTTCTAAAATTTCGGGGTGAGTGATTATAGAGTTGTACATAATGAACAACTCCTAGCCTTATCAAGATCATGCTTCGCGAGATATTATGTCTAAGTCTTTGTCGTTGACTGGTATTGATGCGAATACTTCACCCTCTAGAGAACCACATATGCTCACGTCGCTCTAGTGGATCAGGAAAGTATAGATCGTGAAAGTGACAAGCAAGTCTCATTCTTCTTTCTCGGGTTGCAGCGGAGTTGATGAGATTTTCAAAGGCAAAGGCGATCATATCCTGACTCTAGGAGAGTCCAAGAATGCTAGAAAGATTCGGGGTATCCATCTAAAAACCCAGTTCAATTTATGAGTTTTCAATTTATGAAGTTCATTTCAAACATAATCTTAACAAGTGAAAACATTATTTCCCAGATTTACTTTAAAATTTTAGGCAATTTCTACTGCGGTTTCGTAAGTTTACAATAGCGCTCTAATACTAGTTGTGAGACCCCTTTGCCTCCTCCATGCACCGGATTCCCAGTTGCTAGGCAGCGGAAGTATCTTCCTCTTGCGCGGGGTAGGGTTTCCCACTCGGGGCCTCGCCCTTGAATGTCCGGACACGAGACTAAACTGGTAGTCATTCCGAAACCAAAATCGGGAAAATTTCCCTTGCCCGAAAAATGGGGACGATTCCACCTTTTGTATTTTCTTAACGAATTTTCTAACGGGTTCAAGAGATTAAACTATCCTTCACGTGATTAAACCAGATAGAAGAAAAACTATCACTGAATTAATTTGAAGAAATCAACCCTTTTTCCTAACTGAAATTAGGCACAGCCATTGATCTAATCATATGAGGAAATCAATGCTTTTTTCCTAACCGAAATCAGGCACAACCATTGATCTACTTATTTGATAAGCTAACTACTCAAATTCTAAGCTAACTACTCAAATTCTAAGCGTATTCCTATTATTTCAATTTAATTATTAAAACTCCACTGATTCTAGCCTGACCCCATTCGGCCCATGGGTTAGCCACCCTACCACTCAAATCGGTAGAACCAGACAATTACTCACCCACCCATAATTGAATGCCTTTCTTAACTGTTTCTTTCGAATATAGATACACACACACTCCTCTTTAAAACTTTAACATATAAAATAATCCATTGACAAATAGTTATTGGTTACAGATATCATAACTCAAAATTTCCATCCAGTCCCTTGTTTCTCAAAAAACACTATCACTCTAGACTATCTATTGAGACCCACTGTCAGCCAACGAGATCCAGTAAAACAGATTACAATAATCATTTTCTCAATCATATATATCTTCCATGACATACGCATGGGTATCCTAGGCATCGCGAGCCCGTGCATCGCCTTGTCAGAACCCTCCAAGATCCTCCTTAGGTGTCCTAGCACTTCACTTAGGGACCGCTTCACCAGCCCTCGTCCATCGTACCGGAAGCGCACCATTCTCAACCATACCGAGGCTGGTCAAGGTCTGGGCAGGCTTTGTCGCATGAGCTATCCTCCTTTGAACACTCCCCGCCAGCTGTTGCCACCGAACTTCCCTTAGAAAAACATATACCAAATGCTCCCTCCAGCATTCTGGCGTAAGACAGTCCTTTAAGAAAACAAGGTTTCTATGCAAGTTTTCAGTTTGATTTTCTTTTGAATACAAGGAGTATTTCTTGAATCAGTATCCCCAAAACTTCTTGATTGAAATTCTGAATTTCATGCCAGAAATCCTCAAATTCTATAACCTTGATCCACATATCAATTCAAAGGGTCTCAAACTCAGTTTCAGATTTGGTGGGAGTTTTGAGTGTATTTTTCTAAACTGGTCACGCTTTCTTTCCTCGAAACTGACAAAAGAGTTTGTTCTTGGTCATAGTCTGATTCAAGGTTCGAGTCAAATAAGATTTTTCCTTAGAAACTATCTTTCTCGAAAAGGTTTGATAATTCAGTTACTATTTTACTGAATTACTTTCTTTGAATATTCACTTAACTAATTTCTAAATCAGTTATGAATTCTAATGAGGAATAATTTAATCATTTATGTGAATATTTTGATCTTGATAGATTTTTTGAATTTTCTTTTTACAATCCGTGTGAATATAAAACGATAGAAATTTCTCTCTTAGAGTATTTAATTATTCATTTATCAAATACTCATAGAATTTAAGAGAATTCTAATTTTGATATAAAAATTCTTTATACATCTATTTGCATAAAAATCAACTTCAATGGGAATAACACTTTTATAAAAAAATTGTGTTATGCATAAAATCAAATTTAATAGGAATAACATTTTTAAAATAAAAAGAATTTCTTTATACATCTATTTATGCATAAAAATCAATTTCAATGGGAATAACACTTTTATTAAAAAAATCATTTTTTGCATCTATTTATGCATAAAATCAAATTTAATAGGATTAACACTTTTAAAATAAAAAGAATTTCTTTATACATCTATTTATGCATAAAAATCAAATTCAATGGGAATAACACTTTCATAAAAAAATTCCTTTTATGCATCTATTTATGCATAAAATCAAATATAATAGGAATAACACTTTTGTAATAAAAAAATTCCTTTATGCATCTTTCTATGCATAAAAATCAATTTTCATAAGAATAACACTTTTATAATAAAAAAATTCCTTTATACATCTTTCTATGCATAAAAATTAATTTTAAAAAGAATAACGCTTTTATAATAAAAAATTCTTTTATGCATCTTTCTATGCATAAAAATCAATTTTAATAAGAATAACACTTTTGTAATAAACAAAATTCCTTTATGCATCTTTCTATGCATAGAAATCAGTTTTAATAAGAATAACACTTTTATATTAAAAAAATCTATTATGCATCTTTCTATGCAAAAAAATAAATTTTAATAAGAATAACACTTTTATAATTTAAAAAAATCCATTATGCATCTTTCTATGCATAGAAATGAATTTTAATAAGAATAACACTTTTATAATTTTAAAAAAAATCATTATGCATCTTTTTATGTATAGAAATCAAATTTAATAAGAATTACACTTTTATAATAAAAAATTTTCATTATGCATCTTTCCATGCAAAGAAATCAAATTTAATAAGAATAACACTTTTATAGTTAAAAAATCCATTATGCATCTTTCTATGCATAAAACTCAATTTTAATAATTAATATCAGTGATATCCATGCATATTCATAGGTGACTATGTACATGGAGTAATTAGAATATTTCTTTTAGATACAAAAATGGTGGGAATCACTCTTTTGGAATAACATAAAGACAAACTTTCTTTTCCACAAAATTTTAGAAAATTTTACCATAACCTCCTTTGTATGGCTGACCATTTCTCATTTTTATCATTCTTTATTTAACTTCAATTAACCCAAATTAGATTTATAGAACTCTAATTTACACAATTTTCTAAATTCAAGAGAGTAAATAATAAGAAGAGTTTAATTAATCCCTTAGTTAATCTTTCTAGGATTGAGAAAGGTTGGAATGTAAAGAAGAGAAGGGGGTGGCCTTTTCCTCAAAGACATAGCATTTGAATTTAATTCAATTAATTGTAAAACAAAAAAATCAAGAAAATCATAGATTTAAAATTTGTAAATAGGTAAGAAAATTAGCTTACATGGAGCTTGTAAGCTCTCCTTTGGCTTGAGAGATTGAGGGTTCTACTCTTGTTTGAAGCAAGAGTGGCCAACAATTCACTTTGGAGAGGACTAGGCCAAAAACAATTGAATTATTAAGAAATTCAATGTAGATGGCTCAGGACAGGAGTAGAATAACAGTGCATAAACACCATTAAGCTTTTACAAAGGGGGAGGCTTCTATTTACAGGAAAAAGTGAGCTTGTAACCAAGCAAACTGATTCTAGAATTTTCTAGATGAGTTTGGTCAATTTTTGACCATTTTTTGGTCCGTTTAACTTACTTTTTGGATCTAGTTTTGAAACAGGAGAGAGGAGAGATGAAAATATCTCATTTTATTGATTAAAAATTAGGGGTAATGATGAGAAAAAAGGTGCCTACTTCATGAGGGGAGATCCCCACTCTGAGGTGTCAAAAATTGGTTTTTTTTATTGTTTTCTTTGGTCCTTAGTCCACTCTTCATCTTATGTGAGCATTTACTCATTTTTGGGGATTTTTCTTTTATTGTTCAATTTATCTCCTCCCTACATTTGGATTAATCTTAATGGTCCATAGGAACCTTAATCCAAAATTTTAAAAAAATCTTGAACCTTAGGCTAAGGTCTTTTGTGCACATTATAATTTATTTCTAATGCACCTTAGGAAGGGATATTTTTCCATCCAAAGATATCTAAAAATTGAATTACCTCTCTCTAGAATATTCTCTCTCTAGGTCAAAACAGGTAGAAACAAGATCTTTTATTATTCTAAAAAGGGGATTGATTACAGGGGAAGAAACTGGACATCTTGAGGGGCTAGGGAAGAATGATAGTGGCTGCCATTCTCAAGTCCTCCCATCATCTTGAAGGGGAGAATGGCGCGACTACCATTCTCCCTTACATTCAAGGAAGAATGGCAGCCATTGCCTCTCAGCCTTACGTTAAAAGAAAGAAGGGTAGTGGTGTCATTCAGACTTTTACATTAAAAGGAAGAATGGTAGTGGTTCCTGATGGGAGAGGCCTTTAGAATGGTGCCACTACAATTCCCCCTTACATTGTCAGTGATGGGAGAGGCCTTCAGAATGGTGCCCCTGCAATGCCCCCTTACATTCACGGATGGCAGTGGTGCCATTCCCCTTATATTCAAGGAAGGGTGGCAGTGGTGCCATTATCTGGGCCTTCCATCACCTGAAAGGGGAGAATGGCACCACTGCCACTTCCCCTTATATTCAAGGAAGAATGGAAGTGGCTACCATTTTCAAGTCCTTCCATAACCTTGATTAAATGGGAGAATGGCACCACCACCATTCTCCCCTTTCGGATAAGGAATAATGGTAGTAGTGCCATTCGCAAAAGGACTCCCATCACCTTCAAGGGGGAATGGCACCACTGCCATTCTCCGTTACATTCTAGAAAGCAAGGCAGTGGTGCCATTCTAAAGGACTCACATCATTTCATGGGGAGAATGGCACCACTGCCATTCTCCCTTATATTCAAGGAATGGGATTGTTGCAGAGATTTGAGGAGGTGCAGATCCAACATGTTAAGAGGGGTCTTAATCAAGAAACTGGTGCATTGGCAAGAGGAGGGTTAGGCAAGGATCTAGAAGCTCATGTCTTGGCTCAGTCCACCCCACCTATATTGGAAGGATAATTTTAGACTTTTGTCATGCAATGCAGTGTTCAAGTTTGCCTATGAACTCCTTCGGTCAGGGCTGGAATTGTTGATTAAAAAATAATAATATCCCCTTTTCAGGGTGAGTGCCAATGGCCCTTTTTCTACTTTCTTGCTTTTGAAAGTGGTGGTCAAAAACCTGTAGGCTGAAGACCTACAAGATGTCCCTCCCCTTGCCTAGATTTCATATTCTCCTCTATGAGTGTGTATACCCAAATGAATACAATCAATACATCCATATATGGTGGGTGGACAAGAGTAGTCAAGTTTCTAATGGGTTAAGAAATATGAATTTAGGATTGTATGTAGTCCATGATGGTAGTCCATGGGTATTGAATTCCATACCCATGCGGTTGCAAAGTCAAAAGCTTGTATAACAATACGCAAGATTTTGCATATTGTGAAAAACTCTGCAAGATAATATCATCCTTATACCACTGCCATTCTCGCTTTCATTCAAGGAAGAACAGAAGTGGTGCCATTCTCCCTTACATTCTAGAAAGAATGGCAGTGGTGCCATTCTCAAGGCCTCCCATCACTTCATGGGGAGAATGGAACCACTCTCATTCCCCCTTACATTCTAGGAAGCATAGTAGTAGTTTTGCCATTCTCAAGGCCTCCCATCACTTCGTGGGGAGAATGGCACCATTGCCATTCTCCCTTACACTCAATGAATGGTAGTGGTGCCATTCTCAAGACCTCCCATCACTTCATGGAAAGATGGGAACCACTTCCATTCCCCCTTACATTCTAGGAAGAATGGGAGTGGTACCTGTTAACCTATGACGGACATTGAGACGTACTATGTTTTACGTCATTAATTTAAATATTCTGAGTCATGGGCCGGGCTTGTCGGCACCATATGTTAAGGATGAAGGGATTGGGTGATCGCCGATGAGACATGCACCTTGAATATCAGTAGGATAAGGGTTAGGATCGGCCGGCCATGTATGGGCGTCCAAGTGTGAACGGCCAAGTCACCTATAAGAGTCAAATGTAACCCTAAAATCCTCATTCTCATGTGTTGTGAATATAAGAGTGCTCTTGCCTTATCTCCTTGGTTTCCTTCTCCTGCGTGTGTGAGAGAGAGAGAGAGAGAGAGAGAGAGTGAGAGAGCGATCGAGCACTGTGTAGCGGCACGGCGGCAGAGAGGCGACGACGGCTCCTTCTTCACTACGACGCGGGAATCCTTCAAGGCGGCGGTTGAGCGGTGAGTGACACACCTTTTGCATTCTGTTTGAGCTTGCTTTCCTGGTTGTATGCTTGCAGCCATTCGTGGCTCGCATACGGTGTTTGGCAAGTCCCTAGCTACGACCTGTGCAGCAAAAGCGCACATTTTTTGGCGTCGCTGCCGGGGAGTTGCCCTGCACCAAGCTCCCGTTTGCAGCTCGGGCTGCTGCGTGAAGTTTATTTTTCACTGTAGGAAAGCGACTGTGTGTTTGTCGTTGAGGTGTTTCTGTGTTTTGCAATCTTTTTCTGTAATTTGTCTTCTGCATTTCTGTTTCTTTTGCTATTTCTATGCTCCGTGTGTGGGCGTACGTTCTGTTATCTGGTTTTCTACGTGCAAGGGGGGATTTCTAAATCCCAAGACCTGTGCTGTGTGCGAACTGCATCGCGGAAAAATCTGGACCCTAGAAAGAAACACTAGAAAACTTATCCAAAAAAAAAACTAATTGTGAAAAAAAATTAAAAAAATTAAAAAAAAATATTTTATTTTCAAAGAAAAAAACCAAACGTGTGGAGAGGAAAGATTTTTTAGTCGGAGAAAAATTTTTTGAAAAGAAAAACCCCCAATCGACCCCGACCCCAGCCTCGGTCTTTTGATATATATATATATAGGAGAGTGAGTCTCCATAGCTTTCTTTCAAGTGAGAGATCATGGGAAGTTATGCCCTATATGTAGCCCACCCCCCAAGGAGTAAAGTGAGCATGTGGGATAAAGCCCTTACCCTTTCCTCCACAAGCAAACAGGCTTTCGCCCTTTCCCCACAAGGAAACAGACTGTTTTGAGGACTACGGGAGCTTTGGATAGGCGAATACAGTGCTGTAAAGCACACTAGGACCCTTTGAATGATACGCTTGTTTCGAGCTATCACACGTCCTAGTCCAGGTTCGATCATAAGTAAGGGGGTCAAAAACGGGTTAAAAACAATCTAAAAACAAGTAAAAACGGGGTGTGAAACACCCAAGAAACCACTTGTGTGGGCTTCAAGAGTAGTTACCAACGCACGTAGGGTACCCACGTCACATGCATCTACGCTCTGGTCGGGTGCTGGAGTCTGAGCCACTAGAAAGCATTTCGGTTTACGCAGGCTCACACCATCCCTCCACGTTAGCATCTTGGCCTTCCGTTGGTGGAACCCAGGGAAGTGCAACCCAAGATCCACGAATAGCGGATAGTGATTTGTCCTCTGACTCAGAAGCCATGGAAGGGCACCCTACCAAGAACCCTGAGGAGACAAGCCAAAACATGCTAGTTTGGGTCCCACAACCCGGATGTAGCATGTTTAGTCGTCTAATAGAGACCTTTAGTAGAGCTACATGCTCTGAGCATGCGACAAGCGAAGTAAATGAAGGAGGGGTAGTGGTGGATTCGCCATTCACATCTCCTATAGACCCTACACTCCCAAAGAGTGTCCATGTGGATATTCTACCCACTTCGTTTAATGAGGGCCCTATTGAGCTACCACCTTCCGATGCTCTCCCTAAAGTAGAGGTCCCTAGAAGCCAATTCATAAGAAGTGACATTGCGTCCACTTCAAGAGAACCGTTTGGCACACCAAGTCTAGATGGGATATTTCTCAATGAAAATTGAGAATATGATCTACACACAGAGACTCTAACTGGCGCCACTAATCTAGAGGAGCAACAGCAAATGATATGTGAGGTTATTCATAGAATTATCCAAACTGAGAGGCAAAATAGGGGAGTGAACTTAGGTTCCACTGGCCCTATGAGATTTTTGGATACAGGCAAGGCCAAACAACCAACCCTATCACAATTGGAGACTCCCTCGGTGAGTCCCATAGACCCTTCGTATGTTGTTTCGCCTGGAGTCCCAATGCAGGTTGAGCCCACGAGCAGTAACTTTAGCTTTCCAACCTTGGCTCAACTTTCCATTAGGGAATCCACAATGCCTACCCTAATGATGAGCATGATGGAAGGCGCACCTGTTACCACTGTAGTTAGTACGACACCGCTACCTAGTGGAACAGTACCTACAACAGTGCGTGCCAGTGCCTATCAACCTTATGTACCTATCACTACTCATGCTCATGTAGCTCCTACACCTCTTAGTATGCCAATGGCGTATGCTCCACGACCACCTTATCACAACCCTTATCCAAGAGGAGCTAGGCCTAGTCACATATCATATCCCACGTCATTTGCCAACATACCCAGACCAACGCCAACTCCTATCAGCCAGGCTATCCCAAAAGTGCCTCCACCAGCTATGCCTGCTCACCTAGGTGATCTCGCAGCATTTGCTCAGACAATCAGACGATCTATTGCGGAAAACATGCGGGGCATGCCTGAGAGAGAACCTAGAAGCAAGGCAGTACAAGTGGCTAAGCTCACTCAGAACTTCAGTGGTAACAAGGATGTTAGGAAGCACATTGAAGTCTTCGAACACGTGTGTGATTCCTTGGAAGAGCACAATGAGCTGCATAAGTGTAAAGCCTTAGGCTTAACCTTGAGTGGGAAGGCCGGAGATTGGTATCGAACCTTAAGGGTTGAAGAGCGCACTCACTACCCCACTCTCAAGAGACTATTCTTGAAAGAATACATACGTGAGGGTGTGCTTTGGGGAGTAGCCTCTCAACTCCAAAAAAGCTGAACGCGAGGAAGGGGAGTCAGTGAGAGACTTTATAAGTCGATTGAAGCATCTAAATTCTCACTGCACTCCCGATGAGCGCTTCAATAATAACCAACTACTCGATAGATTCATCCGAGGATTGCGCCATGAGGACATATACAATGGCCTAGTCATTAGAGGTCTTACAACGTGGGAAGCAGTCATTGCCAATGCAATCCAGTTAGAAGACAACTTGATGATTGCAGGTAAAAAGGTGTCTTCGAAGACAAAATCCGTTAGTTCGCAAGTATCTGGGCACGAGCCAATGACGGTGAAACCTATTACCAAGCAGCCCAAGATATCTGAAATGTCTGTGACCGACCTTACTAAGGCTCTCCATAATACATAGCACGAGTGAATGTCCCACATTCAGAGTCAAATTCAATGGGAATTGCAACGCATGTGGTAAGTACGGCCATCAATCTAAGGATTGCCTTAAGCGAATGTTGGCAAATCAGGCAGGCACCACTAGCCTGGTCAAACACACCTCAAGTACCCGCGCTAATGCCTGCACAACCTGTCGAGCAACCGTTTCACAGCACATAGTTCTAAGGAATCCGAATGTAGTCCAGTCTCTGTGCTGTTACCACCACCAGTGCTAGGTCCACAACCTCCACATCCAAGGATTACCCCAATAAACCAGATGGGTTATGAGTCACATAGTGCGTGTGGGGATTATGAAGAGGAGATAGACCCCAGTGCTCCATGTGGGATTGCTACGTTTGAAATGATTCCCTAGTACTACATGGAAGATCATTTCGGGCAAGTCAAGCCTGTATATCAAGTGGCTGCTCTCGCCACAAGAGGGCAAAACCTTAATACCTTGGCGAGGAGACCACCTCTTCAATGCTATGAGTGTGGTGGACCGCATCGTGTAGCGGAGTGCCCTAATAGGCTACAGAAGATCGCTACTCATATGCAACCAAATCAAGGGAGCACATCGGGAATGTCGGTACTTACATGTAATCGTTGTGGCATAGATCATTTGATTGCTCAATGTCCACATAATCCTAATGCACCCAAGATTACGCCATTGAATTTGGTTGAGGTCACCAACCAAGCACAAGGAACCACACCCATTGTACCCGGCGAATGTAGTTACACGGTCAATGCTTCAAAATCAAAACTACATTCTTGAAGAGAGGAATACTGCATCAATTGCTCAGGCAAAGAAAAAGAAAACACGACAGAAGAGATCGCTTAATGCCACGAGCTCCAAGCTTAGTTGAAAGACTAACATAGGGACAGGAGATGACCCCGTGTATATGAATGATCCTGAAGATGATTCTGATTCAATAGAAACCATGGGGACCAAAGCCACTACCTTAAGGGAGGAACCCACTCGTCGCGAGCTCAACGAAGGGGAATCAAGCGGGTACATAAATAAGGGGAAACAGAAGGAAACTTCATCGGCCCCACAACCAAGTCAGTTAATGCCCTCTCGACCACCTAAACTGACTGAGACTCCCCAAGACAAGCCACGTGGGCCAAAGACCCTCAAGAAAAAGATTGGAACTTACCCAAACCCAGTTGAGGAGATTGAACAAGTGCAACACTTAAGGGGTTTGGTGGAAGAAACACAAAGAGAACAAGTCACAAGCTTTGACCACTACACTAACTCAGTTGGATTTTTAGTTAGCTGCATTCCTAATAAAGTCACGATCGAGTGAATATATTGTGTTTGAACCTGAGAGCGCAACTACATCCTGCGTAAACAAGCCCACCGCCGTGAACCTGCTAATGGTCGAGTTGATATCCATGTCGGGAGCCGCAGCAGGGTGGCGCTCACAGTGGTGCCATCTCTTCTCCCCAAGAGCAGCGTCCAGGAAGGCCCTCCAGCTTGCGTAGCTAAATCATCCTTATATAAGGTCTCAAACATGTAGCTGTAGACGCATTCATTAAATTAGCCTTCTCATGTACCACTAATTAGTGTACTCGAGATAATTTACCAGGACGCATTGGCTGCCAGTGCTAGGATGTCAGCACACGACACGGTGGCGTTGCACGCGGCCTCCACGGTGGACTTGATGTTATCCACCACGTCGAAGCCTCTCAGGCTGTCGTTGTTTTGATGGGCCGTCTTCTCCCCTGTCATTGTGTTCGTATCATCCGGCAATATCGCCGTTGCATCCCTATATTGCATAGTACAAACACAGTGTAATTGAGAATCGAGATATACTTTGCTTAACGATTGCACCAGAGCATAGCTTTCTCAGCGTTTAGTAGGTGGTATATATTAACATTTGCAAAGCAATCGTGGAAGTGGAGACGTAGCAAGGACGCTGTCATTCGGGCGTCCTGCTCCGCTGCACGACCTGCTCTACGATACTCGCGACTGTTGGGCAGGACGTGTCGAGCTGAGCTGTGCGGAGGCTTTTAAAGTGGCTACAAGGAGGACAAGCGTATAGCTTAAGTACACAAAAGCAAGACCAAGCTTCTCCGTCTATACAGGATTAACCACAACCCCACCTCCCTCCACGTGGGCAAAGGAGGTGGGACTATTTCAAAATAACCACTCCTCCTGCAAGCGTGAGGAGGAGCCAAATCTCACATCTTCCAATGCAATTTTGAATTTGAATCTAAGAAGATCTCATCTCACATCTTTCAATGAAATCTTTGTATACATGCTTACATACCTATAGATACACACACTTATATATATTATGTATGTATGTGTATCTATAGGTATGTAAGCATGTAAATACAAATAGTGTGCATGTGCATGTGTGTGTGTGTGTGTGTGTGTGAGAGAGAGAGAGAGAGAGAGAGAGAGAGAGAGAGAGAGAGAGAGATTACTATTGAGGTCGAAGGAAAGGCCTTTGATTCTCTTGTAGTAGTGGTTCTAATATGGGAAGGCCTCTAGGAGTGTGATACTCAGCTTGAAGAAGTGGATTGTGGCCACAATGGTGGCTGGATCAGGCGCCTGCTCATATCTATCAAAGTCATGTATCTTGGTGAGCATGGTGGCCTGTGTGCAGGCGCTTTGGGACATTGGTGGGGCAAACTAAGGAAAGTTTAATTACGACTTAGGGTTTGTTTTCTTCTCTTTCTAGAAGATGTCCCAAGCCGAGCATCTGTAGATGGGCAAGTATGCGGGGTTTATCCACCAGCTGTGGCAGGGTGCCTTGCAGTACTACTCCCAAATGTACGGCTTTAGGAGAAAAGGTCGGCACCAAGTAGTGGCATGGATCACCTAGATTTGGAGGTGGCATTGGTGGTAGAGCACGAGGAGGCCATAGGGGGCATAGGGTGGAAGCTTGGCATAGAGACTTGTAGACGGAGTAAAAAATCTCCCACCCTTGGTGTTGTAATGAAGCATTGGACACATAATTGTGGGCATGACTTGTACATATGAGGCCAAGGGCCAAGCATAGGTGTATTGGGCCAAAGGGCCAATTGTAATTGAGGGACGTAGGCTTATGGGCCAAAGGCCAAGTGGGGGTGACACTAATAAGTGTGTGTGAAAAGGGGGCCATGGTATTGTTGAAATATACACGTGAATGGGTGTGTGCGGGAACAAGCCCTTAGCAAGAGGCTGTAAAAGAGAGTCTATAAATGAGTGAGAAGCAGTGAAAAGGTGAGAGGTATCTATTGGGAGAGAATAAAGGGTAGCATGAGAAGTTCTAGGATGTGTGGAGATATTATAGGAAAAGAGAAGGGATGGAGAGAATCAAGTAAAAGAGGTGGAGTGAATCAAGGAGAGATCAATGGGATTAGATGCTTGGCATCTTGTGGATGTAAACTCTATAAATTGAGGCATTGGACTAATTATTATTTGCTGGTTTTTTAGTATTCATGCCTACATTAAGCTATCAGTTAATTGCTCACTAATCTTATCTTAATCATCGTCTAGTCACTTTGCTAATGATGATGATTCTTACATTTGATCCACCATAGCTCATCACTTTTTCTTGCATTTTAACATGGTATCAGAGCCAATTTTTTAGTCAATTTTCAACTAGCTTCTGTACCCTCAGCTAGTGGAGGAGCTCCCTCTCCCTCCACAGCCTTAACATTAGGCAATATCCTCTTAGCTCCACCTAGCCAGGCTGCCCACGCACCGGCTCATCAAGACAAATCACCAAACCGCCAATGGGAGCTGTAGAAAATCGAGAATTCGTCGGCGCTTCAATTCCGGAGAAAACCTTAGATCTACAATTACACAGAAGTAATTGGTCTGATTCCTCTTAGCCCCAATGGTTTTCAAGGGTGCTCTACATGATGGTAATGTTAGATTTGTGAAATTCTTCAAAAAAAAATTGGCATCAAGCTCTGCATCTAATCTGCAAGTGACTTTGGTAAAACAGAGATTAAGCATTCAATGTTTGGTCAAATATTTTATTTCTTAGCTTGATCCTCTACTAGACTAACTACTATTGATGCCTTTGAAAGGAGTTGGCCTCATTTGAACTCTAAGGCCCCAGATCTGGCCTTCCTGCACAGTCTATTTTCTGCACACAAAATAGGAGATTATTATACTAATTAGTGATTAATCAATAGTAATCACTGTATTTTGGTGTAATTGAGGGTTCAAATTTACCATTGGGTATTTGGTACAGATCCCTATCACTTCAGATTGCAATTTGGAGATGTTTTGATACTCCAACCTTTCAGTACATATTTGTTACTCTTGGCTTTATGTAATTTTTGGTGAATTTATGCTGATAAATCTATTGTAATCATCACTTAAACACCAGATTTGAGTTGTAAAAGGGTAGGCACTTCCCTTGAATCTTGAATTGGATCAAGAGGTAAGACCCCCTTCACATCATCAATGAGCACGGCACAAGAAATAGCTAAATTCAATGGGGAGCAGTTTTTATACAAAACCATGTATTTGCTTATGAGGAAAAATCTATGGGAACTAGTTGAGGGGAGAGATAAATGCCCAAAGGTAATTGGGAAAAGTGAGTGGAAGAGCAGGAATGAGAAAGCATTAGGACTTATTGCACTCATTTTAAATGATGAAATCATTTACCACATCTCACAGGGATACAATGGGCAAAAGATGCATGGGATGAACTCAATAAATTATTTGGCACTCAAGCAAAAAATTCAAAGATGAACCTGCTAATCTGATTCTACAAACTTGATATGAAGGAAAGTGAACCTTTAATCACACACTTGAACAAATACAAAAGCATTAAGCAACAACTCGCAGCCATTTGTAAGAAGGTAGAGGATGATGAGGCACTAGCAATGCTTCTGAAGAGTTTGGACAAAGGTAAAAATGAAAACATTATGGTAGCCTTAAAGAATGTACCTGAATTTAAGCTGCATGAGATAGAAGGAGCTCTACTAAAGTAAGAGACCAAGGTCAAAGAGAAGAAAGGGGTGGACCTAACAGCTGGAGAGGAAAAAGCATTCTGCACCCGAGGAGGATTTTCACGAGGACGAGGACAAGGAAGAGGCAGGGGAGGAGGAAGGACCTTCACTTGCCATAACTTTGGGAAGCCAGGACACATGGCAAGAGACTGCTACAGCAAACCCAATGAAGAAGGAAGACATCGGCAAACTTCATGGAGACTCCTAAGGAAGTGGAGTTAGATTATCTTTTCTGAGAGAGAAAGAGAGAGAAACCCCACAACCCAATGAAGAAGGAAGACATCGGCAAACTTCATGGAGACTCCTAAGGAAGTGGAGTTAGATTATCTTTTCTGAGAGAGAAAGAGAGAGAAACCCCACAACCCAATGTAACCTACCCCAACAGAGTAAAACCACCTCTGAGCCACTGATGATGTAGGCCATGTGGTAGATGTATGTGTGAGAACTTTAGTCAAGGTCACTGGCACTTATAGTTATTAGTAAGCCTTGGACACATAGAGAGAGAGAGTGTGTCAAGGACTATGAGTTAGGAACTTGAGGCACTGGTCACGGGCTACCAAGTAAGAGGGAAATTTGGTTTAGGGTCAGGTGTGCTAGGATTATTCACTTGAGGGGAGGTGTTGAAATATACAAGTGAATGGGTGTGTGCGGGAACAAGAACTTAGCAAAGGCTGTAAAAGAGAGTCTGTAAATGAGTGAGAAGCAGTGAAAAGGTGAGAGGTAAGGGTAGCATGAGAAGTTCTAAGATGTGTGGAGATATTCTTAGAAAAGACAAGAGGTGGAGAGAATCAAGCAAAAGAGGTGGAGTGAATCAAGGAGAGATCAGTAGGATTTGTTGAACTACAGATAGAATAACTAATAGTTACCTAATAGTTGCTTAGTCGGATATATGTATCTTTGCTCAGTCGGAATTCTACTCAGTCGGATTATTGCTCAGTCGGAGTTTGTTATGATCTGGTTTGTCGGATATTATCTGTTAGTGTCTTGTGACATTCTAGTTACAACCGTTTAAACTGTCTGAAGTCGCCTATTTATAGGGGCTTTGTAGTCGTCTTTTACAACAACAAGAAGAAGGGTAGAAGGAGAAAGCAATGTATGATTCATATTGATCAATCAAACATGGTATTTTAGTTCTGTTCTGTTATTCTCTATCTTGTTTAGCAAATCTCTACTCAATCTGTGTTTTCTATGCTCTGTTTGTGTTTAGCCTGATGTGGGAATTGAAGTTAGTGTTACCTAATGGGATGGTCTTTGTTGTGTCAGTAGTAGTTAGTTGTGTTGTGTTTGAGAACCCTAAACACATTGGCGATCCTGCTGGTCCCGTTCTGTTACGAGAAGGGAAATGAATGTCAGAGGGGGACAGAAGAGTAGGAAGGGTTTACTATACCAGGGCTCAGGCCCGAATTGGTAACCCTGACCCGTTTCATTATGCTGACGAGGGTGAAGATGATCAGGAACACCAAATCCCTGAAGAAATTGTTGTAGGCCAAGGGGGGGAAAGTTCAGTTGCACCAGAGAGGAGGCTAGTGGGGGGACTTCTAGGCGCCCTAATCCTGACAGGAAGGTCTGCAGGAGTTAGAAGGAGTCTTCAGTTCAACCCATTACGGGGGGCTACCAGGCAAAGACCTAGGATACCACCTCAGCCACATCCGATGGCTCAACAACTACCCAACCCTAGGGTGAAAGCAGCTAAATTCAGTGGAGGATCTAAGGAGGATGCTGATTGTCATGTAGCTCAGTTTGAGACAAAATGGGAAGCAAATGGGTATACTGTGTTGTACAATGATGCAGTTAAATTGCAGCAATTTGCAGCAACTCTAGAAGGGAAGGCCATGAGTTGGTTTAGCCAATATGGGATACCACACTTCCCAACATATGATGATCTTAGAATAGCCTTTTTACAGAGATTCAGGAGGGAAAAGACTCCAACAGACATTTTAAGAAAACTCAGAGACATTAGACAAAAGAAGATGCTTGTAGAGGACTATGCTCAGAAATTCAGAATTCTGGTTGAAAGGTTACAGGGAAATGAGAGACCCACCAATGAGATGCTGGCCGGTTATTTTCTGAAAGGATTGAGAAGTGGGCTGAAGAATGCAGTGGCTAGCATTGATATTGCAGGTGGAATTAATGATTTGGTAATTGCAGCAGCTAGAGTAGAGAAAAGACTTGGAAGCGGCAAGGGCAAACATACCAGAAAGAATGATTCAGATTCAGATGACCAGCCAGAGTCAGCATCAGATTCTGAGCAGGAGGATTCAGAAGTAGGATCCGACAGTGAGGAAGAAGAGGTGAAGACAAAGAAAAAGCACAAGACCAAAGCAAAGCAATCCAAAGAGGAGGATTTGGTAAGTAAATTGAGAAAGATAGGTTATTCTGTTGCAGCACCAAAAGAAAAGAAGTTCTGTGAAATTTGTGACAAGGATGGGCATACGACAGCTTTATGTTGGTATAATCCCAAGAACAGGGGTCAGACTACACCTTATGCAGGTAGAGGCAGGGGTGAGGTTGCAGCAAACCAGGCTGCTCCAACTAGGGGCAGAGGAGTATTTCAGAGAGCAAGATCTGATAGACCACCATGGAGGGAACAAGAAAACAATGAAGGAAGACAGGCAAGAGTCATGCCTTGTGTTTATTGTTCAGCACCAGATCATTGGATAAGGCCAGGATGTGCCTTATGGGTGAAACATAGAGAAGAAAGAGGTGTCCCAGTGCTTAGGTACAATCAGAATAACCAGCAGGGGCAGCAGCAACCACAGAATCAACCAGCAGCTCAAGCAAATGTAATCATGATTCAATTAGCAGATGAACAGGTACAGGTAGAGCAAGTTCCAAACATACAAGAGCAGCCAAGTAAAGAGCATACTGAGGATATTGAGGATATTGAGGTATTGGCTGTTACCAGGTCTAAACAGAAAGGACCAATTGATTGGAAGGAACAACAAGGCATCAGGGACCAGGTACAAAGAAGAATTTTGAAGCATCAGGACAAGCAAGAAGCATCGGAGTTGGAAGATGAAGAAGAGTTAGTTCTGCATCAGTCAGAAAGCCATGTGAAGATGAAGGATGAAAGGGACAAAGATTGGTTTGAGGTACTCATAAATTCTCCCTTGCAATTGTCATTAGATCAGTTGTTAGCTTTGGTTCCAGCATTTAAGGAAAGATTGCTTAAAAGACTTCAGGGTCAGCAGTCAGGAGATCATCCGACTTTGGTTCCAGCAGTTAATACCATTGATCCAGCTGATGTTGACTTTGTGGTTCCTGTCATTAAGGTTGAGTACCAGGGCAGGGTGTTTGATGAAGTTCTTTTGGATGGAGGATCAGGGGTTAACATTCTCCCTGAAACTGTATATAAAGAAATGGGTGCAGCAAGTTTAGCCCCCGCACCATTTCAGGTGAAAATGGCAGATCAAACCAGGGTGCAACCATTGGGAATTTTGAAGCAGCAAGAAATTGAAGTTGCAGGTATGGGATTCTTGGTAAATTTTGTGGTAATCAGAATGTCAGAATCCCTATCACCTTATGAAATGTTACTGGGTAGGCCTTGGTTTAGAATGGCTAAAGTTAAACAGGATTGGGGATTGAATGTGGTGGTTCTGACCAAGGGGAAAAAGAAGATTACTGTTACCATGCAGGGTAAGAGAAATATGTCTCTTAAAGAAAAGCCATTGTTTGCACAGACAATTAATCTGGCTGAAGAAATAGAAGATGATGAGGAGGAACAGTTTTTAATGGCTAATCCAACAGTGGTTCCACTATTTGATGTTGATGTAGAAAGAATATTGCAGCTTGTGGAATATCAAAATCAGGAAGAATCTGAGCTCTTGCCAGGTCAAGAGATTGAAGGGACAGTGTTCAGACAGTTGCTGGAACAGCAAACAGAGATTGCTACCAAGGAACAGATGGAACAAGAGCAAAAGGAGGCAGGAGAGATGGCTGTAAGGATTTATGACAAGAAGTATGGCACGTCCAGTCGGGTTAAAGAAGATGATCTTAAGGAATTGAATTTGGGTACAGATGCAGAACCAAGGATGGTGAAAGTAAGTGTGCAGGTGGAAGGACAATTTTTGGAGGATCTTTTGCAGTTGTTACAGGACTATATAGATGTCTTTGCTTGGGAGTATTCTCAGGTGAAGGGTATAGATCCTGCATTACATCAGCATCGGATTAATTTAAGAACAGATGCAGTTCCAGTGGTGCAGCAAAGGTATAGGATGAATCCGAATTTTGCATTACAGGTGAAGGAAGAAATAGATAAGTTGTTGGCAGTAGGGTTCATTAAACCTGTGAGCTAGGTGACATGGTTATCTCCCATAATTGTGGTGCCTAAAAAAAATGGGAAGTTGAGGGTATGTGTTGATTACAGGAAACTCAATGCAGCAACCATAACAGATCCTTTTCCAATGCCATTTTGTGATGCAGTGTTAGATGCTGTAGCAGGTCATGAAATGTATAGCTTTCTGGATGGCTTTTCAGGTTACAATCAGATTAGTGTTGCTGAGGAGGATCAGCATAAGACTGCTTTCATTACTGAGTTTGGTGCATATGATTTTACTGTCATGAGTTTTGGTTTGAAAAATGGACCACCCTCATTCAATTATGTGGCACATAAGGTTTTTGAGCCACACTTACAAGACTTTATGAGAGTATTTGTTGATGATTTCTCTGTTTTTGGTAAGAAGGACTTACATCTGATGCATCTGAAGTTGTGTTTGGAGAGGTGTAGGCAGTTCAGACTGGTCTTGAACCCTTTCAAGAGTGTGATTGCTGTGAAGAGTGGGATTTTGTTGGGCCATGTGATCTCATAGGAAGGCATGGCAATTGATGTAAAGAAGGTTGAGGCTATTCAAACAGCAAAGTCTCCTACTAATGTGAAGGAAGTAATGAGGTTTGTGGGTCAGATTAAATGGCATGCCAGGTACCTCCGATATTTAGCCAATATTTGTGCACCATTGACACATTTAACTAAGAAGGATGTACCTTTTGTGTGGGCTGAGCCTCAAGAGAAGGCATTTCAATTGTTGAAGAAGATGGTAGCTGTTGCACCAGTTTTGCAGTCACCAGATTGGACTCTACCTTTCCATATTTTTGTTGATGCCTCAGATGTAGCAATAGGGGCAATTTTGATGCAGGAGAGGGTGACAGGATGGTACAGGCCAGTATTTTATGCCAGTCGGATATTATCATCTGCAGAAAGGAATTATGCTGTGACTGAAAGAGAAGCTTTGGGGATGGTATATTCCTTGAATAAGTTCAGGCATTATTTGTTGGGGAACAGGGTAATATTTCATGTGGATCACCAAGCCCTGCTGTATCTGATTAAGAAGCCATTGTTGACAGGAAGATTAGCCAGGTGGATGCTTTTGTTACAGGAGTTTGACTTTGTGATTGTCCATACTCCAGGGAAAGAGCATGCTATTGCTGATTACTTTAGCAGGTTGGAAACTGGAGAAGCACCAAGTGGGGTGGATGATGATCTACCAGATGCCCCATTGTTTGAAGTTCAGGCTGCTGAGTCGGATTCCTGGTATGATCAGTTTTTGACATTTTTAACTGAGGGATTTATGCCAGTAAAATTTACTCCAGATCAGAGAAGGAAGTTTGCTTTGAAGAGTAGACCATTCTTAGTGATTGCTGGAGCATTGTACAGAAAGGGAATTGACCAGGTGATAAGAAGATGTGTACCTGAGTATGAGCAGAAGGCAGTACTTCAGGAAGCACATTCAGGAACAGCAGGAGGACATTTCTCAGGGGATATTACAGGAAAGAAAATATTGCAGGCTGGTTTGTGGTGGCCTACAGTTTTGAAAGATGCCCATGAATATGCCAAGAGCTGTGTGATTTGTCAAAAGCTTGGACAGCCGGATAATTCAGATAGGATATCCGATCATCCTATTTTGCCTTTGGAACCATTTCAGAAGTGGGGCATTGATTTTGTGGGGCCTGTCAAGCCAACAACTCAAAGAGGTAAAAGGTATATCTTAGTTGCTACTGATTATTGTACAAAATGGGCTGAGGCTGTAGCTCTGAAGGATAACAAGGCTGCAAGTGTTGCCAAGTTCTTGTATCACAATATCATGACCAGGTTTGGGTGTCCTGTAGAATTGGTCAGTGATAGGGGAACTCACTTTCTGAATGATGTAATTTCTGAACTAACAAGAACTCATATGATTATGCACAAAAAGTCTACAGCTTATCATCCTCAGGCCAATGGACAAGCTGAGAGTACCAACAAGACATTGGTAAGGATCCTAAAGAAGATTGTGCAGGATAACCAGAAAGATTGGGACTTGAAGCTGGACTCTGCTTTGTGGTCTTATAGAACAGCTTTTAAAGTTACAACAGGGATGACACCATCTAGGTTGGTGTATGGATTAGAAGCAGTTGTGCCTATGGAATTTGTGGTACCAAGTTTAAGAGTAACTGCTGAGAAAATGTCTCCAAGTTTGTCAGTGAAGTACAGGAGCAGGTATTTGATGCAGTTGGAAGAGGACAGATTAGTTAGTTCTTACATCACTGAGGTGATTCAAAGAAGAAGACAGGCTTGGGTGAGTATGAATGTCAAATTTAAGGTGTTTCAGGTTGGTGATTGGGTGATGGTGTACAATTCTAGGTTGGGACCTCATCCTGGTAAGCTCACACTGAGATACAAAGGGCCTTATCAAATTGTTGAAGATCTGGGACAAGGAACCTTTATTGTGGCTGATGTTTTTGGAACTAGGGTTGAGAAACCAATTAATGGGTTCAGGTTGAAAAAGTTTCAAGGAAAACCACCACATTTGGATTGGGCAAGTTCAGCATTGATACAGGTGGACCAGGTGAAAATGGATCCAGAAGAACGTCCGACAATACAGGGATATGGGTCTGCATCGGATTCGGACTCAGTCGGATTTTGCTGGGTCGGATCTCAGATAGTCGGAGTTTTTGAAAATTTTAACCATTTTGCATGGTACCTTGATTTGAGTGGTGAGTGGACACTTAAGGAGAGTATCATTTCGAGGCAGCCAGAGTTTGATCGCACTTTTCGCGCGTATCAGCGTGTGCGAGGTCCTTTCTCTCCAGCATCCATGCAAGATCACTCGCGCATTTTCTCTGCGTTTCCTTTGCACTCGCCTTTCACCATGCCGAAAGCTAAGAGCTCTGCAGGCATGCAACCACCAGCGGAGGACGAGCAGCGGGATGCTATGAAGAAGAGGCTTCGTAGGAAGGGAGCACCGATGAGAGTTGAGGTTAGCAGCTCTGAGGAAGAGGAGCGTGCGGCTGAGGAAGACGACGAGGTTCCTACACCGTTGTCTACTTGCAAACTTACACAGTCGCTGATGGATCCCTACACCGATTTCAAAGTAGAGCTCGACAAGACAGCACCCGGGAATGCAACATGGTTGAAGCAGGTCGGTTTGCGGGAGTTTGCAGGCTTGCCGTGGGACGACTGGAGGAATAACTTCTATGCTAAAAGCCAGGTGGAGATCCTCAGAAAAACAAAAGGCGCAATTTCTTCAAAGGTGAGTATTACTGTGGAAATGATTGCAGAAGTATTTAAATTACCTTATGTTTTGGATGCTGTGATTCCAAAATGTCTTGATGAAGCCTTGAAGAAGGAGTTTGGTCCCAGAGAAGGGGGTAGACAGTATTATATGTTAAGGAATGTCAACTATGCTAGGAGGGAACAGCTCAAATGGTATCTTGAAAGAATGTGCTCTATTATAAAATTTGATTACATGTCGAAGGAAAATTATGCACCATTGTCTTGGGCAGAAAAAGGAGAGGAGGTTAGCTGGGCACATTGGTTATTTGACAAGATTCATGGAGAAATATTTGGGTCGGACAAGAGGAAGACACAATCAAATAGCAAGTTGAGTGCTTATTTAGCTGCAATGTTTCAGTATGCACAGAAAGTGGAAGTGGGAGAGATTATGTTGCCAGATAAAGAAAAATACAGCAAAGTAGAGAAAGAACAGCCGTCTGAGAAGGTTGTAGAGCAGAGGTCGGAATGTGATGAGTTGGAGCCTGACAAGAAGGAGTTGTATCAGAGTATGCTTACAGTTGGGTACAGTCCAACGGGCGGAGGCCTTCAGGGTGATATATGGAGCTCAGAAAAAACCGTATGTTGAGGATGTAGAAGTTCAGACTTTGATTGATGCATTAGGTTCACAAACACCCAAGATGTTGGGGAAGAGTTTTACATTGTCCAAGAAGAGGAAACTTGAATTGGGGGGAAGCAAGTTAGTTGCAAAACTTGACTTTGGAGCACAGGTGGTGAATCAACCAGGGTCTGTGGTGAAGGATGTGAGTACTGCTCAGCAGTATCTGAAGGCACTTCAGTCTTTCATAGAGAGTCAGCAGGAGAAGATTGAGCAGCAGCATCTTCTGAATGAGATAGTAACTTCAGAGGATTACCAGGATAAAAGTGCGCGGATGAAGCTGCTTGAGGAGGAATTGAAGCAGACAAAGGAGACGCATATTGCTGAAAAGGCTCAGTTATTGGAACAACATGCATTGGAGATAGCTAAGGTTAAGATGTCTTTAGGAATCTTCAAGGAATGGACAGCAAAAATGGATGATAGGGTTACATCTGAGTTGGATAAATTGGCTAAAGATAATGCAGAAATGAAGGTTGATAATGAAATAATACAATTGAGACTTCAACCTTTACAGGTGCTGGAAAAATAGATGTTGATGAATGAAGAGTTGGATGTAAATGGAGTGCTGATGGCACAAGGGGATGTACAGATTCTGAAGCAACAAATGCATAGCACTATGCAGGATTCTTGGGGAATGATCAAGGAGAGGATGTCAACCATGATAAATTATCCTTATGATGTTATGAAAACAGGGTTTGTAACTCAGCATGAGGCAAGTTTGGTAGAAGAGGTTGGACAGTTGAAGAAAGAACGTGAGTATTTGATTCAGCAGGTACAGGAACTGAAAGAGATGCAGAGTGTGAAGATTCAGAGTGATAGGACTGTGGAGGAAATGTTTCAGGACTTAGAAGTTCAGGTGGAAGTACCTATTATCAATTTAAGTGTACAAACAGCAAGTCAGAGTGAGCAGCCAGTGGAGACTTCAGTGGAAGATAAATCAGCAGAGGTGACTGAGGTTTTGAAGGAGGATCCAGTTGTTGAAGGGATGCAGGCTGAGCAGCCAAGTGATGTAGTACCTGAAATTTGAAGAAGCAGCATTTTGTCATGTGGCCGGTCTTTTCTGATCAAGGGATTGTGAATTCAAGTCCGATTTCTTTGAAATCAACCACCGGGCTGTGCCATGTGTTGAACTACAGATAGAATAACTAATAGTTACCTAATAGTTGCTTAGTCGGATATATGTATCTTTGCTCAGTCGGATTGTTGCTCAGTCGGAATTCTACTCAGTCGGATTATTGCTCAGTCGGAGTTTGTTATGATCTGGTTTGTCGGATATTATCTGTTAGTGTCTTGTGACATTCTAGTTACAACCGTTTAAACTGTCTGAAGTCGCCTATTTATAGGGGCTTTGTAGTCGTCTTTTACAACAACAAGAAGAAGGGTAGAAGGAGAAAGCAATGTATGATTCATATTGATCAATCAAACATGGTATTTCAGTTCTGTTCTGTTATTCTCTATCTTGTTTAGCAAATCTCTACTCAATCTGTGTTTTCTATGCTCTGTTTGTGTTTAGCCTGATGTGGGAATTGAAGTTAGTGTTACCTAATGGGATGGTCTTTGTTGTGTCAGTAGTAGTTAGTTGTGTTGTGTTTGAGAACCCTAAACAGGATTAGATGCTTGGCATCTTGTGGATGTAAACTCTATAAATTCAGGCATTAGCCTAATGAGTATTTGCTGGGTTTTGAGTATCCATGCCTACATTAAGCTAGCAATTAATTCCTCACTAATCTTATCTTAATCATCATCTAATCACTTTGCTAATGATATTGATTCTTGCATTTTATCCACCATAGCTCATCACTTTGCTTGAATTTTAATAGGTATATAGGCCAATGTCAATAGCTAATCACAATTAACTCATATACTAATAAAATTTACAAGCTAATCAGCTTTCATGGCAATCTTGCCCTTCTCCCTGCTCATGGATTATGCTCCTACACCCATGTTGTCACTCTATGCTTTAAGTGGCCATAGCTAGGTCTTTACAGAGTGATATCAGAGTTTTCCATTGATCCTATTTTTCCCAAATTTCACCATGTTTTGCTGTAGAAATTTCAGCCCCTTTTGTGCTCCAAGAAAACCCTAGAATCTTGTAGATTTCATCAAATTTCTTGCTCATACTATTGATTAAAGCTTTGGAAGATCTACAGTTGGGCGATAATTTCACATAAAGCTAGCAAAAATTGTCCATACCACATTCCATAGAGCTCATTTATATGTGTGGATGCTTTATTTGCCTTAGCAATAGTGTTTCCTACCATATTTGACTAGTTTGAGGCACTAAGCTATGGAACTCTCCAAAAATCTGAATGCAGAGGTCCACCTTTTTCTTCATGGCAAGGGTATTCTTCACCATACAATCATAAGCAAGGCTCGGAGGTAATCTTTGAGCAATTGCTAAGCTTTTCCTTGCATTTCTTGCTTGAATCTTGGAGTTCTTGAATCCTTCCTTGAGATTTAGGGCTTTCTTCCAAGAAACCCTAATTTCTTGACATTGGCCATTTGAACTTGCCACATTAGCCTTGTCTAATCATCATTAATCACACTAATGATGCCATTACACAAGCCAATGCTTCAAATAAAACAATGATCAAGAAATTTGTCTCAAGTTTGGGGGTTTTGGATCAAATCCATACACCATTGGATGATATTGGAACCATTTTATGCTTCTTCAATCATTGATGTGACATTCAAGCCATCTCAATGCTTGGGAATGTAAAGATACATGCCAATCCATATGCCTTTTACTTCACCTTGTTTGTTGTATTGGTGTTGATGTTGTTTTGGACAATAGGGATTGGGAAGTGAAAGTATAGCATGAGTACATGCTAATTCCATAATTGGAGTGTGCATGAGTTGATGCAAGCATTGTAAGTCATCATACTTACACTTTTGAAGTTCAAATCACACCTCACATCACTTTGTTCTCACATCTCAATTCTTCGTATTCAAGTGATGTGTGAGGGTACCTCAGCAATTGGAGGGAGAAGTCGGGAGAGCATTTCTTGAATCTTCCTTGCCACCCGCGAGTGCCGTGGTAAAGCAATAAGGAAGAGGATTAGGTACCTGGAGTGAAGAAATGGCCCCAACTCTTGCCATTGGACTCTAAACTTTGCTAAGAGGGTGGGAAGGCTTGGCTAGGAGATTAGCAAACAAAGCTCTCCATCAACAATCAATCTTTCATTGGCTCAAAGATAACATTTATTATGCTGTTGGTCAATGCATTATGCAATGAAGATATACCTTGATGCTATGCCAATCGCCAAGAGAACATTGGCTGTGGTTTGAGTATATTAGAAATTTGAGATTTGGTCACTATTACAAAGGCGAGCATGCCAAATTTTTTTAAAATTTACATGCATGGTTGGGATTGAGGGAAATTGTGGACACATATAATTTGCTTTTGGATGCCAAAGATGCTTGGAAACAAAGGGTGGTACATGCGGAAGGCAAATGGGTACTAAAGGAGCTCTTGAGCAAAATCTGTAGATTCACAAAATCCTAATTCAGTAAAATTACATTAGGGTTGTAGTTTGGGTGATTATATAGGCTCTTACTACTCCCTTATACCTTCCCAACAAGCCTTACACCTCTTCATTCGGACATCATTTGGATCCCCAACTTGCCATTTTTCATTGGAGGTCAAAACTTGTTCCCAGTTAGAAACAACGAGCTATTTGGGACAAATGACATTATAGGATAAATGTACATCATTAGGGATTCCCAAAAATGCATAGTACACCCAAATCCGATGTCGTTTGGGGGTCAAACCTATATGGTTGACTTTGAGCAAAAAGTCAAAATAGAGGATATTAGCACTTTGAATTTGGTCAAACCCTCTTAGGCATAGTTAGTACTTGTCATCACAAGCCCACACATCAAATTTCATCCAAATTCAATGACTTTTTAGTACTCTATAGCCTAATTCTAATTTTCAGCACTATTGTAAAAAAACCTAAAACAGAGAATATTAGGGTTACTAAAAAAATTTCTATTCTTGAATATTTGCATTCTATACTTCAAAAGCTTTCAATAGAGCCCTAGATCATTCAATTTTGACATCATTCAAGCCTTCTACTAGCCATTTCCCACTTTTAGGCATTATGCCAAGGGGACGTCCGTCTAAGTAAGCAATGGAACTTCATGAGATAAGGGAAGATAGGGAAATGGTGAATGAGGATTGTGTAGAAGAGATTGGTGATGAGGGTGTGAATCTACAAGATGACATCATTCAAGCCTTCTACTAGCCATTTCCCACTTTTAGGCATTATGCCAAGGGGACGTCCGTCTAAGTAAGCAATGGAACTTCATGAGATAAGGGAAGATAGGGAAATGGTGAATGAGGATTGTGTAGAAGAGATTGGTGATGAGGGTGTGAATCTACAAGATGACAACATTGAAAAAGCGGCACATAGGGTCAATCATGTGCAAATTGGGCCAAGTTTTACAAATGTGGTCAATGCATCAAATAATTTGGGGGGAGAAAATGCACAAGAAATGTGGTCAATGCATCAAATAATTTGGGGGGAGAAAATGCACAAGAAATGCCCGCAATGACAAATGATATGTCACAAATGATAATGATGCTGATGAGAAGCATGATGCAAACTCTTATATGGAAAGCGTGATGATGCAACCACTTATGTAAGAGATAAGGGGCATGTGTGATGAGATGAAGACCAAGGATGAGGACAAGGGTGGACCGTCTCACAAGGTTTAACAAGCTCATGTTGAGGACAAGGAGAACTATCACCCAAATTTTTATATGCGCAACACAATGTTTGCACACTCACCCAATGATGCCAAAGGCAAAGGTCATGCCTCTCCAAATGAAGGTTCAAGAGTTCCAAGGAGTGATGGTCATGTTATATTCAAAGGGAATACTCATCGATGCAGTACTTCAAGACCTCATGTTGAGGAAGATTTCTTTGGTCAGTTTGAGGATTACAATCATTATGTGGATGGGCCTATGCATAGGCATGGTGACCGTCATGGCAATGGATATGAATTCAAGGGTGTGAAAGATAAGATCGTCCTCTCAAAGTTTAGTAGTTGGAAGGGACTAATAATGATGTCTTTGAGGAGTGGGTCAACAAATTGGATCTCTATTTTGAGATGAACCCTCGAAGTGAAAAAGCTATGGTTTACTTTGCCACTTTACACTTGAAAGGATATGCATGGTGGAGGCATCTCCAATCACAAGGTTATGAGGCCACAAGTTGGGATGCTTTCAAAGAAGATATGAGGGACACATTCACTTCCAAGATGCACAAGGACTAATAATGATGTCTTTGAGGAGTGGGTCAACAAATTGGATCTCTATTTTGAGATGAACCCTCGAAGTGAAAAAGCTATGGTTTACTTTGCCACTTTACACTTGAAAGGATATGCTCATGCATGGTGGAGGCATCTCCAATCACAAGGTTATGAGGCCACAAGTTGGGATGCCTTCAAAGAAGATATGAGGGACACATTCACTTCCAAGATGCACAAGGACAAAATGTTTTGTGAATGGGATGATCTACAACAAAGACACATGAGTGTGAAGGAGTATACACATAAGTTTCTCAAACTTATGCTTCATGTTGAAGGTTTTAGTGAGGAATTCAAAATAGTCAAGTACAACAACAAGGGCTTAAAGAATGGAATTGGGATGGATGTGAAGGCACAAAGACCAATAACTCTCAAGGATGCAATAATCTTGGCTGAAGTATATGAAGAAAAGTATGCAAATACATGGGTGAACCGTTGGCTGGATTATGTGCCAAATGCTTTCACAAAGCCATCTCCTACCACTCCAAATGTACCAAAATTTCTTACCGTCTATGGTAGTGGTGGAAAACCATACAGTGTGGGTGCTTTCAAAAGTGGAAATACTTCTCAAAAGCCTTCACAAGAGCGGGTGCAAAGCCAACTAATGATGGGGTCACCAAGACCAAATTTGTGAAGGAAGACCACATTAATGAGATGAGGGACAAAAAACTATGCTACAAATGTGGTGGCAAGTATAGCAAGGATCATTTGGAAGGAGTGCAAAGCCTGCAATGTCAAGATTAATATGGTTTATTTGGAGGTGGTAGATGACACTAATGACAAAGAATTAGAGCTATTTGAAGAGCCATGTGAGTTTGTGGATGCTGACTATTCTTTAGATCCGGATGGGGAGTTTCCTTTTGATCCCAGTGGTTCTCTTGGTGATCTTTGTGATTATGATGATGGCTTACCTTATAGTTTGGGTGCTACAAATTCATATGAACACAATACTTATCTTTGTTCCATATCCAATGAATCTTATGCAGGTTGCAAAGGGGCATATACATTGAGATTCAAGGCTAAGGTCAAGGGAAGAGATGTATTTGTGTTGGTGGACAATGGTAGCACACATAGTTTTGTGAACTACAAGTCATTGGGAAATATGAAATTATACCCAGATGCATTAACAATTAAAAGAAAAGTTGAAGTAGCAAATGGGGATAGCATGGATTGCACAATGATTTGCAGAAATGTGAAATTGATGCTCTCAAAAGAGTACAATTGCAAAGTTGAATTGTTAGTGTTCGATATGGGGCCCATTGATATGGTTTTGGGGTGTGATTGGCTATAAACTCTTGGAACCTTTTCCATGAATTTGAATCAAGGCTTTTTGAGGTTTATGCATGGGAAGGAGAGCATTACATTGCATGGTTTTGGCACCTCAAAGTGAACCTTGATCAATAGCACACAACTCAAGAGGGAATTGGAGAAGAGTGGCTATATGTATGTTTTGCAGCTTTGTAAGGATGAAGAAAATCAAAAACAAAGAAAAGTTACACATGAGGGCATGAAGAAGTTACTTAAAGAGTATAAAGATGTGTTTCATATTCCCAAGTGCTTGCCACTAATGAGAGAGGTTGATTATGCAATTGAGTTGGAGCCAAATGCAAGGCCAGTAAACAAACCTCCATATAGGTTGTTAAAAGTGGAAAAAGATGAAGTGGCAAAGCAAGTTAAAGAGCTCATTGATATTGGTTTGGTGGAGCCAAGTCAATCACCATTTGCATCATCGCACATTTTATTGGTGAAGAAGAAGGATAGGAATTTCAGAATGTGCATTGATTATTGGGATTTTAACAAAATCACCATCAAGAATAGGTACCCAATCCCAAGAATTGATGATCTTTTGGGTGAATTGAAGGGTGCCAAGTTCTTCACTAAGATTGACTTACGGTCTAGCTTACAACCAAATAAGAATGAAAAGTGGGGATGAGCACAAGATGACATTTCATACTGAAAGAGGTCTCTATCATTTCATGGTGATGCCATTTGGTTTATGTAATGCACCGGCCAAGCATTGATGAACAAAGTGTTACAGCCATTCCTCTTCAAGTTTATATTGGTGTTTTTTGATGACATCTTGGTGTATAGCAAGAGTGAAGGGGAGCACTTGGTTCATGTGAAGGAGGTATTTGATGCATTGAGATCCAACTACTTGTATGCCAAAGATTCATGGCAAAAGAGGTGAAATTCCTTGGTCACATTGTGAGCATTAATGGCATAAAGGTGGACCCCAAGAAGGTGGAATGTGTGAAGAATTGACCTACTCCCACGAATATCACTCAAGTGAGGGAATTATTAGGTCTCTCATCATTCTATCACTGGTTCATTGAGAGATATGTACATATAGTGGCTCCTTTGATGGATAAGTTAAAGAAAGAGGCATTCTTTTGGGATGCAATGACACAAAAGAGTTTTGATGAGCTGAAAATAATGCTTACTTCAGCACTTATCTTGGCATGCCTGGATTTCTCCAAGCTCTTTACTATTAGAGTGGATGCATGTGGAAGAGGCATTGGTGTGGTGTTGTATCAGGACCATGGAGTCATTGCTTATGAAAGCCGCCAACTTGATGACAAAGACATGGAGATGGATGTGTATGATTAAGAGATGATTGCTATTTTGCACGCAATCAAGAAGTGGCATCACCATCTTTATGGAAGCAAATTCTATGTGCGAAGTGACCATATGGTTCTTCAATTCTTCCTATCTCAATCAAACCTCTCACCTAAGCAAAGAAGATGGTTGGCCACCCTTCAACAATATGATTTTGAGATCACATATACGAAAGGAAAGGAGAATGTGGTAGTAGATTCATCCTCTAGAATGTGGGCATGTTCTCTATATCGGCCATCCCAGAAGTGTATAATGATTGGGTTGAGGAGACTCAAGAGGAATATATGCTTGATGAGAATAGTACAGAAATTATAGCATAGTGTTTGTGATGATTTACCTCATTTTTTATTGCACAATGGTCTCCTCTATTATAAGGAAAGGATGCCCCACTCATCCTTCAAGAAAATGATCATGGGGATGAGATGCATTCTACTCCCATGGCAAGACATTTGGGTTTGCTCAAAACCTATGATGCCATAAGGAAAAGTTTCCATTGGAAAGGCCTATGGAAGGAATTCAAAGAATGTGTTGCTAAGTGTATGCCTTGTCTCACACGTGAACAAGGATCCCACACACAAGACCGATGGTTTGCTTCACACGTGAACAAGGATCCCGCACACAAGACTGATGGTTTGCTTCAGCCTTTACCCATTCTAGAGGGTAAATGACAAAAGTGAGACACTCAGCATCTATGGTGGCACACCAATTCATGGAAAATGTGTTCAAGTTGCATGGTATGCTGCCGTAGCAAATAGTGAGTGATCAAGATGTGAAGTTTATGGGCACATTTTGGCATACATTCTTTGATAGCATGGGCACTAAGTTGACTCCTAGTAAGTCCTATCACCCAAAAGCCGATGATCAAACTGAAAGGGTCAATAAGTGGATTGAGACTTACTTGAGGCATTATTGCTACTATGAAATGCAACATGCATGGGATGATTGGTTGCATTCGGCAGAGTTTGCCTATAATAGCACATATCATAATAGTATTAGAATGTTACCTTTTGAGGCTATGTATGGCTATAAGGTTGCATGTACCAATTGTAGCATTCAAGCAAGAGAATGAAAATCCACATGCAAGGGATGACGTGGAAATAATGCAAACTCTTTTGTAAACAAGCAAAGAGAACATCAAGAAGTCTCAAGCGAAGATGAAGCATTATGAAGATGCACATCAAAGGCCATTGGAATTTAAAGAAGGAGACTTTGTGTTCTTGAGGATACCTAAGAATCGATATGGATCTCTCAAAGGTAGTACCAACACAAAGCTTGCACACCATTATTATTATGAGCCATACAAAGTGTTGAGGAGAGTTGGTAAAGTGGCTTATCAATTGCTGCTTCCATCTACTACAAGAATACATGATGTCTTTCACGTATCACATTTGAAGGCATATGTTGGGCCTGAAGTGTAATTATTGGATGAGCTTCCACCCATGAGGGAAGATGGCATGGTGGAGTACATACCCGAGAAGGTGTTGGGAGAAAGAGAGAAGGTGTTACGCAGCCGCACTTTCCGTGAATACCTTGTCAAGTGGAAAGGTTTACCTCAAGATGAAGCAACATGGCAGTCCACCTCTATGTTGGATGGGATGGAACACCTTTTTGATACATCTGAGATGAATTCTTCAACCAAAACAAAAAAAATAGCTTGTTATAATTTATTGTTTATGAGGCATAAAAGAGGCTCAAATGGATGCAATTGACATATACACTTCTTCGCCATGATTGGCAATGTGTTGGCATTGCATGAAGTTTTGGAGGTCTCAAAGGCTCAAATGATGCTCTTTTGGATAGCTCAAAGAAGTGTGAAGTGATTCATTTTTATGCTGATGTAAACCATCCATGCTATAGTTCTACTTTGAGCATGTTTTGAGGACGAAAAATATTTGGGTGGGGATAGTTTGTAATGAAGCGGTGGACACATAATTATGGACACAACTTGTACATATGAGGAAAAGGGCCAAGCATAGGTGTATTGGGCCAAAGGGCCAATTGTAATTGAGGGACATAGGCTTATGGGCCAAAGGCCAAGTGGGGGTGGACACTAATAAGTGTGTGTGAAAAGGGGGCCATGGTAAATAGGCCAATGTCAATAGCTAATCACAATTAACTCATACTTCATACTAATCAAATTTATAAGCTAATCAACTTTCATGGCAATCTTTCCCTTCTCCCTATGCATGGATGGTGCTCCTACACCCATGTCACTCCATGCTTTGAGTGGCCATAGCTAGTTCTTTGCAGGTGCTGGACGAAATGGAGGGCTTTGGCGGTTTTGGAGGAAGGGTAAGGGTATGGGAAGAGACTCTCGAGGATGGCGAGGGCCATGATCTTGCCGATGGTAGGGTGTCCGTACACCTGATGAGGTGGGACCACTTGAGGAGTTTGGCCGAAAGTGGTTGGACGAGGAAGTGGAAGAGGGCGATAGATTTGGAGAAGGAGATCTAGAATTGTAAGAAGAGGGTTACAAGGATAGAGATGGAGGTAGATGGTAGCTTGGTGAGGATGTAGGAAAGGGAAAATGGAGCCGTTGATGAATATGTTGTGCTGAAGGAGGTTTAGGTAGATGGCGTGGTGGTTGAGGTCGAGGATTTGGGAGGGGTGGCAAGTTAGATGGATTTCCTAATCTTTTTACAAATAGCTACTCACAAGTATGCCAAGTTACCTTAGTGGAGCACAAAATCGACCTCAAACCCCCAGCAAGCCAGTAGTGCAGTAGCAACTCAGACGATTGGGAGTGGTGCAAGCAAAGGTGCTTAAAAGAGAGGTAACTAACTTGCTTGAAGCTGGGTTTATTTTTCCTGTAGAGAATTCAGAATGGATTTCTCCAATTGTGGCCACTCCAAAAAAGGGTGAAAAATGGCGTGTATATAGGATTGGGTTTGCGAACTAAGAATAGTAAAGAAGGCTGAGAGGTAAGGAGGAAGAAAGGGTGAGGTAGTAAGTATGATCTAAACTTCTTCACTGCCCTTCTTTTTCCATTTCACCATACCTCTCCTCAGCATCAGTGAGTTGTCGGCTTGCATAATACACCGGTTGCATGCATCCTTGATTCCCCTTTTATAAGAGTATAGCTCCCACTGAATGTGATGAGACACTTGGATTCACATAAAAGTCCTCCCCCCACCTAGGAGGGTGCACAATCGGACTCTGGCTCATGCATTCCTTAAGCAAACAAAAAGATTGAGTTTGTTCTGGCCCCCATTAGAAGGAAACATTTTTCTTTATCAATAGGTTTATGGGATACATCTTCTCAGAGAACATGTCAACAAAGCGCTAGTAGTACTTTGTCTTTCCCGAAATCCTTCTTACCTTCCTTACATTGTTTGGTGGTGGGAGAGCTTGCACCTTCTCAGGATCCATTTCTATGCCTTCTTTTGAGATGACATGTCCTAAGAGAACCACCTTTTTACGGGCTAAGCTTTCTAGGATTAAGGCACCCTTTTGCATCATCAACACTTTGCAAAGCCAACCTCAATTTTTCCAAATGATCCATGGGGCTTGAATAAATGCAAAAAACATCCAGGAAGACCCTTATAAACTTTCCCAAGTAGGGTGCAAATACGTGACTCATGAATCGTTGGAAAGTTGTTTGGTCAAGCCCAAAGGCATTACCCTAGGCATACACTGCCCAGGGGGTGACAAATGAGGTTTTCCTTTGATCTTATTCACAAATTCGGATTTGAAAGCCTACAACCTGATCCAAAATCTCATCTTGAAAGAGTAGAGGAAAATAATCCCTCTTTGTGCATGCATTTAAAGGACGGAAGTCCACACAGGTAAGTTTGCCAAGTGGCTTTGCGAGCTTCAAGAATTATCTTTCAATTTTACTACAGAAAGCACCCACTAGGGCCTCTCTTTGCAGATTTGTTTAGGTAAGGAAGAGGAAGAAGGAACAAGGAAAGGAAGAGGAATGTGAATATTTGCAGACACCACCAACTGCTTTCACTTTGCATTTTGATGGAGCCTTTAGCCCCTCTAGGCAATGTGGGGTTGGGGGGATAATTTTATTTGACCCAGAAGGAAAGGAGGTATGGGAAAAAGGAACGGAATTTCCAGAGGCTATGTCAAATAATGTGGCTGAGTATAATGCATTGATTTATGGATTGGAAGATTGTTTGAAGGAGGGTGTGAAGGAAGTAGAGGTTAAAGGGGACTCCCAACTAGTCATTAGGCAAATGAAAGAGAATACCAAGCAAGGAGTCATAATTTGCAAGAATTGTACAAAAGGGCAATGGAGTTAAAAGAAGTTTTTGAGTTTTGCAAATTTGTGCATGTTAACAGGAAAGATAATCAAAAGACTGATGAGTTGGCTACTAAAACTTTAGCTTCTTTAAAGGTGGCTATTCTTGCATTGATGGATACAGTTTGCCAGAGCGCTCCAAGATGTTCAACATTACTTGGATAAAGACCACTCTCCTCTTGGATTGAACCCTCAGCAAAAGGAAAGGCTTATGTGAGGAAAGCTCGTCCTTACACGATTCTAGGTGACATTCTCTACATGCAAGGTAAGGATAAGATTCTTAGAAGGGTAGTGAGCTTCGAAGAATCTAAAAGGATTATGGAATTATGTCATGAATGTTCAGGTCACTTTGCCTCAGCCTAGCACAACTCATAGGATGGGTATTACTGGCCTCGATTCAGCAAAGATGTCTATGAGTGGTGTCGAAGCTGTGAAGTGTGCAATGCATATGGTCGCAAACAATTGATGCGTGGACCCTTAAATCGCATTCCAGCATATGATCCATTTGAAAGGTGGGGATTAGATTTTGTGGGTCCACTTCCTCGCTCCTCACATGGAAAGTATTATATATTGGTGGCCACAGATTATGCAATGAGATGGGTAGAAGCAAAGGCCACAATCAATAATAAAGCAGGGATTGTGTCATTATTTCTTAGGGAGTACATATGTGCTCGATTCGGGTGTCCATTAGAGATTCTTACAGATGGAGGGAGATCTTTTAGGAATGAATTGATTGAATCTTTGATGCAAAAATTAAGAATAAATCATGTTATGTCAACTCCTTATTATCCTTAATGCAATGGTTTAGTGGAAAAGACTAATAGTTTGCTCTGTGAATCTTTGTCTAAGCTAGTGGATACTATGAAGCGACAGTGGGATGTGCATTTACCGGAGCTCCTATGGGCTTATAGGACCCCTCACAAGATCTCCTTTGGTTTCACACCTTTTCAACTAGTTTATGGAGTGGAGGCTATTTTGCCAATAGAATTGGAAATCACAAGCCTCTGCACATCTTTTGCACGTTTGAACAATGAAGAAGAAACTCATGCCCAATGCCTGATAAAACTTGAGACCTTGGATGAAAAGCGGCTTCAAACACTTCAAAATTTAGAGGCAGCACAACAACGGCACAAGGCAAGGCAAGGAGGGAAGCTTGGTCATGCGGTTTGATGGTAGTGTGGAGAAGCGGTTAGATAAGAAGCTTCTTCGATAAGAAGTGGTTAGATAAGAAGCTTCTTCGACGCTGGTAAGGCCCCTTTAGAATAAAGCAGAAGTTCAGAAACAACACCTATCTTTTGGAAGATGCAAATGGCCAGGAGGCTCCAGGACGTGTCAATGAGTATCTGCTAAAAATCTTTTACCCTAGGACACCATGGCTAGCAGAACCCCAAGACAAGCATGGGGATTTGCGGGGGGGTAGGGAAGATGTGACATGAAAAAATAATATCTTTTATTTTCAACTTTGTATATAATTTGGTGGCTTTGCAATGGTAATAAGGTGGAAGCTTGTCCAAGAAGATTGCATCGGGCATATAATCAAATGACATCATGGTGGTGGCTTGGCGGCTACCCCGACGGCGTCTCTCATCAATATTTTGCATTTCCTAAAGTTTGTGTAATGTGTGGATGTGCTCATTTTGTAAATACCAAGTATATTCTATAAATGCTTTGGTACGGTTGTATAGGTGAGTGATGTGGAAAATAAAAGTGGGCCTAAATGTATGCATGGCTCACCCTTGTAATATTTAAATGCTATTTGCCCACAAGCTAGCATGTGGAAGGCATGTGGAGAAGTATGTATAGGTGCATAATTAGGGAAGGTTCTTCTAGAAATCCTACATGGATGAGGAGCCTTTTGAAATTTGTAAAGTGAAAATTTCACATAGGTGCCAACTTGTCTACAACCTTGTCTCATGCAAGTATCTTTGGTCAAAGATCTCCAAATTAAAAATTAGAAAAAAGACTTTGCCTAAAGAGACATTTCATGTGACCTCCTCACAGGTGTCATGAGAGGTGGAAGGATTCTACAATCGTAACTTGTAAGAGGGGGTCACTTTTCCATCTATAAAAGGAGCCCTCCTCTCTCTTTCAAATCAATGTGAAGCCTCTACCACTACAGAGCTTTTGAGCATTCTTGTGTCATTATCACTCTCCCAATTCTCTTAATCCTCTTCCTAAGATACTCTCTTTGCATATGTAGGCTTACTTAGCATTAGCTCCCAAGGCCTTACCCTAAGATTGGAACTCTTGATGATCCAAACTAAGGGAGATAAGGAGTTATTATCTCAGTGGGCCTATGACTTCTTAAGGTAGCCCTTGCCTTATTGCACCCTCCTTTGGATGTACCAATGGTTTTGGCGGTAATGAGCATGTGGAAAGGCTTTGGGAACCATGGGTAGATTTGCATCATCCACTGCACAATGTTAACCCTTATGCTCTAGTTTGTATCATGAATGAGATGAAAGGCAAGGATGCTGCTAAGTTGGAGTCTCAAATGCAAAGAGGAATGCAATTTTGGTGGTTTTAATATGTAATTAGTTATTATTTAAATTATTTGCAACTTATTTCTACTACCATTTACTTCCTAATGTTGCGTCCAAATGGCCCAATACGTCCAAATGAGCCATATCAATACACCCCTTTCACCTCTATTCACGTGGTGCTAAGCCGAAAGATTTTCTTCCAGTAGAGACTTGCCCTTGCTTTTGGGGCTGATCGGTTAGCCCAAATTAATGCTTCCCCTGAGCCATTTCTATTTCCATCTATGGATTACAACTTCACTTTCGATGTCTATATCTTTGTTTTACTCTAGGGAGATAGGAAGTGAGATTGTCTCTTTTCCTCATTTAGTACCAAAATCTATTCTTCCTTCTTGAACACATGATCTTAAGAAGTAACCAAAATAAACCCCCAATTTTGTGTCACACTATGATAGTGTGGAGACAAAGAAGAGAGAAATAATCAAGACCTAGGAAGGCATAGGGATATTATCATAGGTGCATGCTCTGGGATTTGATAATGTAGATAGAAAGAAGAGAGAAATAATTGAGAGCTTGAGAAGGTCTACAGATATGCTTAGAGGATGTGTTAAGAGGATGAGGATAGAAAGAGTGGAGAGCTTGAGAGATGGGGCTAGGTAGAAATCATGAGGAGGTTAAGAGGAGTAGATGAGGTCAAAAGGAGAGAAGATGGGGTTGAAGGGAGGATCATTGGAGGGTGGAGGGACAATTAGATCAGCTGGGGGGAAAAGAGGGAAGATCAACATTGGAGGGTGGAGGGACAATTAGATTAGTTGGGGGGAATAGAGGGAAGATCAACATTGGAGGGTGGAGGGAGAATCAGATCAAGCTTGTTAATATATTTGAGTACAAGATCTCCTCTCCCAATGCCTTTGTCCTTGATTTCCTGATTGAACCTTTCTTTATTCCTGAGCAACACTTGAGCATAATGCTCAAAAGCTTGAATCCTGTCAAGTTGTAACTCCTGCAAATACAAAAATCTTTGTTGTAAGGCATTGCTACCTACTTCTTTATGCTTCATACAGTACCTTTACTACTGGTATCTCCACCTCTATAGGTAGCAAATCCTCCTTTCCAAACACTAAATGGAAAGGAGAAAATTGGTCCCTTCTTTGATTGCAATCCTATGAGACCATAAAGCACCAAGAAACTCTTAATCCAAAGTTTTTCCCATAACCTTCCATCATCTTGGTCAACATCTTCATAAGTTCACCATTGAATCTTTCATTCATTCCATTACATTGAGGATAAGGAGTAGCGTACTTATAATAAATTTTTAACTTAGCACATAAGTGGGTCATGAGATCTCCTATAAATCCTGATCCGTTATTTGAGAGAATGTTATGTGCACATTATATGTGCATATACTAGGAGGCTAACCCACATTAGGCTTGTGAGCATGGGAGCATGGGAACAAGCTCTAGTGGAGCATGTGTTAGGACTAACCTTAAGGGTTAAGGTTCAGGTCAGGCATCCAAGGGTCACACATGGGAAATGGAGAGTCAAGAGTCACATGAGGGCCCTTCTATATAATAGGGACACGGGGCACACTCAAGGGATGTTCTCTTGTGTAGAGAATTATATCTACATTCTTGCCATTTCACTATAGAGCTGAGTGTTGTTGTATTGGAGTCATACCTCTTGGTGGTATGGGACACCAAGGTTAAGGTATGTGGTACTCCATTATATTTCATGTGTGCAAACCTTGGGCTTGGGGGTGGTTGGGTGTGGTAGAGTTTATGCCTGACTTATGCATGTTGATTATTTAGAGAGATCTTAGGGTTTTAATAGTGGTATCAGAGCTATCTCTAGTTAATTGTTGTTCTTGAATCTACTTTCTTATTCCAATTTTTGGCATTTTTTTAAAAGTAATCTTTTATATTTACTAAATAAAATGTTATTTTATTGGTTTGTTTTGGTGATTTTGCATGTGGATCATCGATATGGCGATTGGAACGCATGTTACTATTACTCAATGGACGAATCGACGTTGCGGGGAAATTTCGAGAGTTTAATGCTATTTTTTCTATTTTTTATGGTTTAAAATAAGCATTAATGGAAATTTTTACCAAATACTTCATGGACGATGGGATTCTCATGAGAAATTAGGAATATTCTAGAAATTATTTTTAGAGATCCTAGAAATTGGTATTTTGGCAAAATTATTTGCTGAATTCTTTTTGGAAAATTATAGGTTTGGAGTGCCATAAGATGGGTTTTGGTGGTTTTCAAAATTAATATATTTTGAGGCCCTAGAAAATTAGAAAAAATTAGAAAAAAATCATGGTAATTATTTTTCTCGAGAATTCTTATTTTCAAGGGATATTTGGTATTATAGTACGTTTTTTATGTACTTACACTAAACAAATGCGAGTTATTCGCATATTATTAATGCAAGCATGCCTTGTATTAATAATTTATTCGTTTGTATTAATTCTAGATGATGTTTTCATGATTTTTTAGCTAATGTCTAGCCACCAAATGCTAATTGAGGCATTTTTCTTATGTGCAGTTGTTTCTAGTGAATTAATTTGCTAGAACTTTTGGTCAAGAGGGATTAAGAGAAAGGTGAAGAAAAGTTTAATCCAGATTCATAGAGAACTCATTTACCATGGCTCATATTGACTTCTCGGCGGTCAATGACAATGTCGATGACATGAGTGATCATCCCAACTCTAGAAGGGAAGATCTTAAGTTCCATGAAGAAGAAGAGGAGGCGGTAGCAAAGAGTGAATTTTTGGAGGTGACACAACGTCTCGAGGCTACGATAACAAAGTGTCATGATGAGATGGAATCACTTAAGGTGCAGATTTTAACTCTGCAAAAAGCTCTTCTAGCCACCTCATCTATAGCTACCAAAGCAGTTGCTCCGTCTTTTGCACCAAAGGTGTATGGAGGACAGAAGAAGGAGAAGACACAAGAATGTGTGGATGCCTGGCTTAACAGGTGGAATACACACTTTGGTTTTCACCCTTTCATTGATGTGCAAAAACTGCAAATGGCACAGGGTTTATTAAAGGGAAAAGCTTTGACTTGGTGGAAGGATCTAAAAGAAGATTCTATTCCTACTTGGCTAGGATTTGAAGTTGCATTCAAGAAGGAATTTGTCCAACCAGAGGATGAATTCAAAGTTATTGCCAAGTTTGTTAAAAATAGCACGGCTAATTAGTTTTTTGATAAATATGTGCAAAAGTTTAGACAGTTAGACTTGGCTACTAAAGCCAAGTCTAATAATCATACTTTGTGTGGTATTTTCATCAATGGTTTATCTCGTGATTATCAATACGAGGTGAAGAAGTGCAAAGTTAAGACGGCTGAGGATGCTATTGAGACTGCTCAGGTTTTTCCATAAGACAATGGTTTGGTGCCAATTCATCAAAACTAGCGTCAAGTGAAAAGAAACCCACGTTCACTTATTCAAGCAGTGGACAAAAAAGGAAACTAGTTTTCACACCAAAACCAAAAAAATGGTGACAATGCCAGCAAAAAACCAAAGTTTGTGAGTAAGGAAAGACTCACATGCTTTAAGTGCAAAGAGAAAGGGCATACAAAGAAATTTTATCCTTTGAAGGAGGCTACAACAACTTCGGTGCCTGGTCAAAAGGCAACACTGAAAAAGTTTATTCCAAAGAAATCTGTACACATTATAGAACTTTAAGGTAAATTCTCTGAAGTCAATGTTTCGCATCTTGAAGGAACTCAATGTTCAGATTATACTTTTAGTAAAGATATTTACGGTCCAAACGAAGTATTTCGTGTTTATGGATCAGTGAAAGGACATCAGGTTCATATTTTGTTTGATCTTGGTAGTACTCACAATTTTATTGATAATATTGTGGTACAGAAGATGAAGCTGGAAACCATGCAGAATGATCACATGTACAAGGTCAGGATGGTTGGAGGACAAGTCTAATTTTGGGACAAGAAGGTGTTAAAATTACCATTAGACATCCAATTGTACTCAAATAGCCTTGATTTCCATGTCATGAACTTGGGTCATGTGGATATAATTTTGGGAATGGAATGGTTTCATAGCAAAAATAAGAATTTTTTTATTGATTGGGTCAAACATTTGATGTCTTTTCATCACAATGGAAGCCTTGTAACTCTTAAAGGAAACATTGTTGTACCCAAGGAAACTTTTATCAATGAGCTGGAATTAATGGAAGATATTTTTAACTATGAACTTTTCTAGTTGGTTATGGATCCAGTGTCTTTGTGTATTCATTTTGATGCAAACACCTGTTAGTCTGTTTCTTTAGATGTTTGGGAAAGTAAAGTGTTAAGTTCCATTAAAAGCAAATTTCAGGATGTATTTCCTGATGAATTGCCTCATGGATTACCTCCTAAACGAGAGGTGGACCATAAAATAGAGCTAGTACCAGGGGTAGAACCTATTAGTATTCCTCCATATCTGCTTAGCCAATTTGAGGAGGATGAGGTAGCCAAACAACTAGTTGAATATTTGAGGATGGGTCAAATTAGACCAAGTAACACCAGTTCTCCTAGTTAAGAAAAAAGGTCAAGGTACCTAGAGGATGTGTATTGATTATAAACTTCTTAACAAGGTTACAATTAAAAATAGATACCCATTACCTAGATCACATGATCTTATTGATAGGTTGCATGGAGCTAAGTATTTTACAAAGCTTGACTTGCGAAACGGTTATCATCAGATCCGTATAGCAAAGGAAGATGTTCCTAAAACTGCTTTTAGGACAAGATATGGCTATTATGAATTTTTAGTGTTACCCTTTCGTCTCACTAATGCACCAAAAACTTTCCAATAGATAATGAATGATATATTTCGAGATCTGTTAGGAAAATGTGTGGTAGTTTTCTTAGATGATATTTTGATATACAACAAAACTTTGGATGAGCATGAGAGTCATCTTAAAGAGCTTCTAGGAAGGCTCAGGAAGAAAAAACTGTATTGTAAATTATCTGAGTGTGATTTCTTTAAAAAGGAATTGTTATATTTAGGTCATAAGTTCTCTCGGGATGGCTTGAGTATAGATTTGGATCAGATCCAAAAGGTTTTGGAATGGCCAGTTTCGCGTATGGTCAAATAGCTAAGATCTTTCTTAGGTTTTGTGGTATTTCTTCGAAAATCTGTTAAGGATTATTCGAAGTTGACTGTACCTTTTACCAATCTTCTTAAAGGTAAAAATAAATATTCCAATTCTCCAATTGGTTGGAATGGTAAGCTACAAGAGGCTTTCAAAATTTTGAAAAATAAAGTTTGAGATGCTCTTGTGTTAGCGTTGCTAGATCCTAGCAGACCTTACATTGTTGAGACTAATGCTAGTGATTCTGCAATAGGCGCAGCTTTATTCTAGGGGATGGGAAGCCTGTGGCCTTCGAGAGTAAGAAACTCAATGATGCACAGACTAGGTACCCAGTTCAGGAGAAAGAGTTGTATGCAATCATTTATGCTTTAAAGGCATGGAGACAGTATCTTTATAGGTCTCAGTTTATGGTCTTGACAGATCATCAATCTTTATAGTATATTTGTGAGCAACCGGACTTTAAAGGTAGAAAAGCCAGATGGGCTGAGTTGATGTGGGATTTCAATTTTATGATTAAAAACAGGAAGGGTAGCTTAAATTGCATTGCTGATGCATGAGTCGAATTGATGAAGTTAATGAGCTTTTGCTTCACTGAGATTACTTATAACTTGTACGATTCACTTAGGGAAAAGTGCAGCACATATATTTTCTTTAGAAAATATTGAAATTCGGCCAACTTTGAAGTAGATCAAAACTTGGTGAAAGGAAAAGCCAACTAATTTTTTCTTCGGAATGGTCTTTTATTCCAAAATGATAAGGTTTGCATGCTGGATGTGCCGAAAATTAAGTTAAGGCTCCTATTTGAGTGCCATGGCGCACCATCGGCAGTCGGCAGGACATCCTGGCATACAACATACCTTGGCTTTAGTTAGAAGGACATTTTATTGTCCAAAAATGAAAGATTGTATTCAGAGTTATGTGGTCCGATGTCATAAATGCGGGATAAACAAGACTGAATGCCTTATATTTGCTAGGTTATTACATCCTTTGGATATTGTGTCTAGAAAGTGGGAAAGTATTTCCATGGATTTCATTATAAGAATTCCACATACCAGCAGGGGTCACGATGCCATTTGGGTAGTCATGGATAGATTGACAAAGATGGCTAGGTTTTTACCCACAAAAACAATAGTTAAAGCTTCGAAATTGGCTTACCAATTTGTCGAGCAACTGTTTAGACTATATGGTCTACCTTCTGATATTGTGAGCGATCGGGACTCTAAGTTCACGGCGGCTAATTTTTGGCAGGAGGTTTTTAAGAAATTGGAAACAACTTTAAGTATGAGTACCTCTGATCATCCGCCTGCAGAGTCTGATGGGCAAAAACAGAGCGGGTGAATCAGGTTGTAGAGGATATTCTTTGTGCATATGTCTCTAGAAAACCATCAAATTGAAAAAAAGTATCTTTCATTGATGGAATTTGCCTATAACAGTTCTAAACATACGGCTACAGGTTTTAGTCCGTTTGTGCTTATGTATGGGTATCAACCCAAGTCACCTATTGATGTCGGTCTTAAGGACATCTTAAGGAAATTGAGCTTGATGCATCGAGGGATTTCTTGCATGATATGCAGGAAATGCTGATCGAAGCTCGGAATTCTATCAGGAGTGTTCAGGATAGAGCACGGTTTTATGCTAATAGAGGATGCTCATCTCGGTCTTTTGAACCAGGAGCGTTGGTTTATTTAAAAGTTCCTAAAGACTCTCAGACTTTATCTCAACGGAAAAGTGCTCAAAATTATCTCCTAGATATTGTGGTCCATTTTGAGTTATACGTCAAATTAGCACGGTTGCGTATGAACTAAAATTGCCTCCACATGTTAGAGTTCATCTAGTCTTTCATGTCAATAGATTGAAAGAGAAGCTGGGAGGTGAGGATAACATAGTTACTCCTCAAGAACTCATTGGAGTCCCCAAGATTTATCTTATGTTCCACACGAACCTAAAAAGATACTTGAATTCAGGGAAAGAAAACTTCGTAGTCGACTAATCCCTGAGGTTAAAATTTTGTGGAAAGATAGGGAAATAGAGGATTCGACTTGGGAGTCGGTTGAGAATGTTCAGCGCAGATTTCCTTCTTTTCATTGCAAGAATACAATGTTTTGAGAGAGGGGAAGTATGTTATGTGCACATTATATGTGCATATACTAGGAGGCTAACCCACATTAGGCTTGTGAGCATAGGAGCATGGGAACAAGCTCTAGTGGAGCATGGGTTAGGACTAACCTTAAGGGTTAAGATTAGGGTCAGGCATCCAAGGGTCACACATGGGAAATGGAGAGTCAAGAGTCACTTGAGGGCCCTCCTATATAATAGAGGCATGGGGCACACTCAAGGGATGTTCTCTTGTGTGTAGAGGATTGTATCTACATTCTTGCCATTTCACTATAGAGCTGAGTGCTGTTGCATTGGAGTCATACCTCTTGGTGGTATGGGACACCAAGGTTAAGGTATGTGGTACTCCATTATATTTCATGTGTTCAACCCTTGCGCTCGGGGTGGTAGAGTTTATGCCTGACTTATGCATGTTGATTATCTAGAGAGATCTTAGGGTTTTAACAGAGAATCTCCAAAGGCACACCAAATTTAAATAGCACATGTCTTCATACACAAATCTAGCTAATTCTTTGGCTTCAACCTACTCATATTCCGAGCTTCCGTCCATTTTGAAAGATAATCCATATCAGTAAGAATGTAGCATTTCCCTCTGGATGTCATGGGCAAAGGCCCCATTGCATCAAAAACCCATCTTTCAAAAACATCAAAAGACAAAAAAGTATGCCTAAGTTTAAACTTTAAGACCCTCTTACCCAACCGTTGACATTGTATGTAAGACCTACATCAATGAGACATATTTTTGGATGCTAAGCCAAACATAACCTTCTAAAAACATTTTATGCAAGGTTATTTTCATAGCATAATGACCAGCACATGCTCCTTCATGATTGGCTTCAAGGATCCTATAAATTTCTTCTCTCCATGGCACCCTTATGAGTAACAAATCTACACCCTTCATATATGAGACATCATTGATCAATATGAACTTTGTTGCTCTCTTAACAAAACATATTTCTTGGATTTCTCCAAGTTCTCTGGAAAATGATCTATCAACAAAAAATGCTCCTCATGCACTCAGATTTCCCTTCCTAGATATAAATTCCTAGATATAAAGGAGAATAGCCTTTACAACAAACACCTTTGAAATGCTTTGCTATGAGTTGCTACACGACCTTCCTTCCTCTCCACATGTCTGAGAGACCATGCTTCAAACTTGTTTAACAACCTTTTAATTTGTTGACACATCTTTTTCAAGACTATATTTTTGCTTTGCCACACACCTAATACTTTTTTTACAACAAGTAAGGCATTACCTTTGATTTTCAATCTCTTAATACCCATTTCAAGTGCAAAGAGAAAAACTTTTTCCAAAGTTACATATTCAGCTTCATTGACTTGTTGCCTGCAACTTCATAGTTAACTATTTCACTTCATTCTACTACTTTTTATGCAGATGTCATCAATGAAAACTTTGATGAACTGCAAACACAACATTAATCCTCCTTTGAAAAGATGAAGGCCCATTGGTCAAACTAAAAGGTATCACTTTATAGCAAAAACACCCCCAAAAGGGTTATGAAGGTGGTTTTCTTCTGATCTTCAAGAGAAATTTGAATTTGAAAATACCCTAAATAACCATCACAGATACTATACCTTTCATGACCTGCTAGTGAGTCCAAAACCTCAGCTATGTAAGGAAGAGTATCGATAGTAACCCCTTTTTGTATAGCTGCATTAAGTGGCTTGTAGTCCACAAAAATTCTCCACCTTCCAACCTTCTTTGGTTGAATGACTATTGGACTCACCCATTCTAAAGTTGTAACTAGGTATATGAAGTTGGAAAAACTTTTCCACTTTGTCCTTTAATGCATCTTGTTGACCTTTCCACAAAGGCCTCGGTTTGGTACTAAAGCGGTTATGCTTATGGAGTTCTTCATACCTAGCTTAAGAATTGTAGTATAGGAGAAACTCACATGCAATCTCCTGGGTTGTCACCTTTTTTAACTTGAAAATCTTGATGAAACATGGATCCCTGCTATGTACAGTATAATTGTAGAAAAACAGAGGCGTAAACAGACCAACTCGAAGATAAAGAAATGAGTGAGGATGATATGATCCTCCTCTACAGCATGAAAAACCACAAAAAGAAACTTAAATTTAGAGGCTTAGGACCTTTCTTGGTCACTGAAATAGCCTTGCAAGGCTTAGTGTGCATAGAAACACTTGATTGCATTGAGATGGCCAAATATTTCAATGGTAGCAAACTAAAATGCTACTATGGCCCACTCACCAAAAACACGTGCTATGAGCCATTCATGCCAAAAACAGCAAAAGAAACACCACAAAGAAATGGCCCAAGGAGAAGCAAAAGAGTGGCAGGCAAAACTTTGAGCCAAAAATATCATGGTAAACATGGCCTTAGTAGTGGACCTCAAAGAAGAGGACTGGGAGGTGAAACCCGCACGGTTGTGGTTAGAAATGACCACCTCGATAAGTTTCACACAAAAATTATCCCCCGTTGATAATGGAGCTAATCAAAATCTGATGTCTTATGGCACATGGAACTCCCTAGGAGAAGACCACCATTAACGAACAATCCAGCTACTACAGTCACTATAGTTGCAAGCAGTTCAACGTCTAGGCAAAATCACAACTTTGTTCCACACTGATAATAACCCCTTGTAAGGGAAGCTTTATGTGATGCCTATAGGAACCATGAGTGAAGAAATCCTTCTAGGGGGTCAATGGATGGGACACAACCGGTGTCGAATTGATTGGGATGCAAGGATAGCCACCCTAAACTGGCCTTCGACCAAGTTACAATCCTAATCACCCACCCCAAGTTGATCACTTTCTTCCACTAACCACTACCATCACTCTGCTCTCCAACCAACATAGAACCATGCTGCCCAAAAAGAGGCCTCTCCCCATAGCGAATGCCCAATTGCCTCATGAACCCTCATCAACACTAAACCCGACAGCTACCCAAACCCACATCAAAGAAGCCACCACTACTGCTAACCCCACTAACAAGGCTAACCCACCCTAGGTACAACTTCGACCTGGAGGCATATAATGCAAGAAACCTCATTATAAAGGTGCTACAACTCTATGGATTCCCTGAAGATCCACTTCCCAAACCCATGCCTCGGCAAAACCAACTCCTCGTACCTCACGAGATGACCCCCAATTTGACAACCACAAGCCCACAAGGTATAGGAGAACCTCCGGTGAAAATCTTCCACAAGCCTAAACCATCATTGACAAAAACCTCATCCTCACCCCACAAGCCTAAACCATCATTGACAAAAACCTCATCCTCACCGCAACTACTTATAAGTGGATCTTTAAGCCTCTCCTACAAGCTCAAAATTTCTATGAAGGCAATCAAAAAATTTGGGTCCTACGACAACCGAGGTACACCATCCCTTTACTCACGTAATTGTGTTATTGACATCCCTAGAGGGCGGTTGCTTCTTGGTAGAGGATCTTTCCGGGCGGTTCTTCCTGCCTACCCTTCTTCTATTGTGAGCCCTCGAGTTACCTACTGATGTTGAGAGTGATGGGGATGATGACCGGAGTCCTACTTCTTCATGTACACCGAGTTCCTATTGCATTTACCCTGATTCTGTTGAGATTACCCTTGATGATGATGAGGAGACTCCACCTTTGGCCAGAGAGGAGGATACTGTGAGAGTTCCTATAAAGGGGGATGAAAAAGTTATGCTTTTGGGAACTTCTTTAGATCCACTATTGAGGGAGGAGATTATTGCTTTATGTCAGGAGTATCAGGACATCTTTGCATGGGATTACACCGAGTTGAGAGGTTTTCCACCCGAGCTTGTTGTGCACCGCATTCCTCTTAAACTCGACACTACACCTGTGTGCCAACGTCAACGCAGATTGCCTGAGCATTCTAGAGAGGGGGTTTACACAAAAATTAAAAAGCTTTTAGAAGCTGGTTTGATTTTTCCTGTCGATAACACTGAATAGGTGTCTCCTATTGTTCTAGTCCCTAAAAAGAATAAGCAGCTTCGCATATGTGTTGATTATAAGCAGCTTAACAAAGCTACCATTAAGGACTACTACCCTTTGCCTTTTATTGACCAAATCCTTGACTCTTTGGCGGGGAGGGAGATATATGCTTTCTTGGATTGCTTTTCTGGGTACAATCAAATGGCTATCGCTGGATGAGGATAAGCTCAAAACCACTTTCACCACTATATTTGGCACATATGCATATCATGTCATGCCGTTTGGGCTTTGCAACGCGGGTGCTTCATATCAACGTTATAAGCATGAATCCTTTCATGATGATTTGACTGATTTCTTAAAGATCTTCATGGATGATTTGGGGATTGGGACCACGCATGATAAACTTGTTGCAGCCCTTAGATATCTCTTTCACAAGTGCTGTGAAAAATCAATAACTTTGAATGCAAAAAAGTGTGTGTTTGGGGTCACTTATGGCATTTTTTTGGGTCACCTCATTAGCAAGCATGGCATTTCTATGGATCCCCAAAAAGTTGAGGCTATTCTTGCATTTTTGCCACCCACTACCGTGCGTCAAGTAAGGGGTTTTCTTGGAGCTGCTAAGCACTATAGCCGCTTCATTAAAGATATGGCACAACTTATTTTACCCCTAAACATACTTCTGCGAGTTGAGCACAAGTTCATTTGGGGGGAACCTCAACAAAATTCTTTCTCTTCTCTTAAAAGTGCATTCACTACTGCCCCTATCCTCAAACCACCTGATGCTTCCAAGCCTTATCATTTATTTTCTTCTTGTTCTCATTTGGTAATATCCGCTTGCATTGCACAACTTTATGATAAAAAAATGCACCCCATTGCATATTATAGCCGCAAGCTTAGAGATGCTGAAACACGCTACACATGGGTTGAGAGAGCTTGTCTAGCTATTGTTGAGAGTGCTAGGAAGTTTCGCACATATATGACTACCCAGCACACCATCATCTATGTCTCTAAAGATTCATTGCACCTTTTATTGAATAAGTTAGAGCCCCCTAAGTGCATTATACGATGGATTGTTGAGTTGCAGGCCTTTGACTATGAGCTTAAATCTAAACCTCTTGCATTGCAAAAGTTAGTGGATTGCTTAGCTGATGTAATCGAGATGAGCCTATTGCACCTACACCTGAGTTGTTTCGCATTGAGTATGCACATGAGTGGTATGACCAAATTGCTCATTATTTGTCCACACTTGAGTTTCCTTCTGACATGAGAAAAGTTGCAAAGAAGAGATTAGTTACGCATGCTCAAAAATTCACTATCATTGATGGGTCTTTGTACCACAAGGGGTTTGAGGGCATTTATCGCCGATGTGTTGCACGAGAGGAAATTCCACACATTTTGAAAGAGTGTCATGATAGTGCATGTGGAGGTCATTTTGTTGGGAAACTCACAAACTGCATTGAAAATTTTGAGGGCTGGGTATTGGTGGCCATCTGTTTTTAAAGATTCATTTGAGTGGTGTAAAAGATGTGATGTTTGCCAGAGAGCCACCCGCCTTGAGAATCGTTTGCGCCCTAATAATCCTATTCTAGCTGCCTTTCGAGAAGTGGGGGATTGACTATGTGGGCCCTATTACACCTACTTCCAGGCATGGGAAATCTTATATCATTGTTGCTACGGATTACTTAACTAAGTGGAGTGAGGCTAGAGCTGTGAGGAAAGATGATGCACGCACTACTGCTACATTTTTGACTGAGCGTATCATTTGTTGTTTTGGGGCACCTGCTTAGTTAGTTTCTGATAGGGGGACCCATTTTCTTAATGATGTCATTGAGGAACTCACTACTTATTTCAATATCCGTCATGATAAAACCACCCCCTACAAACCTTCTACTAATGGGCAAGTTGAGAGCACAAACAAAACTTTGGTCACTATCCTTAGAAAAACTATGGACACTCATCATAAAAGGGATTGGGATGAGAAGTTGCCAGCAGCTATTTGGGCTTATAACACTACTTTCAAGGAAGCCACGGGGTTCATTTCTTTCTCTTTAGTTTATGGGCAAGAATGTGTGTTACCTATTGAGCATGAGTTGGTGAGTTTGAGGTTTTTGCATGAGCACACACTACTTTTGGAGGAGAGTTTGCAAGAGAGATTGGGCACTTTGGAGCATCTAGATGAGTGGAGATTGAGAGCCTACCTACATCAAGAGGTTGCTAAGAAACGTCAAACCAAGCAACGTGATAAGAAAGCTAAAACCTATTCTTTTGAGAAAGGGCAATTGGTTCTTCTCTATGATGCACGTCATGAGCTTTTCCCTGGGAAGTTGAGCCATTTATGGTCAAACACCATATTGGGGAATATGGGAATTTCCCACAAGTTTGGGACACGTGGTCAAAAGTTTGGATTAACCATAACTTGAACACCACTAATCCAAAATGAGCGCTTTATAGCTCTTTAGATTCCATTTTTCAAGCGCTTTCCAACGATAGGTCATATGATAGGGTTTTGAGAAACTTACAAACATGTTATCCATGTCCCCTTTTTTAAGTATTCAAAAATGGGAATTGGAAAATTTCCAAATTCACTAATATGGTGTTGTCAGGTCCTTATCGCATTGTTGAGGTTTATCCTCGCAATAAAGTTGAGCTTGCAGAAATGGATGGGACATGGTTCTCTACCAAAACCAATTTTGATAAAATTACGCCCTATTGGATGTGATTTCATTGACTCTTCCGTTATGAGTTGCAGATGATGTTGACTCTACCATGCCTTTTTGGAGTCTATACATTGATGGAGCATGTAGGGGCAAGGACAAACTTGGTAGTTGCGGCATTGTCATATATCCACTTGAAGGGAATGCTATTCTTTTGGGAGTTCTTTTGGGAGATCATTTGAGCAACAACATTGCTGAATATTAAGCACTTTTGATTGGTTTGAGAGCACTACTTCTTTTAGGAGCATCTCATGTTCATATCTATGGAGATTCTCAACTCGTGGTCCACCAGTTTCATGGCCAAGCCCGCACCCTCCACCCTTTGATGCACTACTATAGTCTTTTAGCCCGTGACCTCTTCACCCATTTCACCTCTTCTTCCTTGACCTTCTTGCCTCGTCATGGAAATCGTGTTGCAGATTCCTTAGCTTTGATGGCCCTTTCTGGTTCCTTTACCCAAAATTTCGATCGTGCCTTGATAGATACCCCTTTTTTTGACATTGATCCTTGGGAAATAGTGCAAGACCTTAATTGTTTGGGAGTTGAGGAGTTGGGTAGTCTTCTAAGGGTTTTGAAGTCATCCCATCCTTCCACTTTTGCTTCTCTCATTCTATCCATGACCCATCGATTGATTCACTTGTCAGATGTTACCTTTCTTACTATAGATCCTAGCCATTTTCTCATGATCCTGTAGCCCAATGGAGAAGGCACTAGTCTAACCGGAGATTCTGGGTTCACACTAGCTAGCTAGCTTTCCCCGTAGGACGCCACTGTTGCATTTTTTTTGCCTTACCTTCACCTCGTACCCTCACTTGGTGACCAAGTTAACCAAGCCCCCCAAAAAGCACCAAAGTACACACATGCACATGTTTAGTCTAACAAAGAGCCCAACAATGAGACAGACCCAAGATCTAAATGCCATTTTTACTAGCCATGGACCTTTGTGAGACTAGTGCACCCTTGTGCCAAATGTTGGTATTAGGGCTTTACCTAGGTTTAAATGGCATTTGCATCCTCCTACGTTCCCCTCTTTTGTCATTTAATACAAAGCTTGTTTAATATTTGTGTGCGTATACATCATCACCACTCTATCATTGCAACGTCGCATTTGTCAGGAAGATCCATAACATACATTCCTATTTGCTAGTGCCTTCTCCTTTGGGGTGTTGGGGGAGTGTAGCTCTATTCTTTGTTGGATATCTGGGGGGGTTGTCGAGTTTTGTCCTCTTTGCCTTGCTCGTCCAGATATTTCCCAGACATCTCCCTCTTACCCTTGCTATCAAGCTCTTCTCACAAGACCTCACCTCTTCTCCCGCCGCTCCTTCCTCTTTGCCCTTCACAAGCAGACCCTATTCTCCCTTCACAAGCAAGAAATGTCTCTCTCCACACCACCCTAGCTATGGCATGCCCTTGCACCTTGCCCTAATCTCTCTCTTGCCCTTGCTATCTCCCTTCACAAGAAAACCCTCTTCTCCCTTCACAAGCAAGAAAGGTCTCTCTCCACAAGCATTAAGGTAATATCAAGATCTTGTCTTTTTAGTTTTCTTTAAGCTTTTTAATTGAAAATAAACTAATTAATAATATGTTTTGTGCAGGGTTTACAAAGCTCTCACCTCTTCTCCCTCTTCTCCCTCTTCCACCTTCATAAACAAGCTGTCTTTTCCTTTCACAAGCGAGAAAAACCCTCTCTCCATAAGCATCACAAGAAAGCTTATGGTAATATCAAGTAAAACAAAATGATTACATATTTTATTTAGGGTTTGAGAGTTATCTCAATGTGCTTGCTCTATCTCTCTCTTCCTCATGTTGCCCTCTTCTATCTCTCTCTTGTACTCTCTCTTGTATGCTTATGCATACAAGAGAGAGTTATCTCAATGTGCTTGCTCTATCTCTCTCTTCCTCATGTTGCCCTCTTCTATCTCTCTCTTGTATGCTTATGCATGAGCTTAACATAGAGCTTATGCATAGAGCTTAATGCATGAGCCTCTGTATGAGCTCCATATATAGAGCCACAGAGCTTGTTCATGAGCTTGATGCATAAGCCTATGCACAGAGTCTTTTGCATATGCATAGGCTTAATGCATAAGTTTATACATGAGCGTAATACATATGAGCCTAATGCATAAGCCTATGCATAAGGTCTATGCATTAAGCTTATTCATAGAGCTTATGTATTAACTTAATGCATAATGCTATGCACAAACTTCATAGAGGTTATGGCATGAGCTTAAATCATAAGCCTATGTATAGAGCTTGGACATAAGCTCTATGTATAGAGGTTATGCATGAGCTTAATGCATACGTCTATGTGTAAGGCTCGTGTAAGGTCTATGCATTAAGCTTGTGCATAGAGATCATGCATAAGCTCAATGATTTTTTCTTTTGTTATTGTCTATGTAAATCCTAGTGGTATTAATTTGTGGAGTAAAATGGCCAACTCGTCAGGCTCATGGTGGTGGCTGAACTCTAGGTATGGGGCCGAGCTATTGGGCTGCTCACTCGGGCGTATCTCCTACCTTCTATATATGACAGAGACTTCATCTATCTTATAGTCACCCATTTCCATGTGTCCCACTAGCTTCCCTAACCCTCTCACTTCCACTTTGCCTACTCCTCTCCCTTCCACTTTGCCTACTAGTCCTTGTCCTTTGGCTCCTACAACAGCATGGCCTAGTTCCATTGTAACTCATGTGTATGAATTAGGTTTTTTTTTTTGGGGGTATTTGTAATGTTTTATATATGCAAAAGAAAACAGGGACAGAATGGGAGAGATGTGTGAGTCTGCGAATCTTATTGAGTATTTCACATGGTGTCACAGCTAGGCTTGGAGATGAGTGAACGTGAAAGAGTATTTTTCATACCAAGGCTTGGAGATGAAAGAGTATTTTACATGGTATGAAAGCGAGGCACTCCAAGCTTTCTAAAGAAGGGTGAGTGTAAAGGGCGGCACATGCAAAGCTAACATTTCGTGTAGTCTAGGAAAGCTTCGAAGTATCTACAGCAGGCAGCCGGCCCGCCGGGTATGAAAAAGTCGGACGACGCCTTCGCGTGCTTGGGGAGCTAGCAGACGGTTATGATAAGGTAAGACGCCTACATGTGCTCGTGTTACTGGCAGGCGGGTAAGAAGTAAGGATTGCCCTTTGCAGGGTGTAGCCGCCCGGTATGAAACGCTGCCCGCTGGAGGGGGCTGGACCAGGAAACCTTACGAGGAGAAACTCGTAGTTAGACCAAAGATATGTAGTACAAAGTATGAAGACAGGGAGAGCGATGTTCTCATTTATAAAATAGGTTGAAAATGGTTGTTTTTCAATTGTTAAAATTGAGTACCTACGATCTGACTCATACAAGATTCGTTTTCAAGCAATTGGAAACACCTTAGTATTTCCATCTCTCAAAATGAGAGTTTCAATGAGCCGACTACTCATTCAAACTTTTGAGTCATTGGATTGTGCACAATGAGTGATGACTACAAAGCACATTGGATGAAGAGTCTATTGACATTGCAAAATTTTTTTTGGGTTAATCCTTACCTTTCAAAGTTGGTAAGCACTCTACTATCACTATATGCCTATTAATAATGCCGCTTGACCATTTCATCAAAGTACACAAAGTATTACTTTTTCAAACACGTGTACACTAGGGGTTATGAGGGGGATGGCCCAATTAGAAATTAAATTTGAGAAAATATTCTAGGGCCCTAGGTAGATGTCATGCATGTTCCTCCTGTATAAGTATTGTCCCTTTGTGATTGGATAATGCATCAAAATAAATTGTCTTCTATCTTTACTTCGCTTTTGGAGACCTTCATCATACCATCCATTTTGGGGTTAGAATCCCACTAGAAAACTTGCTGTGGAGCATGTGGTGTAGGGGAAGTTGGCACGGGCGAAGTCATGGATGATGGAGGAGAGATGGGATGCAATGGTGGAGATAGCGAGGTATAAGTTGAGAGTTAAAATTTGGCAGGAGAGGTGGTCCTTTAAATGTGGTCAAGATCATGATGGAAATGAATACGAGTGAAGGTGGTGGTAGGGGGTGTTGGTGTGGGTGTTGGCGGTAAAGTGGGACATGAGATCGTGAAAGAAAGTAATGCGTGGTTAGATAGTATGGTGGAGTGAGAGAGTGAGTGCGAGAGTGATGTGTGTGTGCGTGAGAGAGAGAGTGTGTGAGACAGAGGTGTGTGTGTTCTCTATGTGAGTGTGAGAGCAATGTGTGTGTGTGAGTGAGAGAGAGAGAGAGAGAGAGGTATTAACGTCGGTAGAATGCAACACACACACGATGTACGATGTGTGTGTGCATGAGAGAGAGGTGTGTGTGTGTGAATAGACCCACACCTCTCTCTCTCACACTCTCTCTCTCTCACACACACACATCACTCTCACACTCACAAATACCTCTCTCTCTCTCTCTCACTCTCTCTCTTACACACACACACATCCCTCTCTCACATCACACACACACACACATCATCTCTCTCTCTCTCTCTCTCTCACCCATTGACTTGGCAAGAAGGTGGTGTGGACGGTCTGTGGTGAGGGCACAGACCACTAGAGAAGCTGCGCGGGCGACGATCATGCATGGAGGCTTCAGGCAGTAGATGGTTCATGCCAATTCACGAGAGCCATCTTTTTTGGGTTTTTTTTTTAACTTTCGAGGGCACCGTTTAAGTGACACCTGTATTATCAACAATGCTTAAGTGACACCTGTGAGGTGAAAAAAAGAAGAAAGAACCTGCCTCTATAGCTCTTCCACCTCCCAAACTTGGAAAAACTACCACGAACGGGGCACCACCAGCCACCGGCTGGAACACTCTCTCAACATTCGCCACCCACCCACACCATAAGACAGCTCAGAACCATGAAGGACAGATGATATATTCAGCAAACACACAACACCATACACACTGTATAAACACAGCAATTACACCAAAGACCAGGACTCTGGCCAGGATTTACTGCCAAGGGAATCACACCCTTGCGTCTGACAACCGAGCCTCTGTCTCCCGGTCCCTGTAATCTCCAGAAGGCGCCCACACCAGCAACCCTTCTTCACTTTCTCTGTAGCCCGGCTACTCTCTGTCTGCTGCTATCTGCCAATTGTCGTAGGCGAGCCCCACTGTCTCCAGCCCACACATCAGCACCACTTCTGCATCCAACACACACAAAAACCCAAGGCTCCCTCTCTGGTCAGCATCCACGCACTGCCTGCAATCATCGCCCACACAAGACCAGCTACTCTCTCCAGAAGGCGCCCACACCAGCAACCTTCACTCAGCAGCTCCCACTCTCTGTATGTCGTGACCAGCAGCTTCACCAACCACCAGAGCCTCTGCACAATCCCCAGCACCACGAACCAACTGCTCACCGCAGCATCCTCAGATATCTAGCCCAAGCCACATCACTCAATCCCTTCCAAACAGCAGCCCTCATGCTGTTCCAATCATCATGACAAGACGATCACTTTCTCACAAGGCCTCCACTTTGCCTGTCCCCTCGTACACTTGGCTGTACTCCAGCCCTTTAGCTGTTCACCTTGCCACCTGCAGCTCCTAGGCGGCCATCTTTATCTTCTCGCCCGTCTGCTCTGCAGAGCCTCTACCAGCTGTCTCTTTTAACGCCACCAGCCACCCTGCAGTAGCGCCAGAGAACCTCTACGCCAGCCCTTTTGTCTCTCCTTGCGCTCTGGTCAGCCACGCCTTCCAGCTCCTCAAAGAGTGCACTTCATAAGGGGGGCCCCTCTGCCCACGCTGTCCATCAGCCCTTCCAGTCGCCTTACTCCAGTAGCTGCGCTCCTCACCCAGTAGCGCTAGCCTCCCCAGCCGTCAGCTGCACACACCTGAGAATCTTCTGGTCGACCCAAACTGGCTACCTCATGCGCCTGGCTACTCAAACCATACACGCCTCTGCTCCCTTGATGGCTGCTGACGCCCCTCACCCAACCATATGAGGCCCCCACACACAAAGGGCAGCCACTCGCCTGCACCTCAGGCTCTTCACTGTCAGCAAGGCGACGACCTCTTTCTGTTGCAGCCAACTCGCTCTGGCGTCTTCTTCTGCAGCGCCCGTCGCTTCAACACTGACGAGGCCCCCCAGCTCTTCTCTCTTTGCCTGCTGAACACCTTTTCTCTGCGCTGTCTCCACTTCAAAACGGCCGCCGCCTCCTTCTTTCACGCCCTCCAGCTCCTTACAATCTTCTCGAAGCGGTCCTCTATCACCTTCTACACGTTGAGCTGGCGGCCTTTTCAAGCTCCACGTGGTTAAAAACAAAGTGGCCACATGGATATATATTTATATTTTTTAATTAAAACCTCAAAATAGCCATATGATGGCCACCCACTACTATTACAAGAGCCCCTTTTCCTTATACTTTTCCAGATCATCACACCGCGCCGAACCTTCCAAAACCAGAGCTGCTTGCAGTCTTCATCAGCTGCATTATCATCAAGCCCATCAATTTCTAATCTCGATGCTCTGCATTTAGCAACCACCGGCACACTGCATTATTGCCATAAAACTTCAGATCTCCAGCATCTTCTCCGGAACAAACACGTGCATATTCCAGCTCACAACAAAATCACCCGGCCTGTACACTTGCCAGGGCATTCAGGGCAAATTTTATTCACACACCACACGCACCATATATACACTGACCAAAAACACCTTTCAGATTTTAGCCTGACATACTTTGTCCAACCCCTAGCCTGCTGAATCATTTATGATCAGCAGAAAGCATATAACCACGTTTCCTCCGATGACCACGTTTCCCTCCATCAATTCTCTGAGCATCATACAGTGTAATCAACACATCTCTGTTCCAGGTGATCCAAGAAACACCGTCATCCTCCACAGGCATAATCTTCCATCCCATATTCCACAACACAACACCAGAGCTTCTCGAAACAAAACTCCTGATATAGACACCATCCTGTCTCATCTCAACTCCAATATCCCTGATACGATCAGCACCAATATCGGAGAACCAATGCAGCAGCTCCTGATGAGGGTAAAAATTGATGAAAGCTTCATCAAAAAAACCCTGTTGTACCATAACACTTTCATGTCCACCATCAGCATAAGAAGCTTCACCATCAAAACCAGCCACCACAGGCAAAACAAACTCCTCTTCAACAGGCACCATTGCCAAAGCATCCACCTCAGTTCCTGTATCCTCATCTTCGTCAAGGTCACCAAGAGATTCATCCATTGTAGCATCCCTCTCATCCATAGCAGCAGCATCATTCAAAGTCTTCTGTTGTTTCTCTTTCTTCATAGCCTCAATTCTGATCATGGCTTTCTTAACATTTATGCACATCTCATCATCCAGCTCCAACTTAGGCTCATCATCCTGTAGACTATCTATATCCCACTCATCCCACACAGGTTCATTATCCAAAGATTTAAAAGCAAGCTCTTTCACATCACAGGCATACCTTTGCTCAGAATCCACTTGTACCTCCTCGCATTCCTCATGTATGGCTTCTTCTTGTTCAGCAACCTCATCACTAAGCACTTCCTCATCAATAACCACGGCATCCATCTCTGCATCCTCCTCACTGGATGAAGTATCCTCTGTTTCTTCACTAGTAGTGGTGCTGGTCGTATCATCACTCGAATCAGCTTCACTCTCCTCTTCATCATTGACAGGCTTATGGTTATTCATATTAAACTGCTTCTTATCCCCTCTCCTGTCATACAGAGTAATAACCCCTTTCCTCCAATCCTGAACAGCCTTTACTGCTCTCAGCCATGGTCTTCCCAAAATAATGGGGAATGCACCCATTCCTGCAGGCATAACATGACAATCCACAAGCACCTTCACATCAAAAGCTTCCAATTCCAATTCCTTGACCATACCTAAGCATTTGACTTTCTGATGATTAGCCAGCCGAATTCGAAATCCAGACGCTTCAGTAAAATCAAGACCAAGCCTCTCCACAGCTGCTAATGTGATCACACAAATCTGTGCTCCACCATCTATGTATGCCTCTCCCAGATTCTTCCCTTTATACCACACATTCACCACAGGACATATGTCAGGTAACTCCTGGACAGATAGAACAGTCACTATCCCTTTGGCCGGCTCCTTCTCTCTCGGGTTCACAAGTCTTTTCCACTGGCGCTTCAAATTGGGAGCTAACTCTATCAATTGCCCAAAAGTAATGTTAGCCTTCCTTTCAGCCATATCCTCCTGCAAGCTATAGCTATCCTGCCCACCCCCTAGTGGAAAATCAGTTACCTGAAACTTCCTACGAGACCTCCTCTTCTACTTGACCTTCACATCTTCTCCTTCTTTCACTTTTCCTTTCTTCTTGCTGGGCCCTGCAGCATCCTTGCTTTCCCTTTCCTGTGGCATCCGTTTCCCCAAAGGCATCACATCAGCTTCTGCCTCCTTCGTCTTTTCAAGGGTGACCACATCTATCACCTTAGTTTTACCCTTCTCTTCAGCTGTGATTCCACTCGGACCTGCTTGATCCCTGATATCAATACCATAATCATTCGACCTGTCAGGTAGCTGTGAAGGTAGTGGGTACATATCACCACCCATACGCTGAGGCTTATCACAATCTGTACTCAAATGACCAAGTTCACCACAGTTCCAGCATGTAGGAATGAAATGACGGCCCCTACCGCGACCACGTCCATACCCTGCTTGTCCATCTCCCCCCTCATGAAAATTACCACGGCCTCTACCACGTCCACCACCTGTACTTCCCATTAAATTTAAGCTCAAATTCTTCATAAGATCAACCGTCTGTTTCATATCTTGCCGCAATCCCTCATCAGAACCTGTAGGAACCATAGGTACTCCCTGACTAGCTTGTGGCATCATCTGCATTGCTTGACCTTCAGCGGGCTTCATCCTCTCAATCACAGCATTCATAGGTGTAGCCTCCACTCTCCGAATCTCCGGCTGTGCTACAACTGGAATCATCCCCAGCTGACTCATCCGCTGCAGTTTCCAATCTTTTGACTTAGCAATCTCCACCGCATCCTCAAAAGACCTGGGCTTTTTCAATTCCACTTTCCAACGAATACTCCTCTTAAGTCCAGCTACAAACTTGTTCTTCTTCATCATATCAGGTGGCACCTGGTTTTCTCCTAAAGCCCTGCATAGAGTCTCCCATAGCAAAGAAAATTTCTTCATATAATCATCTATTGATTCAAACTCACCTTGTGTCAGAGCTTGCACCTCATGCCAAACCTTGTCGGGGTCTTCCACCTTCTTGAACCTGTTGCTGAGTGCTGTCTTCAGTCCATCCTCAGTCATCTCAATGCGTGGAACAGCATCCCTCAACGACTCTTCATAAGCCCTGTACCAGGTCCTTGCATCCCCTTTCAAACAGATGCTCAACAGCCGCAACACCTGTATCTGCTCACTGATGTGGTTGCTTATACATGCAACCTCCATTCTTTCCAAGAAATCTGCCACATCCTCATTCGGACCACCATAAAACTCTGGGTAAGACATCATCTTAACCCCAAACTTCACTTCCAATCCCAAGCAAAAAACCCAAAAACACCTTCCTTCAATCTCTCACTCTGGGGCATACACCCTCGTAAGAGAAATCCCTGAGCAATCCTCAGTCAACTGAGCCACTCCTCAGTCACACAATGCCTAAGCAACTCCTCAGTCACACAATCCTTGAGAAATCCTCAGTGGGGGCACCAGAAGGATGTGAGGTGAAAAAAAGAAGAAAGAACCTGCCTCTATAGCTCTTCCACCTCCCAAACTTGGAAAAACTACCACGAACGGGGCACCACCAGCCACCGGCTGGAACACTCTCTCAACATTCGCCACCCACCCACACCATAAGACAGCTCAGAACCATGAAGGATAGATGATATATTCAGCAAACACACAACACCATACACACTGTATAAACACAGCAATTACACCAAAGACCAGGACTCTGGCCAGGATTTACTGCCAAGGGAATCACATCCTTGCGTCTGACAACCGAGCCTCTGTCTCCCGGTCCCTGTAATCTCCAGAAGGCGCCCACACCAGCAACCCTTCTTCACTTTCTCTGTAGCCCGGCTACTCTCTGTCTGCTGCTATCTGCCAATTGTCGTAGGCGAGCCCCACTGTCTCCAGCCCACACATCAGCACCACTTCTGCATCCAACACACACAAAAACCCAAGGCTCCCTCTCTGGTCAGCATCCACGCACTGCCTGCAATCATCGCCCACACAAGACCAGCTACTCTCTCCAGAAGGCGCCCACACCAGCAACCTTCACTCAGCAGCTCCCACTCTCTGTATGTCGTGACCAGCAGCTTCACCAACCACCAGAGCCTCTGCACAATCCCCAGCACCACGAACCAACTGCTCACCGCAGCATCCTCAGATATCTAGCCCAAGCCACATCACTCAATCCCTTCCAAACAGCAGCCCTCATGCTGTTCCAATCATCATGACAAGACGATCACTTTCTCACAAGGCCTCCACTTTGCCTGTCCCCTCGTACACTTGGCTGTACTCCAGCCCTTTAGCTGTTCACCTTGCCACCTGCAGCTCCTAGGCGGCCATCTTTATCTTCTCGCCCGTCTGCTGCAGAGCCTCTACCAGCTGTCTCTTTTAACGCCACCAGCCACCCTGCAGTAGCGCCAAAGAACCTCTACGCCAGCCCTTTTGTCTCTCCTTGCGCTCTGGTCAGCCACGCCTTCCAGCTCCTCAAAGAGTGCACTTCATAAGGGGGGCCCCTCTGCCCACGCTGTCCATCAGCCCTTCCAGTCGCCTTACTCCAGTAGCTGCGCTCCTCACCCAGTAGCGCTAGCCTCCCCAGCCGTCAGCTGCACACACCTGAGAATCTTCTGGTCGACCCAAACTGGCTACCTCATGCGCCTGGCTACTCAAACCATACACGCCTCTGCTCCCTTGATGGCTGCTGACGCCCCTCACCCAACCATATGAGGCCCCCACACACAAAGGGCAGCCACTCGCCTGCACCTCAGGCTCTTCACTGTCAGCAAGGCGACGACCTCTTTCTGTTGCAGCCAACTCGCTCTGGCGTCTTCTTCTGCAGCGCCCGTCGCTTCAACACTGACGAGGCCCCCCAGCTCTTCTCTCTTTGCCTGCTGAACACCTTTTCTCTGCGCTGTCTCCACTTCAAAACGGCCGCCGCCTCCTTCTTTCACGCCCTCCAGCTCCTTACAATCTTCTCGAAGCGGTCCTCTATCACCTTCTACACGTTGAGCTGGCAGCCTTTTCAAGCTCCACGTGGTTAAAAACAAAGTGGCCACATGGATATATATTTATATTTTTTAATTAAAACCTCAAAATAGCCATATGATGGCCACCCACTACTATTACAAGAGCCCCTTTTCCTTATACTTTTCCAGATCATCACACCGCGCCGAACCTTCCAAAACCAGAGCTGCTCGCAGTCTTCATCAGCTGCATTATCATCAAGCCCATCAATTTCTAATCTCGATGCTCTGCATTTAGCAACCACCGGCACACTGCATTATTGCCATAAAACTTCAGATCTCCAGCATCTTCTCCGGAACAAACACGTGCATATTCCAGCTCACAACAAAATCACCCGGCCTATACACTTGCCAGGGCATTCAGGGCAAATTTTATTCACACACCACACGCACCATATATACACTGACCAAAAACACCTTTCAGATTTTAGCCTGACAACACCTTGCAATTTGTAAGCATCGTTTTGGTTGTCATTTATATGATGTTGATGATTAATGTGTGGCATATGCGACCATAGGTGCGAGAGTCTTTGTGACGAGCCTTTCTCAGCTTTAAAATCCGTCGCTTATGCGACGTTCATCATTGTTTAAACGACGTCATTGGAAAAACGCATCATTTTGGGCCCATCATTAAGGGAGGGTTTTGTTGTAGTGATTCATGCATTAAGCTCTATGCGTAGAGCTTATATGACGTTCATTATCGTTTAAACAATGTCATTGGAAAAACGCATCATTTTGGGCCTGTCGTTAAGGGGTGGTTTTGTTGTAGTGATTTATGCATTAAGCTCTATGCATGAGCTTAATGCATACAACCTATGCATAAGCTCTATGAATAGAGCTTAATTCATGAGCCTATGTATGAGCTCCATATATAGAGCCATAGAGCTTATGCATGAGCTTAATGCATAAGCCTATGCATACGCATAAGCTTAACGCATAAGCTCTATTCATCATTAAGCTTATTCATAGAGCTTATGTATTAGCTTAATGCGTAATGCTCTCCACAAGTTTAGAGGTTATGCATGAGGTTAATTCATAAGCTCTATGCATAAAGGTTATGCATGAGCTTAATGCATATGTCTATGCATAAGGTCTATGCATTAAGCTTGTGCATAGAGCTTAATGCATAAGCTCTATGCTTTTTTCTTCTGTTATTGTCTATGCGAATCTTCTGTTATTGTCTAGTGGTATTAATTTTTATAGATGTGCCCACCACCACCAGCGAATGATCCAACATATGGAGGGGCATCCTCAAGTACACCTCCTGTACGAAAGGATGACCCAGATTTACGTAATGTCTATGAGGCATAAGCGGCTTGGTAGTGGATGAAGTCTAGGTATGGGGCTGAGCTATTGGGGCACTCACTCAAGTGTTTGCCCTGCCTTCTATATGACAGAGACTTCATCTCTCTTAGAGTCACCCATTTCCATGTGTGCCACCAGCTTCCTTACCTCTCTCGCTTCCACTTTGCCTACCCCTCTCCCTTCCACTTTGCCTACTAGTCCTCATCCTTCTGCTCCTACAATAGCATGGCCTAGTTCCATTGTAATGCTCATGTGTATGAATTGCAATTTTTTTTGGGTATTTGCAATGTTTTATATATGCAAAAAAATGGGGATAGAATGGGAGAGATGTGGGGACACATCTCTCCCATTCTATCCCCATTTTTTTTGTTTGCAGACTATAGTGCGGCCATAGACACGGCTATGCATGTGGCTATAGGTACGATAACTACACGGCTATAGTCATGTGCATAGCCATGCCTATAGTTGCGAAGGGATTTTCTCAACCTAATTTCTTTTCTTGCCGCGCGGTTCTAAACGTGGCTATGCTCCCCATGTGTTGTTTTGTGAGTCAACTTTACTGAGTATTTCACCTGGTATCACAGCCAGGCTTGGAGACGCGTAAACCTTAAAGAGTATTTTACATGGTATCAAAGCTAGGCACTCCAAGCTTTCTAAAGAAGGGGGAGTGTAAAGGGCGGCACATGCAAAGCTAACATTTCGTGTAGTCTAGGAAATGAAATCCTGTAGACACGTCCAATTGAATTGAGGCAACTCTATAATAAGAGTGCTCGACCTTCATTTCAAACAACACGCGAGAGCTCTTTTGGGATGGCTGGGCGGTGTCTTGTGATGGGACACAGTAGGCCTTGGGCGCCTGCATACATGACACCCCTTCTAGAAGAATGAGTCCCACATCACTGTAGCTCCATTGGGTAGGTAACTTCTTCTTTGTGCATTTTCTGGCCTGCCCAGAGGCTCTCGAATGTTGCATATGCCAAGGAAAGGTTCGAAGTATCTATAGCAGGCAGCCGGGTATGAAAAAGTCGGACGACGCCTTTGCATGCTTGGGGAGCTAGCAGACGGTTATTAAGGTAAGACGCCTACATGTGCTCGTGTTACTGGCAGGAGGGTAAGAACTAAGGGTTGCCCTTTGCAGGGTGTAGCCGGCCGGTATGAAACACAGCCGGTGGGAGGGGTCTAGACCAGGAAACCTTACGAGGAGAAACTTGTAGCTCTCCCAGTTAGAGTAAAGATATGAAGTACAAAGTATAATAGATGGCGAGAGGGATGTATTGAAAATGGTTGTTTTTCAATTGTTAAAATTGAGTACTTACGATCTGACTCATTCAAGACTAATCCTTTCCTCACCCTTTTGTTGGTTTTGTAGGTCTTCTAATCTTCTCTTTCAACATCACCAAAAGAAGGTAAGTGCTTTCCTCTCTTTCCTATCTTTTTATCCTCTCTTTCCTCTATTTTTATCTACCAAAAAGAGGGGTTTTGTTTTGTAGGTCCTTCCCCATCTAGCGCCAGAAGCACTCCACGCTCGCGATCCCCACATCCACCAATGGAGAAAAAATTTACACAATTGTCAATGGCAATGTGGTTTTGGATAATGTCGGGCAAGAGATGAAGAGACACATCCGCGAACTTTATCACATTGTCTTTGCAAATGACTTTATGAATTTATGGCCGAATTTGGATAAAGACAAGAAAGATAGAGTCATAAATCAAATCAAGGATGAGTACAAGCCGGTCGGGGGTAGTGATGTCATCCCCATAAGGTGGATAAAGGACCATATGGTGGATGTCATGAAACATTGACGGGGAGATGTGACTAGGAGAGTGAAGGCAGGGTTTGAGAAGCCTTGGTACATGAGCACCGAGGATTGGAATGAGGAGAAGCAAAAGCATTCTCAAAATCCCCAACGCTACAAGCAACAAGAGGATGCGACCAAAGCCCAAATGGAGAGCCCATGAAGATCTCACCTTGGAAGCAGCGGTTGGGATGCATTCCATGTCTACTTTGTAAGTATCAAAATTTATCTTGTATGTTTCATCAGATGTTATGTCTACTTTGTAAGTATCAACACTTATCTTGTTGTTTTGATACTTTTAGAATCAAGTGGTTGGTCGGCCGGCAACAAGAGAAGAGGAGGACATTGCTCGCCACCATAACACATACTTTCTTTTGGAGAAGCTTGAGCGAGAAGGTGCAGACCTCAATTGGGCATGCATTGTAGATATGGTAAGTGCGACAAGCCTTAACCTTATGATTTGTATACTTTATTTGCCTTGTCATGTTAGATCATTGTTTTGGTATACCAAAAAGGCATCTTGTATGGTTTTTGCAGGGACCAATGCCTAATCCTCAGTGAGGGCTCCGCATAGAGTGGCCTTGTCCATGTCTTTCCCCTTGTACATACACATTTTGGTCAGCTCACATCTTTGTTTGAGCTTGTATAGATTGTATACAAATTTTGGCTTATCTCGTTAGAGCTTGATATGTAAATTTCAATTTTGGCTTATCTCGTCAAAGCTTGATATGTAAATTTCACATCTTACAATATAATTTGGCCATTGTTTGCACTTGTGTGAATTGTGTACCTACTTTGTAATGTCGAAAATGTTATGGCACTCTCTCTAACTTTTTCAACAAATTCGCTTTGTTCTTCACATCAAAGTACATTTGCCTTTGGTACTCTATAAATTTGGCATAATGGCACATCTAGCTACAAGACTGTAATTGGATACACCATTATGCCAAAAACAGTTTAATACCTGCACGTGTCAAAAAAAGCATCTAAATGATAGTCGAAATAAGTGTCGAAATTCCAGTCGAAATAACCATTGAAATAGGAGTCAAAATGTCAGTCAAAATAATCGTCGAAAAGAGCATCGAAAACTACGTGGTGATAAAATTACTTTTTTCGACTCTTGTTTCGACGTTTATTTCGATGCCTATTTTGACGTTTTCATTTCGACGCTTTTTTGATGGATATTTTGACGTTTAGGGGATTTTAAGCTTAGTTCTAAAGCGTTGAAAAAAGCGTGGATAATGGCCCCGTCTCTTGTAGTGTATGGCACAATGGAAAAAAGATACAGCAAGAGAAAGTTATGTCAATGTGAGTTTGCAGGTTTTGATAAAAAATTGATGCTTGGGTATATAAATATCAATTGTTCCAGTCCACATCTATGCTTGGGTATATAAATCTAAGTTTTTCAAGTCCAAAGTTTCTAGTTTGGTCCTTTGCAACATAAATGTTTATATGATAACTAGCAAAAGGATTAATGGCTCCTTATTTTTCCAAATTTTCAAGATTCAAGAAAAGTGCAAAAAAAGGGTGTTCACTGCATAATCATGACTTGATTAATGAGCTTCCATCGTGCAGGCACATATGCATATGACTTATTTTAAAGCTTTTCTAACTCTTCACCGATGCAAACAACCATTCAAAATGCAAAAACAAACAAAAACAACCCTTCTCCTTTCTCACAACCTTATCCACATAACCATTCACACATATTCAAGAAGCCATATCTAGGGAAAAGGGACTTATAAGAAGATAGAGTAGAAAGAGACCGATTGCTTCCACAACAATGGTGCCTAAAATGTTAATGGCTAAACTTTCGTTCCTCAAATGCAATAGAAATTCTTACATTACATGCTGTGGGGAACTTGCTGGCTCCAACAAGCTCATATCTCTTATGGACTCCAAGCTACACTAATGGTTGCTAGCTCCACTCCTTTGCCTCCTTCCTCAAGATCCCACCACGAGGTTGCCCAAATTTTTACAATAAGAAAGGCTAGCTTATAAAATAAAAACTTAGCCCTAATTTAATGTGGCCACAAGGTGGATTTCTCATAGGTGGTCGAAGTGGACGGCCAAAGTGAGCAAGATTGGTAGTAGAAGGATATACGTAGAAGCATGCAATTGATTATAAAGAGACCTTCACAGTTGAGTTGCAAAGATGAATATGCTATGAATAGTGGTTGCAATGGCAACAAAGATGAATACACTTAGTATAGTGGTTTCAATGGCCACAAAGCATGGTTTAATTGAATGTATGAGATGGATGTGAAAATTGCATTTTTGAATAGTGATTTATAGGAGGAGGTGTACATGAAACACCTCTAGTTATGTTCGTCAACATCCATACAAGGTATATAAGTTGATAAAAGCAATGTATGGTTTGAAGCAAGCTCCAAAGAGCCTCAAATGCAAATATTTATTCATTCTTACATAATACTGGTTGCAAGCAAAGAATTTTACATCCCTCATTATATGTCAAGTCAAGAAATTGATAATTTTATTGTTATAAGTACTTTGAGATTGTTATCTTAGAGGTTAAACAACAATTATAATGTTGGTTTGACATGAAGGACTTGGGAGAATCAAAATTATTACTTGGAATTGAGTTGATAAAGAGAAGGATGGTCATTTTATGGTGCAAAGGAAATATGCCTTGAACACGTAGCAAAAGTATGGTATGCAAGCATCTAAACCCACATTAACACCTATGGAACAAAACCTAAAGTTAAAAGTATATGAAGGTATACCACTTAAAGATGTATAGGAAAATGGTTGGTAGCTTGATCTTTCTTACTCCAACAAGGCTAGACACCAACTAATCTGTTGGTGTTGTAAGCTAGTTTATGCAAGTTCTGAAGAAGCCTCACTTGGATGCAATGAGAAGAATTTTTAAGTATGTAAAAGGAAATGTGGATTATGGTTTCCACTTCTTGGCTGGCAAGGAAAAAGTTAGGAACTAATATTTACTCATTGGCTATTTCGTAGGGTTTTTTTGGAAAACAATTTGCCCATTTTCTTAAAACATTCGCCCAAATTTTGGCCATTTTGAAGGGTTTTAGAAAATATTCGCCTGATTTTGGACATTTTAGCCCCATTTTCTATAGTTTTAGATTTATATAAGAGGAATAATTGCCAACCCACCTACATTTATATATTGATGGAGGAATCTTATTTTTTACCTTGTTGGGGCTCACCATTAAAAAATCTTCAAGGCTTTACTAATGTAGATTGGCCAAGTAACTCATAAGAAATGAGGTCAATTTCAAGTTAAATATTTAATCTTGGAAGTGCATCATTACATGGTCATCAAAGAAGCAACCTATTGTTGCTTTGTTATCCATAGAAACTAGATATAGAGGTGCTACAATGGTAACATGTGAAAGTACATAACTAAAAAACACTAATGGATGAGAATGGAAAGCCTATTAACAGAGCCAATTATACTTTGGTGTGACAACTTTTTTAGGATTTGGATTGTTTTGGGGTTTTCTTGATATTGTTTTGGGATGTTTACACTACAAGAGGATGAGGGCATAGCCTCGGGATGTTTTGGGGTTTTCTTGATATTGTTTTGGGATGTTTACACTACAAGAGGATGAGGGCATAGCCTCGGGATGGAGCCATGCCACTAGTGAGAGAGCGGCTACAGTGAGAGACACGGGCTATTCATGTAGATACAAATGTATATATAGCCATGTATAGGTAGGTGTATAGTTGTGTACTGAGATAGAAATCCATCGACATTATTGAGAGTAGAATTTTCACACAGACACCCAAGAGTAAATGTGTGTTGGGTTGTGGTGGGATATAATAGATGTGCCTAAGAGAGACCAGAGTTATCACGCTAATGTGTGTTGGTTTGTGTTAGGAGGTAATAGAGGTGCCTAAGACAAACCATAGTTATCATGCTAATGTGTGTTGATTTGTGTTAGGAGGTAATAGAGGTGCCTAAGAGAGACCAATTATTATCGTGTGTGCTAATATGTGTTAGGAGGTAATATAGGTGCCCAAGAGAGACCAATCATGGTGCATCTTTATTTTTGAGTAGAATCGAGATCGACATGATCATATTTAGAAAGAAGAATTCATATGAAAAATATGAATTTAACATTGCTATAATCAAGAAAATGAAGAATGCATTAGGGTGAGCTTGCCCCGATAACATATGAAAAATATGAAATTAACATTGCTAATCAAGAAAACTAATGATGTATTAGGATGATCTTGGACAAAATTGTCCATATCTTCAATTAAATCCATATATGCTAATTGGTCTATATAAAGATCCATATCTCCACCCATTATAAGGTCAATAGAAAGATATATGCTACGTCTAGCCATAATGGACTCTACGTCATCATTATCATCATGCTAACTAAGCTATCTTAAGGTCTCTATCTCCACCCATTATAAGATCGTCACAATGATGTATGCTATACTTGTAGCTATAGTGGACTCCACATTGTCATCATCATCATCTATATCATCATTATTGGTATGTTTGGATTTTATTTCTTTGTCCTCAACTTGAAAAGGGACACCTTTATCTTCATTGGTTGGTGGTATCTTGCTCTTGGCATCTTGCACTTGACCTTTTCCCTATTCATTTTGAACTCCCACTTCATTCATGAGCTCTTTAACATCCACCTCCTTATAAACACTCTTTGAATGAGGATTAATTTCCATGATATACCATAATTTCTTGATATGTAGGTATGGTGGAAACACAACCTAGTACAAAAAAACACCGAAAGTGTTAATCAAATATGCACAAGGGTCTATATAATAAAAGGTAGAATATAATATTTATGATTAGTGGTTGAGACCCTTCGAATTGATATGTGGATCAAGGTTATAGAATTCGAGGAATTCTAGTATGAAATTCAGAATTTTGATCAAGAAGTTTTGGGGATACTGATTCAAGAAATACTCCTTGTATTCAAAAGAAAATCAAACTGAAAACTTACATAGAAAGCCTGTTTTCTTAAAGGATTACCTTATGCCAGAATGCTAGAGGGAGCATTTGGTATATGTTTTTCTAAGGGAAGTTCGGTTGCAACAGTTGGCGGGGAGTGTTCAAAGGACAGCTCACGCGGCAAAGCCTGCTCAAGTCTTGACCAACCTTGGTATGGCTAAAAATGGTATGCTTCCGGTACAATGGACGAGGGCTGACAAAGCAGTCCCTAAGGACACCTAAGGAGGATCCTAGAGGGTTCTGACCAGGTGATGCACGGGCTCGTAGTGCCTAGGAGACCCATGCTTATGTCATGGAAGATATGTAGATGGACAAAATGATTATTGTAATCTGTTACTGGATCTCATTTTGCTAACCAGTGGGTCTCAACGGAGAGTCCAGAGTGATACTATTTTTTAAGAAACAAGGGACTGGATGGAAATTTTAAGTTATGATATCTATAACCAATAACTCTTTGTCAATGGATTATTTTATATGTTAAAGTTTTAAAGAGGAGTGTGTGTGTATGTGTATTCGAAAGCAAAAGTTAATAAAGGCATTCAATTATGGGTGGGTGATTAATTGTCTGGTTCTACCGATTCCAGTGGTTGGGTGGTGGCTAACCCATGGGCCAAGGCTGGAATCAGTGGAGTTTTAATAATTAAATTGAAATATTAGGAATACACTTAGAATTCGAGTAGTTGAATAAAACCCTAAAGAATTTCTCAAATGAGTAGATCAACAGTTGTGCCTGATTTTGGTTTAAAAAAAGCGTTGATTTCCTCAGATAATTAGATCAATGGCTGTGCCTGATTTCTTTTAGGAAAAAGCATTGATTTCTTCAAATTAAGTCAATGATAGCTTTCCTTCTATCTGGTTTAATCAGGTGAAGGATAGTTTAATCTCTTGAACCCGTTAGAAAATTCGTTAAGAAAATAAAAAAGGTGGAATTGTCCCCGTTTTCTAGGCAAGGGAAATTTTTTCGGTTTTGGTTTCGAAATGAAGGATAGTTTAATCTCTTGAACCCGTTAGAAAATTCGTTAGAAAATAAAAAAGGTGGAATCGTCCCCGTTTTCCAGGCAAGGAAAATTTTTCCGGTTTTGGTTTCGAAATGACCACTGGTTTAGTCTCGTGTCCGGACATTCGAGGGCGAGGCCCCGAGTTAGAAACCCTACCCTGTGCAAGAGGAAGCTACTTCCGCTTCTGCTAGCAATCGGGAATCCGATGCATGGAGGGGGCAGAGGGGTCTCACATCTCCCATCCTCTGGGGGGTCACTATATGTAAAATATCCCTACCTCGTGCGTTCAAGGCCTATATTTTAAATCCCTTATTTGTGAATTTTTATATCTATATAATATCCCCTTTTCTTTATGAATTTGTAAGGGGGAATGGCAATGGTGCCATTCTATCATTCTTCCCTGAAAGTAAGGGGGAATGGCAATGGTGCCATTCTACCCCTCAAGATGATAGGATGTGAGGCCTTGAGAATGGCAGTGGTGTCATTCTCTCCTTCAATCAAGTTGATGGGAGACTTTGGGAATGACATCACTCCCATTATTTGTTGAACATAAGGGGGAATGGGCCATCCAGCCTTGAATGTAAGGGGAATGACAGTGGTGCCATTCTCCCCTTTAAGGTGATGGGAGACCTTGAGAATGGCACCACTGCCATTCTTCCTTTACTGTAAGGCTAAATGGCAGTGTTGCCATTCTTTCCTTCAAGGTGAGTGATGGGAGGCCTTGAGAATGGCACTAGTGCCATTCTTGAGTGAGGCCTTCAGAATGGCACTACTGCCATTCTTCCTAGAATGTAAAAAACAAATGGCAATGGTGCCATTCTCCACATGAAGTGATGGGAGGCCTTCGGAAAGGCACCACTGCCATTCTTCCTAGAATGTAAGAGATAATGCCATTCTTCCTAGAATGTAAGGGATAATGGCACCACTGCCATTCTTCCTTGAATGTAAGGGAGAATGGAAGTGGTGCCATTCTCCATTTCAAGGTGATGGGATGGGATCCCTTGATAATGGCACCACTGCCATTCATTAAGTGTAAAGGAGAATGGTAGTGGTGCCATTTTTCCCATGAGGTGATGGGAGGCCTCGAAAATGGCACCACTACCATTCTTCCTAGAATGTAAGGGATAATGGCACCACTTCCATTCTTCCTTGAATGTAAGGGAGAATGGTAGGCATGCCAGTTTTTCTTTCAAGGTGATAGGAGGACTTCAGAATGGCAACCAGTACCATTCTTCCCTGGAAGTAAGGGGAATGGCAGTGGTGCCATTCTACCCCTCAAGATGATGGGATGTAAGGCCTTGATAATGGCAATGGTGCCATTTTCCCTTTTTAGGTGATGGACTTGAATGTAAGGGGAATGGAAGTGGTTCCATTCTCCCCTTGAAGGTGATCGGAGACCTTGAGAATGGCACCACTCCCATTCTTCCTTTAATGTAAGGCTGAATGGCAGTGGAGCCATTCTCCCCTTCAAACTGAGTGCCGGGAGACCTTGAGAATGGCACCACTGTCATTCCTTAAGTGTAAGGTAGAATGGTAGTGGTGTCATTCTCCCCACGAAGTGAGGGGAGGCCTTGAGAATGTAAGGGGGAATGGCAATGGATTCTCTCCATGAAGTCATGGGAGCCCTTGGAAATGCCACCACTACCATTCTTCCTAGAATGTAAGGGATAATGGCACCACTCCCATTCTTCCTTGAATGTAAGGGAGAATGGCAGTGGTGCCATTTTCTGCTTCAAGGTGATGGGATGGGAGGCATTGAGAATGGCATCACTGCCAATCTTCCTTGAATGTAAGGGAGAAAGGCAATGGTGCCATTCTTCCCATGAATGGGAGTCCTTGACAATGGAACCACTACCATTATTCCTAGAATGTAAGGGAGAATGGCACCACTTCCATTCTTCCTCAAATGTAAGGGAGAGTGGAAGTCATGCCAGTTTCCCCTTCAAGGTGATGGGAGAACTTGAGAATGGTAGCCTCTACCATTCTTCCCTAAAAGTAAGGAGAATGACATTGGTGCTATTCTACTGCTGCTGAAGATGATGGGAGGTCAATCCTTGAGAATGGCAGTCATGCCATTCTTCCCTTTCAAGTGTTGGCCTTGAATATAAAGGGAGTGGAAGTGGTGCCATTATCCCCTTCAAGGTGATGGGAGACCTTGAGAATGGCACCACTGGAATTCTTCATTTAATGTAAGGCTGGATGGTAGTGGTACCATTTTCCCGTTTAAGGTGAGTGATGGGAGGCCTTGAGAATAGCACCAATGCCATTCCTTGAGTGTAAGAGAGAATGGCAATGGTGTCATTCTCCCACGAAGTGATGGGAGGACTTGATAATGGCACCACTACCATTCTTGCTAGAATATAAGGGGAATGGTAGTGGTGCCATTCTCCCCATGAAGTGATGGGAGGCCTTGAGAATGGAACATTGCCATTCTTCCTAGAATATAAGGGACAATGGCAACACTTCCATTCTTCCTTGAATGTAAGGGAGAATGGAAGTGGTGCCATTCTCCACTTCAAGGTGATGGGATGGGAGGCATTGAGAATGGCACCACTATCATTATTCCTTGCAGTGGTGCCATTCTCCCCACCATAAAGTGAAGGGAGGCCTTGAGAATGGCACCACTACCATTATTCCTAGTATGTAGGGGAGAATGACACCATTGCGATTCTTCCTTGAATGTAAGGAAGAATGGCAGTCGTGCTAGTTTCCCCTTCAAGGTGACAGGAGGACTTGAGAATGGTAGCCATTGCCATTCTTCCTTGAAAGTAAGGGGAATGGCAGTGGTATCATTATATCCCTCAAGATGATGGGATGTGAGGCCCTGAGAATGGTAGTGGTGTTATTCTCCCCTTTCACATGATTTCCTTGAATGTAAGGGGAATGTAAGAGGTGCCATTCTCCCCTTAAAGGTGATAGGAGACCTTGAGAATGGCACCACTGCCATTCTTCCTTTAATGTAATGTGCAATGGCATTGGTGCCATTCTTCCCTTCAAGGTGAGTGATGGGAGGCCTTGATAATGGCACCACTGCCATTCCTTGCGTGTAAGGGTGTCGTGTTGGCTTGTGTTAGGAGGTAATAGAGGTGTCTAAGAGAGACCAGAGTTATCACACTAATGTGTGTTAGTTTGTGTTAGGAGGTAATAGAGGTGCCTAAGAGAGACCAATTATTATCGCATGTGATAATATGTTTTGGTTTGTGTTAGGAGGTAATATAGGTGTCCCAAAGAGACCAAATTATCATTGCATCTTTATTTTTCAAGAGAATCGAGATCGACATGATCATATTTAGAAAGAAGAAGTCATATGAAAAATATGAAATTAACATTTCTATAATGTATTAGTAGAGTGACCTTGGTTCGATAATATATGAAAAAAATGAAATTAACATTGCTAAATCAATAAAATTAATAATGTATTCGGGTGAGCTTTGCCTGACAACATCGGGTAGTATCTTCAATTAATTAAATGCTAATTGGTCTATCTGAAGATCCATATCTCCACCCACTCTAAGATCAATAGAAAGATCTATGCTACTTCTAGCTATAATGGAGTCCACATCATCATGATAATTTAGTTTATCTTAAGATCTATATCTCCACCCATTACAAGATGAACACAACGATCTATGCTATACTAGTAGCTATAGTGGACTCCACATTGTCATCATCATCATCGTCTAGGTTGTCATCATTGGTATGTTTGGATATTTGATTGTTTTGTCCTCATCTTGAAAAAGGACACCTTTATCTTCATTTGTTGGTGGTATATTGCTCTTGGCATCTTGGACCCTATACATTTTCAACTCCCACTTCATTCATGAGCTCTTTAAAATCCACCTTCTTATAAATACTCTTTAATGAGGATTAATTTATATGATATACCACCATTTCGTGTTGTGTAGGTCTGGTTGAAACACAACCTAGAACGAAAAAATGCCCAAAATGTTAACACTAGTTCTGTAATTGGACACTTAAGTGTCCTGAGACACTAAAGTGTCCTGAAAAGTTCTTGAATTTTTGTGGGCAATCTATTAAGAGTTTTAAAATGCTTAACATCCACAGATGTTTCTCAAGACCCAAAAAATCCTTGAGATTTTTTAAATTGCACTTTTCTTAGCTTTTGCAAGGCAATATTTTAATTTTCTTAGACACATGCTGATAAAATGCATAATTTTTGCTGTTTTCAAAATAGTAGTAATTTGGACATAACTTTTAGAAGGGACATAGTTTGATCATGAAACTTGGCTTGATGGAAAGCCCATGATGTAAACTAAAACCTGGAATCATCAAACGACAATTATTGGATAAATTTTTGACTCGCTAATATTGAAATGACGTTTTTTATACAGGTGGAGCATGAATTTTTCTCCTTCCATATGCAAGCTAATAATGTAAAACTTGAGGTGCACCCATGTTATATAGGGTAAATACTACTTTGTTTTGAATTTTCCAAAACTTTAGAGCCTTTTTTTGGGCCTCTTCTCATACATGGCCTTTTGCGCAACCTATTTTTAATACATAAAATGTCTAATTATGAGCCTAATTTTGATTTTCATCAAAGGGGAAAGCTGTGTAAGTGCATTATTTGTTGTAACTATAGGTGTAGACTACTTGTGCAAGCATAGTTATGATTAGTTTTTGATAAAAGATGATCAAATTTTGTATTTTTATTTTTTACAATTTTTTTAGTACTAGGCGATAAGAACCTACTTAAGCGGAGGCTAAGTTAGTGTCATACACATCAAATTATGGCTTATTTATCTCATCTCAAGCATGAAAACCAATAATCAACATTCTCATTGATAGGGCTACATTATTTTTTAGTGGCGTGATTAAGTTTTGATAATACGCGTTACTTTTGCTGATTTTATGTAACTTTTTTGGAAAAAATTCTAGGAAAGAAAAATGATTTTTTTTGGTGAACTTCTACCTCCTTGGACTGATGTATGATATCAAAATATCTTGGGAAAAATGCTATTGATATCATTGGATTTTTTTTTGAGAGAATGATGCTTGCATATTTGGAAAAATCCTGAAAAATGTTCATTTTCAAGACATATGCTACTTTGTTGCTTATGTACTTCCAAATAAAAAGGCATTTTATATGTTTAGCATTTTTTACATAAGAATAGGGTTATGTTCTACATGCCCAATGAAGCATTTTGGTTTTTAAAGCCTACATTAGGAGTTCGATTTTTTTTCGCAACCCCCCAAAAAGGACACTTAAGTGTTCTGTTTTGGTACCAAACTAGTGTTAATCAAATATGCACAAGGGACTATATAATAAAATCTAGAGTAAAATATTTATGGTTAGATTTTACTTCTTCACAATGTTGAGGTAGCACAAATGTGTATCTCTCCATTTTGCCAAAATTTTGTAGAGTCAATCTCCATAAATCCATTTAGATGCTTTTATATGTCGGCGGACCTTTACGGGCCTCTATCCAAGTTTGAGATTTGGACACCATAGCTTCTATCCAAGTTTGAGATTTGGACACCATAGCTTCATATCTTGTTTGTACATGAGTTTGGTATGTCCATCCTTGATATTTGACGTAGATTACTCATGCTTTGGCATATAATTTGGTGTGGCAAACCTTGTTAACCCTAAAATGGGGTTAACAATATTTTATAATCTCTAAAATTAAGGTATATTATCTTATGTGTATCTAGACTTATGAAAAAGATGCTTCCTTTGGACAACACAATGCCAGATATGAGAAAGCATATGATAGGAGAGTGCTAACGGCACTTGGATTATGAATACATACATGAGTGTGTCAACGATTGTTTACTATTTAGGGGTGTTCATAAAGATGCAATCCAATGTAAAAAGTGTGGTGAGTCCCATTTCTTGAAGTGATTTACAAGGTATGGTAGTTCCTCAAAAGGTACTAAGGTATGTTCCTATCATACCCTCTATTCAACACATGTTTTGAAGCAATTCTATTTCCGACTATTTGTCCAATACTCAACAATTCTATTGCCGAGTGTTGGATAAATTGATAGATATGGGGATGAGGGATGAGAGCATTATTTGTGTGAGTATGTCTTTGTGTGTGAACACTCCCTATGAGAGTGTGTATGCATAAAGAACCCACTATTAGAGTAGTTTGAATAATATCTAGATATCATTTAGGTTTGATGTGAGCAATGATGTCATGAGGAGGATCTTTATGCCTATAAATGGATTATACTTGAAGAAGGGATATATATCAAATCACACATCATTGAGTCATGTAATCTCTCTCTCTCTCTCTCTCTCTCTCTCTCTCTCTCTCTCTCTCTCTCTCCACACCACACGATGGTGATCTTCAAGCCACCATGCTAGCTTGATCTACTAAACCTTACCCTACACTACTACCTGAATTGGTATTAGAGCTCACCAATCATTTTTTGCACACCATGCCTATCTATAGCTCCCATGTTCACTCTCTACTTCAGTAGCACACAACAACACTTCGACTGCACAAGCGACCACCATAGTCACCGTTGTGTTACTGTGTGTGCTGCCAAGGTTCTCGTCTATCATGCTAACCAACACCCTTAACTCCTATGCCTAGTTGTGTGTAGCTTGTCCAGCTTCTCCTACATAGTTATCACATCACTTGGCACTAATCATGGCTCCTATTGTTGAGACAGGTGAACCCCCCTGATGCTCTGCCCATGCAGAATTACCTCCACCGCCGTCGGTGCCAAGTTGTTCACATGGAAGGCATCCTTGGGCATTAAAAGTTTGTTTTTGGTGGCATTTTCTTTTACGTTTCCTTGCATCACAATTAATATGGACACAAAAAACATTATGTAACAAGCCTTGTAAGCTATAAAAGGCTTTTAGTTGTAAGAGCTTGTTTACACCAGTGTTGAAAATCTTATCATCTCATTGTATGAGAAATAGACACTGCCTTGGAGAGTCTCCAACATTAATATCTTCCCATTTACAATCATGACCACACCTTTGAAAGTGGATAAGCTTGAGGGGTATAGCCTACATACATGGAAAACTAAGATAAAGTTCATTCTACTGAAAAAGGATTTATGGAATATCGCCAATAGGAGGGAGAAGAAGCCTAATACAAAGGAGGAGGAAGCCTTAGCCATTATAGCTTTGGGACTAAGTGATCATTGCATTCACCACATTCATGGTAAAGATATATATTTTTGCAGCATGGGAGAAAAAGCCACTCTCTTTGGTGTACAAGCCAAAAGGTCTAAAATTAACTCTCTTCCCGCTCATGTGAGCTACACAAAAAATCTAACTACACAACTTGTAGGAATTAAAAGTGGCTATAAAAGAAGATGTCAACATTGCACTTTTACTCAAGAGTCTTTAGCAAGAGTACTATGGTAATGTTGTTACCAGAGTCCTCTTGTCAACTTTGTAGTTTTATTCAAGAGCTTTCTAAAAGAGGACTATGGTAATCTTGTTACCACTATCACTAACATTCCATCTCCTAATCTCATAGAAATTTAGGCATTTCTATTGGAGGAGGAGAAAACATTCAAGTACAAAGACAAGGTGACCACATCAACCAAGATGGAGATTACTTTACAAAGAAGACATGCAAAGGATCTTCATTAAAGTCTACCTTCAAGGCCAAAGACAATAGTAAGTGTCACTTTTGTGGCAAATGTGGTCACTATGTGTGAGAAGGATTGCTTCATCATCAAGAAAAGGATTTCTACCAACTTTGTACACTTGAGGCCTCCCATGGGGCCAATCTGGTTGATCATTATTGGTCGTTTTAGTTTTTTCTCATATTCATCCTAACTCATATTCATCCTAACTCATGATTTTCAAAATGTAAATAGAATCCTCGCATTTTATAGAACAATATACTAGATTTGGAGTGAGATCATGTTGTAGCTAGAGCATCCAAATGAGTCTATTGATGACAAGGCAACTAGATTAGATATAGGATTGAGGTCATCAATTTGATAGAGGTATTTTTGGACAAATTGATGTATACAAGGACGAGGGATAAGAGATTTTTTTGTGTAAGTGTGTATGTCTTTATGTGTGAACACTCCCTATGCATGCGTGCATGCGTGTGTGTGTGTGTGTATGAACCCACTCTTAAGAATGTTTTTAGTAATATCTAGATATTATTTAGGCTTATTGTGAGAAATTATGTCATGAGGAGGATCTTTATGCCTATAAATGTATTATACTTGAAGATGGGATATATATCAAATCACACCATCGAATCATGCAATCTCTCTCCCTCAACCTTTGTTCTCTCTTTCTCTCTCTCTCCACACCAAACAATGGTGATCTTTAAGCCATCATAATTACTAAACCAAATCCTACACTATTACCCCACTAAGCTCATGGCATGGCATGCACACAATCACACCATCGATAGAATGATGAGGATCTTTGCGTATTCACTGACATGGAAACACATACAAAAGAAATGGTTGACATTCAAGGATGAGACATGTCACTTACAAATTGGATTGTGGACGGATGAATTTAATCCATTTGGTCTCAAATCAACATCATGGAGCACATGGCCAGTGGTAGTAAACTATAATCTCCCTACATGGAAGTCAATAAAGAAGGGTCATGTGATGCCACCTCTTCTTGTGCTCGGAAAGCACAAGGTGAAGAACATGGATATGTATCTTGAGCCTTTGATTGAGGAGCTTGAGATACTATGGTGTGGAATTCAAAGGCATATATGTCTAGACTGCTTCAACCACTTTCATAATGTATTAAAGAGGTGAAGGTAATTTTAATGTGGATAATGCATGAGTTTCAAGGATACAAAGAGTGATCTGATATGCTTTATATCCCCAATAGTGGACTTAGAGTTTTTGACTTTGATGTATGATGCATCAAATATCAGTTGTATACTCTAAACACAATATATTTGTCTCTTGGGCTCATAACTTCTAGCCATAGTGCTTTTGAATTTGTGGACCAACACTTGTTACATCATAGCAAGATCATCTCAATAAGATTGTATATGAAATCCATCATTGATTCCTTCCATATGATCATAAGAAGTTTGTTCCATCTACAAAGGGAGTTCCCCCACATTCTCTAATAGTAGTTGGGAAGTGGTGTGGAGAAGATCATCCCCTTGAGAGGTTAATGTGAAGACCTTGAAGAAATTTTTAAGGCAAAGAGCAAGGCTAGAAGGAAGCATGTTGGAGGGGTGGTTAGTGCAAGAAGAATGCGTCTAGATTTCAGAGTATCTCTCTCAACTGGATCCCATAATGCCATGATTATGAAGCAATGAGAATGATGAGCAGATGGTGTCGCATGTACTAGAAGGAAAATGAAGAACAAGGAGAATGGATAATATAATAAACAAGGTGAATACATTTTGTATTCTCAATAGTGAAGTTATGAAGAGGTGGGTAGCAAGGTATAAAGAGGTAAGAAGGATTAGAATTAAGGAGATACGAGAGAATTTAGGATGCATTTGGGATGCTTGCCATTTCCACCTAGCCTTGCATCACTTTTGAAATATTGTGGCATTTAATGTCTTGATGAAGAAATGAAGAAGATATAAAAAGTCAATATTAGGTAATTTGGAAAAAATCTCACATTTTGGGAATCAATTACTCCATATAGTTTTGGACATATCTTAAACATACTAACTCCAAATTTGTCAGAGATCATAGATCTAGATTCTACTCTTCAAGATCTTTCCGATGATATGTCACATGAGGGGGTTTTGACAAACTTTTGGACAAGTTCACCATGCTCCCATTTTTCAAATGGGAATGGGATTTTTCCCAAATTATCTAATATGGTGTTTAAAAACATGGAGAGGTGGTGACATCAGACAAATGGAAGTACACAAGAGGATGTGAGCGTCAAGGAAGTCTCTCTCTATACCTCTTAACTAGCCCAAATAGAATCACGTTATATGGATATTCATTTTCATATATATTATTCTTTTGGTGTTGGTAGTAGTATAGGATTTACAATGGGAAGGCACTTTTGCACTCAATGTATGTATACAAAGATAAAGATATAAGATTGTGGAGTCATGGAAAGTTTTGAGCAAGAGAGTGAAGAAATGCTTGATTATTATAGCATGCTTCAAAAGAATCTAAAGTTTGGATTTAGGACATTCCACAATTTTATATTGGATGTGAAATGGTTCAACAAGTATATGGTGTGTCGAGGTCTTGGTGTTTCCCACTCTAAGAGCATGTGGTAGTGAGCTAGATTAATGTCCTCATTAGTGTTTTAATGTATCAATGTATTATGAGATGAAGCAATGTATAATAAATAGGCCAAAGAGAAGTTTTGGGTGCTTTCTCGACCATACTTTAAGTGTGTGTGAACACTTATGGCCATGTATATAAGGCAATTTATCTCATAATACAAGGACACTTTCCCATTGTAAAATTGAGCTTTCCCTCTTGTTAAAACTCTATAATCTTCTCTCTAATGTATGCTAATGAGTGTGTGTGAGTGATTTGTTGTTGTGAGAGGCGAGAGTAGTGTCCATAGTGCAATACAACGGTGTGACAATGCTCTCACGTGAGAAGGTGAATGGTGGGGTAAGCCACATGGCGGTGTGGAGCTTGGACACCTCGATGATTACAAGCTTAGCCATTGGAAAGATAACCCATGACACATTGAGGTGAGTGGTTCCCTCTTTGTAATATCTTAGCCTTAACATTTTTTGCACTACTAGGGAGCAATTGCTTGTCTTTATCATTTGTTTTTCTCTAATTTATGCTCTACCCATTGCTTGTGCTCTTAATTAGTGGGATTCCATTCAAAAGAGGAAAATTTGATTGAGATTCATGTGAGTTTTGTGTGATTTTTTCTCTCCCCTTTAACTCTTTTTTCCATTTTTAAAGAGAGTTTTTTAGCATAATTTATTGCTCTATTTGTTGTTTTCATGGTGTTTGGACTGATTAATGGTGTTAGTAGAGCATGCACGTAAAAGATTAGTTGTCAAGTATTCAATGCATGTAAGAGATGTGTAAGAAGGTAGTGGGCATAAGCCAAGAAAAGGTTGCAAATTGTTATCTGCATTGAATGAGGTGTAAGGGGGAGTGTAGACTTTTGTGCCACTCACTTTTTTGATTTTTCCCACTTATGAAAACCAAGAAACCACCTTAATAAAAATGGAAACTACTCACAAGAGTGGGATTGTGCGTGCCACATGGCAACCTGATTTTTTTTCCATGGTTCCACATCACTAATCAACAACCGTGGTTACCACATCATCAGTCATGCCATGATTATCACATCACCAATCATGTATTAAAAATTTAAAAGAAATCATGGTGTCACATCACCAGTCATGGCCATGACTTGATATCACATCGTGACTATTACGTCACCAATCACTCGTGAGAGTTTTCTTTATGTCACCAATCATGTTGTGAGAGTTTTCTTTCATGGTGCCACCACATAACCAATCATGTCCATCACTGCTATGTTATTAATAATTTCGTGTTGATTGCCACATCACCAATCACGTCATGAAAAAATTCTAGAAAAAAGAAATCACGATGTCACATCACTAGTCTCACAACTCTGGCTATTACATCACCAATCACGTCGTGATTACTGCATCACTAATCGCATCTTGGAAAAAAAATTCACAATGTCATATCACTAATCACGCTATGATTTGCATGTCACCAATCATGCCGTGATTGCCATGCCACCAATCACATTGTGAAAACTTAAACCTGCAAACCATGGTACAAGAATAATGTTAAAAGAGGAAAGAATGACTAGCCTAGAAGGTCAAATCTTAACCCCTACACATGCAAATGTCTAATTTAGACCTTGAAGACAACCTTAGTTAAGACCTATGGCACACATTGAGGCCTCACACTTCCTAGGGACTTTATACGCCTACTCGACCAACACCATACTCATGAGTGCTCCAATAGGTTTCCCTAAATCCATAATAACCCCAATGCCACCAATCTTAAGTCCCTTGCATAACACTAATTTAAACCTAATCACTTCTCAAATTCCTTTATCTTTTAGTGAACCAACTCTTTCCATGCTTAACAGTTTAGAAAGGGGGATCACACATGGATTGAAAGATGTCCAAGGCCAAGGAGGAGTTGCACATAGCTCTTTCCATGCTGAATAGATTAGGAATTGGAGTTTCACATGGGTTGAAATATGTCCTAGGGTTGTAAATGAATTGATTTTAGTTAGGGCACACTACTCAACATCTTTACACTACTTTGATGGGAAGAGAAATCTGGAAAGAAAAAGGCACTACACACGAACAAAATCTAAGACCTCTTCCACGTGAAGGCATAAAGCCAATGCTTTCATTACAAACAAGGCAATGAAAACACACTTTATCCTAATGTTTTTGAAACTAAACAAACTAAATCATAAATACAAGTCGAACACCAACCTTGCTTGACTGGTACATCATCTTTAACTCAACAAGACACTTCACAAATGAGTTAGCATGGGACAAAAACCCTCAAACCTTGCAAATCCAGGAACTCACATTAGAAAGTCTAGTTTCGTTGGCCAAAAATGAGACCAAATAAAGGGTAGAAACTATTAAGGACATGACAAGACCACCACTTGAGTGTTTTTACTATCGTGGACCACACAATATACTAGATTACCCTGTCTAGAGCATCCCGTCTCCAACAAAAGTTGCCAGCACTTTGAAACCCCTATGTGAGTAATGTACGTTACATCATTGTTTCAAAGACTATTTGAAACTAAACACAACAAAACCAAACACAATTGAAGTTGCACTACTCAACATTGTTAGTGTGCATAATGGATGTTTAACCACCATACCATTGAATGTGCTAACACAATTGCAAGCAAAGGTGCAGACCAGAACAAAATTTACCAATGCTAGAACTTCAAAATGGGTTGAGGAAAATGTTATGACACATCAAACAACAAGAATCCAAAGCTAAAAGATGAATCTCAAAAATTGAAACAGAAACTAAACTGAGACAAACAAGCCTCGAACCAACCAAAAACTCAACCGAAGAAAAGGGATATGGAATCTCAAAAATCACACAAAACCAAGGACAAGCAAAAGGTAGAGGTCACAAAGATAAAATGAGAATAGGAAAATCAAAATAGTCTCACCAAAGGGACTGCAATCATCTTAGAATATAGGAACATCCACTACATAAGAAACATCAAAACTTGCATGTGAAAGTATTCATGTCAATAGCAAAAAACAAGTTCTTTTTTTGCTACAAAGGGATTGGGCTGCAAGGTCTCAACCGAACAAAAGAGATCTGGAACCTCAAAAACCACACAAAACCAAGGACAAGCAAAAGGTAGAGGTCGAAATGAGAAAATGATGAAAGGAAAATTAAAAAAGTCTCACCAAAGAGACTTAAGTTAACTCAAAATGAAAGAACACCTGGTGTATAAGAAACATCAAAACATGCATGTGAAACTATTCATGTTGATAGCAAAAACAAGTTCCTTTTTTGCTAGCAAAGGGATTGGGCTATAAGTGTTTCATGGTGAGACAAAAACAAAAACCCAAAACAAAACTTTGTCATGTATCACCACATTGGAAAACAAGGAATTCAAAGCACAAGAACACTTCCAACTAAATGAAGAAGGATTAAGTACAACTGATAATTCTGAGAGTGAAACATGGGAGAGAACGCTGAGATTGGTTTATTTGTGCATCGAGGCACCCATTGACTCAACCCCAATGACCTATCAAATATTCACACAAGAGAAATAAGAATAAATGGACGTTTATCAATTTCCCTTTCAAAATGAGCCAAATTTGCCAAATGAAAATCTCTGAGACAAGGTGATTGGAGAAACCTCAATGTGCAATATGGAGGTGGAAGAATGTCATTGGATTATTATAAACGATAAGGTAGAAGCAAATGGATCCGAAAGTGTCCACAAAAATGAGACACAAATATCAACATAACCAATGGGAAGGGGTAAAAATATATATATCTTTGTACGCAATTAGTGTTATGTACCCTAAAAATAACCTTCAACCCTCGATGCAAAATGTAGGCCTGAAAGTGCTGTAGGAAAACATGAGCTAGGGGTCAAAGATTAAATGAAAAAATTTGGAAGTGAATGGGGATCATTCTCAAAACATCTATGCTACTTCTTGAGGATCCAATCCACATTTTGCTAGACTTCCTAGTAGTGGGTAAAAACATTTAACAAAAATAAGTATTGATTAGCCTTAACACTACTCACAATACTATTTTGGGAAGAATTTGGGGATCTTTAGGCCAATCCATGATCTCTCCTATATGCAAATAAATGTTCTAGATGCCAAAGTCTAAGACCTCAAAGTTTGGGATTATTTCTCAGACGTAGTTCAAACTAAGAATAACAACATGGAATGTGAATTTCAAGTTACCGGTAAGGAACTAGAAGAGGTTGTCCTTGGTGGTAAAAGAAAGCAAACCATCTTCTTGGAAACCCCTAAGACATCCTTCACATTGTTCCTAACGCAAGGATTCCTTCAACACTTGGTACTCCATTAATGAAAGAAAGCAAACCATCTTCTTTAAAACCACTAAATATCCTTATGCGAGGAGTTCTTACCTGAAATGGAGATCGTAGACTCTAAAAATCTCTTGCCACAGTCAAAATAGCTAAAAGCTCAACAACTTGAAGCTTTAGAACATAAGACTTTAGAACCTGAATCATTCTAATGGGCTTCTAGAATAGAATTGGATTTGAAATGAGCTTGGTAGTCCAAACTATCCAATCTCAAATCTATCCTTATAGGCAACACAATCTCATGACATATGAGCAATGGCATTGTATAGGTGAGCCAAGCTTACAGGCTCATGAATGGATTTTTTTGACTGACACTCAACTTCATGCCATGTCTAGGATCTTTTGAATGTATAATTTATGTGGAGTCTTGCCCCTTGAAATGTAAGATTTACGTGCTAGAATATGTGTTGGAAGCATATTTTATCCTAGGAAGGGATTGGGCTACCTTGGTGCAAGATATACAAAACTTCCTTAGCGGGACATGTGCCATGAAGATTTGTAACAAGAAGTGGTGGTACTATTCTATGACAAGGATGAAATAACACTCAATGCTCTTTATGAACTTGTCCAAAAGAAGCAATTAGCCTCTACATTAGAAATTAGTCTTGGTGAAGACCCACCCTCTTTATCGAAGATCCTTTGTGATGAACTCTCTAAATCAATCATATCCCCAAACAAGGAATGAGTCCCAAATCTACATATTTAGAGTCATTAAACTGCATATTTAGAGTCCTTAAACTGCATATCTCCATCAAGGTGACCATTCTGTTTCTTCAAAACTGAGAATAAAAGCTATATCTTTTGCATGAAATGCTACCTAGAATGTAGCCACTATGTCTAAAGGACCTCTTCTACAAGTTTCTCTAGCAAAGAAGTAAGATCTAAAACACCGAACCTCGTCTACAATAGCAACTCCTAGAAGAAATTCCTAATCACCACCAATAGTGGCATCAATGGTCAAACCAACAAAGAACCCAAGGGTGAAAATTCTGTTAAAGGAAAACATCCTCGATAATCATTACCAACAAAAAAAAAAATCCTCACACTAAGGAAAACTCATCATCAATAGCCCCTCTATTGCCACCTCCACAATGCTTGAAAATAGCAACCAAGCTTCCCTCTTACTAAAGTTTCTAAGTCTATAATAACAAAAAAAATCCTCACACCAAGGAAAACTCATCATCAATAGCCCCTCTATTGCCACCTCCACAATGCTGGAAAATAGCAACCAAGCTTATCACTACAGCCAAAAAAGGAAAAGCTGTCATGTTGACCTCATCAACGACAACCCCTCTTGCTAAAGTCCCTAAGTCTATAATAACAAAAGAGATCAACTCCCGATTGGATCTAGTAAAATCCAAGCCATAGATAGCCTCATTATCGGCAGCCCCTAGTTTATTGAAGACCCCAGCCTCATCATCTATGCTACTAAAACCAATAACTAAAGCCTCACCAACTCATATCAAAACTTGTGTAAAATATTTAATCCTTTAAAAAAAGCTCGTTATCTGCCACCACAAAGACTATCAAGATATTTCCAAAGAATCAAAATGTGGGTGGAAAATCAACTACTTCAAGCACAAGGATTCTATGAGGGTAGCAATCATATTTGGCTAGGTAGTCAAACTAAGCTACATTCACAGAGAGAAATTCAAAGGCCGGAAGACACAAAGAAAATAAGGTAACCTCAACCATGGCATACAAGGCAATCACACAAGAGAATGTTACTAAAGGAAATATGGATTTGAAGATTATTATTACAAGACCAAAGATATCATGAAGGTGCAACTCAAATTTGGATCCCAAAAAGGTAAACCATGCTCCAAGGAAGTAGCAGTATGCACCCAAGAAGAAGTTTGTACAAAAATGGAGACACATCAATCAAGGTACCATGATTGATACCCAAGAATTCACTAAATATGGGTACCCACAAACCTACTTCAAGCTTAAGGATACTACCAGGACAATACTATCATATGGGTTCCTAAAGATATCAAGTTTCATTATTAGCTTCATTAACATAGGGTACTCACAAGAATACCTTGGTGTGAAAACCAAAGAAAAAATAGCCTAACTAGCTTCTTCAACCCTCAGGAAAAAAGATATGCAACATTTCCTTATCAATACCAAGCATGCATCTACCCCTCCACAAAGTCTTCAGTCTGATCACGAGGACACGATCATCAGGAAGGGGAGATGTTAATACCATTTTAGGGCTAGCAAGGTTTGCCACACCTAATTATATGCCAAAGCATGAGTAATCTACATAAAATGGCAAGGATTGACACACCAAACTCATGTATAAACAAGACATGAAGCAATGTTGTCCAAATTTAAAACTTGGACAAGCACTCATAAAATTCCGATAGATAATTAATGGTATTTCCAACTCCAACAGCATGTGATAGTGCGTTAGGATGTCCTCCCTAGTCTTTTAATGTATTAATGTATTATGAGATGAAGCAATGTATAAGAAATAGGCCAAATAGAAGCTTTGGGTGCTTGTTGGGCCATAATTTAAGTGTGTGTGCACACTTATGGCCATGTATTTATGCATAATGCAAGGACACTCTCCCATTCTGTAGTTGAGCTTTCCCTCTTGCTAAGCCTCTCTCTAATCTTCTCTTTAGTGCATGCTAGTGATTGTGCATGAGTGATTTTGATGTTTGAGGAAGGAGTAGTACTCGTAGTACACAAATGGGATGGTGTGACAATGCTGGTAGTGGGAGACGGCGCCTCGTAAGCTACCTATGGCAATATTGAGCTTGGAGACCTCAAGGGTTATGAGCTCAGCCCCATTCAAAATATCCCCGCCACGACACATTAAGGTGAGTGGTTCAATCTTTGCTATCTCTTAGCCTTAACACAAATAGCTTAATTTTGGAGATTAGAAAATAAATGTAGAATAGATAGCAAAAAACAAAACATAGGCACTCAAACAAAAGAGTTTTATAACACTAGAGTTGTTGCTCCCACCATAAATTACAAGTTCAATAGCTCTAAGGTTGCACAAATGGTTGATTATGTACGGTTCACCTAAAAATATGTAAGTATAGGATGTGATTTCAAATGAAGGAGTTTTTTAATTCAAAATTTTAAGATAAATTTACAAAAATACATTTGAGTTAAAGCATGGTTAGGTGGTACCACGTTTCTCCTTTCAAGTAGAAAAAAGATGATTGATTTTAGGGTTCCTACTATCGTTTCAAATTCTAAATAATATTCTGCAAAGTACTTTTATGGGAAATATTATTAACATGTACTACTAGTATTTTCTTAAATTTACGTAAACCTCTCCAAAACAAAATAAAAAGTAGTATTAAAAGGAGAGTCAAAGACACTACTTTTTGTACCACGTATCCTTGCTTTCACCCATGTACAAAAGGGTTTTTTTATTCAAATTTGAAAAAAAACCCATAATTCCATAAAGAAAAAGGGGTCATTTTATTTATAAAAAAATCACAACTAAGGGGTTTTTTTAATACCCCTTGAATGCATGTGATACATAGGGTTTCTTTTAGTAGTGCACCCCTCGATATGTACACCCCTCGATATATACACCCCTCGATATAGCGGAGTGCTTGCTGCTTGTCGTCGTAAGGTTGCTTTGTCCCTATGATTTTGGCCTCCTCCTTTTCTTCTTTCTCAAAGAATCCATCAACCATCTCGTCTATGGAAAAATCCTCCTCGACTACATGTGGCATCATTGATGGAGACATTTCTTGATCATGCATAGGATGCCAGCTCATGGCCTCATTCACACTGATTCTCTCATGGATATCTCTAAATTCTCTACATAAATTCTTCTTGTCATAGAGATTGAATCTCTCATTTTGCAATATGTTTCCTCCTCATCGCCATCCTAAAATAAATGGACAAGCATATAAACACTTTATTTAAATGCGTAGAAGGGAGAAAATTTCAACATATATACTGACCGAAGAGTTTGGATGCCTTATTTCTTTCAATTAACCATACTCACACACATGCATTATTATGGTTTGTCATATAAATGCACAATTTCTATAGATTATACATGTATAAAGCATGCTATCTTTATGCATATATAGAGTATGCATGCTGTATATATGCTCTCTTTATGCATGCAGAGAGTATGCCTCGTAGTCTTTATGCATAGTTGTTAAGCCTAATAATATTATACATTATAGTTTATGCATAATGAGAGCATGCATAATGCTCTTATGGATAATGCTATGTATCTTTTATGGATTAGCTCGAGAATTTCTTTCATGATTACCTCATTTTCTTATATTGTAGGTCTCACCTTTTTTTGAGCCTAGCAATTTTCAACCACTGGAGTTGCTATTTATGATTTTCTTATCTGCATGCTTAGGTGGTAAGGTTTAATGTTAGTTATGTAAACAAGCTCTATGCATATGCATAAGGCTCATATGTATAAGGCCTATGGATTATGCATAAAAATTACTCTTATGCATAAGACCTATGGCTTATGCATAAGGCTTACTCTTATGATAAGGCATGCTCTCTTTATGTATGCATAGAGTTCTACTTCTCCCCACTCTCCTCCTCCCTAATTGTTTGAGAAAACTAACATATGAAAAAAAATGAGAAATACATTTACAACATATTATAAAAAGTTTTTTTAAAAAATACATACATATGTTAAGAATATTCCACATCAAGCTAAGCAAGATGTTCATATTATATTACGAATAGAGATATAAAAGTTCAAAATTTTATCTTAAAATAAATAAATAAACTAAGATAATTTTTGTAAGGTTACAAATATTAACTTCAAATTTAATCATCCTCCTCCTCATTATCATTTTTATCCTCAAACTCCACCCACCACCACCACCTTCAAACTCCTCATTATCATTTTTATCCTCAAACTCCCCCCACCACCACCACCTTCACGCTTGTCTTGGCCAGAAAATGTATACACATTTAGTACTAAAACATGTATATGTTTGATTTTTCACTTAGAGGAAGCTATAGTAAAGATAAATATGCCATCATAATTACTCAAGCTCTCTCTCTCTCTCTCTCTCTCTCTCTCTCTCTCTCTCTCTCTCTCTCTCTCTCTCTCTAATTTTGTATCCTCCTCTCCCTCCCCCCTTAAGTTTTTTTTAAGACCATAGCATGACTATAAATGTGCCTATCTGCACAAATGTAGCCTCTTTTGCCTAGCCGTGCATGCATAGTCATGCAAGAGAATTTTAAAACTTCAAAATTTCCTTGTTATAGTGTGGTTTTGGATCCAATTATTCATACCTCCCTCTTATAGTGCTAGCATGATAGTGATGCTTAAAAATGCTCTAATGCCTTGATTTCACACTCAATTCTTCTAAAATCAACAACTACAAAGATTAATTTCTAAATAAATCTAATCTTTGTAAAAAATAAAAAATGCTAACCTATAATAATTTCCTAATTAATCTTAGGCCAATGGTCATGATGATAATGATGAAAGTAACCAAGTAGAGAGATATCCTACCTCAACCACAGTTGTTGTTAGAGCTTGATGTAGCTTGATGTCCATTCTATCAATCCCATGAGGTGAGGTAAATAATAGATTAAATTAGTTATGAATAACATAAAAAGGTTAAGATTAGAAAGAAAGCCTACTCTAATTACACAAATCTACTCTCAAGAACACAAATAACACATATTCACACAGAAACAAACTCAATATCTTAATATACAACTAATAATAAACCAAGTGTTTGCATCCAAGGGCAAGATTGAGAAAACTAAAGGATTTTTTAGTAGACGAAGATGTTCTACCCCTAGTGCCAAAAGAAGACTATTTTTTCTCATTTAAAGGCTAGTTTTTCTCCCTACAGTGCCATTTGTTCATGCCAAAGAATCTTGTTGCCCTCTTGCAAGTGACCAAATCACTCATTTTCTATCGTCAACGTCCCATAACAAGAGGTAAAAGAGGCTAAGACAAGTGTCAATCCCTCTTGTTTGAACTCTTTCTGTACTCTCCATCCTCTCGGGTAACCATTCCAATGGCAAGCTAGAAATCTTGAACCACTCTCCACTCCACTCTAGCTCAATCACTCCCTCACTCATACGTCGCAAAAACGTGGATTATAAAATAACATCACATAAAAATAACAAAAACCATCATGTAAACTTGATTATAAAATACCCAACAAATCCAGCAATGTACAAATTGGTATTATCAAATACCATCACTTAATTTAATTTGCCTTTACACGTTTAGCATAGTGGGACATTGAAAGTCAAAGCAAGCCATTGATTTCTTTGCCTCTTTAACATATGGGCTTGCAAAAAACTACAAATCCCTCTCAAACTAAAACTTAAGCATATTCTCTCAAGTTTTGAGAGACTTCAATCTTCACTAATAGTAACATGTTGCAATGACACCCACGTTAGGCTTCTGAATTCCAATGGCACCCATTGTTCATCCTTGTCTTGAATGTTGCTAGAGTACATGGACCCAATAACTAGTTAGGTTTCCTACCTACAAGTGGGGATGTCATTGTGCTTTAACTTCAAGTAGAGTGCTTAAATGCTCAAAGCTCTAAAAGGATTGAGAGAAGTAAGAAAGCTCAAATATGCTCAAAGGTATATAAATGTGGTTAGAGATCTCAAAGATTTGTAGATGTGCTCAACCGTCTTAGTGTTTTGTAGGTAGATATGCTTAAAGATTTCTATAATATGTTCTCTATGTTATGTCAATGTGGAGAGAAGGAAGAAAAAGCCTCGAAAATGCTTAGAGATGAGCTTAGAGGTCTACAAATGTGCCAAAAATGCATTACAAGTGTGCTATGAGATATGATGGTGTGGAGACAAGGTAGAAGAAATAATCAAGAGCTAGGAAGTACTAGGGATATTATCATAGATTTGCATGTGTGATATGGAATAATATATAAGGAAGAGAGAAATAATGGAGAGATTTTAGAGCATGTGTTGAGAGGAGGAGGACACAAAGCATGGGGAGCTTGGGAGGTGGGGCAAGGTAGAAACCATGAAGAGGTTGAGAGGAGTAGATGAGTCTCAAAAGGAGAGAAGATGGGACTAAAGGGAGGATCAACATTGGAGGGTGGGGGGAGAACCGAAGGCTAGAGAGAGGTGCTAGGAAAATCTCAAAGGAAACTATTCCAAAAAGGATGGGAAAGCTAGGCTAAGTTTCGAAGGAGTTTTTGCTTGAAAAGGGAGGCAAATCTAGCTAAAGTTGGAATAAGGTTAAATGCTTAAAAAAAGAGGAGAAATCTAGGTCCCAAATATAGAAGCTACACCTAAAAGATATTGACATTTTAAAAGTGACCCCCCCATTTGCATATCTTTGACCACATATTTTGAGGGGATAAATAACCCAAAATTTGTGATGAAATCGCCGTCACTTATTGGTTACCTTTTTAATTATCTTCCAAAAGAAATTTATCCTTATCATATCCTACCCTTTCTCTAATGTCTATGAGAATGAGTTTCTCACCAAGGGGTTAACTATAGTGTGAGAAATCTATGTAAAGCATCCTAATCTTGGAACAGTTTGCCTATTATCAACCACCCATACATTGCTATTAAACAAAACCAAGAAAAGGTTTTCCTAGGTATCTATACACATGTTTCTAGATCATGAGATTGTCACTAGATTTTGAACTAAGTATAGCTTTTACTAAATGTTTTTACCAAATGGTAAGCCAAGACACACTCTAAGTGGTGGGGCTTCTAGTAAGCAGCACACTCAAGGTGTTTAGTCACATGTATGGGTAGTATGGTTTTTAGTTCGAATCCACTTACTGTGTGTACCTATGGTTCTAGCAATAGGGATGTTAAAATCGCCTCTGCGAGAATTTTCATCTAATCATTAGCATCATCTTTGTCACAAACAAGCATTATTTGGGATCCTTCTCTTTTGTATCCTCCTCTAGGACTTGATGAGATAAGTTTGACAAACATTAATTGTCAAGGTTATTGCTCGGGGGGTTCACCTAAAAATATGTATGTTTATCACATGATTTCAAATGAAGGGGTTTTTTAATTCAAATTCTGAGGTAAATTTATAGAAATACATTTACAAAAGGGTTTTTTTAATCAATTTTGAAAAAACACCATTAGTCCATAAAGACAAAAGGGTCATTTTATTCATGAAAAACTCACAGGTAAGGGGTTTTTTTAATAACCCTTGAACGCATGTGATACATAGTGTTTCTTAGTAGTGCACCCCCCGAGGGTTATTGTAGTCATTACAACAGAGTTATCCATGAGTGGAAAATGTCTACTCGTGGGTTTGTGCGATCCATTTACAAATATTAACCTTCAATGTTTTGTGTTTGTTTCTAATATACATGTGGCCAGTGCCCTAGTTATGGAGAGATCAATCAAAACTCATGCATGTAGGAATGCCCTTGGATTAAGCTAAACACACCTAGTTGGCTGCCATGAACATTAATCAAAAACTTAATCCCATGGTATTGATTTTGAGGTCTTAAATGGTAATTAGAAGGCTTTTTAAATTATTTCATATGCTACCTTCATAACCAAGGATTCCCAAGATTTTGTTTAGGACTTGATTTGGGCATTACGAGTTCGTAGATATGTTGTTTGTCCTAACAAGGGTTGTTTATCCCATTCTTCCCAATGATTATTTGTTAAGATGAAAACTCCCACATCACCATCCAATATGGCTTGCATTCTCAAACTTTATAAACTATGGGAAAGATTGCATTTGTGGCATCACTACTTTGTTGATTGTGGTACTTTGCATATCTCTTTTCTCTTAGTGCTTGAAACAACACTATAGAATTATTCATGGGGGTAAATAAATAACAACACTAAGTACTCTGGAATTATTCATGAGGATACATATATAAGGTTGAAGTAAATTGTATGAACTTTGAATGGGGCATATCCCGAATCAAGAGTTTATTGGTTGGTACTTTGCATACCTCTTTTTTATTAGTGCTTGAAACAACACTATAGAATTATTTAGGGGGGACGAGGGTTTGAGAAAACATAGTTTTGATTTAACATAGGACCAATGTAACAAAGAGGTCTTGGGTTCGATCCCTCCTCACCACAATCACCAAGTGTTTGACCTGCATGTCCTTAATTTAGTACCATCTTCTCATAAAAAAAATCCTAAATCTTCAGAGAAGGAAAAACACCTCCTCCAATTTTGAGATGAAAGTAAGAAAACAATTCTCAATTTTTTGTTATAGTTAGATGAAACTATGAAGAAAATGCTTGTTCAAAATTAGCATTCATCTTTAATCCACGATAAAAATGATTAATGTAAGATTCATGATAATTAGTATCCTAACCACTCTATTTCTTTGTTGTGGAAGGTTGAGTTGAACCCAAAATAGTGATTGCAATAAATAAAATATTGAGTTTAAATAACAAAGAAATTCTCAAGACATAATTTTGGGTCCAATTTTCTCCCACACAAGAGTGAGGCCACACTTCCTCTTGATGTACTTAGATATATTTCTTGGGATAGATTTTGGGGCTCAAAATAGTGTGTTTTAGAAATATGTCGATTTCTTCAAGAATAGCTTGCTTCAAATCACATATGTACAGGGGAGATTTCACATCTCCCAAATAATATATATACATTGCTAATAATTATGAATGGTACCCAAACTAAATTAATGTGCTTGCTGTCACAAAATTGAATATTATTCGTCGACTTTTAAAAGTAATCATATCAAGATATTCCTAATTAACACAAGCTTGCCTCCATTATCTGATTCAATGATCTATACTTACATCAACTACGCTAATAAATTAATAAATTAATTGATTAAAAATAAATAACCATACAAAACTTCATCTCCTTAAGAGGATACAACTAATCCTCCCATGCATGTACAGATTCACCCATGTATGTGTAAAGTAATACTATGATTGCTTAGATTTAGAAAGGTAATCATACCATGTAAGACGATACAACTAATACTCCCATACATGTATAGATTCACCCATGTATGTGTAAAGTAAGCTATGATTGCCCATATTTAGAAAGTCATCCCAATCTAAAACCGTCTAGGAGAATTCATAAAAGTGGAAAACATGGGAATATACATTCCATGGATTAACTCCAATCCATAAATAGAAAACTTGAGAATATATATTCCATGAATTTACTCCTAATAACATGACTAGGGGTGACAAGAAACTGTCCTTAGTTGTTGACATAAAATCATCAACAATCATCATGGGCTGGTATCCCTGCTATAAGATCCAATCAATGATGGATAGGTGGTGAGGGCATGATCAGGTAGCAATTAAGATTATTCGATGGAGTGTCCTTTATACTTGACCAAATATTAATGGTAAACATTGTCTTTTCTTGTGGTTGTTTGCTCACGGTCTAAAATAGTTTCAAGTTTTATGATTTTAGAATCTTTATCTAATATTGGAAGGTCATCATATACTGGATAGGCAAGAAGAGGGCCTCTAAATGGTTTTAGTAAACTAATGTGAAAACAGTTATGAATATGCCAATGTGATGGAATATCAAAATTTTAGGTAGACCATGGTATGTCAACTTTCAAGACATGTTAAATGAAAAGATGTGCACTGCATGTAATGAGATATGCTTGCTTACTAAATCTATCAACAATAGTCCAAAGCATATTATTTCGTGAAGAAGTAATTGGTAAACCAATAATGAAATCCATAGTTACGTCTTGCCAAGGACCTTCAAGAATAGATAAATTCATTAGTAAGCCATGTTATTTGAAATTAGACGCGAGTATAGACATGAGTATAGATGCGCTTATAGACGCGGTCTGTAATAATTTCCTATGCAGTTGCAATTTGTGGACCTTGCAAAGAAAAACAAGAATCTTAAATCCCCAAAAATATCTTTTGCTGAACTATATGCAAAGAAAACCAAGAATCTTAAATCCCCAAAAATATCATTTGTTGAACTATATGCACAAGATTTTGATAATATGCATGATTTTTTGGTGCATTTATATAAAAATGAATCTCTAGAAAGCATATTTGCAAGGAAAAATATGCTAAGGAAATAGAAACAAAATAGGTATAAATCGAGTAATGTGGTGAAAGGGATGGATACATGCAAAGGCTTAGGTATATCAAGTAATGCAATGAAAAACAATCCAAAGGAAAATGATTCAATCCCCACATCTTTTCATCAAAGTGAAGCTTTTTAAAAAAAATCTTGAACCTTCATGAAAAGCAGTCCAAAGGTGAATGATTAAGTAATGCTACGAAAAGCAACATATCACAATAAAACTATACATGTAATCTCAAGAAGGCATGAATCTATACATATAATCTCAATCAATCAATCACCAATAACAAACAACCAAAAGGAAGACCATAGCCATAATAAAAGTACAATGAAAGAACTAGAGTTCAACCTCATCTTCAATGAGGTCAAACCTTGCTAAAGTATCTATCTCAATGTCCATGCCTATATCCAAATCTACAAAGAGATCCATCCCACTACTAGAATCATCACTATGAGAGGCAAAATCATCATCTCCAATAGCACGATCATCATCTCCAATGGCATGATCATCATCAATGTTTTCCAAGCTATCTCCCTCCATAGTTGAGTTGACATGCTCCTCCATATGCTCAATGTGGGTGAATGTACTATAAATGGCTCTTGAACGTGGTGAGATTGGGATTATATGTCACCATCTCTTATTGTCAATTATTGGTTGATACAGAACCTATTCAAGCACAAAGGTACATCATACAAAAAAATTACATCTCTACTATCTAAAAATGCATATATATTCTAATTACCAATAATTATATGTACATGTTCACAATGTTGTGGTAGCACTAGAGTCCCACCCTTTCCTTGCCAAAACTTTGTAGAGTCAATGGTCACAAAGATGACGCTTGATTGTTGCATTAGGACCTCTTTCCACCACATCCTTAAACCACTTGACATCCAAAATATATATAAAGAAGCTTCAGAAGTCAAGCTTAATGATATTTTGGATCAATCCACAATAATCATCCATGGCTCCATTGGCTCCCTCAAAGCTTGCAATTACCCCAGAATCTTGGGTGTTCCTCTTGTCATCAATCCTTTGTGTGCAAAAATGTTTACCCTCCGACCACAAAGCATTAAACATTGTGCACTATACCAAGACAAAAAAAAGTATAAATACCTCAAAATAAAATTATGCAAGTTTAAAATACTAAAATATGATTGAGAACACAAGTTTGTTTACCTTTTTGAAGCATCCTCAGGGATACTCCCACTCCTCCACAATGTGATATGCATGTTTTCGTCTTGTGCCACTCCCTCCATCTCCTCATGTAGCCAATCTATATTAAGATCCTTGGGAAGTGATCGTAGGTGCTCGGGGTATGGCACAATATGTCCATGGTGCTTATGGAATGCCGACCTTTCACTTTGTCTTCTTGCCTTTTCATCCTCATACTTTGCCACCCATCTTCTCATCACATCACTATTAAGCACACAAAAGGTATTAAGCTTACTATGCATCTCCGTTTCCATGACTTTGGTCTTTCCCTTTCCTTGAGGAACATGAGAGGTCATCCTTAGGTCTTCTTCATTGTTCCATAGGCGAGGGAGAAAGGGATCCACTTTGGCAAGGTATTCAGAGATATAAACTCGATATAAATAAGTGATTCTTGTACCAACCAACCCTCATCCATACTACCTTCTAGCTTTGCATTTTGCCTTACAAAATCCTTCAAGGTCTTTATGAAATGCTCAATAAAGAACATCCATTGAGCATGCACAGTGCCACATATGGCAATCTCATCAATTAAATGAACCATAAGATGTAGTTGGCTTGTGAGAATTGACCATGGGGGAATGTCTCCTCCACCAAACAAACCACCTCCACCGCCATGACCCTTGCATAGTCAAGTGTACATGGATTGATTTCCTTTAAGCTCACGTATCTACAATTCAAAACAATAAACAAATCATTTTGAGGAAAACGTGTATAGAAAATTGGCTATAAGGGTTTGGGGTACAAACCTCACCAGCTTCCCCACCTTATAAATCGTCTCTCGTCATGGGATGCATAATTGGAAATGCTTGTAGGAAGAATAAACTATAAACATTTATACAACATGATTAGATACATCATGATTGAACAAGGAAAATATGTACAACTTCAATGTTTCACTTACTTGAAGCATCTTGTGCCAATCGTGGGACTTCAAGCCATATAATTGCTCAACACCTCTCTTCTTTGTCTTTGTGAAGGCACGTTCCATAATGCCTTTCAATATCCCATGCTTAGTGGATGTGGAGGGACTCCCATCCAATAATGAACAAATTTTGGATGATGCTGAGGGAGAAATCGATGATGATTCTCGTATATCACTTTCTTCAAGCTCTCTGGCCTAGATGCCACCAATGATGGACCACAAATAGGACATGCATGGTATCCAAATGTGGAGAGACCTAAACAACATACACATTCAAGCATGTCAAAAAACAATACAATGATAATAAAGAATCATCATGAATAGAAACCCATTTGACTTACCTAAACACTCCCCACCATAACCAGGAAAGTCGTGCATCGTCCACATCAAGATGGCCTTCAAGAGAAAGTCTCATGAAGATGGAGGCCAACATATGTCATGCACATGGATACCTCTCCAAAGTATCTCAAGCTCATCAATCAAGGGCTTAAGATATAGATCCATATTCTTTACCTTATGTTTCCCAGGAATGAGAAGGGATAACATGATCTGTCCTTTCTTTATTGCCATGGATGGAGGAATGATGTAATTCACCACTACCACTGGCCATATACTATATGAGGTGCTCTTGATTCCAAAAGGATTAACACCATCCATATCCAATCCAAGTCTCAAATGTCTAGGCTCTTCCTTGAAGCTTGGCCACATTTCCTTGATGTGCTTCCATGCAAGAGTGTTTGCGTGAATTCTCATCTTTCCATCATTGATCAATGAGAGGAATGCCATGACATGAGCTCTACAATAGATTTGCACTCGAACATGTGTTGGATGTGAGGAATGATGGGAAAATGTCACAACACCTTACGCGGAACATGTAGACCTTTAATGTACTCTTGATATCTTGGCTTGCCACAAATAGGACACTCTTGAGTGGCCGCATGTATCCCACATAAGAGAACACAATCATTGATACATGCATGGATGCGAGTATAATCCAAGCCTCCAAGAGATGTCACAAAGCGCCTTGCTTGGTCTCTTGTGGTTAGAAATCTATTCTCATTTGGAAGCATCTTCGACAAAACAATCAAATACATTAATATAAAAAATAATTTCTTCTTATATATCTTTAATGGAAGTAGACAATTTATGAAAGTAGAAAACTCACTTGAGAAGTGCATTAAAACTTGCATTGTTCCATCCATAGACTGTTTGCAAGTTGAGCAACTTGAGAGCAGCGCGTAGAATGGAATATGTGCATCCCTCAAAAAGTGGGGTCAAGCCGCATTATAAAGGTGATCATTTTCCATAGCTTTTTCATTTTCACTACGCTCATTGTTGGCAAATAGAGCACATACCATATCTTCTAAAACCTCTTCCTCCACCATCTCATGAGGAAAGTGTGGTGGGCTTGTATCTCTATCATTTGCCTCTTGATGCCACTTATGAATTAACATAGAAGGGTGTGGCGCATTATCCTACACACGAGTATTTCAATGTGAGTCTCCATTGAATACTAATTCTTAATTAAATTCTTACAATATAAGCAAAGTATACTTATCATTGACCCCGTCAGTTCCCATTTTCCATACATTGAAATGTGATTCATTGTAATGCTATGTTATTGACACATACATCCTCGACAACGATCACACATACATTTTATTTTTTGTTGCAACCAACGATCTTGATTTTGAACACGAAGGGACTCATCATCACTAGAAGAACTCATTGATCAAGAGATTGTGCATATTCAAAAAAAGAATAAATAATTTTCATCTTTCTACGTGTGTGTAAAAACTTTTTTGTTTTGCGTTTATTTGCACATCTATAAGTGCATCTATACATGCATCTAAAATCACATCTATCAAACGTGTCTACTCTACAAAATAGACACGCTTTTAGAGGCACGTATAGATATGCTTATAGCCATGCACTATGGTAAAAAAGACCAAAAATTAAACCCGAGAGTGTTTTGTCAGTATTTTGGCAAAATACAGTTCTTCCAAAAAATATCCCGCCCTATTTCTAATCCTCTCTCACCCTCTCAAGATTCTAACCCTCTCTCACCCTCTCAAGCGTCATCACCAGGCTGCAAATCTACTTTACAAAGGACTATGGTGTAAGAGTTTACCTTGGTATATACCTTGGTTGTGGAGTCTCTTTCTCTTCTTATTCTTCTTGCTCCTTTTCTTCTTGTTCTTCTTCTTGTTCTTCTTCTTGCTCTTGCTTCTGCTCTTGCTCTTGCTCTCGCTCTTACTCTTCTTCTTGAACCCTATTTTTCTTTTGTAAAAGACAATCAAGCGCTTATATAGCTCACTTTTTTTGGGCTATTTTACACATTTTTACCTAAAAAATCACACATAACCAAGGTGGGCCTCTTGGTTAGTTTATTATATTTTCTTAATATTTGATTACTAATCTTTTATATGTATGCATTAATAATCTTCTTAATATTTTTTTGGTTTATATGTATGCATTACTAATCTTTTGCTCACCCTTTTGTTGGTTTCATAGGTCCTCTAATCCTCTCTTTCAACATCACAAAAAAGAGGTAAGTGCTTTCATATCTTTCTTCTCTTTCCTCTATTATTATTGCACCCTTGGTTACTGGGGATTTCTTTTGCAAGTTTGCACATAAGCTTTATGCATAAGCCTTATATATGCATAAGGCCTCATGCATAGTTTTATGCTTAAGGCCTCATGCATAGCCTTATGCGTAAGGCCTCATGCATAGCTTTATGCATAAGCCTTAAACATAAGCTTTATGCTTTATCCTTAAGGCCTTATGCTTAAGCTTTATGCATAAGCTTTATTCTTTATTCTTAAGGCCTTATGCTTTATGCCTTATGCTTTAAGCTTTATGCATAAGCCTCAGGCTAAGCTTTATGCATAAGGCCTCATGCATAAGACCTCATGCGCATAGCTTTATGCATAAGCCTTATACATAAGCTTTATGCTTAAGCTTTATGCTTTGTGCATAAATCTTATGCATAAGCTTTATGATTAAGACCTTATGCTTAAGCTTTATGCTTTATGCATAAGCTTTACTAATTTTTTCTCACCCTGTTGTTGGTTTTGTAGGTCCTCTAATTCTCTCTTTCAACATCACGAAAAAGAGGTAAGTGCTTTCATATCTTTGCTCTCTTTCCTCTATTATTATTGCACCCTTGGGTACTGGGGATTTGTTTTGTAGGTATGTGCATAAGCCTTATGCATAAGGCCTCATGCATAAGCTTTATGCATAAGCTCTCATGCATAAGGACTCAGGCATAGTTTTATGCTTAAGGCCTCATGCATAGCTTTCTGCTTAAGGCCTCATGCATAAATTTTATGCATAAGCTTTATGCTTCAAGCATAGTACTTTAAGCTTATGCATATTACTTTAAACATAATGCCTCATGCATCGCTTTATGCATAAGCTTTACTAATCTTTTGCTCACCCTTTTCTTGGTTTTGTAGGTCCTCTAATCCTCTCTTTCAACTAACATTTGAGGGGTATAGATTCCATACATGGAAAACTAAGATATAGTTCATTCTCATGAAAAAGGGTTTATGGAATATAGCCAATAGTAAGGAGAAGAAGCCTAATACAAAGGAGGGTGAGGAATCCTTAGCCATTATAGCTTGGGACTAGTGATCATTACATTCACCACATTCATGTGGGAAAGGTACCTCTGTGAGGCATGGGAGAAATAGCCACTCTCTTTGGTGAACAAGGCAAAAGGTCTAAAATAAGCTTGCATGGATACTCTCTTCCTACTCATGTGAACTACATGAAAAATCTAACTACACAACTTGTTAGGAATTAAAAGTGGCTATAGAAGAAGATGTCAACGTTGCACTTTTACTCAAGCGTGTTCCACAAGAGCACTATCGTAATATTGTTACCAAAGTCCTCTTGTCAACATTGTAGTTTTATTCAAGATTTTTCTACAAGAGGACTATGGTAATATTGTTACCACTCTCACTAACATTCCATCTCCTAAACTCATAGAAATTGAGGCATTGCTATTGGAGGAGGAGAACAAAATCAAGCACAAAGACAAGGTGACCACATCAACCAAGATGGAGCTTACTTTACAAAGAAGACATGCAAAGGATATTCATTAAAGACTACCTTTAATGCCAAAGACAATAGTAAGTGTCACTTTTGTGGTAAATGTGATCACTATGAGAAGGATTGCTTCATCAAGAAACGGATTTTTACCAACCTTGTAGAAGGAAATGTAGATGCACACTTGTGGCCTCTGATGAGGCCAATCTTGTTGATCATGATTGGGCTCTTTAGTTTTTGATCATATTCATCCTAACTCATAATTTTCAAAATTGAAATTGAATCCTCTCATTTTATAAAATAATAGACTAGATTTGGAGTGAGACTAGATCACTCTTTGTACCCTCGAAACTCATGCATTATCCACATTAAAATTGCCTTCACCTCTTTAATACATTATGGAAGTGGTTGAAGCAGTTGAGACATATATGCACTTGAATGCCACACCATAGTATCTCAAGCACCTCAATCAAAGGCTCAAGATACAAATACATGTTTTTGACGTTCTGTTCTCCAAGCACAAGAAGAGCTAGCATCACATGACCCTTCTTCATTGACTTCCATGTATTGAGATTATAGTTTACTACCACTCACCACATGCTCCATGATGTTCATTTGAGACCAAATGGATTAAACCCATCCATCCATAATCCAATTTATAAGTGACATGGCTCCTCCTTGAATTTAAACCATTTCTTTTGTATGTGTTTCCATGCTCGGTGCCAGTCTAGATGACCCTTGGTGTAGTCGTAAGTCCCCTTCCATAAGGTCTCATGTCCACCATGGAGCTTGTCCATAGGTCCAAAGCTCGTCTAGAGGCTGCCCAAACGGTGACATTGTTCCTGGCTTCTAAATAGCTGACCGCGAGTGAAAATGCTACTAGGAGTTGTAGATACTCATTTGAGGATAATAAGTGGATGAAAAAATCCATTCAGTGTGCCCAGTGGAGCATAGCTTCTTGTGGCAAGATATTCGGGATTGGGGAGTGAGGTCCTTCGCGATTGAAGATGTGGATTCAACATCTACTACGAACAACAAGTTTGAAATTGGAGTGATTGTGTGCATGCCATGTCATGAGCTTAGTGAGGTACAGGTGTAGGGTTAGGTCTAATAATTATGATGGCTTAAAGATCACCATTATGTGGTGTGGAGAGAGAGAGAGAGAAAGAGAAAACAAAGAGTGAGGGAGAGAGATTTCATGACTCAATGATGGTGTGATTTGATATATATCCCTCCTTCAAGTACAATACATTTATAGGCATAAAGATCCTCGTCATGAAATAATTGCACACATTAAGCCTAAATAATATCTAGATATTATTCAAAAAATTCTTAAGAGTGGGTTCACACACACATGCACGCATAGGGAGTGTTCACACATAAAGACATACACACTTACACAAATAATGCTCTTATCCCTCATTCCTAATTTGTCCAAAAATACCTCTCTCAAATTGATGACCTCAACCCTATATGTAATCTAGTTCCATTGTCCAATAGAAACATTTGGGAGAAGCTTGATAGGAAAAACTTGCAGATTTGGAAGTATCACATGATAACTTTATTGAAAGGCATTTTGGAATTTGGTGATAGGTGAAGAGATAGAGCTAAGAGTTCCTGTAATTAATGCAACTCTGGCATAACTTATAGCACATAGGAATTGGTCGGAAAGAGCATTTAAGGTGTTGCATTACTTCTCAATTTGTGTGATAGATAGAATGTTATTTCATATCCAAGATATATACAATCTCAAAGATGCATGGGAATACCCAGACATGGAATGATCTCGAAATTTACCTAAGGACGAGGTTCTGTCCTCTCGGCTTTTTTGGAACAAAGATGAACGAATTCTTAGAGTTAACTGAGCAGAACTATTGAAGTATATCACTAAGCGTTCACTCTCCTCCTCAAATACTCGCCACCGTGCATCTAGATTTCAGAGTATCTCTGTCAAGTGGATCCCATAATGCATAATTATGAAGCAATGAGAATGATGAGCATATGGTGTCGCATGTACCATAAGGAAAAGGAAGAGCAAGGAGAATGGATAATATAATGAACAAGGTGAATACATTTTGTATTCTCAATAGTGAAGTTATGAAGAGGTGAGTAGCAAGGTATAAAGAGGTGATAAGGATTAGAAATGAGGAGAGAAGAGAGAATTTAGGATGCACTTGGGATGCTTTCCATTTCCACCTAACCTTGCATCACTTTTGAAATATTGTAGCATTGAATGGCTTGATGAAGAAGTGGAGAAGATATAAAAACATGGAGAGGTGGTGATATAAGACAAATGGAAGTACACAAGAGGATGTGAGCATGTAAGTGTGCCTCTATATCTCTTAACTAGTCCAAATAGAATGACATTATATGGTTATTAATTTTCATATATATAATTTGTTTGGTGTTGGTAGTAGTATAAGGTTTACAATGCCATGGGAAGGCACTTTCGCACTCAACATATAGATACAAAGAGAAAGACATAAGATTGTGGAGCTATGGAAAGTTTTGAACAAGAGAGTGAAGAAATGCTTGATTATTATAGCATGCTTCAAAATAACCTAAAGGTTGGATTTAGGACATATCACATTTTTATATTAGATGTGAAATGGTACAACAAGGATGTGGTGTGTCGAGGTCTTAGTGTTTCCCACTCCAAGAGCATGTGATAGTGAGCTAGATTAATGTCCTCCTTAGTGTTTTAATGCATCAATTTATTATGAGATGAAGCAATGCATAATAATAGGCCAAATAGAAGCTTTGGGTACTTTCCCGACCACAGTTTAAGTGTGTGAATACTTATGGCCATGTATATAAGGCAATTTATCTCATAATGCAAGGACACTCTCCCATTGTGAAATTGAGCTTTCCCTCTTGCTGAAACTATCTAATCTTCTTCAATGCATGCTAATGACTGCGTGAGAGTGATTTGCTATTAAACGAGGGAGTAGTGCCCATAGTGCAACACAATGGTGTGACAACGCTCACGGGAGAAGGTGAATGGTGGTAAGCCCCATGGCGGTGTTGAGGTTGGAGACCTCAAGGATTACAAGCTCAACCATTGGAAATATCACCCTTGACACATTGAGGTGAGTGGTTCCCTCCTTGCAATATCTTAGTGTAAGGTCCCTCCTAAGCCATGTATGTATGTGTCTTTTTTAATATAGATTTCAAGAAGGAAAGAGAGTGCACTTAAAGAAGAGTGAGACAATAAGGCTATAAACATTAGGAAAGTGTTAGAATAAAAATATTAGCTCCAAAAATCCTAAAAGAAATAAGAAGACAAGAATAGTTCTATTAAGAGATAAGTATCTCCAAAAATAGAAATTCAAATTTAGGTGATCGGAGGTCGTATTTAGAGTACTTTTACATATTTAGAGTCCATGCATACTAAAAATGTGAAAAAGCAGCATGTTTCTAAAGATGGCACATTTGTGGCTATATACATACGTTTTTGCCTATTCTACCCACAATAGCTTGTAGACTAGATGTCTTCCGATTCTTTTGATTGGTTATATGACCATATTCTAAATTTTTATTAGAGAGTTATGGCCGAAACAATTTGCTGATTCTCTCAAGGTCTCTTCACAAGAAAAACTATAAGAAGGCAGCAAGTAGCCTCAAGGTAATCTTAGAGCTTAAGATATATATATGCCTTCATTCTTATCTAATATCTTAGAAGAGAAGGTTAGATTGCTATGGTCTTTCAGAGGAAGAGACTAAAACTCTATATCTTTTCTTTTAAATAAAGAATAGTATGCCGTAGCCCTGCAAGAGAAGGCTATTTTGCCATAGACCTTCGAAAGAGAGAAAAGTCATAGTACGAGTAAGAGGAGATAAAGCTTGGGGATGATTGGATGATTTCAATCATAAGAGAAGGTATTAGAAGACTTTATTCTCTTATATCAAGTTCTGAAACTCTTATTAACCAACGATAAATTTCTAACAAATTTCTATAAGGTATATATTTTTTTTTGTTTTTCAATTATATATCATTATTAGGGGTTGAGGTATGGCCCCGGCTTCTCTATTAATTGTTAATAGATCTATTTGATTGATTTATTAGTTAAAGTTTATATTCTTTTAAACAACAGCATATGCCTTAATAAAGAATGTCTTATCATAATCTCAAGTTGAAATGCTAAAATCTTTGTGAAAATGATTATTTTCATAAGAAGGTAACATGGATTCTAGTCCTATGGTTTAGTTAAGTAAATGGATTGATATCTTGGTTAAATTAAGGTACAGGTATAACTCTCCCTGCCTTGACGCTGCCCCGTTCTTGTGCTTGTGTAGCCGAACGATGGAGACGTTAGTAAGGCCCGGAGTTGGCCCATGGTATCCCTCATACCATTGGGAGAATGAGGTTTGCCCATTGAGGCGAGTGATTGTGATACCACCTAGTTCTAAGGGCCCAGGCTAGTGCGGTGAATTAGCCCACCCTAGTGCATAGACATCCCTTTGAGGGGCGGGAGGATTGAGTGATGGAGCCTGAGAGGGCGATAGGCCGACTTGATTCCTCTCGCCAGCGACCGCGACGATGAGGTGTATGGTCCCGTAAGGTTTTGCCCAGCATGTAGAGGCTGGAAGGCCGAATTCTAGATCATGGGTAGTATAAAGGAAAAGAATAAGAGAGCCGGTTTGGCTTTTATGGAATTGATTCATGTATAAACTTTTTTTATAAATCTTGTCTTTGGCATTATTGTACTGTGAAAAAAGGTTGTTTTAACAAACCTTGTGAAAAGGGCCTTAATTAAGGAACATGTTTATTTATGTCAAACAGTGTGGTAGGATTAATTGGAAAACAAATTGACACATGAGTAGGGTGAAAAGTGGGAGGATGGAATGCCTCGATGGCACCATCCTATGGACGGCTGGACTCGATTAGTCGGGTAGCTTTCCAACATATTAAGTGAAAGCCCTACGCTAGATAAATAGGTCCTCGGGCAATTCTATTCTAGAAGACTAGGCCAGCGAGACTGTGCCTTGCATGGATGAGGAAAAAAGCGTTGTCCCTAGGAATCAAGACTAGTAGTTGTCCAAATTATGATCAATTACCCTATGGATGATTTGATTTTTAGAAGACCATGCTCCCCCTGTGGGATAGAACTAGGTCTTACCTATGAGTCGTATACTTGAATCTCTGCATGGTCAAGGTGTCGATGAGTAGGAAATTTTCTCCAAGATAAAACTTAGTGAACTATCTTAAGTGTTTCCCCTATTTTGGAAGGGGGGAACCTTACACTTAGCCTTAACATTTTTAGTGCTGTTAGGAAGTAATCTCTTGTTTATCATTTAATTTTCTCTAATCTATGTTCTACCCATTGCTTGTGCTCTTGGTTAGTAGAATTCCATTAAAGAGAGGAAAACTTGATTGAGATTCATGTGAATTTCGTGTGATTTTTGCTCTCCTTTAACTCTTTTTTCCATTTTTCAAGAGAGTGTTTTAGCATAATTTATTGCTTGATTTGTTGTTTTCATGGTGTTTGGAGTGATTAATGGTGTTAGTAGAGCATACATGTAGATGAAAATAGGTTTTATTTGCACAAATTGTATCAAGTGAGAGTTTATCATTGCATTTTTGCCTTCTTTCATGCTTAAACAAAGTTTTTTTACTTAAATTTTATGTTTTTAATATGTTTAAGGGAGTTAGGTTGTTAGCAACGATTGTAAGAGGCTTGAATATAATTTAAAAGAAATAACTAAGCCATTACAAAAACTTTAAATTCACTAATTACTCTTATTGGACTGGTTTTTTCCATTAAGGGGGTGATTAGTGAATCTCAAGAGCCAAACAAATTGAAAAAATATATTTTTTTGTGTCCATTTTGATCATATAGGATGTCAAAATTAGTGTTTTTACGAGATTTTAGATACTTGCAAAACACCTAATTATATCATTTTCTTTGTCATTTAGTGAATTCTTGCTCTCTTTTATCTCATTACACTAGGAAAAAAAGGACATAAATTCATTCTTAATTATATCTGATTTTTAAGTTAATGACAAAATAAACTATGCAAATATTTTAGCATTTTCATTAGTAATCTAATTATATGCAATAGTACATGAATTACTTCATGATTAAGGATTAATAAGAGCCTAACAATTGAGCCACAAACAGAGAAAAAGTAGCATGTGTTAAACTTTGATTAGTGCTTAAGCTAAATTTTACATAGCTAATTAGTGTTAACTGGAGCTTAGTTTTCATGTATTCAATGCATGTGTAAGAGATGTGTAAGAGGTGTGTAATAGATGTGTAAGAAAGGAGTGGGCATAAGTCAAGAAAAGGTTGCAAATTGTTATTTGCATTGAATGAGGTGTAAGGGAGAGTGTAGAATTTTGTCCCACTCACCTTTTTGAACTTTTCCACTTATGAAAAACAAGAAACCACCTTAACAAAAATGGAAACTACTCATGAGAGTGGGATCATGCATGCCATGTGGCAACCTAGTTTTTTTTAAATGGTGTCACATCACAAATCAATGGCCGTGGTTACCACATCATCAATCATGCCATGATTACCACATCACGAATGATGTCTTCAAAATTTAAAAGAAATCATCGTGTCACATCGCCAATCATGGCCATGACTATCACATCACCAATCACTTTGTGAGATTTTTTTTCATGGTGCCACATAACCAATCATGGCCATGACTATTATGTTATTAATCATGTCATGATTGATTGCCACATCACCAATCACATCATAATTGTGGCATCACTGATGACGTCTTGATTTTTTTTCACAATGTTATATCACCAATCACACTATGATTGCCATGTCACCAATCACGTAGTGATTTCCTTGTCACCAATTTGCCAATCATGGTGCAAGAATTGTCAAAACTCAAACCTGCAAATCACGGTGCAAGAATAAGGTTAAGAGGAAAGAATGGCTAGCCTAGAAGGTCAAAGCTTAACTCCTACACATGAAAATTCCTAATTTAGACCTTGAAGCCAACCTTACGTAGCCATTGAGACATATGCCACACATTGAGGCCTCACAGTTCTTAGGGACTTTATACCCGTATTGGACCAACACTATAGACATGAGTGCTTGACTAGGTTTCACTAAATCTATAATAACCCCAATGCCATCAATCTTAGGTCCCTTGCATAACACTAATTTTGACCTAATCACTTCTCAAATCTCTTTATCTTTTAGTGAACGAACTCTTTTCCATGCTAAACAACTTAGGAAGGGGGATCACACATGGGTTGAAAGATGTCCTAGGCCAAGAAGGAGTTGCACATGGCTCTTTCCATGCTAAATTGTTTAGGAATGGGAGTCGCACATGGGTTGAAAGATGTCCTAGGCCAAGAAGTAGTTTAACATAGCTCTAGGGATCCCCTTAAATATGTTTCTTGGGAAATATCCAAATATATGAATAAATTTTATGGTTCCTTCCATGGACCCATACGAGTTAATGAAAGAGTTTGAAAAATGTTGTGATGGATTTAGAGCTATTAACTACTTGTCTAAGGTTCAAGATCTCACATTATGCTTAATGGGGAAAGCCAATCATGGTTTACGACACTGCGATCTAAAATGAAAGTGAACTTTAGAACTTTGAAGGTAGCTTTCATTTGTGGGTTCTCAAGATAAGGTCATTGTTGGTGTACATCACGTGAACTTTGAAGGTAGCTTTCATTTGTGGGTTCTCAAGATGAGGTCATTGTTGGTGTACATCAAGTGAACTTTACTCAAATTGAGCGAAAAACTGATGAAACCTTATGAGATTTTATCCTCTAGATAAAAACTCTGGATTCATGGTGTGAACCATGAAAGAAATTAAATGACACTCAATTGAAATTATGTTTTATAATGGGGCTAAAGAAAAGTGGCTTGCACAATCCGATCCTTATGTCAAATCATGAGAACTTTGACCAATAGTGTAAAGAGGTTATCGGATTGGATGACAACATGCTGGTTGAGGACCTAGAAGTGGAGAATCCCTCAACCAAACAAAGGGTTGTAAACAAATTGATTTTAGTTACAGTGCACTACTCAACACCTTTACAGTACTTTGATGGGAAGAGAACTTTGGGATGAAAAAGGCGCGACGGATGAACAAAATCTGAAACCTCTTCCACATGAGGGCATAAAGTCAATGCTTTCATTACAAAACAAGGAAATGAAACTACACTTTATCCTAAGGTTTTTGAAACTAAACCAACTAAATCATAAACACAAGTCGTACACCAACCTTGCCTGACTGGTACATCATCTTTAACTCAACAAGACACTTCACAAATGAATTAGCATGAGACACAGGACCCTCAAACCCTGCAAATCCAAGAACTCACATTAGAAAGTCTAGTTCCCTTGGCCCAAAATGAGACCAAATAAGGGGTATAAAATGTTAAGGATGTAATAAGACCACCACAAGAGTTTTTTTACTATTGTGGACCACATAAGAAAGTAGATGGCCCTGTCTACAGAATCCCTTCTCCAACAGAAGTTTCCAACACTTTGAAACCCCTATGTGAGTAATGTGCGTTACATCACATTTGTTCAAAGGCTATTTGAAACTAAACACAACAAAACCAAATAGAATAGAAGCTACATCACTCAACATTTTTAGTGTGCATAATGGATGTTGAACCACCATACCATTGAATGTGCTAACACAACTGCAAGAAAAGGTGCAATTTTTTTATCAATGCTAAAACTTCAAAATGGGTCCAGGAAAATGTTATGAGACATCAAACAACGAGAATCCAAAGATGAAAGATAAATCTAAAAAATTGAAACAAAAACTAAACTGAGACAAATGACCAATCAAAATCTCAAACAAAGAAAAGGGATATGAAACCTCAGAAACCACACAAAACCAAGGACAAGCAAAAGGTAGAGGTCAAAATGAGATTAGGGAAATCAAAATAGTCTAACCAATGGGACTAAAGTCAACTTAGAATACAAGAACATCCACTCCATAAGAAACGTCAATACTTGCATGTGAAAATATTGATGTCAATAGCAAAAAACAAGTTCCTTTTCTACTACAAAGGGACTAGGCTGCAAGGTCTCAACCGAACAAAAGAGATCTGGAACCTCAGAAACCACACAAATCCATGGACAAGCAAAAGGTAGAGGTCAAAATGAAACCAAATGATGATAGGAAAGTAAAAAAAGTTTCACCAAAGGGACTTAACGTAACTCGAAATACAAGAACATCTAGTGCATAAGAAACATCAAAACTTGCATGTGAAACTATTCATGTTGATATCAAAAACAAGTTTCTTTTTTGCTAGCAAAGGGAAAGGGCTATAAGTGCTTTATTAGTGAGACACAAACAAAAACCCAAAACAAACCTTTGTCATGTGTCACCACATCAACAAACAAGGGATTCAAAGCACAAGTAGGCTTCTAACTAAATAAACAAGGATTGACTCCAATTGAGAATTTTGAGAGTGAAACATGGGAGAGCACAGTGAGGCTGGTTTATTGGTGCATCGAGTCACCAATTGACTTCTCAAAAATTCACACAAGAGAAACAAGAATAAATGGAGCTTTATCAATTTCCCTTTCAAAATGATCCAGATTTGCCAAATGAAACTTAATCTCTGAGACAAGGTGATTGGATAAACCTCAATGTGCAGGATGGAGGTGGAAGAATGTCATTGGCTTATTATAAATGATAAGCTAGAAGCAAATGCAACCGAAAGTGTCCAAGCTAGAGGCCATGATTTACAATGTATGGAAAGTGTGAATAGTTATAGAGCCAAAATACCTTTGACTCCATGTTGTAACCCAAGAAGATGCATCTTTGGCTTTTGGCATCTAATTTGTCCTCTGAGCATCTACAACATGTACATAACAACATTCACACCCAAAAACTTTCAAGTGTGTAGCTGAGTGTTTCTTACTCAAGTAAGCTTGTAATATAGTCATTTCTTTGATAGCCTTTATTGCACTCCTATTAAGAATGTATCGACTGCCTTAGCTTAAGAGGATTTAGGTAGATTCCAACTATTAATCATACTCCGACTTTTCATCCCCACAAGAGTGCAGTTCTTGTACTCATGCAAACAACACCATCTATTGTAGAGTGTGTGTAGTAGTGATGACTGACTCCTTTAAGGCTCTTTCCTTGCAAAAACCTAAGAATTCTCATTAGCCATAAACTCTCCTATCTTGAACTGCTTTAATTTTGATACTCTCTCAATTTCAACTAAAGCAAGCCTTTCCTTAACTTTTCCAACACCATAAGACTTTTCCTTAAGAAAATACACCCAAATATTCCTAATGTAATCATCTATCAATGTGAAAAAGGGAAGAAACTCCAAGTGCAATCATACTTTTCTTTCTAAAATATTGACACGAAGTAATTGTGCTCATCTTTTCACAAAGATGAGCATGTATGAGATGAAGAGGAACGTTGGACCTAAAACTAGCCTCTTAGGAAAGGGTTACAAGTGATGATTTCCAAGGTAAAAAATAAGATGCGTCCATGAATTATATATAAGTGTAGGTGGTTTAGCGATTATTCCTTCTATATAAATCTAAAATTATAGAAAATAGGGCGTATGTTTTTTAAAAATGCCCTAAAATTTCCAAAATTAGGTGAATATTTCCTAAAACCATTCAAAATGATCAGAATTTGAGCGTGTTTTAAGATTTTAGGCAAATTGTTTCTTTCGCAGAAAAACCCCAAAAAATAGCCAGTTGGTGAAGATTAGTCCCTATTTTTTTCCTTATTGCTACTTGCCCATCGTACAAGCTTAACATACATCCAAACTATTAGAAATTGGTGGCAAACCCTTAGCTAACTTACCTTTTTGCCTCTTTGAAAGAGTCTCCCCATATTGATATGCCTATATCTCTCATGCCAAAGTTTTCTCCTACCCATACTAAGTTTTGTATCTTTTTACATCTTTGAAATAGTCTCCATATTGAGATACCCATATTTGTAATGCTAGAGTTTATGAGTACCCCAATTGGCATGGACTTTGGTCTCACATAGATCTTTGATTATGGTGAGAAACACCTCTATCACTTCACCTTCATTCATCTTCTTCTCTTATTAAAGCAAATTTTTGGAATTTTAAATCCTTGAGGGATTTATAGTTTGTAATTGGCTTTATGAAAAATCCCATGCTTCTATAGTTGTGGGGAGATATGCTGGACCATAGTAAGCATGCTATCTTACCCGCTAGTAATGTAGAGAGCATGTAAATCTCTTTGTCTCCAAGCTTAGACAAGTTCTCAAGGAGGTGATAAATGGTTACTTCCTTGTTGGTGGGAAGTGAACACATCAAAACTAATGATCGTGTTCTAGAGCTCATAGAAGAGGAAAGAATAGCCTTAATATTGAGCATTCCATCAGTACTAAAGTAATTAGCAAATGAATCTTTATACCAAGATGAAGCGTTGCTACCATGTATGAGGATACAATGGTCAATGTATACAAGAGAATACTCATAAGAAGTAGAATCTTTTGCAGAACTTTAAGGCTAAAATTTCATAATAACAGTGATAGAGAAGACTAATGTATTACTGAAGTGTTACAATAGATAGCAAACCTCCACACCCCTATGCTTCTATGAAGGGAGCTTCGATGGTTGATCTGGAATTGCTAAGAGGGAGGATGTATTGTATTATAATCTAGGGCATAAAGCTATAGTAATAATGGCTGATGAATTATGTGGAAAATGGGAAGATCATGTATGTATATAGGCATGTATGCACAAGGTGACCATGGTATATGACCACCAGGTTCATGGTCGTTAGTCGGCGCGACCCTTAGTGTTATAGACTTGGCCCATAAAGATGATCCAAAATTCCTCTAATTTTTGTATTAGCACACTGCTGTGGCTCTTAGCTCCCATTCTAGTCTTATAATGTTAGAACATGCTGTCGAAGGGTAAAGTCTATCTATTCCATGTGTGGACTAATGGTCTGGTGTAACATGTAGCCTTTTTGGTAGTGTGCCAAATGTAATCCAAGCTGTCTCTAATCCATATGATGTCTGTTAAAACCCTAAGATCTCTCTAGATAATTGTTATGCATAAACATGCATAAATCAGGCATAAACTCAACCACACCCAACCACCCCCAAGCCCAAGGGATGCACACATGAATCATAAATGAAATACATCATACCTCTACCTTGATGTCCCATACCATCAAGATGTATAACTCCAATCCAATAGCATATAGCTATAGTGTGAAATGGTAGATGAGTAGATATGGATCTCTACACAAGAGACCATAGCATAAGCCTCAAGCTTCCTAGCTTCCAAGCCCCCTTGAGTGTGCCCCATGCACCTATTATATAGGAGGGCCCTCAAGTGACTCTTGACTTTCCATTCCTCATGTGTGACCCTTGGATGCCTGACCCTAACCTTAAACCTTAAGGTTAGTCCTAACCCATGCTCCACTAGAGCTTGTTCCCATGCTCCTATGCTCACAAGCCTAATGTGGGTTAGCCTCCTAGTATATGCACACATAATGTGTATATAACATAGCACACATAATGTACATATAACATACTTCCCCTCTTTCAAAACATTGCACTCTTGCAATGAAAAGAAGGAGACATATGCACGAAGCATATACTCTATAATCTGATTCATACACTCTGTTTGCCCATCAGACTGTGGATGATCAGAGCAATTCACATTCAAAGTAACTTCCTCATTGTAAACCATTCGGAATAAAGTAGGAAAACATGGCATTATAATAGCAGAAACCAGGAATTCATCGGCTCCCCGACATACCCACATCTGCATATGGAATAATCGACGTCTCAAGTTACCCATATCAACATAGAGAGTCATCAATGTCTCGATGAGTCACATATATCCATCCGTAAACCTATCAGGTTAATTGTGTAAAGCACCTAAAGTACGGAACTAGAGAAAGAAATGCCAACAAAGGAAGAATCCAAATTTCCTTATCCGAACACAACAAGATAAACTTGTTTGAAATCTAAAGAAAGAGATTTCAACAAGTGAAAATGCCGACGAGATTACCCTCATCAAAACATGCAGGCTATAGATAAAAGAAATTTATCTAGATAATGCCCACAATATAACTTCTAGTGAATTTAGAAAATAAGATTGTCTTTGAATGTTGAGGTCAACATGCTAAGTGATGTAAGCAAAGCAACAATCTTGAGCCCAAATTATCCCATAAGATAATATATGTGAGGGATCCCTAGCGTCCCATTTCACCATGATACCACCCATACATACCTTAACAATTTGAAACTCCCTAGTATGTTGTCTAGGAAATATGAATAAAATCCTGTATAAAAGGAATAAGATGGCCTTATCCAGAATTTCACATACTAAACCTGTCTCTATATACTTGAGACTACATCAAGGAATAACTCCTTCCGAGAGTACATCATTAGAAAAGAAATTGAATTATTGGCGCCTTTCTAATGATAACTACCCAAAACACAATAAAGTTAGGGTAGAAAAATAACTCACCTAGATATATAAGCAACTAGGTATCCGAGTTGGAATATATACAAGAGTATAAGAAATATACTCCAAAATTATGTGCAAAAAACGAAGGCAAATGCTACCTTCAAAGCACATGTAATTATTCAAAAGATCAAAAGATCCTTATAAAACCATGGATAAAAGCATAGAAGCTTCTTAAATCCATAAAAACCATAGTTGATCATAAAAATCAATGCATACCATCTAATGGACATAAATCATGCCAAAAGAAGCATTAAAATTGGTGGCCAACTCATCAATCCGGAGTATATGAACGTTGTGTTGTTCAAATAAAACTCCAAAGTAAAAAAGTGAAACACATGTGTGTAGCACTCAATAAGGAAAACCCTAGAAATAAGTGATCTAGGCAGAACCTAATGAGTCCATATAAAACTTGGAAAACATCCAATAAAAATCCACCAAAACCAACCGATCAACTAACCCATGATAGAATTTGTCTTAGGCTTAAGAAATTAAGCACAATCCACACTTAAAAAAGTGCAAAATAAATTATCATGGGAAAGTGTCAAAGGTGAAACACACTTTGAACGTAAATTATAGCCATCAAAAGAAATTAAGGAAGATGTCCAAAAAGAATGGCTAAATAATGGTAAAAAATCATGAATACATCGTTTAGAATTAATCCAAACATAAATATCCATTAATACGAGATATAATCGTATTAATAAAATATATAAATAACCCGCATCTATCTAATGTGAGCACGAGAAAACGTACTTCAACATTAAATAACCCTCAAAAATATTAAATTCTCGAGAAAAAGAATTATCATGATTTTTTCCTAATTTTTCCTAATTTATAGGGCCTCAAAATATGATAATTTTGAATTCCACCAAACCTATCTTATGGCATTCTAAACCTATATTTTTCCAGAAAATTTTTAGCAATTAAATTTGCCAAAATACCATTGATATTTGGAAAAATACCAATTTTTAGGATTTCTAAAAATAATATCTAGAATATTCCTAATTATTCCCAAGAATCCCATCGTTCACGAAATTTCCAATTCCGCCTGACAATTCTCAAATCCAACGAAATTTTTTAATTTTAATGGATTTTTTATTTTTCTATCAAAAAATATATATTTTAAAGGAATTTGAATGGTCACGGGTGCCCGAATGGACACACCACGTGCCAAACACCAACCCCAGATTTTTCTAAAATTTAAAATAACCTTTGTCTAATTTTCCACTAATTTTCAAAAAAAATTGAAATTTTTAATCAACCCCGAACGCATTTAGAATACGAACGGTCAAAAAATTTCGGAATTCCAACGGTTTTCCCGGAATACGGAAAGCCAAAAGTTTTGGGAAAATGAAAAGACAAAAAAATTCGGAATGTGAAAGGTCAAAGGTTTCCGGAATACAGAAGGTCAAAAGTTTTTCCGGAATTCGGAAAGCCAAAAGGTTTCGGGAAAACGGAAAGCCAAAGGTTTTCCGGAAGATGAAAAGCCAAAATTTTTCAATAAGAAATTTCCAAGAATTTTTCAGAGATTTTTTTCCCTCAAATCCCAAATTTTCAGTATTTTTCAGGCTTTTTTCCTAAGCTTTTTTCTTGAAAAATATCAAAAAGCTTTTTCTAAAATAAAAAACTTATTTTTTAAAAAAATAAAAAAAATCAAGAAAAGCTTTATTAAGCTTTTGGTTTTTGATTTTTAAGGAATTTTTTTCATGTGGAAAAAAACCCGCAAAAATGTATAAAAATATATTTTTTATCATAAAAATGCTCAAAAAATTTCCTAAAAATTTAGGAAAATTTTCTACAAATTCTAGAAATTCAGTAATTCCATTCTACAAAAATATCCACCATAAACTTTATGGTATTTTTGTAAAAAATTCCATTAATGCTTGATTTTAACCATAAAAAATAGGAAAAAATAGCATTAACTCACGGAATTTCCCCGCAACGTTGATTCTGTAAGATCCCTGTTCCCACCGACAGATTCGGGATACTAGCAGCGGAAGTAGCACTTCTCGCACGGGACAGGGGTCCCACACTCGGGGCCTCACCCACGGGTATCCGGATAAGAGACTAATCCGTCGGTTGTTCCAAAACGAACCCGGAAAAACTTCCTTTACCGGAAAGCACGGGTGATTCCACCAGGATGACTTTTTACTCTAACATAGTCAAGATCATTTCTGATCGAGCTGATCTAATTGCATCTATAAGATACTTGGTCAGGTCAAGGAAGAACTTGCACTTGGATCGTTGGGATCAACGCTTTTTTCCCCATTCAAGAGACACAGCCGTTGATTCCTATCCATAGAACAGTTACTGTCCGGGATTTATTTTATCTATCGTAAAAACAAAAGTTTGAGTCTCGATTTACGGATCCATCAGTCCAGCCTAACCCCATCCAGTCCCATGGGTTAGCCAACTGCCCAACCACTGTAGTGATGGGATCCAATTAAGAATTTGGTTAGGTTTTGTCCCGGGTACCAAGGAAAAGAGTTCCAAGGCCCCCTAGCCGGATGTTCATGCAAAATAAAACTAGTCATACCACTCACACACCCAATATGAAATTGCCTTTTCACAGATTCAACTAGTTTAAAACAATCCTTTAATAAAACCATAGTATCACTGATCACCATCTTCCAATTTATCCAATTGATTCTTAATTTTCCCATCATTCCTTCATCAGAGTATCTATGGCATCATTGGCAACTAGAACGCTTAGGAGCCGTTTCGATAGTTCCTAGCCCATAATACTCGGCAATATAATCACTTATCAAGATAGACTCTCGTTGAAGATCAGCAAGATCAACCAACAGATCCATATAAAGGGCCATGGACTCATCCATTGAAGACCAGCAAGGTCAATCAACCAGATCCATGCCCGATTTCAGAAAACAACTCCTACTCTTGTTCCAATATCTTCCTCGACGCACGCGTGGGTATCCTAGGCGACCCAGAGCTGAGCACCGTATGGTCAGCACCCTCTAGGATCCTTCGCAGGTGACCTAGCGCTTCACTCATAGGCCGCTTCCTTGGCCCCTCATCCACCGTACCGGAAGCTCACCATTTTAATCGCACCGAGGCTGGTCAAGACCTCGGCCGACCTTGCTACGGGAGACGTCCTTCATTGACTCTCCGTCAGCAGTTGCAACTCTATCATCACGACCTTAATCACAAGACGGCCAAAATGCTCCCCCCAGCATTCTTGACATAAAACAATCATTTACAAACAGCATTTACAAATAGTTTACAATATAATTTCTATTTTAACTTTCATTTTTCCACATTATCCCTCATCAATCTACATTACTTATTCGATATTCCATTTATATGTATACTCATTCCATCCCATCATTTTTCATCTCATCACTTCAAATTCCTTCACATCACATATCATATATTCACATCCATACATCCATATCTACATCCATACATCTATTTTCACATCCACATCTACATGCACATTCATGCATCCACATCAATACATCCACATCTACATGCACATTCACATCCATACATCCACATCTATATGCGTACATTCACATCTAAGTGCATACATCTACATCTCCATGCATACATCTACATCTACATGCATACATCCACATCTCCATTCACATCTATATCTATACATCTACATCTCCCCACATCTACATCTACATGCATACATCTACATCTCCATTCACATCTATATCTATACATCTACATCTACATGCATCCATCCACATCTCCATTTACATCCTCATCTATACATCTACTTCTACATGCATACATCCACATCTCTATTCACCTCCACATCTATACATCTACATGCATACATCCACATCTCTATTCACATCCCCATCTATACATCTACATCTACATACATACATCCACATCTCCATTCACATCTATATCTATACATCTACATCTCCCCACATCTACATCTACATGCATACATCTACATCTCCATTCACATCTATATCTATACATCTACATCTACATGCATCCATCCACATTTCTATTTACATCCTCATCTATACATCTACTTCTACATGCATACATCCACATCTCTATGCACCTCCACATCTATACATCTACATGCATACATCCACATCTCTATTCACATCCCCATCTATACATCTACATCTACATACATACATACACCTCCACATCCACATCTACATGCATACATCCACATCTCCATGCCTAATAAAATTCTTTTAATTAATCTAGGATGATAGTTCCTAGAATATGGTAGGAAGTCCTCTTTTTATGCTTTGAATGAAATTATTTTATATGTAATTTCTATAAAAATTTTGCCATAGCTCCGCTACTATGACTGATAAGTCTCCATTTTTTCTAAGGGATAAGGCTTATCATTAAGGAAATAATTAGAATGGTCTCTAATTGGATCATCAATCCATAATGGATTGAATCATCAATATACATAAACTAAAAGCATAGAAAAAAAAACATTAATTTGGCCTCAAGCATAGCTTAATCTTGGATTAAGGAAAAGCCTTATGAAAAGCTTCATTTGGATTGAAAAGGGTCATGAGTATGACCATTTCTTAAGTGAGAGAGAGAAAAACCATTAGAATTAAATATAGATAGAATTTTATGTAATTCTTTACCATCATTAATTAATTAACTTCAATAGCATTTCAAAAACCATATCAATTAAGCTTCTCAAGCTTGAGAGGGGTTGAGAGGAGAGAATCATTGAGAAATCATAGAAAGATCAAAATTCACTATACTTATCTTATAATTTGCTTGATTCTTTGATCACGGTAGAGGCCCCCAACCAATCAATTGGTTTAGTATGTTGATGGAGCCACCAATGGGAATTGAAGAAAGAGAGAAGTATCAAAAACTAGTGAATTATTAAAGAACTCACAGTTCTTGGCTTAGGTAGAGTAGAGTAACAATGCATAAGACACTATATTTTTTTCAACAAGGGAAGGCTTCTATTTATAGGAAAAATTGAGCTCCTAACCAAACAAACTGATTCTAGAATTTTCCAAGTCAATTTGGTTGAATTTGGACTAGATTTGGACCTAGTTTGGTTACTTTTTGATTTCGATTTGGTTCCATTTTGATTTGGTTTGGTTCAAGAGATATGAGAGATAAAAATATCACATTATTTTTTAGTTTAAAATTCATTCAAGCATGTGAAATATGCACCTCCTTTAAAGAACTCCCCTTCCTTACATATGTGTCAAAATTCTATTGCTCATAGTTTTTTTACTAATAAACCTTGTACATTTTCAACTCTTCATCTTATGTGAAATATGCACCTTCTTTAAAGAACTCTCCTTCCTTACATATGTGTCAAAATTTTATTGCTCATAGTTTTTTACTACTAAACCTTGTACATTTTCAACTCTTCATCTTATGTGAAATATGCACCTTCTTTAAAGAACTCTCCTTCCTTACATATGTGTCAAAATTCTATTGCTCATAGTTTTTTACTACTAAACCTTGTACATTTTCAACTCTTCATCTTATGTGAGCATTTACTCATTTTTGGGTATCTTCTTTTACAAATTGGATTTATCTCCTCCCTACACATGGATTGATGCTATTGGTCCATAGGAACCTTAATTGGACCATAATCTAAAAATTTCTGAAAATCTAGACCCTTAGACTAAGGTTCTTTATACCTATTTCCAATTAATTCCAATTGCACATTAGAAAATTATTTTTGAATTTTTATTTCAGGGGAACTTATTTTAATAAGATGAGTTATTTTTCTATCCAAAAATATTCATAATCTGAATATTCTCTCTCTAGAATAATTTTCTCTCTCTAGACCAAAACAGTTAGAAACAAGGTCTTTATATTTCTGAAGAGGGATTGATTACAGGGGAATATGCTAGACATCAAAAAGGGGTTGGGGGAGGAATCTTACATTCTACCCCACTTAAAAAATGCGAGATGTCCTCATCTCGCAAACTGGGATAATTTCGCAAGATGCACGAATATGAGACTTAGAGAAAAATTTTAATCAAAATTAACCACCAAGAAAAGTCTTAAAGAAAGCAAGATAAGAACAAGATTTAAACTTTATTCATTCTCAGAACTTATACAGTAAAGATAGAACTCTTTACACTTCCATAAGCCCGTCCATCATATGGTCACAAAAGCAGCACTCACAAGCTGCACAAGTATAGGGTAACTCATCCATGGGAATGATCCTACTGGTTATTGCCACACCTATCTCAGTGGTATGGGGTGATCTAACAAAAGGACCTCTGAGAGGCAAGCCAAAAACGGGATAAAGGCATATCTTCTCATGAGGAAGAAAACATGCCAGTAAGAAGACCCGCTCAGAAAACCCAAGATGCCTTGATCTCATGACGCAATAGTATCGGGGACCCAAACCCAAAGCTTCAATAACCATGGCCAAGCGGACATTGTTACGAAAGTGCTGCTGACCCCAGGGTGTTACCCTAGTTATGTTTTGATAGGTCCGCCATTTGGTCTGCGCTACAGAAGTTCCTAGGTGAGGAAAAAGTGAGCGCTCATACTGTTCTATGAAGTCTTTCTTCACAGACTCTCTTGCGTCTTGAAGGTGAGAAATCATCATGGATAAAACTAGTTCTTGTTGCCAAGCCATGAAGGAGATTAAGAAAGAAAGGAGATTGATGGGAGTAAGATTACTGTGAGCGATAAGTAAAAGTTACGACTTATATAAAGGAAGGAGCTAGCGTAACCTAGAAGCCAACGGTAACTTGCCACTGAAGTTTTACTGTCTTTCCATGATTTGTGTTTGACACATTTTTCTATAGAAGGCATTAAGAATTTTGAGATGAGGGGATAAAAGAAACTTGTAGGCTAAGTCACCTACTTTCATTGAATTCAGATATAAGGGTCACAATATCTGGGGGATAACTTCTTATACTCCCCAAGAGATAAAGAACTTCTTTTGGGCCGTACTCGAATGAAAACCAAAACCTTGGTATCCAAAACACCGATTCTCACTTCTGAACTCATTGTTCTAAATCCTTAAAATAGGTGGGACTCCTGAGAAGTATTCTAGGGAAAGGGTCTTCCTTTTTTTAAAAAAAAACAGAAACTTCCTTTTATTTTAGAGAGGGAATAATTATAAGATCAGAAAGGGAGATTCTTACTCCTGTATACCTCGAAGGCTGGGGAGGAATCTTACAGATTCGTCCATTGAATTGTAGGTACACACGTTCCAATCACCAAATTGATGATCCACGTGCAATTCATCAACACAAATCAACAAAAAATAACATTTTATTAGTAAATATTAAAATTTACTAAAAAAAATCAACAACAATTAAATAGAGATTGCTCTGATACCACTGTTAAAATCCTAAGATCTCTCTAGATAATTGTTATGCATAAACATGCATAAATCAGGCATAAACTCAACCACCCAACCACCCCCGAGCCCAAGGGATGCACACATGAATCATAAATGAAATACATCATACCTCTACCTTGATGTCCCATACCATCAAGAGGTATAACTCCAATCCAATAGCATATAGCTATAGTGTGAAATGGTAGATGAGTAGATATGGATCTCTACACAAGAGACCATAGCATAAGCCTCAAGCTTCCTAGCTTCCAAGCCCCCTTGAGTGTGCCCCATGCACCTATTATATAGGAGGGCCCTCAAGTGACTCTTGACTTTCCATTCCTCATGTGCGACCCTTGGATGCCTGACCCTAACCTTAAACCTTAAGGTTAGTCCTAACCCATGCTCCACTAGAGCTTGTTCCCATGCTCCTATGCTCACAAGCCTAATGTGGGTTAGCCTCCTAGTATATGCACACATAATGTGTATATAACATAGCACACATAATGTACATATAACAATGTCCTACCCACCTTCCCATGTGAGTATAGGGATGTTGGGTTCCCGAGCTACTCAATCATGGCTATACCTCATAAATGGGGCCGTACAAAACATGAGGTAGCTGTCGATCTCTAGACCATAAAATATGAGGGTGGAGGGCCATCCAAACCAGAAACTATATGGGTAAATTTAGATTTTAAAAAATTAATACATAAACTTGGATTATAAAACATCAATATGTAAACTTGGTTTATAAGAGATCAATACATAAAATTAGATTATAAAGCTAATGAGGTGATAGCTGAATTGGTAAAGGTCCTTGTCTAGGATGAGGAGGTCCTAGGTTCAAAACCCCACAAGGTAGAAACAAATGTTCCTATGGGTTCATGGGCACCTTTGGGCAGTGAAAAAAACAATGATCTATGGAAATAGATTGGGCCTAAGGCTAGTTAGAGAAAACAACTTGGATTATAAACACATCGCAAAAACTTGGATTATAAAATAACATCGCAAAAAATTAGATAAAAAACCATCATGTAAACTTATTATAAAATACCCAATATGTCCAGCCATGTACAAATTGGGACTATCAAATACCATCACTTACTTTACTTTTCCCTTACACATGTTTAATGAACAACCCCGTGGAACATTGAAAGTCAAAGAAGGCCATTGATTTCTTTGCCCCTTTAACATATGGTCTTGCAAAAAACTAAAAATCCCTCTCAAACTAAACGTAAAGCATATTCTCTCAAGTTTTGAGAGATTTCAATGTTCACTAATAGTAACATGTTGCAATGTCACCCATGTTAGGCTTCTAAATTCCATTGGCACCCATTGTTCATCCTTGTCTTGAATGTTTCTAGAGTACATGGATCCAATAGTTACCTTGGATTTTCTACCTACAAGTGGGGACGTCATTGTGCTTTAAGTTCAAGTAGATTGCTTAGAAGGGGGAATGAAAAATGCTCAAAGCTCTAAAAGGATTGTTTGAGAGAAGTAAGAAAGAAGAATAAAAATCTTATTAATTATGCGCAAATGTGCTCAAAGGTATACATATGTGCTTAGAGGTCTCAAAGATATGTAGACATGCTCAAAGGCCTTAGTGTTTTGTAGGTAGACATGCTCAAAGGCCTTAGTGTTTTGTAGATATGCTTAACGATTTCTATAAGATGTGCTCTATGCTATCACAACATGGAAAATGAAAGAAAGAGCCTGGAAAAGGCTTAGAGATGAGCTCAAAAGGTCTACAAATGTGCCAAAAAGCATGTTACAAATGTGCTATGAGATATGATAGTGTGGAGACAAGCTAGAAAGAAATAATTGAGAGCTAGGAAGTCCTAGGGATATTATCATAGGATTGCATGTGTGCTCAAAGGGATAAGGAAGAGAGAAATAATGGAGAGCTTTTAGAGGATGTGTTGAGAGGAGAAGGATAGAAATCATGGAGAGCTTGGGAGGTGGAGCAAGGTAGAAACCATGAAGAGGTTGAGGGAAGCAAATGAGGCTCAAAAGGAGGGAATATGGGGATAAAGGGAGGATCAACATTGGAGGGTGGGGGGAGAATGAGATAAAGTTGGGGGGATAAGCAAAGGCTAGAGAGAGGTGTTGGGAAGATTTCAAAGGAAACTATTACAAATGGAAGGCAAAGCTAGGCTAAATCTCGAAGGAGTTTATGCCTAAAAAGAGATGGAAATCTAGAAAAACGTTAGAAGAAGGCTATGCTTAAAAAAAGAGGAGAAAGCTAGGTCTCAAATATAGAAGCTACACCTAAAAGATAATGACATTTTAAAAGTGACCCCCCCTATTTGCATGTCTTTGACCACATATTTTGAGGGGATAAATAACCCAAAATTTGTGATGAGATCACCCTCACTTATTGGTTTCCTTTTTAATTATCTTCTTAAACATTTTTATCCTTAGCATATCCCACCCTTTGTCTAATGTCTCTGAGTATGAGTTTCTCTTTGATTACATCACACATCAAGGGGTTAACTATAGTGTGAGAAATCTATGTAAAACATCCTAATCTTAGAGTGTTCCTCTTAACAACCACCCATACATTGCTATTACACACCCATACATTGCTATTACACAACACTAAAAAAGCTTTTCCTAGGGATCTATACACATGTTTCTAGATCATGAGGTTGTCACCAGATTTTGAGCTAAGTATAGCTTTTACTAAATGTTTTTACAAGGATGCAGGGGAGAAGACCTAAAAGAGAACACACAAGGTGAGAGACTAAAAATCTTCTTCTTCTTCACACAACACTCAACACACCATATACAAAGATAAGAGTACACACCATATGAAAAGGTACTCAACCAAATACATGCTAGGGTTCTCTATAGTGTGAACCCAACTAAATGAGCTGGCGCTATAACTATGCCAGCCTCTAGAATGGCTGTCACACAGCTTGTCATCCCATTGGCCGCATATCACCCATGATCTCACCAACCATTCCAGTGGTATAAGTGTGGGGCCTATCCCCCAGGCGGGTTATCAGTGTCCATCGCCTCACTAAATGAGCGTGATATCTCAACACTCCCCCTAGAGCTCAACTCCATTTCATGTACACCAAGCGAAGCCCTGAATCTGCAGAGCTTCTTTGTATCCAATGCTTTGGTGAAGATGTCAGCCACCTGATCCTGTATGTGCTGACATAAACAAGGTCAACGTCTCCTGCCAAAACCTTCTCTCTGACAAAATGGTAGTGGACCTCTATATGCTTTGTGCAAGCATGAAAAATTGGGTTCCTAGCCAACTATATACTGCTAATGTTGTCACAGAAAATGACAACTTGTCTATCCACACTGATAGACCCAAATCTGCAAGTAGCTTTCTCAACCAAGCTACCACACATGCTGCCATAGCAGCACCTCTGTACCCGGCCTCTGTACTGGATAGAGCAACCGTAGGCTGCTTCTTGTTGCTTGAAGTCATAGGAGTACTCCACAAAGAAAACATGAAGCCACTAGTAGATCTTCTATCTGAGATACTACCAGCCCAATCAGCATCTGTGTACCCATGTACACATATCTCTATCCCAGTTTCATAAAATAGTCCACAATGAAAAGTAGACCTCACATACCTCAGTATGCATCTCAATGTATCCAAATGCGGCTTCCAAGAAACCTACATAAACTGACTCACCAACCCAACAGCATAACTCAAATCTGGCATGGTGATTGTCATGTAGATCAAGCTTCCTACTATGTGCCTATACATGTAGATCAAGCTTCCTACTATGCGCCTATACATAGTAGGATCCTCCAAAATCTCTCTTAAATCTGCGCTCAACTTGCCATTCTGATCCAATGGATTGAGATAGGCTTACAGCCTGTCACACCATATTTGGACAACAGGTCCAAGCTATATTATGTCTGAGTAATCCAATACGATGTGGTGACCTAATCACCTCAATGCCCAAGAAATATCTGAGCTCCCCCAGATCCTTTATCTCAAACTTCTGTCTAAGCAAGATCTTTATATCAAAGATCTTTGCATCATGGTCCCCCGTAATGATTAGGTCATTTACCCAGATGACAACAAGCATAACCCCTCTATCATTGTGTCTCACATACAGCCAGAAATCTGCATTGGCTACATGAAAGCCAATAGTGACAAGATATTCAGAAATCTTGTCGGACCATGCTCTTGGTGCTTGTTTTAAGCCATACAAGGCTTTCTTTAACCTGCAAACATGCTTGGGGTGACTCACATCTTCATAACCAGGTGGCTGCAACATATACACCTCTTCCTGCAAATCCCCATGCAAGAATGCATTCTTTACATCTATCTGATGTAAAGACCATTGCTTTGACACAGCCATTGCTATCACAACTCTCACTATTTCCATCTTGGCAACTGGGCTGAAAGTTTCCTCATAATCACTGCCATATGTTTGCGCATATCCTTTGGCAACCAATCTAGCCTTGTACTTGCTTATGCTTCCACTACTGTTATGTTTTAAGTCAATATTAGGTAATTTGGAAAAAATCTCACATTTTGGGAGTCAACTACTCCATATAGTTTTGGACATATCTTAAACATACTAACTCCAAATTTGTCGGAGATCATAGATTTAGATTCTACTCTTCAAGATCTTTCCAATGATATGTCACATGAGGGGGTTTTGACAAACTTTTGGACAAGTTCACCATGCTCCCATTTTTCAAATGGGAATGGGATTTTTTCGAAATTATCTAATATGGTGTTTTTTACTTTGTACACCCACTTGCATCCAATGGCTTTCTTGCCTTCAGGCAATTGCACTAAATCCCAAGTCTCATTTCCATATAGTGCATCCATCTCCTCATCCATAGCTTTCTCCCAACACACATTTCCAACAGCCTCATCAATGCATGTGGGCTCTACAACCTATACAACTTTTGCCATGTATGCATAGTGATGTGCCACATAACCATCATAGGTAAACCTCTGCACACAGGATTCTTCACTCTCCTAGATCTTCGCAGCTTTACATTCATGGCTTCCATATCCTTCTTTACACCAGGTGTTCTCATAGCTGGTATCCCATCAACATGAGAATGCCCTGTATAAATGTCAGGCATACTAAGGGGCTCAATCACTTTCTCTTTGCCTTTATGTGATATACTAATCACATTTGCAGGATTGGTATTATGACGCAGTGTGCCACTCCATGGTCTATCAACTAAACCACTAGATGAGGACTCTCTTGGTCCACTCAAAGACTGTGATTGCTGACTTGCATTCTGTGCAACCACATTTCCACTCACATCAGCCCCAACAACAGCTTCTTTTTCAGTAGCATACCAGCTACTCATCTCATCAAAAACATCCCTGCTTACCCTCAACTCATGTGTAGTAGGGCTATAACACCTGTATCCCTTTTGCTCAAGGGAAGACCGAATAAACAAACATTTTTTAGCTTTTGGATCCAGCTTAGTTCTCAGCTCATCTGGCACATGCACATATGCAATGCATCCATACAATGCATCCAAAGACTTTCAAATGAGACAAATCAGGTTTTCTGCCAGTAAAGCTCTCCTCTGGAGTTACATCATGTATGGCTGCAGTTGGAGTCGTGTTCATGATGTAAACTACTGTAGAAGCAACCTCAGCCCAATAGCTATGTGGTATATTCTTCTCTCCCATCAATGCTCACGCAATCTCAGCAATGTGCCTGTTTTTCTACTCAGCAACTCCATTTTGCTGCAGAGTGTATCTGCATGTAAACTGTCTCCGAATACCATTCTTCTTCAAAAATTGAGAGAACTCATTGGAGAAGTACTCTACCCCTCCATCTGACCTTAGGCACTTTACATATTTCCGTGTTTGCTTTTCAACCATAACTCTGAAATTCTAAAAATGAGTGAACACCTCACTCTTCTCCTTCATGAAGTATACCCACACTTTCCTTATGTGGTCATTAATAAATGTCACATAATACCTATAGCCTCCCATAGACATGGTCTTTGTAGGACCCCATACATCTGAATGCACAACATCTAGTGCATTTCTGCTCACATTTCTGTCATGTGGAAATACATGCTTTGTTTGCTTTCCAAATTGGCATGCTTCACATATTTTCTGCATACCTTCAACTTTAAACTTTGGCAGCCCTGTCACAATTCCTTTAGTCTGCAACTTCATTCTCTGCACATTCACATGCCCAATTCTTTTGTGCCAAATGTCTTTGTTTGCAATAATTCCTGAACCATTTGCAAAGATCGCAGCACTCACTTTAGGCATGTTTACATTCAATGTAAACATTCTGCCCACTCTATTGCCTTTTGAAACCAACCTGCACTTGTCTTTAAAGTCTTCAACATAATAACCATCAGGGTTAAACCGAACCTGCAAACCCTCCTCAATCATCTGGCTAACTGAAACCAGATTCTTTGTTATGTTCGGAACATGAATTACATCTGTAAGGTACTTCACTTTGCCATCCTGCAGCATAGGCAATGGCACATCTCCAACATGGGCAATTGGATGAGCAGTGTTATCCCCTGTTTCCACAAAACCTGGTTTTTCAAGAATTTTCATCTCCTTGAACCACTCCCCATGACTTGTCATGTGGTTCGAAGCACCTGAATCAACGTACCATACATCATCTTTATGTGCTGCCTTAACATTTTCAAACATGGCATTAATGACATGCTGCATAACAAACAACCTTTCATTATCCTCATTGTTTCTGCTCGAAGGATGCATAGTTGTTTTACTGCAATTTTTCATTTTGAGTGTCGGCCTGCTTCTTATAACAATCTGCCTGCACATGTCCAGGCTTACCACAATAAAAGCATCCAGGTGTATCATTATACTGCCTTTGCAAATTTCCACAACCTCTTTGACTCCCCCTGCCTTTGAATTGGCCTCTTCCACCTGCGTGTTGTTGTTGTGAATTCTAGGACTGTTGTTGCTGCTGCTGCTCTGCTGGTCATAATTCTGATTACCTGTTCGGCCATCTCCTTGGCCGCGTCCACGGCCTCCTCTATCTCATCCTCTTCTTGAACTTATGTAGAAGGCTTGTGGCTCTAAATTGTTTTTGTTTTGTGAAGACTGTTGGTCTTCATCCAAGCTCCTCTCTTCTATATTTAACATAGACACCAAATCTGTGAAATTGGAAATGTTTTTCCGAGTTTTAATAGACGTCTTGAACACCTTGTATTGTGGTCTAAGACCACGAAGACAGACTTCCACCTTATCATCATCATCTATTGAAATACCAATAGATGCAAGGGATTCCACAATACCCTTGATCTTCAATGCATAGTCATTCACATACATACTCTTTTTCTCCACAGTATAAAGTTCATTCTTCAACTGTATCTTTCGTGCCTTGGTATTCGTTTCATAGAGTTTTACCAAGGTGTCCCACGCCTCCTTAGGGAACTTGGCATCCTGTATGTGCCCAATCATGGTGTCCTGTATACTCATAGAGAGCCAATACATAACTTTTCTGGCTCTTTGGTTCCAATCCTTGAAGTCTTTCACATCTGTAGTAGTTGGATTGATCTCCAGTATCTCCGGTGTCTCTTCATGCTCACCTTCTATGTAGTCCCAGTAACCCTTTCCCATCAAGAAATTTGTCAACCTGAACCTCCAAGCATGGAAGTTGTTCTTATCAAGCTTCTCAGCAACAATCTGGTTTATGCCATCATTTGACATCTTGCCAGACACACAAATTTACCAGAACAGCACTCTGGTTTATCCTGCACAAAATGCTATATTTTCTACAGCGGTACTGTACTACACTCAAATGTCACAACCAGTGGCCTCAATGTGCATGCATACACCCAATGGCAAATGTTGGACCTCCTTGTAGCACACACAATGTCTGCACAACCAATCTGCCTTCCTACAGCTCTTAAAACAGAGTTCTACAAGGAATCGATGACTTACCCCCGCAATGCTCGAAATCGCCTGCTTTCCGAAAAACAGAGGTCCTAACGCGCCCGAAATGCTTTTTTTTGCCCTAAAAATTTGGTTTGATAGGTCAATATAGTTGCCCTATAGCTTTACTCCTACGAAGAAAGCTCCTCAATCAGAAATTGTTTGCCAGTGCCTCCCGTAAAGCTCCCGACAAGGGTGTAGTCACCAACACAAATAGGGAAGAGTAGATGAAGCTCTTACTCTCGTACCGCTTCCTGTGCTTCTCTTGCTTGCAACTCAGCCCTTAGCATGAACTAGGCACTGATACCATAAAAAGATGCAGGGGAGAAGAGAGCTTGAGCTCTTGCAAGCACACACACACTCACAAAACCCTAAAAGAGAACACACAAGGTGAGAGGCTGAAAATATTCTTCTTCTTCACACAACACTCAACACACCATATACAAAGATAAGAGTACACACCATATGAAAAGGTACATACTAGGGTTTTCTATAGTGTGAACCCAACTAAATGAGCTGGCGCTATAACTATGCTAGTCTCTAGAATGGCTGTCACACGGCTTGTCATCCCACTGGCCACATATCACCCATGATCTCACCAACCATGCCAGTGGTGTAAGTGTGGGGCCTATTCCACCGCCTCACTAGATGAGCTCGATATCTCAACAATGATCAGTCAAGACACACTCTAAGTGGTGGGGCTTCTAGTAAGGAGCACACTCAAGGTGTTTAGTAACATGTATGGGTAGTATGGTTTTCAGTTCGAATCCACTTATTGTGTGTGCCTATGGTTCTAGCAATATGGATGTTAAAATTGTCTGTTGTGAGAATTTTCATCTAATCATTAGCATCATCTTTGCCACAAATAAGCATTATTTTAGATACTTCTCTAGGACTTGATGAGGCAAGTTTGACAAATATTAATTGTCAAGGTTATTACTCGAGGAGTTCAACTCAAAATATGTAAGTATACCACATGAGTTCAAATGAAGGGGTTTTTTAATTCATAATTTTAAGGTAAGTTTATAAAAATACATTTACTAAAGTGGTTTTTTTAATCAATTAAAAAAAAACATAAGTCCATAAAGAAAAAGGGGTCATTTTATTCATGAAAAATTCAGAGAGGTAAGGGGATTTTTAAATAACCCTTGAACGCATGTGATACATAGGGTTTCTCTCAGTAGTGAATCCTCTGAGGGTTATTATAGTGATGATAACATACTTATCCATGAGTTAAAAGTGTCTACCCCCCCATGGGTTATGCATCCATTTACAAAGATTAACCTTAAGTGTTTTGTGCTTGTTTCTAATATAGATGTGGTAGTGCCCTAGTTATGGAGAGATTAATCAAGACTCACACATGTAGGAACGCCCTAGGATTAAGCAAAACACACCTAGTTGGCTGCTAAATTTCATTACCACATACATTTCTCAAAAACTTGACCCCGTGGTTTTGATTTGAGGTCTTAAATGGTAATTAGAAGGGTTTTGTAATTATTTCATAAGATAGATTCATAACCAAAGTTTCCCAAGATTGCGTTTAGGACTTACTTTAGGCATTACAAGACCCTGGTTATGTCGTTTGGCCTAATGAGGGTGGTTTATCCCATTCTTCCCAATGATTATTTGTTAAGATGAAAACTCCCACATCACCATCCAAGATGGCTTTTATTCTCAACCTTTATAAACTATGGAAAAGATTGCATTTGTGGCATCACTACTTTGTTGATTGGTTCTTTGCATATCTCTTTTTTCTTAGTTCTTGAAACAAAACTATGGAATTCTTCATGGGGCTAAATATATAACAACACTACTATAGCCATGAGGATAAATATATAGGGTTGAAGTAAATTGTATGAACTTTGAATGGGGCATATCCCCAATCAAGACTTTTTTTATTAGTATTTTGCATACCTCTGTTTTCTTAATGCTTGAAACAAAGTGAGGCTAAATATATAAGGTTGAAGTAAACTATATGAACTTTCAATAGGGAACACCCCAATAAAGAGTTGAAGAAAGGATATATGCCTTTGGTGGCAGGGCACTAAGGTGGAGAAACAAATAGAATATTACTGGTGGCCACAAGTTAGTGGGCAAGTGATGAGAGACTGTATGCTTGAACTGGTCATAAAGGTGGCATGTTGTACTCTTTCATCAAGGCTAGTTACACGACATAATATATTCCATAGTGTAGAGATAATCACATTGTATCAGGGTTCGAGAAAATATAGTTTTGATTTAACATAGAACCAATGTAACAAAGAGGTACTAGATTTGATCCCTCCTCACCACACTCACCAAGTGTCTTACTTACATGTCCTTAATATAGTTCCATCTTCTCATTCAAAAAAAAAAAACTAAATCTTAAGAGAAGGAAAAACACCTCCTTCAATTTTTGAGATGAAAATAAGAAAAAAATGCTCAAAGTTTTGTTATGATTAGATGAAACTATGATGAAAATGCTTGTTCAAAATTAGAATTCATCTTTAATCCATGGTGAAAAGGATTAATATAAGATTCATGATAATTAGTATCCCAAACACTCTGTCTCTTTGTTGTGGAAGGTTGAGCTAAACCCAAAGTGCATAATCAAAGTATTCCATGCACGATGTGCTTTGAGAGTAAATTGGGGTGGTAAAAAGTTTAACTTCATTTTATATTGAAATTTCACTCAAGTAGTCAGTTTGTCACTAGTTTTTCGAAGAACATTTCACCATAATGATGCACGGTCAACCATGTTGTTGGCAACACATTTGATCTTATCCCTTTCTGAAAAGATCTCCTCAGAAAAATAATAATCCAATTGACTTAACCATGAAAGTATAAGATGAGCATCTTTTTTTCCATCAAATTTGATAAAAGAGAAAGTACGATTACTAATCTTACTGTTCTTTTTTGTTTGTTAAGCATCAAAAGTAGCCTTGATGATTTTTGTAATGCATGCATCTTCAGATTGTGGATTAGTAACTTCAGTACCTTTTAGTCATAGTTCGAGGACAAGACGCTTTTGTTGTTCATCATCTTGACGTAGTTTCTTGAGAAATTGAATGCGATCTTCAAAATTTGGTGGTGGAAATGGTGAGTTTGTAAATCCACTATCTTAGGCGTCGATATCTTTATTGGTAGTGGTGTCGTTGATGGGTTGGTTGAAATCAACACCTCAATCCATGGGTTTATGATGAGGAGGCTTGATTTGATTAAGTTAAGTGGCTCGATCTTTTCTTAGGTGCTTGGAAAAACTCTTGAAAATTTTTAGATTTTTTTGAGAAATTTTATGTAATTTTTTGAGAATTTTGAAAAATTTTGAGGCTCAAAAAGGGTATTTTCATGTAAATAAATGAGCTATGGGAGAATAAAGAAGATTTTAGGAATTTTGAATTTTTTTGAGAATTGGGAAAAATCTACAGAAGGTGAGTTGGGGGTTTGAGCAGAGAATAATTTTTTTTGAGAATTTTGAAGGGGCTTTAAGGCTTTTGTTTTTAAAAGAATAAGCTTTAAGTAATATAAAGCTTATAAGAAAGCTTTAATTCTGACCACTCTAGGAGGATGGGGGAGGCCATGCCCTTCAGGTCTCCCACCATCGTACTATTGCAATAGTACCACTCATAGCCCCACCTGCAGGTGTTTGGTGTCCAATCTCATGCTAGCGTTGGGAGATTCGCAATAGTATAGTAGCCCTAGCACATCTGGTGTGCTAGATGTAGCGAAGCCATGAAGGGTACCCACACTCCGTCGGCTAAGACCATTAGGAGCATATGACTCAACATCATTCAGACCCTCCGTGGTGGTCAATGGGAGAAGCAACAGGGAGGTTCTGACCGCATGCAAAAGTAGCGGGAAGCCTTCTTGAGACTTTGGAGGCCTTGCCCTTTCTTCACAAATAGAGGTGGTGACCCCATTTGGCACACACCACCTTTGTGGTGGTTTCGTCCCCCTGAATGAGATAGCCTTCTCCTCATAGAGCGGCTACCCGAAGGAGAAGCGTCTCTCCCCCTTATGATCACTTGTTTCCCACCCTTATATGAGGCGAGTTTGTATTTGTACTTAGCCATTTGTGGCTGTTTTCTCTTTAACTAATTGAAGGATATTTTTCCCAGAAAAAAGAAAGATTTAATTCTAAAACTTTAAAGCTTTAGTATCTAAAACTTAAAAGAAAACATTAATTGGTGCAGTTGCATAGTGCACAACTGGTTTTTCATGAAGTAATTTGGGAAAAAGAGATCACACCTTTGTTGCATTATCTAGCATGTGCCATCTTGGCTACTACGATTCGTACCTACCGAACAGTCTTCGAAAAAGAGATCGCATGTCGCTGCCGTTGAGGAGAATGTGGAGATGAAATTCAACAAGAGAGCGAGGGAAAAGCAGTTATGAGGTCTCCAGCATCGAAGAAATTCATCGGTGGAGACCAATGGAAAAGAGGGATGGAAATCAAGGAAATCACTTTGAGATTTTGGATGGTTTTTGTAAGTGGGTTTGAAATTGAACAAGTGGTTTTCCACTTTAAAAGAACTTTTGGGTAAATGGATTGTGGGTTTTTATTACCTAATGGACAAAAGCATGCCTTTCTTGTACACCATAGTCTTTCGATGCTTTGTATTTAAAAATTTACTTTCGGCCAAGCTCTTCCACTTCTTTGTCCACTAGCTCTTCACTGCTTTCAAACAATCACAATCAATCTTGGCTTTGAGCTATGGGGAGATTGATATGAACCCAAAATATTGATTGCAATAAATAAAATACTGAGAACAAATAGAACAAAGAAATAGTCAAGACACAATATTGGGTCCGATTTTTTCCCACACAAGAGTGAGCCCACGCTTTCTCTTGGTGTACTTAAATATATTTCTTGGGATAGCTTTTGGGACTCAAAATAGTGTGCTTTATAAATATGTTGACTTCTTCAAGAATAGCTTGCTTTAAAAATACATTTCTTGAGCGTGCAAGCTAGACTTATTTAAAAATACATATGAGGCTTGAATCTTATAAAAGTGTATATATCTTGAAAAATCAAATATGTATAAGGAAGCTTTCACATGTCCCAAATAATATATACACATTGCTAATAAATAGGAATGCCGTCCAGGATAAATTAATAGTGCTTATTGTCACAAAATCGAATATTATTTTTCGACATTCAAAATTAGTCATCTCAAGATATTTTTGATCAATACCAGTTTGCCTCCATTATCCGGTCCAATGATTTGCACTTGAATAAACTAAGCCAATTAACTTATAAATTAATTGATTAAAAATAAACAACCATATGAAACTTCATATCATCAAGATGGTGTAACCAATACTCCCATGTATGTACGGATTCACTCACTACAATCGCCCGTATTTAAGGTATCCCAGTGTAAACCTGTTTAGGAGAATTCATAAAAGTGGAAAACATGGGAAAATATATTACATGGATTAACTTTAATCCATAAATAGAAAACATGGGAATATAGAATCCATGGAAACACTCTTTTATCACCAGGTTCACGAAATATAGTCTTTCACACTCTGGGCGACTTACATGACTTATATTCCATAGTGTAGACACGAGCACATGCTAAAATGTTAAAGCACTTCACATTTACAAGAACAAAAAGACATGGAGTTGGATAGTAAACCTATTAGCTAGCCATAAATAGATAAACTAGAATTCAAAAACAACGAGGCACATTGTCAAGTAAAAAGTCTTACAAAAAGCTCAAACTTAAAGAGGATGTTCAAACTATCCCACTTCTTTAAAAATCCCATCAAGGTACATGTTACTTGCCTATGTATACTTTTACTAGTATATTATCCAAATTTTTAGTCAATTAAGATTCTCTAAGGAAGATTGGTCAACACTATGAGAACTAAATATGCCAACCATCCCTCCACAAAAAAAAAAATGATTCCATGAGACTTGTGCCATTTTGGCGGCTTATTCTACTTATGAGATATGAATGTAGACTTAGTTCAATACACACGACCAAGAAACCTTACTAGGAGATAAGTAATAGAAAGTTTAATAAAGAGGGATGTTCTCATTTATAAAATAGGTTGATTTTTTTTTTCAATTGTTAAAATTGACTACCTACGATGCATGCCTATCTTTTATTCTAACTCATTCAAGATTCTTTTTCAAGCAATTGGAAATACCTTAATATTTCCATCTTACAAAATGATAAAGCAATGAGACAACTACGTATTCAAACTTTTGAGCCATTGGATTGTGCACAATGAGAGTCCATTGACATTACGATTTTTTTTTTTTGGTTAAGCCTTGCCTTTCGTAGTTGGTAAGGACTCTACTATCACAATAATAGAATTTGCCTATTAATAATGCGTCTCGACAAGCTATGGATTAAAAAACACCTTCTTAAAAACCTGTGCACAAGACTTCTGAACAGAAGGGACATTTCTTTTTTATCAAAGTACACAAATTATTACTTTTTCAAACAGGTGTACACTTGCAAGTCTCCAAAGATTCTTGTATAACAGATAATAAAATCAGAGACGACGAATTCCTACGAGAATGCCATTTCAAAACATCGGGGGGTGGCCGAAGAAAAAATGAAATTTGAGCAAATTTCATCCCTATATAAGTACCGTCACTTTGTGATTGGAAAATGCATCACAACCAATTGCCTTCTATCTGTACTTCGCTTTTAGGAGACTTGAAAGGAACCTCATAATACAGCATGGAGAAGCTTGGTCTTGCATCCGTGTTGAGCTGTACGCTTGTCCTCCTTGTAGTCACTTCAAAAGCCTCCGCACAGCTCAACTCTAGTTTCTACGACACGTCCTGCCCAACAGTCGCGAGTATCGTAGAGCAGGTCGTGCAACAGGCAGTGGAGCAGGAGGCCAGGATGGCAGCGTCCTTGCTGCGTCTCCACTTCCACGATTGCTTCGTAAATGTTAGTATATAGCACCTACTAAACGTTGAGAAAGCTGCTAGGCTCTAGCGCAATCATTAATCAAAGAAAGTATATCTCGATTCTCAATCACACTGTTTTCGTACTATGCAATATAGGGATGCGACGGGTCGATATTGCTGGACGATACGAACACAACGACAGGGGAGAAGACGGCCCTTCCAAACAACAACAGCCTGAGAGGCTTCGACGTGGTGGATAACATCAAGTCCGCCGTGGAGGCCGCGTGCAATGCCACCGTGTCGTGTGCTGACATCCTAGCGCTGGCAGCCAATGCGTCCGTAACCCTGGTAGATTATCTGAGTAGACTAATTAGCAGTACATGAGAAGTCTAATTTAATGAATGCGTCTACAGCTACATGTTTGAGACCGTATATACGGATGATTTGTCTACGCAGGCTGGAGGGCCTTCCTGGACGGTGCTCTTGGGAAGAAGAGATGGCACCACTGTGAACGCCAGCGCGCCCGTGCAAGACCTTCCAGCTCCCACCATGGATGTCGACACGATTAACAGCAGGTTCACGGCGGTGGGTTTGTCTACGCAGGATGTCGTTGTGCTCTCAGGTTCAAACGCAATATATTCAGTCGATCGTGACTATCATGATTGCAGCTAAGTAAAAATCCAGTTACAATATGTTAATTTGTGGCCCGTCCATTGCCGTTGCTGCAGGCGCCCATACCATTGGGCGCGCCCGCTGTACCACCTTCAGCTCGCGCCTCTACAACTTCAGCGGCACAGGCAGCCCCGACCCCACCCTCGACACCACGTACCTGGCTGCCTTGCAGAGCAGCTGCCCGCAGAGCGGCGGCGACCCTGACGCGCTCAACCCTCTAGACGTCACCACCCCAGACACCTTCGACAACCGGTACTACGCCAACCTGCAAAACAACAAGGGCTTGCTGCAGTCCGACCAAGAGCTCTACTCCACCTCCGGCTCCAGCACCATCCCGTTTGTGGACACCTATAGTAGCAGCCAGAGCACCTTCTTCAAGGCCTTCTCCCAGTCCATGATCAACATGGGGAACATCAGCCCTCTCACAGGCACCCAAGGAGAGATTCGTCTCAACTGCCGGAAAGTGAATAGTTAAGCTGCCATTCACAGGCACCAAAGGAGTGAATATATAGAAGAACCGTAACTCATCTACAGATATTAATAACGCACACGAGAGGGTGAGAGACGAGATAGTTGGACTGTATAGGCTGCTTATTGTGGGTTTGATTACATTGATGAGTGAATCGTGTTTTCACTTTCTTGTTGACTTTAAATTAATTAACGATTAAGGTTCATAAACTACTGGTTATATTAAGTTTATTCACATCTCCTTTTTGGTCTTACCTTATCGAAGACACTGAGGAATAGGGGAAATTATTTAGTCAAAGTTGTGGATCTAGGGATGGAAGTTCAGTTGTCAATTTTTTGTGTTTGAATTGGTATGATATGTTTTTAGTAACATATCACTATTTGTGTAAGCATAGTTATTATTAACAATAACAAGTCAATCACCTAGGGATGTAAGGGTGGAGATTTATTTTTGAAATTTTTTGCATTTGGAATTTTGGTATGGATATGTTTTGTCTAGCATTTATTGTTTTTGTAAGTACAATCATTGTATATGATAGAAATATTTTATTGGCATTGCAACTTGTTGAAAGAAGGAAAATTATTGGGAAACTCTCTTGTATACGTGTTTTATTTTGGTCGAGTGGATTCATGCTTAGGGTCAAAGATTCTTTTGGTAATCATCATGGGGATCTAAAAATTGTAATTATTTTACTAAATGAAGAATTTGTAGATTTAGTTTATATATGTTTTGATTAACATTTAATGTACTTTAAGGTATACTAGTGGGAGGGCCACCATGCTACTTTGTGGCACAGACTACCCACCCTTGTACACTGCTGCCATATGGCTAGAGGAGGAATAGATTGCCCACTCTTATACACTGCTGCTACATGGCTAGAGGAGGAGGAGAGGAGATGCTATGTGGAAGGAGAGAAAAAGTTGTGTTTATTATAATAGATTTACTGTACTTTGAGATATACTAGTGGGAGGTCCGCGCTTTTATTGGCATAGGCTACCCACCCTTGTACACTACTTTCACATGGCAAAAGGAGGAACAGGATGCCCACCCTTGTACACTACTATGCCACATGGCTAGAGCAGGAGAAGAGGAGATAGTTTTAGATGAGATGCTAGAGAAAGTGACATATGACATGAGAGGAAAAAAAAGAATTGAATGGTTACTGTACTTTAAGATATGCTATGTTAGTGGGAGGCCGCACTGCTATGGTATAGACTGCCCAGTGCCAACCCTTGTACACAGCTATCATGCGGCTAGAAGAGAAACAAGAGAAATGGACTGCCCACCCTTATACATTACTACCACATGGCTAGAGGAGGAGAAGAGGAGAACACAGATATCAACAAGATCATCAGCAGGTTCACGGTGGTGGGCTTGTTTACGCAGGATGTAGTTGTGCTCTTAGGTTCAAATGCAATATTTAGTCGATCGCGACTATCATGATTGTAGCTAAGTAAAAATCAAGTTACAATATGTTGATTTGTGGCCCGCCGTCCATTGCATTTTGTGTCATTGCTATAGGCGCCCATACCATTGGCCGTGTCCGCTGTACCACCTTCAGCTCGTGCCTCTACAACTTCAGCGGCATAAGCAGCCCCGACCAAGGCGAAAATTTGAAGGTTGGAGTATCCTTCCAAGGGGGTCAAAGCCTTCACAAGAAGGGTAAAAACACAATTACCCTTCAAAGGAAGGGAAGGTTTTTTTTTGGGAAATTTAGTTATACTCTCTTCTAATCTCTTCATAAAGAAAAGCCTTTCAAAAAAAAAGGACTCTCGTCAAATTCTAATCCTGGCCTCGAACCCACCCTCGATTCCACAGCCGCCAATATTTGTATTTTTGACAAATGGAGAAGTGAGACAAAGCCACCACTTGTAAGGGATAATTTTTTAAAGTGATCTCACCTTTACAGATGGCAATATGACAAAATAACCCAGCTGAAATGTATCCTAAATGTGACTATGTACCTGGCCACCTTGCAGAGCAGCTGCCCATAGAGCGGTGGCCCTGACGCACTCAACGCTCTAGACGTCACCACCGCGGACACCGACAACAGCTACTACGCCAACCTGCAAAACAACAAGGGGTTTCTTTAGTCCGCCCGACCAAGAGCTCTACTCCACCTCCGGCTCCAGCACGATGTCGTTCGTGGACACCTATAGTAACAGCCAGAGCACCTTCTTCAAGGCCTTCTCCTAGTCCATGATCAACATGGGACCTTCAGCCCTCTCACAGGCAACCAAGCAGGCAACCAAGGAGAGATTCGTCTCTACTTAGTTGGGGTGTATAGGCTGCTTATTGTGGGTTTGATTACATCGATTAGCTGCCCCTAGGTACCATGGTTCCATATCTTGATTGAACTTTAGTGAGTATCTCACATGGTATCAGAGCATGGTATCAAAGCCAGGCTTAAAGATGACACACATGATTGGACCTTACTAGGTATTTCATATGGTATCAGAGCCATGCATGGAGATGACTAAACCTTAGTGAGTATTTCACAAAGTATCAAAGCCAGACACTCCGAGCCTTCACAAGAAACTTTTAATTATTCCCTATGTAGGGAATCTCTAAATATGTAGGGAAATTTTAGGGATTTCCTACTTACATAAATGAGAGTATCCTATATAAGATACATAATTAAATTTCCTAGGTACTCAATCTTATATATCTAGGAAATATTAGTTTTTATCTTGGGAATCTCAAAGTCTAGCTAGCAATTAGAAGTCATTATCTAGGTGATTTGAAACTTCCCATATAGGGAATAATATTCCCTATATTATAGATTTGTGCACTAGAATACTTTGCTATAGAAAATGGATTTATTGTGTTGGATACACATAATTTCATTGGTAATTTATTTAATCACCTTTCTAGTTAGTACTCATGCATCCACACTATTATGTAAATTGAAACTCTCTCTCTCTCTCTCTCTCTCTCTCTCTCTCTCTCTCACACACACACACACACACACACTCATTCACTCACAAACAAAAATAAACACACCCACATGTGGACACCCACATACATGTGCACATATTAAACACAAAGTCCTCATATCATTTATGGATAAAATGTTCTCATATTCTCTAGATCTTTCCTTTTAATAAACATACAAAGAAATGGTTTTACTAATCCTAGTTTAACATCTCTCTCACTTGTGAAGTGTAAACGCGTGTTACCATTAAATGTTGAAAAAGAAATTGAATTGTTGCACCTTGATTGCAATAATGCTTTAGAATGATTCATAATGTTCATTCAATGCAAAAGAATAAGAAGTGTTGACAAGATTCGACATGAGAACAATAAGCAAGAACCTATCGATGGTGAGTTTCTTGGGGATGAGAAAAATTAGCATGAACCTGGATTGCATGGAAATTATGGTGAGTTATAAAGGAAACAAAGGCAGCTTGAGATTACATATGTGAATGTTGCGAGGACTAAGAATTTTCTTACAGAAAGTCTATTGACAACCAAGGAGTTAACCTGGATTATCAAAAATCAATGTGTAACTTGGATTATAAAACATATGTGTGGAAACTTGGTTTATAAAAGAGTAACACACAAAATTAGATTATAAAGACAATGAGGTGATAGTTGAAGTGGTAAAGGTGCTTGTCTAGGACGACGCGGAGGTCCTAGGTCCAAAACCCCACAAGAGGTGGTGCTTACAGAGGTAGATAAAAATGTTCCTATGGGTTAATGGGCACCTCTAGCAATGAAAAACAATAATCTATGGAAAGAACTTGGGCCTAAGGCTAGTTAGAAAAATAAACCTGCATTATAAGAACATCACATAAACTTGGATTATAAAATAACATCGCATAAAATTGGATAACAAGAAACCATCATATAAACTTGATTATAAAATATCCAGCATTTCCAATAATGTATAAATTGAGATTATAAAAAACCATCACTTACTTTACTTTTCCCTTACCCATGTTTAATGAACATAGTGGGAGGTTCGAAGTTAAAGAAAGCCATCACTTACTTTACTTTTCCCTTACCCATGTTTAATGAACATAGTGGGAGGTTCAAAGTTAAAGAAAGCCATTGATTTCTTTGCTCCATTAACATGTGGGCTTGCAAAAAACTAAAAACCCCTCTCAAACTAAAACGTAAAGCTAAATATTATGTCAAGTTTTGAGAGATTTCAATCTTCACTAACAGTGACATGTTGCAATGTCACCCACATTTGCCTTCTAAATTCCATAAGCACACCCATTGTTCATCCTTGTCTTGAATATTCCTAGAGGACATGGATCCAATAGTTACCTTGGGTTTCCTATCGAGCTCCTACCTACAAGTGGGGATGCCATTCTATTCTAAGTTCAAGTAGAGTGCTTAGAGAGGGAATGAAAAATGCTCAAATTTCTAAAAGGATTGAGAGAAGTAAGAAGATTGAAGATTTGGGGAATGGTGGGAAAATGTAACCAAAGTTAAAACAGGAGGATAAGAGGGTGGCATTACTAGAGGACACATCTTCAGAGGGAGATAATGAGACTTTGATGCCACTCATAGCCAAAAGGGATCATAGAACAAGGAGTCAAGAGGGAAAAGAAGCAAAGGAAGATGAGAGGATGAAGGAGGAAGAGAATCATAGGAAGAAGAAGAAGTCATCTAGGAGAAAAATTAGCCAATCTAATTTTCCTCTCGGACAAGGATCCCTTAGCTATAATCTTCGCACCGAAACTCCTTGCACTTTCCCCAAAGCTAAGAAAGGAGTCGGGGAGATTAGCAAGCACAAGAGAAGGAAAGAGAAAGAAGAAGTAGGGTGATGAGACACCTACAGCTCAAAAGGTGGACATCTATGTAGGAGATGATGTTCCAGTGGTCGATGTCATCATAGATGGGCAATCCATATCTAATGCATACATTGATGGGGGTGCTTCTATCAATGTGATGAGAGTGAGAAGACAATGAAGGATGTGGATTTGAAGCTATCCTCTGCTAATTCTCCATATCGCATTAAACTTGCAGATAACACTACGGTGAAAACCCTAGGAGTAGTAAGAGATTTGGAAGTAGATGTTTGTGGAATTTCTGTGCCTACTACTTTTTAGGTGATTCCTACCAAGCCTGATGCTGGGGCTTATCATTTGATTTTGGGAAGGCCATGGCTTCGCAAAGTGAAGGCAGTTCAAAAATGGGAGACAGGTGATCTCATTCTTCAAGGGGGCAGCAAGAAGGTACGTTGTTACAACATCAAGAGTCAGCACCAAGGAATGGTAAGAGATGAATCCTCAACTTTTGAAAGTTCACAGTCAGAGTCATCCGATGAGGAGTCAAGTGGTAGCTCAGAGATTTCCATCTCAGAAGGAGAGGTGGAACAAGTTGCATTTGGTCTTTACCTTAGAATAGACCGGGGGGATACTAAAAGAGATAGAACCTTGGAAGGAGAAGATTCTTCAACCATGATCTTGAGAGACAGTGTGGACCTCACTAGTCTTCGCCTGAACTTATTCTTGATGAGTCCATAACAGGTAATGAAAGGGAGGATTACTTGAAAATGTTAGATGGATTTCCTAATCTTTTTACAAATAGCTACTCACAAGTATGCCAAGTTACCTTAGTGGAGCACAAAATTGACCTCAAACCCCTAGCAAGCCAGTAGTGCAGCAACTCAGACAATTGGGAGTGGTGCAAGCAAAGGTGCTTAAAAGAGAGGTAACTAACTTGCTTGAAGCTGGGTTTATTTTTCCTGTAGAGAATTCAGAATGGATTTCTCCAATTGTGGTCACTCCAAAAAAAAGGTGAAAAATGGCGTGTGGACTTCCGTCCTTTAAATGCACGCACAAAGAGGGATTATTTTCCTCTACCCTTTCAAGATGAGATTTTGGATCAAGTTGTAGGCTTTCAAATCCGAATTTGTGAATAAGATCAAAGGAAAACCTCATTTGTCACCCCCTGGGCAGTGTATGCCTATAGGGTAATGCCTTTGGGCTTGACTAATGCACCAACAACTTTCCAACGATTCATGAGTCAGGTATTTGCACCCTACTTGGGAAAGTTTATAAGGGTCTTCTTGGATGTTTTTTGCATTTATTCAAGCCCCATGGATCATTTGGAAAAATTGAGGTTGGCTTTGCAAAGTGTTGATGATGCAAAAGGGTGCCTTAATCCTAGAAAATGCCGCTTAGCTCATAAAAAGGTGGTTCTCTTAGGACATGCCATCTCAGAAGAAGGCATAGAAATGGATCCTGAGAAGGTGCAAGCTCTCCCACCACCAAATAATGTAAGGAAGGTAAGAAAGATTTCGGGCAAGACAAAGTACTACTAGCGCTTTGTTGACATGTTCTCTGAGAAGATGTATCCCATAAACCTATTGATAAAGAAAAATGTTTCCTTCCAATGGGGGCCAGAACAAACTCAGTCTTTTTGTTTGCTTAAGGAATGCATGAGCCAGAGTCTGATTGTGCACCCTCCTAGGTGGGGGGAGGACTTTTATGTGAATCCAAGTGTCTCATCACATTCAGTGGGAGCTATACTCTTACAAAAGGGGAAGCAAGGATGCATGCAACCGGTGTATTATGCAAGCCGACAACTCACTAATGCCGAGGAGAGGTATGGTGAATTGGAAAAAGAAGGGTTGTCTCTTGTTTTTGCAGAAGTGAAGAAGTTTAGATCATACTTACTACCTCACCCTTTCTTCTTCCTTACGTCTCAGCCTTCTTTACAATTCTTGGTTCCCAAACCCAATCCTGTAGGTAAGTTTGCCAAGTGGCTTTGTGAGATTCATGAATTCTCTTTCAATTTTATTACAGAAAGCACCACTAGGGCCTCTCTTGCAGATTTGCTTAGGTAAGGAAGAGGAAGAAGGAACAGGGACAAAGAAAGAGGTATGTGAAGATTTGCAGACACCACCAACTGCTTTCACTATGCATTTTGATGGAGCCTTTAGCCCCTCTAGGCAATGTGGGGTTGGGGGGATAATTTTATTTGACCCAGAAGGAAAGGAGGTATGGGAAAAAGGTACGGAATTTCCAAAGGCTATGTCAAATAATGTGGCTGAGTATAATGCATTGATTTATGGATTGGAAGATTGCTTGAAGGAGGGTGTGAAGGAAGTAGAGGTTAAAGGGGACTCCTAACTAGTCATTAGGCAAATGAAAGATAATACAAAGCAAGGAGTCATAATTTGCAAGAATTTTACAAAAGGACAATGGAGTTAAAAGAAGTTTTTGAGTTTTGTAAATTTGTGCATGTTAACAGGAAAGATAATCAAAAGGCCGATGAGTTGGCTACTAAAACTTTAGCTTCTTTAAAGGTGGCTATTCTTGCATTGATGGATACAGTTTGGCCAGAGCTCCAAGATGTTCAACATTACTTGGATAAAGGCCACTCTCCTCTTGGATTGAACCCTCAGCAAATGCAAAGGCTTATGAGGAAAGCTCATCCTTACACGATTGGTGACATTCTCTACATGCAAGGTAAGGATAAGAAGTGAACTTGGAAGAATCTAAAAGGATTATGGAATTATGTCATGAATGTTTAGGTCACTTTGCCTCAGCTAGCACAACTCGTAGGATCCTCAACTCTGGGTATTACTAGCCTCGATTCAGCAAAGATGTCTATGAGTGGTGTCGAAGCTATGAAGTGTGCCATGCATATGGTCGCAACTGGACCCTTAAATCCCATTCTAGCATATGATCCATTTGAAAGGTGGGGATTAGATTTTGTGGGTCCACTTCCTGGCTCCTCACATGGAAAGTATTACATATTGGTGGTCACAGATTATGCAACGAGATGGGCAAAAGAAAAGGCCACAATCAATAATAAAGCAGGGATTGTGTCATTATTTCTTAGGGAGTACATATGTGCTTGATTCGGGTGTCCATTAGAGATTCTTACAGATGGAGGGAGATCTTTTAGGAATGAATTGATTGAATCTTTGATGCAGAAATTAAGAATAAATCATGTTATGTCAACTCCTTATTATTCTTAATGCAATGGTTTAGTGGAAAAGACTAATGGTTTGCTTTGTGAATCTTTGTCTAAGCTAGTGGATACTATGAAGCGATAGTGGGATATGCATTTACCGGAGGTCCTATGGGCTTATAAGACCACTCACAAGATCTCCTTTGGTTTCACACCTTTTCAACTAGTTTATGGAGTGGAGGCTATTTTGCCAATAGAATTGGAAATCACAAGCCTCTGCATTTACCGGAGGTCCTATGGGCTTATAAGACCACTCACAAGATCTCCTTTGGTTTCACACCTTTTCAACTAGTTTATGGAGTGGAGGCTATTTTGCCAATAGAATTGGAAATCACAAGCCTCTGCACATCTTTTGCATGCTTGAACAATGAAGAAGAAACTCATGCCCAACGCCTGATAAAACTTGAGACCTTGGATGAAAAGCGGCTTCAAGCACTTCAAAATTTAGAGGTAGCATGCGGTTTGATGGTAGTGTGGAGAAGTGGTTAGATAAAAAGCTTCTTCGACGCACTGGGAAGGCCCCTTTAGAATAAAGCAGAAGTTCAGAAACAACACCTATCTTTTGGAAGATGCAAATGGCCAGGAGGCTCCAGGACGTGTCAATGAGTATCTGCTAAAAATCTTTTACCCTAGGACACCATGGCTAGCAGAACCCCAAGACAAGCATGGGGATTTGCTGGGGGGGGAGGGGGGAAAGATGTGACATGAAAAAATAATATCTTTTATTTTTAACTTTGTATATAGTTTGGTGGCTTTGCAATGGTAATAAGGTGGAAGCTTGTCCAAGAAGATTGCATCGGGCCCAGGTGGAAGCTTGTCCAAGAAGATTGCATCGGGCCCGTAATCAAATGACATCATGGTGGTGGATTGGCGGCTACCATGACGGCGTCTCTCATCAATATTTTGCATTTCCTAAAGTTTGTGTAATGTGTGGATGTGCTCATTTTGTAAATACCAAGTATATTCTATAAATGCTTTGGTACAGTTGTATAGGTGAGTGATGTGGAAAATAAGAGTGGGCCTAAATGTATGCATGGCTCACCTTTGTAATATTTAAATGCTATTTGCCACAATCTAGCATGTGGAAGGCATGTGGAGAAGTATGTGTAGGTGCATAATTAGGAAAGGTTCTTCTAGAAATCCTACATGGATGAGGAGCCTTTTGAAATTTGTAAAGTGAAAATTCCACATAGGTGCCAACTTGTCTACAACCTTGTCTCATGCAAGTATCTTTAGTCAAAGATCTCCAAATTAAAAATTAGAAAAAGGACTTTGCCTAAAGAGACATTTCATGTGACCTCCTCATAGGTGTCATGAGAGGTGGAAGGATTCTACAATCGTAACTTGTAAGAGGGGGTCACTTTTCCATCTATAAAAGGAGCCCTCCTCTCCCTTTCAAATCAATGAGTGAAGCCTCTACTACTACAGAGCTTTTGAGCATTCTTGTGTCATTGTCACTCTCCCAATTCTCTTAATCCTCTTCCTAAGATACTCTCTTTGCAGATGTAGGCTTACTTAGCATTAGCTCCCAAGGCCTTACCCTAAGATTGGAACTCTTGGATGATCCAAACTAAGGGAGATAAGGAGTTATTATCTCGATGGGCCTATGACTTCTCAAGGTAGCCCTTGCCTTATTGCCGCCCTCCTTTGGAGGTACCAATGGTTTTAGTGGTAATGAGCATGTGGAAAGGCTTTGGGAACCATGGGTAGATTTGCATCATCCACTGCGCAATGTTAACCCTTACGCTCTAGTTTGTATCATGAATGAGATGAAAGGCAAAGAGGAATGCAGTTTAATCCCTACTTTCTATTGGTAATTACTCTTTTCTTGGGTGATCTTATCTAAAATTGTTTATACGGTTAGAAATCTCTTTCAATACTCTTTTCATATGTGTAATCATTTATTATTTAAATTATTTGTAACTTATTTCTACTACCATTTACTTCCTAATGTTGCGTCCAGATCGCCCAATACGTCCAAATGCGCCATATCAATACACCCCTTTCACCTCTATTCACGTAGTGCTAAGCTGAAAGATTTTCTTCCAGTAGAGACTTGCCCTTGCTTTTGGGGCTGATCGGTTAGCCCCAAAATTAATGCATTTGGGGCTGATCAGCTAGCCCAAATTAATGCTTCCCCTGAGCCATTTCTATTTCCATCTATGGATTACAACTTCACTTTCGATGTCTATATCTTTGTTTTACTCTAGGGAGATAGGAAGTGAGATTGTCTCTTTTCCTCATTTAGTACCAAAATCTCTTCTTCCTTCTTCAACACATGATCTTAAGAAGTAACCAAAATAAACCCCCAATTTTGTGTCACACTATGATAGTGTAGAGACAAAGAAGAGAGAAATAATCAAGACCTAGGAAGGCATAGGGATATTATCATAGGTGCATGCTCTGGGATTTGATAATGTAGATAGAAAGAAGAGAGAAATAATTGAGAGCTTGAGAAGGTCTACAAATGTGCTTAGAGGATGTGTTGAGAGGATGAGGATAGAAAGAGTGGAGAGCTTGAGAGATGGGGCTAGGTAGAAATCATGAGGAGGTTAAGAGGAGTATATGAGGTCAAAAGGAGAGAAGATGGGGTTGAAGGGAGGATCATTGGAGGGTTATAGCATACTTATAATGAATTTTTAACTTAGCACATAAGTGGGTCATGAGATCTCCTGTAAATCCTGGTCCGTTATCTGAGAGAATGTTATGTGCACATTATATGTGCATATACTAGGAGGCTAACCCACATTAGGCTTGTGAGCATGGGAGCATGGGAACAAGCTCTAGTGGAGCATGTGTTAGGACTAACCTTAAGGGTTAAGGTTAAGGTCAGGCATCCAAGGGTCACACATGGGAAATGGAGAGTCAAGAGTCACATGAGGGCCCTCCTATATAATAGGGGCATGGGGCACACTCAAGGGATGTTCTCTTGTGTAGAGGATTGTATCTACATTCTTGCCATTTCACTATAGAGCTGAGTGCTATTGTATTGGAGTCATACCTCTTGGTGGTATGGGACACCAAGGTTAAGGTATGTGGTAATCCATTATATTTCATGTGTGCACACGGGGGTGGTTGGGTGTGGTGGAGTTTATGCCTGACTTATGCATGTTTATGCATGCTAATTATCTAGAGAGATCTTAGGGTTTTAACAGTGGTATCAGAGCTATCTCTAGTTAATTGTTGTTGTTTCTACTTTCTTATTCCATTTTTGGCATTTTTTAAAAAGTAAATTTTTATATTTACTAAATAAAATGTTATTTTATTGGTTTATTTTGGTGATTTTGCATGTGGATTGTCGATATGGTGATTGGAATGCATGTTACTACTACTCAATGGACGAATCGACATTGCGGGGGAATTCTGTGAGTTTAATGCTATTTTTCCTATTTTTTATGGTTTAAAATAAGCATTAATGGAAATTTTTACCAAACACCACATATTTTATTGTGGATATTTTTGGTAGAATGGATTCCCTAAATTTCTAGAATTTTTTAAAAAAAATCCTAATTTTTTAGAAACTTTTTGAGCATTTTTATGGTTAAAAATGTATTTTTAATGCATTTTGTGGATTTTGGACGAGTATGTTTTCGATTTTCTGCCAGTTTTTTGCTGAAAAGCAGTGTGGGGTAGTCAATTGATGCATTGGGTTCTCTCCCGTGTGCGTGAAGTTCTTCTCTTCCCCAAAATCTGAATTTTTATCTTCTATTTCTCTCTCGTGCGTGTGAACATATTTTAATAGAATAATTTAATTAAATATTAATAATAATTAAACTTAATTATGATTAATACATGATTAATTAGATCTTAATCATCCATCTCTAACAGAGAAGAGAAGGAGAGGATAGAGAGAGAAAGTATTGGAGAAGGTGGAGAGAAGAGAAAAGAGAGGAGAGCTTCATTATCTCTCCATCTTGGATTTCGGTGCACAGCTCGGGGGGGAGGGAGGGCCTGCACAGCAGCAGCCGCCAGCGAAAAAAATACCCCCCAATAAAAATTTTGTTTACAAAGCTTCACAATAAAAGCTTAATCAAGCTTTTTTTTAAGATTTAAAAAATTAATATATTTGAAATAGATTTCTTTTTTCCTAATTCTCAAATGGAAAGAAGCTTGGAAAAGGAGAAAAAATCTGGAAAAAATATATTATTTCTCTGAAGATTTTATTCTTTCTTCTAGAATATTTTTTCCTTAAACCTTCTGGCTTTCCGCATTCTCGAAAAATCTTTTGACCTTCCGAATTTCGGAAAATCTTTTGACCTTTCGAATTTCAGAAACTTTTAACCTTTCATATTCCCATTTTTTTTGTCTTTTCATTTTTCTGAAACTCTTAGCTTTCCGTATTCCGAGAAAACCATTGGATTTCTGAAATTTTTTTGACCGTTTGTATTCTAAATGCGTTCGGGGTAAATTTAAAATTTAAAAAATTATTAAAATTAGTGGAAAACTAGACAAAGGATATTTTAATTTTTTGGAATATTTGGGATTGGTGATTGGCATGTGGTATGTCCATTCGGGCACCCGTGACCATTCAAATTCTTTTAAAAATCTATTTTTACCCCAGAAAATCAAGAAATCCATTAAATTTTTTAAAATTTTCATTAGATTTGAGAATTGTCGAGTGAAATTGAAAATTTTGTGGATGATGGGATTCTCATGAGAAATTAGGAATATTCTAGAAATTATTTTTAGAGATCCTAGAAATTGGTATTTTGTTAAAATTATTTGCTAATTTTTTTTTGGAAAATTATAAGTTTGGAGTGCCATATGATGTTTTGGTGGTTTTCAAAATTAACATATTTTGAGACCCTAAAAAATTAGGGAAAATTTAAAAAAAATCATGGTAATTATTTTTCTCGAGAATTCTTATTTTCGAGGGATATTTGGTGTTATAGTACGTTTTTTATGTACTTACACTAAACAAATGCGGGTTATTCGCATATTATTAATGCGAGCATGCCTTGTATTAATAATTTATTCGTTTGTATTAATTCTAGATGATGTTTTCATAATTTTTTAGCCAATGTCTAGCCACCAAATGCTAATTGAAGCATTTTTCTTATGTGCAGTTGTTTCTAGTGAATTAATTTGCTAGAACTTTTGGTCAAGAGGGGTCAAGAGAAAGGTGAAGAAAAGTTTAATCCAGATTCATAGAGAACTCATTTACCATGGCTCATATTGACTTCTCGGTCAATGACAATGTCGATGACATGAGTGATCATCCCAACTCTAGAAGGGAAGATCTTAAGTTCCATGAAGAAGAAGAGGAGGCGCGGTAGCAAAGAGCGAACTTTTGGAGGTGACACAACGTCTCGATTCCCTCTGGATGGCTGTTGCATTTTTTTTAGCACATCATGTTTCTGTCATTCATGCATCCCGCTCGACACTCTCACTTGGTCTTGGCATGGGGGGGTGAATTGTGTAGGCAATGCAAGCTTTCACGAGCGGCCATGGCGTGGGACACCGGGCTTGGCCCATTTAAAATTAAAAAGCCTTAAACCTTAGTGGCTAGGCTTGGCCAACTTTAAAATATTATAGGCTAAAAACCTTAGCCTTAGCTTGCTAGGCTTGGCCCATTTAAAATTTAAAACTTTAAACCTTAGTCGAAGTGAATCGCTACCACACAGCACGATATAAACCGCCGCCAGCATGTATGAAGCGAAGCGCCGGTCGCCAATGCACCGACCGCTTGAAGAGAGACCTAATGTCACCATTCACTATTGCCGGCCTATGTATGCTGCAAGCAATAACAAGTGAAACGCGCCTTGCTAATAGCCTCTGCAGTCCGTCGCGTAGTGGCTGTGAAAGAGTGCAGTCCATTGCGCTGAGATTGTAGAGGAGAAGGGAGACTAGTCGCACGCTCCCTCACACATGCAAAACGAAAAAGCAAATGATCTGGATCGCAGCAACATCTGGATCGTTGGGAATTACCTTTATATCACACGTTTTTTTTATTTAAGCTTTTCTTTTTAAAAAAAAGAGTATCATTAAAAAGAGACTTTTCCCACTTTAATTTTAGAAACCAATACCTGAGTGATGAGTAATTACCGGTTGAAATTTGGGTATTAGACCACAAAAACTGCACTTCCCTCTCTTCGCATGAAACCTCAATTTTCACATAGCCTCTTGCCTTTCATCTCCTTCATGATTCAAGCTAGAGGGTAAGGGTAAACATTGCTCGGCGGACAATCATAAAGATTAACCTATGGTCCCCAAAGTCTTTCCACATGCTCATTATTGCTAAAACCATTGGTACCTCGAAAGGAGGGCGGCAATAAGGCAAGGGCTACCTTAAAAGGAGGGCGGCAATAAGGCAAGGGCTAGCTTGAAAGGAGGACGGCAATAAGGCGAGGGCTACCTTGAGAACTCACAGGCCCACCAAGATAATAACTCCTTATCCCACTTATCATGAATCATCAAAGAGGTCCAAAATTGGGTTAAGCATGAGGAGCTAATGCTAAATAAGATATTCACATGTAAAGAGAGTGTTTGAATAAGGGTTTGAAAGATAAGAGAATGGCAATGACACAAAATTCTTAATTGAGGAGGCTTCATTCATTTATTTGAAAGGGAGAGGAGGGCTCCTTTTATAGGTGGAGAATCACCCTCTCTTCCATTGTTACAAATTACAACATAAAAATCTTCAACCCTTCAGTGTCATAAGGGTAGATGTCACCATCAATTGTCCTCTTAGGCTAAGTCTTCTATTGATTATTAAATTGAAGACTTTTTGACTTTGAAAGTGTGATGAGATAATAGCCAAGTGTAAGTGGCATGTAGGTGGAGATCCCACTTACACATGGCGGAATTCTCCTCTTCCATGTAGGCATTCTAGAAGAATCTTTCCCAATTATGCACCTACACACACTCCTCCACATGCCTTCCACACTCCCCAACTTGTAGCCTTATGGTGAATACTATATTAATGATACAATTAAAATCCAGGTGAGCATGAAGGCCCACTTTTATTTTCCACATCACTAGCCTATCTACCATACCAAAATATTTATCAAGCATACTTGTGGCATTTACAATGTGTGCACCCTAAATCAAGTAAAACTATTATATTTGAAGATAGAATGCTGTTATCAGGATAGCCGCCAAGTCTCCGCATCGCCATGCCGTTATTCCATTGTGGGCGCCGCAATCTTCTTGGACAAGCTTCCACCTTATTACCATCAAAATATGTACAAAATTGAAAATAAAAGATATCAATTTTTCATGTCACAGTACTACATAACATTCATTGATGACCACACGAGAAAAGTGTGGGTGTATTTCATGAAGGAGAAGAGTAAAGTGTTCACTCATTTTCATAATTTCAGAGTGATGGGCTGAAAAATAGACAAGAAAGCATGTGAAGTGCCTAAGGTTAGATGGAGAGGTAGAATACTTCTCCAATGAGTTCTCTGAATTCTTACGAAAGAATGGCATTCAGAGACAATTTACATGTAAATACACTCCGCAGCAAAATGGACCTACTAAGTGCAAAAATACACATTGTAGAGATAGCACAAGCATTGATGAAAGAGAAGTGCATTACGTATATATGACCTCTTTGGTGAAGCATGTGGAACCTACATGCTATACAGAAGCTATTGGGAAGCATGTATGGGAGAAGGCAATGGATGTTGAGATGGACGCATTGGTTCATATAATGAAACATGGGATTTGGTTGCATTACCACAAAACAAAAATGTCATTGGTTGCAAATGGGTTTACAAAGCTAAATGCAAGTCAGATGGTTCCATTGAATGTCATAAAGCGAGATTGGTACCTAAGGGTTATGCACAAACCCAAGGCTTGGACTATGATGAAACATTTAGTCTAGTGGCAAAGATGGGAACAGTGAGAGCAGTCATTGCTATGGCTGCAGCAAATGGTTGGGAAATGCATCAAATGGATGTGAAAAATGCATTTCTAAATGGTGATCTATAAGAAGAAGTTTATATGGCACAGCCAGAAGGATATGTACATCCAAGATATCCCACTCATGTATGTAGATTAAAGAAAGCATTATATGGTTTGAAGCAAGCACCTCGTGCTTGGAGTGATAAGATGAGCCGATATCTTATATCCCTTGGTTTTCAGGTTTCTATTGTAGATTCTTCACTCTATGTGAAGAAAACAGATCATGGGATTGTCTTACTTGTCATCTATGTGGATGACTTGATTATCAGAGGAGATCATGCTACAGATGTTATGCATGTCGAGAAGGCATTGAGTGGGTAGTTTGACATGAAAGACTTGGGTGAATTGAGATACTTTCTTGGAATTGAAGTGATCAAAGACCATGCAGGTACATGGTTAGTGCAACGCTAATATACATTGGATATGTTGGCAAAATATGGGATGACAGGGTGTAAGCCAATGAGTATACCTTTGGAGCAGAATGTGAAGTTGAGGGCTGATTTTGGTGAAGAGTTGGATGATCCATCTATGTATAGAAAGATGGTTGTTGGTAGTCTTATCTACATGACTATCACACGCCCGGATCTCAGTTATGCTGTGGGGCTAGAAAGCCAATTTATGCAGAGCCCAAGAAAACCTCATTTGGATGCAGTGAGACGCATTATGCGATATATAAAGACCACTGCACATTATGGTCTTCTTTATGAGCATGGTAAAGGCTTGGATATACATGGCTACATAGATGCAGATTGGGCAGGTAGCTCGTATGACAGGAGGTCTACTAGTGGTTATGCCTTTACACTTGGAAGTACCGTGGTGAGTTGGAGTAGCAAGAAGCAACCTACTGTTGCTTTATGCAGTACAGAGGCTGAATACAAGGGTGCAGCCATTGCTACATGTGAAGGAGTATGGTTAAAGGGTCTCTTGGCTGATTTGGGTGAGCCTATTGATGGCAAGGTTGTCATTCATTGTGACAACATGAGCAGTATACAGTTGGCCAAGAATCCAGTTTTTCATGCGCAGACCAAACACATAGAGGTCCATTATCACTTTGTCAGAGAGAAAGTGCTGGATGGTACAGTGGATATATAGTATGTGAAGACTGAAGGACATTGTTGCATGATGAGTGAAGATCAATGCAAGGATGCAACAAAAAAGACACTTAGGGATCTTGTAAAGAGTTCCAAGTTGTAGATGAATGTGGGAGTGGGCTTGACAATAATCCCACATGGGAACTTTTGGGAGTTTTAGAGTTTTTGTATAAAAAGTGGCTCATTTGAGAGCTTAGGGAGACATTGGGCAAACTCATGTTTGAGCTCTCTTGAGACTAGCTCTCCCTCTTTTCCCATAGAGGTGCAAGCTCTTCTCTCTCCCCATCTACATTGTTGTAAGTTCTATTCTTTTGTTAATTCAATGCAATGAGTTGATATTTGTCTCTCTTCTCATGTCAATTCTCTAGTGTGCATGTTTCGTATTGATAGCTGCAAGATTTGTGTGCATGCTAGGGAAATGAGTATTTGAGAATGAAGAATGCTTTGATCTTGTGCATGCAATAGCTAAGCTTTCTTCTTGTTTGGATGCATGGATGAGTAGAATGTGGAGTTGAGTGAGCAATAGCAAGATTGAGCTTGTGTGTATGTTAAGTCTATGTCAATAGCAGTAGTATTCCTAGCATTCTCTCCATCAAATGGATAAGCTTTTGTGCACCGGTACGGGTTAGCTCCGAAAGGGATGCAAATCCCACTGGATTGAGCTAAGTGTGGATCATACTACTCTTGCTACAAGTGAGACAGTTTTTCGTCTCTCCATTGGCACCACTGCCGAGGAAAAGACTCAAAACCGGTTGAGAAGCTTGCATTACTATCACTAATTCTTTTTGTTTATTGCAATGCTTTCATTCATGTTTATGCTTTCCATGGTTGTTTTCATTGTTGTGTTCATGTTTTGTTCATAGATTAGAGTTAGAAAAATTAGTTTTAAAGTGCTTTTTATTTACTATTTTGTATGAAGAGAAGCATAGGATTAGTGTAAAGTTAGTGTAGCATAGATTAGTGAAAGAATAGACATTAGTTTAAGAAGATTTTAGTTAGTTTTGAATTTCTATGCTTTTTGTTAATTAGTGATTAATTAGTGTAGTTAAGTTAAAGATAGATTAATTAGTTAGTAGAGAGAATAGATTAGTGATTAGTGCAGGTAAGAAGCTCATTGTTTAGAACATAGAGTAGCTTAGATTAATTAGAGAGCGAGGCACCTCACCCGCACAGCAGCAAGGTGAGGTGGCCGCAAGAAGGCAAAGGGCCAAGAGGATTCATGCTTTTTACCTTCGATATCACACCTAGTACTCCCAAAGACACTTTTGCGGCATTGAGCTCCTCTGAATCGACCTATGTTAACTCAATCACTTTGGCATAACCTTGCTTTCTTGTGGCATGAATGACAAGAGTCAAGCCCGTCACATACTCGTGGACAGCACCACCTTTCTGAAAAAAGGAGCTACCGTGTGCCCCTGTGCTCAGGAGACCGCCGATGCTAACACCTTCCCAATAGGGAGTGTATGGTAGAGCAAGGCCTGCTGCTCCAATGCCATCGATCAACTGTCGGAGCTCCACACCGCTGTCTGCTAACACAGTCATCTCCTCCTTGTCGATTACAAGGTTTTGGTTGTAATCCCTGGTACTGATCACCAGCCCATCATTGTCGCCCGGACAAATAAGCTTTCGTATACTGTGTGCCCACCTAGACACAACCTGAGTGGCCAAAGGCGGGGCAGCTGTGGAGGCGCTTGGCCGCTGAAGAGAAAGCGAAAAAGAGAAGGCGAGGTGGAGGAGGAGCGGCGAAGGCGAAGCCAAGCTGGAACTGCGAGGAGAGAAGGCAAAGGGACTGCGAGGTGAGAAGGCGAAGGTGAGGCTGCAGAGAGAGCGAGGAGGAGATAAGGTACCCGCGGTGCAGAGAGAGAGCGAGGATGAGATAAGGTACCCGCGGCGCAGAGAGATTCGAGGTGATAAGGTTAGTGATATTTTTATTTATTTATTTATTTATTGTTAATTTCTTTGTTAATTGAAAATAATAATAATAATAATAATAAACCATAAAATAATAATTTTTTTAAAAAAAAGAAAAAAAAGGAGAGAAAAGAAAAAAAAGGAGAGAAAAGAAAAAAAAAGAAAAAAGCAAAAAAGGAGAGGAAAGAAAAAAAGAGAGAAAAGCAAAAAAGAGAGGAAAGGAAAAAAAATTAAAAAAAACAATTTTTGTGTTTTTATTTTGAGTCCATTTTTCATTTTTTAAATTTCTGTAAAATTTTGCATAGTTAAAGTAGCTTGCACTTTTTTTAAAATTTTTGTAATTTTGTGCATGATTAGTATTTTTTAGCGTGATTCATATTTTTTGTAATTAGGAAAAAAGAAAAAAAAGTAAAAAAAAAAATCGTTCATTAAAAAAAATCAAAAAATAAAAAAAATAAAACAAAAGAGGTTAGATAGTTACACACATACTCATTTTAGTTGCATTTAGTGGTTAGGAAGGGTAAAATATATATATATATATATATATATACATATATATATATATATATATATATATAAACATAAAAAACCAAAAAAATTTGACCTTATGCACTTGCGGTCGGGACGTCTTATAGATTCTGCCATAGGGCCTAGGGCACCTTCTAGAGTACCTACGCAGGAAAGTGGGACCCAATCGGTAAGAAATTTGGCAGATATTGCTGAAACCCTTTTCGAATCCCAATCTGATACCCTTTCCTCCAGAACAACTAGCTCATTGTCCATGGACAATCTAGGGCCGTCAAATAGTCATCCCTTAGCCCCAAATAGAACATCCACAAGATCTTTTAATCCATTTGAAGCCGACACCATGGGGTTAACACTCAATGTGAGACTCCAATATGTCTACACGAATGCTCAAGGAGCTGAGATCTTTAGGGATCCACAACAACGGTATCTTGTTAAGATCGCAGACATTTTCTCAGAACTTGATAGAGCACCTCTAGTCAATGACCAGGGTAACATGTACATGGGAGGAGAGGGTATTCGCTAAACGAAGTCACCTACCATCCAGAGAATGTAGACAAATTAGGGGAGCTCTCTAAAACCGAGTTCTTAGACTTATCGAAGCTTTCCAGAGCAAGGGAGTCTAGAGATGATTGGCTCATTGAGCCGGACATGCCAAGACCATCCAATGCCCAGTCCTCAAAGCCATCCATAGATGATTTACTTCTTGTAGATCTAAAGTTGGAAAGGGATAGGAAAGGCAAGAGCAAAATGGATCAGGGGGCTGAGAACCAATGGGAGTTTGTACGATAAATTCCAGTAACAAAGGTCTTACAGGATGACCCACTTCAAGAGGTCTATAAGGACTCTTTAGAGGGATATTATGCCACAACTAGATTGCCAGAGCTAGATCTCCCTCTAGCACTGGTGGTGGTAGTTGAGAAGCTTGCAAGACACATGAACCGAATCATTGATAAATGGGCCAATGAATACCGAACCTTAGATTGGAAGGAGATTCGAGAGCTCACGTGGAAAGGACAACCATTATTCATGGAAGTGTTCTCAACAAATACAGCTAAACCAGGAGAGACAACCTTTCTTGGAGAAACTATTGCTCCTCCCCTACGAGAGTTCACTAGAGAGGGACCCTCAACATCAAAGTGGACCACTGCTAGTAGCCCAACTCTAGCACCAAGATATTGTCCTACACCAAAAGTGCGACCACTACAGGTCACACCACAACAACATTTCTCTCACTATGACAATCGGAGGGTAGGTGAGCCAACTCGGCCTCCCATAAATGCACCTCCTGAAATGCGGGTGACAAGATCTTTGGAGGGGATTGGTGAGGCTGGTAATAGGGGACCCACACCAATTTGGGATGCATTTGGACCATCTTACCAAAGAGAGGAACAATTCCCACGGAGAGTGAGAGGCCGTAGGCCCTATGATGAATATTCAAGACAAGTAAGGCCATCAACTCTTTAGAAACTGGTAAAGAAGTATGAAGGGTCGGGAGATCCATATGACCATGTAGCAGCATTTAGGCAAGCAGTTCGAGCTGAGCAAGTGGCTGACAAGCATATTCAAATTGAAGGATTTGGACTCACTCTTGAGGGAAAGGCCCTTGCTTGGTTTCAGGCACTAGAGGCTTCAGACAAATCTTCTTTACGAGTTTTGAAAGAGAGATTCATTGCTGCTTTTTCCTTGATGGGGATTCAGCATGACACGGTAGCAAACATCTACTCTTTCAAGCAAGGTGAGAATGAGAGTGTTAGAGACTGTGTAAATAGAATGAAGCAGTACATTAATCGTTGCCCAGAAGATGAGAAGCTCGCCCAGAGTCGATTAATTTCTCTCTTCTTAAAAGGACTCAAAAATTCAACACTCCATACACATCTCTATGCAAAGAAGCATACAAATTTCAATGAGTGTTGCCATGATGCTATGGATTTCACAGATAACTTCAAATTTCAAGATGGTTCTGGCCCTGAGGTGAAACCTAGAGATCAGTGGGGTGATTACCAAAGTTCAGGGTCTAGCGCGCTAGTAAATCCAGACCACATAGCTAACCTAGTATTAAGGAGATTGGGACAAACCTATCGCCCACCCATGCAGCCACAACAGCAGCAGCAGCAGCGAATGAGGAGTGTACTACCTACAGGTCCTCATCTTTGTGGAGCATGTGGCGGTAACCATAAAACTGAAGAATGTAATACCTTTTCTCCTCTAGTCACAAACCAACCCACAAAAAAGTGGTGCCAAGCCTGTGCTTGGAACTTTACCCATACCACACAGGAATGTACTCGCATTGCAAGAATGAGACAGGAATGTGAGCAGCCAAGGAGTGGAGTGACTCCACAAATGTATCAACAGTATACTAATTTTGAACGTAAGCCACCGATGGCACAAGAGCAAGCATGACCTGTTCTTGGTGCTCAACCTCCTGCTCCTGGGACTGCTCCTGTGAGGGTTGTTGACTACGACAATTCAAATATGTGTAGAGACTTGGTAAATCCAGGCTATGTGGAGGAGGAATATGCATCATATTCATCCCCAAGGAAAATCTCTTTGAAAGTCCCGCATGCGCAAGCCAAGCACTGGACACTCAACCTAGGACTCCAGGCCCCTCAGGTCAATGGCAGCAAAGGAAAGTAGAAGCCAAACTAATGGGCCCCTGTTATGAGTGCGGAGAACCCCATTGGGCTCGTGATTGTCCACATCGCTCAAGGCAAACAGCTCGATCCAATACAACAGTACCACAGTTTCCACCAATTGAAAGATATTGTCTAGGGTGTTGTGTAGAACACTTCCCAAAGGATTGTTTGCTGAAACCACATGAGGAAGGCACCTCTCAACCAAAGGTCTCACTCAACCTTGTAGGGGCAGTTCTATCACCACCTTCATCTGAGAATGAGGATGTCGTGCCACTTAGAGTCATGACCAGATCACAGACACGAAATGCCGAAATGCAAACTGATGAGAAACCTCGAACTAGGGATGCAAAGGCAAATCTAGTGAACAAGACCCTACAATCCAATAGAAAAAAGACCACTAGGAGGAAAAAAAACCGCAACAAGCAAACTAAAAGTGCATCCACTAATTCTCAAGAAGCCTCTAAACAAAACATGAGGGATCAAACTTTTACATCCCAAGAAGTGCATGAGGAGCATCAACCTCAACCTGGGCCTAGTGCTAAACAAGATGAGGCTAGTACGACTGAGGATAGTTATGGGGGTTCTGTTTTTGTGGATAAGGTGAATGAGACTCTAGATGCCATCATTGATGCTCATAGAAGTCGCATTGCAGCTTTATCTGAGCTACCCAAGAAGCTTCAAGAATACCCAAACCCTCGTGAGGAGAAGATCAATCTAGCTGTACATCAGCAACTCATTAGGGAAGCTCAGTCAATACTTGAGGGACCACCACCACCTATTCCTCGGGGCCCAACCTCTCTTAAGCCAACATTAGAAACCATACCAGAAGTGTCATCAAGTCGGGAAATGAAAAGTGAGCTCATCTCACAAGCTCATAGCCAGAGGTCTGCACCAATTGACACCCCATTGAAAGAAGAAATTCTGCCACCCCCTAGCCTTGTCTTCCCATGCAATGATGAAGTTATTGATGCTAACGAGGACATGGAAAATGAGATGTGGGCAGCAGTTCACGAGAAAGTTAATGAGAACATGTCCTCTATTAGTTTACCTCCATTCTCTGAGGTGGATTTTACCAGGGGCACAGAAAACAATTCTAAACGCCCAAGCATCCAGGAGGAAGTTCAAACAATTGTTTCTCCTAGAAGTAGCATACAATGAAAACCTTACCATCATATCTGGGAGAATATGAGAACTGTTCTCAAACCTTGAGGATACCCTCCATGCATAAAAGGTTGACAAAGGAGAAGGATATGAGTATTGTGCAAGCTATTTTGTTAGCACCAGTGGCTTGTACCTTACCTTTGCTTGATTTGATAAAGCTTCGACCTGAGTTGTGGAATGATATTGCCACATGTTTCTCAAAGCAGGTATTGCTACAAAAGGGTCACCATCATTGTACTATACACCCTGAGACAAAGCATGTTATGCCAGTTCCTATCAACAAAGTAGGAAAATTTTGTGAGGACGATCAAGGAAATGCTACCCTCCCATTAAAAGTGCAAAAAGTAGCTTCAACTGCAATACTTGATAGTGGTGCAGGGGTGGGCATTGTGACAAGGTCCATTTGGGAAAAGTGGGGCAAACCAGCTATTAGGAGTACCAGGATGCGCTTGCAGCTAGCAGATGGAAGCTTAGAACATCCCCTTGGGCTGCTTGAGAACATATTGGTCACCACATGTGGGATTGAATATGAGCACACCTTTGCAGTAGTGGATTTTGGAAAACATCCAAACTATGAAGTGATATTGGGTAGACCATTCATGCGACAATTTCAAATGATTCAAGATTGGGGATACAATTATTTGTACCTCCGACATGATTCTATCATCACAAGGGTCAACCTAAGGAATCACTCATATCGTGATGTAACAAGGTCTCCAATAGATGAGTTTGACTCTGCTTCATCGGAGGGCTCAAGAGTTACATTGTCAGATGGACGAGAAGATCTGTGGATGTGCGGAGCCTCGTGTAGGGATTTCAGCACTGGGAGACTTAAGGGTAATCGAAGTGTATCAGATGAGGCATACACTCCACAACCCTTCCCTGAGCATTTAATTGATCCACTAGAATGGAGTCATGTCCTTGCAACATTATCGACATGTGCTTTACCTAAGCCAATTCAATTTTGTGACTCATATGGATATGATATTATTCCTATACGAATGGTACAACCACGTGACCTTCTAGATGATTTCTACTATAGGAATGCATCCACAACAGCTCTGCATGTCGAGGAAGTCTCAGTGGAGGATTTAACACTCGAATCTGCTAATGATGCTGATAAGGAAGACGGATGGGACTCTGATTTTGATAATAATGTGATAATCCCTGAGGAAGAGTTAGGAAAGGCATGCCTACTCTTGAGAGGAAGGGAGGTTCAAGTAGAGATCCCTCGAAGCCGACCCAAACGTAAATGCTGTAAGAGCCATAAAAGAATCCGTAAACAAGATGAGAGGGAACAACGTGAGAGACTACAAAAAGAAAAGGAGGAGTCTAAGAGTGAACACTCTCGACCACCACCTCACTTCTCAGGAAAGAACGGATATCTATACTATGTCCAAGCACAAGATAGTATCAAAGACCAAGTAAAACGATCAGATGGATTCCACGCAGGAGAAAAGCTAAAAACTGTTAGCAAAAATCGTAAAAAAATGAAGAAACAAAAACCAAAACTCAAGTCTAAAACCGATTCAAAAGAGAGTGTCGGAAGTGCAAAGACAACGGTTGAACAAAAAAATCCGATGCAAGATGGCAAAGGAAAGCTCAAAACTGCATGGTCTTCAATGAGTGAAGACTCAAGTGGACAAGAACAAGGTCTCAATGTTCCCCCCAACTTCACACAGTACACTCTTCAAGATCGGAAGATTGTTCTTCAACAGCCCATGCGACAAAAACCAAGCATGCCAGGGGTTTCATATGATGGTCCAGAAGATGTAAAAAAGATTGATATTGCTAAGCGAAAAGAAGAGCCTCGCTATGTGTGGATTGCCACAGACTTGTCCTTAGATGAGGAGAAGTTATTAATTCAAACAATAAAGGAGTATCGCGATGTTTTTGTTTGGAGTTATAAAGACCTCAAAGGAGTTGATCCAATCATATGTCAGCATACAATTCCATTGCGAGAGGATGCAAAGCCTTCCAAGCAACGTCCTTATACTTACAATGAGAATTTTGCACGAAAGATAAAGGAAGAAATAGACAAGCTCTTAGAGGCAGAATTTATCTATGAGATTGAACACACTGAATGGGTCTCCCCTATTGTAGTGGTGCCCAAGAAAAATGGAAAACTTCGAGTATGTGTAAACCTCAAAAAGGTAAATGCAGCTACTGTGCGTGATCATTACCCACTTCCAATCACGGATCATGTTCTGGAACGAGTTGCAGGGAAAAAGGCATATAGTTTCTTGGATGGATTCTCCGGTTACAATCAAGTGTCAATTGATCCAAAGGATCAACACAAGACAGCCTTTGCTACTGAAGATGGCATCTTTGCCTATCGTGTTATGCCATTTGGTCTAACAAATGCACCAGCAACCTTTCAGCGGCTCATGTATTCAAGGAGTACCTTAGGCAATTTCTTGAGATCTTCATGAATGATTTATGTGTTCACTCACAAGAGCGTGATGATCATATAGAACACCTCAGACTTGTGTTTCAAAAGTGTCAACTTTATCGTATATGCTTAAATCCTGACAAGTGCAAATTCATGGTGAGACAAGGAAAAATCTTGGGCCATATTGTTTCTCGCAATGGGATTTCAACAGATATGGATAAAATTGATGTCATTGTCTCATTACCTCGGCCTATCAACCCTAAAGGGGTACAAACATTCATGGGACATTGTGGTTATTATCGTCGATTCATGGGACATTGTGGTTATTATCGTTGATTCATCTACATGTACGCTATCCTAGCCAGACCATTATATGCTCTTCTTGTAAAGTTTAATTGGACTGATGAGTGTGAGGAATCCTTTGAAAAGTTGAAGCAAGAATTAGTGACTGCACCCATCTTATGGACACCAGATTGGAACCAAATCTTTCATGTCCATATTGATGCTTCAAACTTTGCAATTGGATGTATTTTGGCTCAATCGGAAGAACATAATAAGGATTTCCCAATCTCATATGCTAGTCGACAGTTGAACAATGCTGAGAAGAATTATACCACAACAGAAAGAGAAGGATTGTCCATGATATATGCGGTGAAAAAGTTTCGCCATTACCTTTTGGCAAACAAATTCATATTTTTTGTGGACCATCAAGCATTGCTATATTTGGTGAATAAGCCTTGTGCAACCGGAAGGATTGTGAGGTGGTTTATCATCCTTCTTGAGTTTGATTTTGAAGTGGCAGTTTGAAAAGGAACAACTCATCTTAGGGCAGATCATTTGTCTCGAATCACCTCTGGCGAAGCTCCTGTGAGTGTGGATGATGATATGTTAGATTCAACACTTTTCCTTGTATAGACAGCTCCTAGATGGTCTGAATCCATCTTAGAAATTTTGACAAGTGGGCAGATACAACTAGCGGGTCCTAATGTGGACCTATGGCGACCATTCACAAGTTAATCTCAGGGAGATTATATCGTCAGGGTAATGATGGAGTGTTCAGGCTTATACCTAACCCTGACCAATATGAGGAAATCTTGGAATGGGCACATGCAGGTATCGATGGAATCCATGCATCAGCTACTACTTGTGTGCGACGTATATCTCAAGATGGGCAATGGTGGCCTACCATGCATGCAAATGCTGAAAAATTTGTTCCTAACTGTGCTTCATGTCAAATTCATCAGCCAATTCATAATGTCACATTATTCCAAATTTCAACTACACCAAGTTGGAGTAAGTATATTGTGGACTATCTTCAGCATGGTCAGACTGATCAAAAAATTCCTAAACATCGAAAGCGTGCTATTAAAGTTGAAGCGGCAAACTATATGCTACTAGAGAGCCAACTCTACAAGAGGGGCAAGGATGGCAACTTACGCATGTGTGTATGTGAAGCTGACTACTTGAAAATCTTGACTCATGCACATGCAGGTGTTGGGGGTGGACACTTTTCGGGCAATACCACAGCTAAGTTGATTAGGTGGTCTGGGCTTTGGTGGCCAACCTTACAAATGGATACCGAAGAATATGTGAAATGTTGTGAGATTGTCAAAGGACCAAACCTCCCATCACAAAGAACAATATGCTTTTGCAAAATGGGGTATTGATTTTGTCGGTCCCATTAAATCTCCAGCTCATCACACGCATGCGGAATATATTATAGTCGCAACGGACTATTTGACCAAATGGGTAGAGGCAAAGGCTACAGTCAAAAATGATGCGAGAACCACAGGCAAGTTTCTATATGAGTACGTGTTTACACGCTATGGCTTACTCATTGAAATCGTTAGTGATCAAGGTGTGCACTTTGTAAATGAGGTCATAGAGTTTTTGCTTCAAGAATTTATGGTAATTCACAAGCGTTCTGTACCCTATCATCCCTAGACCAATGGACAAGCTGAGAGTACTAACAAGATTCTCTGCACAGCACTAAAGATTGTTGAGGGACATAGGACTGATTGGGAGCAAAAGTTGCACTCAGTTCTTTGGGCATATAGGACAACCTATAAAACATCTGTGAGCACAACCCCATTTGAGCTTGCTTTTGGGCTAGATGCAATTCTTCCCATTGAATTTCTTGTACCTACTCTACGAGTAGCTAAACAATTGGATTGGACTGGTCATGAGCTTTCACAACGCGTTGATGAATTGGAAAAGCTTGATGAGACTCGCTTATTGGCGGTAATGGGGATGTATGCTGAGAAGAGGAGACAGAAGCAATGGTATGATAGAAATGTAACAACTGGCCGATTCAAAAAAGGGGACCTTGTGCTCTTGTACACACTTAAGAAGCATAAGAGAAAGCTCAAGAAACGTGGCCTAGGACCGTTTGTGATTAATGAGCTTACTCCAAGTGGTGCAGTGCATTTAGAGACACTAGAAGGTGAGCGAATGCCTAACTTCATTAATGGAAGTCATCTCAAGAAATACAATGAACCATTAACTGAAGCCATGCTTCAACAGATGCATGCTGCACAAACACGGAAAGAAGCACTTGACCTACTTAAACGTCAGGCTCAAGAAGAGGCTAAAGCTAGAGTTGCAAAAGCCAAGGAGCGTCGCAAAGCTTCTATGTTGGCCCTACCGTAGTTGGCTACTGATGAACCATATGTCGATCCATTCAATATTCAAGTGTGCCTTCATCTTCATGAGACTACCTACTTTGTCTCTGCCTTAATTGACTCTGGTGTGCAGATTATAATGTTCTCTCGTTTGACACATGGAAAGCCTTGGGATAACCAACACTTGTGCAAATTCCTGTTGACTTACGAAGCTTCTCAGGTGAAGATAACCCTATAGAGGGAAAATGTGTCATTATGATGTCCATTCAGGATCACCAGATGTCAGTGCCCTTTTATGTGGCAAGTAAGTCCAAGGCAGCCCAGTAGTAGAGGCTGTTCTCGGTCGATCGTGGTTAAATGCTACCAATTGCTCATTAGATTGGAAGAATAGACAATACAAGTTGCAAATTGATTCGGATTGCATCTTGGGATCTGCTACTCCACGAGCTTTATCGTGTCAAAAGGGTGGTGTTTCTACCTTACACAACCCACTCTCAAAATCTGCTCTTGAAGCTCCAACACAAATGATGTGGATAATTGATGAGTACTCAAGTGAGGGCCATGGCTGGCATGTTCCAACTACTCTAGTTGCTGCTCAAAGAAGGCCAGGCAAGAAGGAATTATCAATTTGGCTACCCAAAGATGCGTACAAAATGCCCAATGGTTCCTGGAGTAATGACTTTTTGCAAGAACTTCTTTTTCATCACCCTCATCCACAAAGCGCACTTGTTGTGCCCCTCCAGTAGAGTGACTGCATTCCACCACATTCTCTCTCTCTTCCTTTTGCTGTACCTGTACTCCATGAGTCTTGGAAGTGCTTGTCTCCCCCTGTGATGGAATAGATTCAATTATGGACTACCTTTTCCTTCATATAATATCAATTATCTCATCATGGAATTCTTTCTTTGCAATCCCCAAGACTTTCCCTAGTGTAAACTCCACCCTACTGTTTAGAATCCTCTCTTCTAGCACCTTTTTAAGGTCCGTTGCGGCTTCAATATCGGATTGGAGCTTGTAGAGTGGACTTTTCCCTTTACCCTTCTCCTTCTCATGCTTCATCTTTGCTGGCGCTTCTTCCATTGATACTTCCTGTGGAGGCTGGTTTTGCGGCGGAGGCATATGTGATGGCCCAGGGTCCTTCTTTCGACTACCACGGGTGACTTTTTTTGATGGCCCTCCTTCCTCATTTTCCCTCTTACGCTTTTCCTCAACCTGTGCCTTATTATTCTGGCATTTTGCAATATAGGCATGAATAGATAGAGAATCCACAGGTTCTTCCCAGCCAGTCTCAAGACGTATACAGTCTCCTGCCTCATGCAAAGCCTGCTTAGACACCTTCTTTGACGCAATTAGCTCCATTGTTGATGGCCAAAAATCTTCATTCTCATAGTCTTCATCCTTCTTAGATTCCTGTTTTGATAGTCCGGCCTTTAACCCATAGGTTGCTGCCTCAACCATAGAGATGGCATGGCTAGCAGCCATATCCTCAACCAGCTTTTTCATCTTCCTTTCCCAAAGTTTGTGCTTAACGGAAGACCAGTCTATGTAAGGTGGATTACTAGGGCCTCTCTTGCAGATTTGCTTACAAGGAAGGAGGAAGAGGAAGAAGGAATAGGAACAAAGGAAGAAGTATATGAAGATTTGGAGACACCACCAACTGCTTTCACTATGCATTTTGATGGAGCCTTTAGCCCTTCTAGGCAATGTAGGGCTGGGGGGATAGTTTTTCACAAGGAAAAGAGGTATGGGCCAGGGGTAGGGAATTTGCAAAGGCTATATCAAATAATGTGGCTAAGTACAATGCATTAATTTGGGGATTAGAAGATTGCATAAAAGATGGAATTAAAGAGGTAGAGGTTAAAGGGGATTCGCAATTGGTCATCGGACAAATGAAAGGAGAATATAAGGCAAGAAGTCCTAATCTCCAAGAATTGTATAAAAGGGCAATGGAGTTAAAAGAAGCTTTTGAGTTTTGTAAATTTGTGCATGTAACAGGAAGGATAATCAAAAGGCTGATGAATTGGCTACTAAAACCTTGGCTTCTTTCAAAGTAGCTACTCTTGCATTAATGGATACAGGTTGGCCTAAGGAAGCTTAGTCATGAGGTATGATGGCCGTGTGGAGAAAGGGCTAGATAAGAAGCTTCTTCGACGTTGGGAAGGCCCCTTCAGGATAAAGCAAAAGTTCAAAAATAACACCTATCTTCTTCTAGAGGATGCAAGTGGCCAGGAGGTTCTCGGACGTGCCAATGAGTACCGGCTAAAGATATTTTACCCTCAAGCACCATGGCCACCAAGACAAGCATGGAGGATCTGCTGGGGGGGAAAGATGTCACATGAAAAATTGATATCTTTCATTTTTAATTTTGTGCATATTTTGATGTTAATAAGGTGGAATCTTGTCTAAGAAGATTGCGGTACCCACAATGGAATATCTTTCATTTTTAATTTTGTGCATATTTTGATGTTAATAAGGTGGAATCTTGTCTAAGAAGATTGCGGTACCCACAATGGAATAACGGCATGGTGATACGATGGCTTAGCAGCTACCCTGATAACAGCATTCTATCTTCAAATATAATGGTTTTACTTGATTTAGGGTGCACACATTGTAAATGCCAGAAGTATGCTTGATAAATACTTTGGTATGGTAGATAGGCTAGTGATGTGGAAAATAAAAGTGGGCCTTCATGCTCACATGGATTTTAATTGTATTATTAATATAGTATTCACCACCATAAGGTTACAATGTGGGGAGTGTGGAAGGCATGTGGAGGAGTGTGTGTAGGTGCATAATTGGGGAAGATTCTTCTAGAATGCCTACATAGAAGAGGAGAATTCTGCCATGTGTAAGTGGGATCTCCACCTACATGCCACTTAGACTTGGCTATTATCTCATCACACTTTCAATGTCAAAAAGTCTTCAATTTAATAATCAATAGAAGACTTAGCCTAAGAGGACAATTGATGGTAACATCTACCCTTATGTCACTGAAGGGTTGAAGATTTTTATGTTGTAATTCCAAAAGGACCTGCAGTTGCAAGTATCGGAGGTACATGCCCTTCTTCCTCAACTCACACCTTCCAGGCCAAAGTTGGCGTGCTAATGGATACAAGAATGGAGCTTCCCGACCTTGCTACTTCTCCACAAAACCCCTCCTAAATCCTCGACCTTAACCACCGCGCCATCTGTCTAAACCTCATTCACCACATCATATGCATCGACGATCCCATTTCCCCTGCCACCATTTCCTACATCCTCACCAAGCTACCATTCGCGTCCATCTGTGTCCCCGTCACCCTCTTCTTTCAAGGCCAGATCTCCTTCTTCAAACCTATCGCCCTCTTCCACTTCCCCATCCACCCACTTTTGGCCAACCTCCTCAAGTGGTCTGACCTCATCAGGTGTACGCATTAGGAGAAATATGGACCCTCCATTTTGCCTATTAAGGAGTGAATAAAAAAAGATTGGCCTGACCAATGAGAGAGCTCAGATTCTAGATCCATATAACATGGATCTTTTTTTCATATCTTTGCCCAAATCTCTTAGGAAAATAAAATAATAGAGCCCATAACTTTAAAAAATAGAGAAATGTCAGATTTCATGTCATAAACTATTCTTTCATGTCAGATGTACCTTGTGATCCAATACATGGAAGTTAGAAAATCGAATTTCTTTTTTTTATGTTTAAATTTCTACTTTCCCTCCTTTTGCATTTCACTACCTTTTCACTTTTTCCTTTTTTTTTACGAAATTCAATTTTGCTATATCTTTTGCAACTCTAGTTCTTTCTTTACGAATTTTTACAGGTATGTTGTTCTCTACCATAGCTCTCTCCTCATAAAATTTCATCTCATTTGGACAAAACCTCTATGAATTATGTATGTTTTCTCACATGAACTTTCTCTTCTTTGCACCACAAATAGCTATCTTAATCTAAAGTGGCATCAAATTCTTATGAGTAATGATCATATGTTTAGGGTTTGTCTATGTTTTGTCTTGATGTAAGATAGGTTTGTTTTTGTTTTGTCTTGATGTGTTATTGTTTATTTTCATAGGATCAAGGTTATGAGCAACAAGATTGTGCAAATCAAAGCAGTAAGTTGCTGTTTATTTCGTATTATTTTAATCTTTATTTTTTGCTTATAATCTTTTCTACACCACAAATAACTATCTTGATTTTAAGTGGCATAAAATTGTGAGTAATGATCATAGGTTTAGGGTTTGTTTATGTTTTGTCTTTATGTGTTCATATTCATTTTCATAGGTTGTAAACAACAAGATTGTGTGAATCAAAGAGCAATAGGTTGCTGTTTATTTCTTGTTGTTATAATGTTTATTTGTTGCTTATAATCTTAACATAGATATTTATTAATCATGCAGTCTAACTTTGTTAATTTGTTGCTTTGTTTTTTATATCTTCAAGGAGGAGAAATAAACAGCAATAGGTTGCTGTTTATTTCTTGTTGTTATAATGTTTATTTGTTGCTTATAATCTTAACATAGATATTTATTAATCATGCAGTCTAACTTTGTTAATTTGGTGCTTTGTTTTTTATATCTTCAAGGAGAAGAAATATTAGTAATATTCACACAGTGGAGGTGTTTAATAGGAGAGATAATGAAGGTAATTAGATCCCTGATCACAATACAGTAAGTTAAATTGGATTTTAATAAGACCAAGTACTCGTGAGAGTTTCAAGGTCAAGCTCAAAGATGTAATAGACCCCAAAAAACAATGGAAAGGTAGAATTATAGAGTTTAGGAGATGCACCAATGGTACAATAACAGAGGCTTTCATTCAGCATGTTTATATACACAAATAGATTTGAGTGCATCATGGCAACTTTAGTGTGAGACATAAGCCTAACAGTAAGTTTATATCTATACATGCGGCCATGGTCATGGCTATAGATGCATTTTATGAAAAAATAGGATACCCCTTCCCGCATGGTGTGTCGCCTATTCTCCATCAAAAATCTTCTCCTTTGAGATCGATTATTGCTTTACAAAACCTAGTTGTGGCATGCTCTAATCTTCCTCTTACCCTTGCTATCAAGCTGTTCTCACAAGACCCCACCTCTTCTGTCTCTTCTGTCTCTTCTATCTCTTCTCCCTTCATAAGTGAACCCTCTTCTCCCTTCACAAGAAAGAAAGCTCTCTAAGCCTATGCATAGAGCTTGCAATCCTAAACTAAACCTAAACCCGCGGCACCCAAGGGTGCAATAATACATAGAGAAAAACATAAACGATTAAAAGAAGAAGAGGGCTTACCTCTTTTTTTGTGAAGCTGAAGGAGAGGATTGGTGAAAGACATAGAAAAAAAAGATCAAACAAAGTAATTAGTAGATTAAACATAAGATTAAGGAATAAAACACAAGAAATACAAAACCCTAAAATCTCTATGCATGCATTGGGAGATCTATGTATGCATTAGAAGCTTTATGCATGCATTGAGAGCTCTATGCTAAACCAAAGGGCATAAAACCCTAAAAAAATACAAAACCCTAAAAGCTCAATCATTGCATTGGGGGATCTATGCATGCATAGAGAGCTCTCAATATGCATAAAGACCCAAAAAATTCACAAAACCCTAAAATCATAAAACCCTAAAAAGGACCTAAAAACATAATAGAAAAGAGGGAGCTCTTACATCAAGAAGTGAGATTTGTGGGTTATTGACTTGAATAAGCCTACAAAATAGCAACAAAATAAAATAAAAAGTTAGAAATTATATTCCATTTTAACATATGAGAAAGCAAGAGGAGAAGTGAAACAAGAGAAGGAGAAGATCAGAAAAACAAGGTGAGTTTCTTTAATCTAATCCTAGTGCATAAATGATTGAAAGCTTATGGTTTATGTTACCCTAGCCCTAGCTTATACATAGAAAGCATAATAGAGAGATTTGATGGTGGAGAGCTCTCCATTAAAGCTCTCTATTAGCACTTCTATGTTATAGCTAGGGTTAGGGAAAAGCAAAAAGAGGGGAGAAAGCGAAAGGAAAGGGAGGGGAAGGAAAAGAAAAGCTCTCTATTAGCACTTCTATGTTATAGCTAGGGTTAGGGAAAAGCAAAAAGAGGGGAGAAAGCGAAAGGAAAGAGAGGGGAAGGAAAAGAAAAGTTCTCACAGAGACCATGGTTGAAGCTTTCCATGAAACCTTGGAAAATAAGAAGAAATGAAGCTTTCCATGAAAGCTTAGAGAAAGGAAGAAAGGAGTGAAGAATAGGAGAGGGAGAGAAGCACATACCTTGGAGAAGGAGACATGAAAGCTTAGAGAAAGGAAGAAAGGAGTGAAGAATAGGAGAGGGAGAGAGCACATACCTTGGAGAAGGAGAGGTGGAAGGAGTTGGGTGGGAGGAATTATTGCTGCATCTGTCATCTTAGCTTGTGCAACAAAGGGGAGTAGGTAGAGAAAGGAATCCTATCGACACCTTTTTAGGCAGGAGTCTCAGTTGTAGGTCATTACTTAGAAGCGAGATGTCTACCTGCCAGTTCTGGATAGCTCACGTCTTTTTATACTAATACATATTCAATTTTGGCTTGATTTTGAATGTCTAACAGTGCTCAAGTGTGAGATATTGGTTTCAAAGCATGGTTGAGAGAAACAATTCGTTGTATGTGTGATCAATGCAAGGGCCAATATATACGACAACGTCATTTAACAATTGAGCATGTCTGTACATATGGGCTTCATGAGGCATTGGCATGACCAAGTGTGGATAATGACATGGAGGAGAACCATAAGAGAGTGTTACACAACATGCCACACTATTACATGACATTGGGTAGATTGTAAAAGATGGCAAGGCTTCATAGGGAAAGCATGGCTAAGAATCATCTTTGCCAACCAATGAATGAGGTGCCTCCACCATTGCCACAAGAGGAGGAAGAGGATCTCATCATGGAAGACATGGTGAATGACTTCTTTGAATGGGAGGTCATGGATGATAGACAACAAGCTCCAATGTCACACGAAGAGCAAACCTTGCATAGAGAGGCAAGCACCCCATTGTATGAGTGATGTTTACTCTATACTACAAGCAAACTTGGAGCTATTAAACTTGCAATTAACTTATGGATGGAGTGATGCAAGTCTCACAAGTCTTCTTAAATAATATCTAATTAATATATTCTCTTAAATAAAAATTTTCTCATCTTTTATATACTCTCGTTCTAGATCTTTTAACATATAATTAAGCTTGCAAACAACTTATAGATGGAGTGATGCAAGTGTCACAAGTCTTCTTAACTAAGATCCAATTAATATATTCTCTTAATAAATAGAAAATGTCTCATGTTTTATATACTCTCCTTGTAGATATTTTAATATATGATTTCTTATGTTATGTTGTAGGGATCTCAAGAAGAGTTTCCCTCCTTAAAATATATGTTTGGACTCAAGAGACAGGTCTTGTAAAGTTTTCTCAATGCTATGTATGGATTATACAAAAATACACACATGTCCTAATGATTGCATGCTATTTAGAGGGATTAATAAAGATGCAACACAATGTCTACAATGTGGAGAGAGCCGCTTATAGAGATTATTTGCAAGGAGACAAAATTTCCCAAAAGGTGTTGAGACACTTTTCTATGATTCCTTGCATCCACCAACACATGTTTAAATGTAAGGGGTTTGCAAAATTCAAGACATGGCATCAAACTCATCACTCAATTGATGGTATCATGAGGATCATAGCTGATTCACTAGCATGGCAAGATGTGGAGCATCAATTGTCATAGTTTAAAGATAAGCCCCATCACTTATGTCTTGGATTGGGAATGGATGGTGTTAACCCATTTGGATTCAAGTCCACATCATGGTCTACTTGGCATATTATATTGGTGAATTACAACCTCCTTCCATGGGGGACCGGGGTGGCAATCAAGAAAGGTCATATCATGCATTAGGAGTTTTTTGGACCCAAAAAGGTCCTCCTAAAGATTCCTAATTTTAAGGGATTAGAGCTTAAAAAGTTAGGCTTAAGGGAGACAAAGACTATGATGACCCCTATTTTTTGCCTTGCCACATCAACCATACCCTCCTAGTTTCACTTTTTAAAGGGAATATTCTCATACTCTCTCTCTTACTTTTTGACTTTTCTCATACTTTCTCTCTTACTTTTTGATTTTTTTAATCTTCACTCTCTACAAATGGAATCTTTCTTGTCAGTTTGAAATCTCCTTCCTCATTAACTTCCACCATATCTCCCTTCCACATCACCAAAACATTCTCGTATTTAGGTGGGTCCCAAAAAAAGTAAAAATTTTTAATTTTTAATTTTTTCACATTTTGAGGTGGAAAAAACAGCACCCAACCAATATGTTTAATGAAAATACTTTTTTCCCCCCAAAAAGCTTGTTAATTAAGGGTCAGGTCAGAAGCCTGTAAGGAGCCAGTACATCCATAGCTAACTGTCAGGTCCCCACAACCGCATAAACATAATTAATTGTCAGGAACCACTACATCCATGAGATCCCGAAATTGTGGGGATCCCAAAAATTATTATTTTTTTTCTCATAAATGTAATTTATTGATGAAAAACTCCATGTTAGTATATTTGTATATCAAACATATCATTTTCTACTTAGAAAAATGGATTTGTGTTAAACCTCCAACAACAAATCTCTAACAGTAAAGTTTTTAACAATCTCTCTCACTCTCTCTCTCTCTCTCTCTCCCTCCCTTTGAGGATCTCTCTGCTTTAGCTTCTTCCTCTGCTTAGCTATGGAGCCTTTGTAAGCTGTGTGTGTATCCCCTTGTGAAGCTAGAAAACGGAAGGTTGATTTACACATTCGTATTCCTGAAGAGTATGGTAGCTCTAAAAAAACCTATCCTACTGATGCACAATCTATCCAAGCTCGTAGGATAGCTAAGGAGAAAAATGTAGATCTTTAAGTTGATGGGCGTCTCTATCCAATTGACCCTCGATTAAGAGAAAACCCTCCTTTCCGTGGTTTATCATCTTTTATGCAATTTGTTGGTGAAGGAGAGCTTGGCTTGTTAGGATACTGTAGAAGATTGACTACAAGTGGAGCTTGGCAAACCCATATTCTCCAATCTCAATTGCAAGCATCACAATTCATCCTTTTACAATGTCAAGAAGGACTTAAAACATCATTAGATAAAATGAAAGAGATCCTCATAGAGAATGTGGAGAAGGCTACAAAGATTCAAAGGCTAGAGGAACTTATCAAACGACTCAAAGCAATGCCAAATGGTGCTCGTGAACGCAAAAATACATTGGCTGGTATAGAATCTCTTGCGTTTAAAGGTGGGGCATGGAAGAAAAGGATTCATACAACAAAGTAAGTAACATAAACTTTCATTATGCCCTCAATGATTCAAACAAAATAGTCATGATTTGTGCTATGCCAGGAATTTTGTGCAAGAGGGTGTGGTTCTAATGAAGAGGGATGGAAGGATTTGGTCAAAGCCATTATGAATACCAAGGATATTCTCTCAATTATTACTAACCCTCATCGTCCTAAAATACACCAAGCTATTTTTAGCAATGTGTGGTGAGAAAGATTACCACCTCCATGGATTCTTCATTAATTCAACATGCTTGTGATGCGGCTGGAATCAGCATGAAAGGGTACCAAGAAATCCGTCAGGTTGTAAAAGATTCATTTCTAAGACAAGGAATCACTGGCACTTTATTTCCTACACTCAAGGTGATTCACAATGTCAAGCATATCAATAATGATGATGTGGAAGTTATAGGAGATTTTTATCACGTTGAGGGCACACTAACATTAGACACAAGGTCGAGCAGAAAGAAAATCAAGACAAGTACAGAATTTCACTATGATGTTTACAATAACATCTTTGTTCATATTGAGAGACTACAACAAGCTATGGTGAAGTTCTATGGTCTTTCACCCACAAGGTGAGAACTTGCAATTGCTACTATTCATGTTTTTCAGTAGAAAATGAAGATAATTATTTTGTTCTGTATATTGTATATTACCGTTTATTTGCAGTTTTGGGGAGCACACTTTCATTTGTGCTCAAGCTAGATGAGTGCCAAATTATGAAAGGTCGGAAGCTAGACCATATGAGCATTATGCTCATGAATGAGGCCATGATATGTGCATGGGAAAAGACTACCAAACCAAGTTTTAGTGTGCAATCTGAGAAAGAGGTATGGTGGCTTGGTGCATTCGAGGTACCAAAGGAGACACATGAGGTATTGACATGGATGTTTGAAAGGACTCCCTGGATAACAGATGTAATCAAAAAGCAAATTGATGGTCAACTTTTAGATGTAGAAAACATAGGAAAGTTCAAGGTGGATTCGCATCTTGGGAGAGATTTGAAGACAATTAAATGTATGATGGGTTGTGCTCAAGGCGCGACATCAAGATGGCCTTGTCCATACTACAATGCTCAGATTGATATTCCTAGGCAGAAAAAGGCAAATGGAAAAGGTATGCACAAGGTTGGTTCTATTGGGAAGGATGCCTCCAAAGGTCCCAAGAAAGGGAAGAAGCAACAGGAAAAGATGCAGTAGATCCAACCGAGTCAACTAATGATGAAGATGAGGAACAACCAAATGCAAGATGGGTGGAAGGTGTCATGTCTCCTGATATGCTAGGAGAACCAAACAGGAATTCAAATTGGAGCCCCATCATTAATTTTCCACTAAAGAATATTCACTTTTGCACACTTCATGCATTCATGAGAATCTTCGATTGATTGCTTAAGTGCCATATCGATTATGCATTCACAATGCCTACATAAGAGAGGAACGTTGCAGCCCTTGGAAAATTAGAGCATCTTTTGAAATCTCTGGGCTGCCATGGCGGAAACATGAAAATTGAAGTGATAAGCAGGCCTCTGGTATGTCATACGAGGTTGCTCAAAAGGTCTCCATGACTGGAGCAAAGGCAAGGAGATTTTTGGAGAAGCCAGCAAACATAGAGAATTCAAAGAAGACTTGAAGATTTTGGAGAGACCTGTGTGCAATCACCACAAATGTAGATTGTCCAATGCAAACTCTTGTAAATATGCGCAAACAGCTTTGGATAAATTTCAATAACATGGTTCGCATTATGAATAAAAGTAGCACAACTACCCAAGAATGAGCATCATTCCAACAACATATTGTAGAATTCACCAAGAGTAAAGTAACACACTATATGGTAAGTTGTACAATAAAAAAATAAACTGGTGTTTTAACCTAGACTTTTTCTAATTAAAGTCTATTTTCATGTGTACAGCACATAGTTTATGCACATGGTGAATATTTCATGAATTAGTATGGATCGCTTGACATGTGGAGTACCCAAGGGATGGAGAAATCACATTATAAAGCAAGAGGGGTTTATTTCAAAAATACAAGACATGGAGGTGGAGCTTCTGCGCAGGAGGAACACATACAAACTATCCACAAGAGATGTTCAATTGGTTTTATCGCACAACCTTTGGAAGAGTATTGGTTAGGGAGCGGGCCCAACAATCAAAGCTTGCGCAAGAGGCATGCAAGGCTACAAAAAGTCATGCTCGGCTTGATTGGTTGCAGACCAATGCTCCCCATAGGCATGGTGGGTGCTTGGCATGCATGACTGAGGAGACAAGGGAGGCGTTGGGTTGTGCATGCACCAACACAAATCTAGATGTAATAAGGCTAAGAAAATAAGTTTAGTTTTTTTTAAAACCTAAAAAAACACTATTTATAGTTCCTTTTCTCACTTCATTTTCATTTCACTTTTTTAGAGAGCTTGAGCTCAAGATCTATGTGGGCACCCACGTAAGGACACCAGCACAGCACCACATTAGCACAATAGGCACAGTTGTACATGGATATGGCACGCACCAAGAACACCTCATGTGTTACCATGCCTTCACAAAACACAGTGCAAGGCACCCAACGACCACATACTGGCAACACCACAGAAGAGAGTGACCCCTTGGATTCTAGGACACGCCCAATGGGATCACTAGAGTCCAACCCTCCTCCCACAGCAACACCAATGCACACACATGCAGGACCTTCTAGTGGGAGCATGCACGTGAAGAAGACCCCACAATGCAGCCACTCCAGAGATCAAGACACAGAGACCGATGATGAGCAGTTCGACTGGGTTGGTGAAAACATTCCTACATTGCGCAGCACCATAGGTGGCAAGACCCTACTACAAAGACAGGGTCCCGTAGCTACCCCGGGAGGAACTTGATACACAAGTACCACAACAGCAGGAGGAGCAGGATTTGAACTATGAGAGAGACCAAGGGGAGGTTCTTGCAAGTGTAGAAAGGTCAAGCTCTTCAAGCCAAGGAAGTCCCAACATGGCCAATGCACCAACACAACATAGAGAGCTCTAAGAAGAAGGATGCGCTAAGGGCATAGGGCTCTACAAGAAATCAAGTTTTATCAGAGAAACACTGACTTGCTGATAAGAAGAGCCCCTTTCGCTCGCACAGTGAAGGAGATTCTCCAATGATATGGAACATAGTTCTGTGTGTAGGGGATTGCCCTTGAAGCATTGCAAGAAGCCTCTGAGGCTTACCTTGTTGGGCTTTTTGAAGACACCAACCTCCTTGCAATACATGCAAAGAGGATTACCATTTCTGCCAAGGACATGCAACTGGCTCGGCGTATTCGAGGCAAGCGAGACACGATCTAGAGATCTTAGATATTAACCTGCTTTTTGAAGCAACTCTTTTGTTTCAAACCTCCCTTTGTAACAAGCCTATCTGGCTTTCATTTGTAACCTTCTGATAATTTAAATTTTAAGTTTCTCTTACAATGTCTTGGTGTCAACATGTTTGTTCAACATGGAGTGTCTATCATGTGCCAGTTTGTCACCCAAGGCGCATCATAAATGCTCCTGGAGGACTGAGGAAGATATGCGAGAACAGTGCGAATTTGGCCTTTGCAACAATGACGATGTAGGCTAAAAATTCATAATATTTTGGCATTTCTCCCCTAGCCACTCATTGATGCATTTATAATGAAGTTTAGTACACTAATTGTGAGGAATAGTAGTTTACAAGATAAAAACACCTTTAATGATGTGTAAAAATACATTGTTTGTCATCCAATGCATCAGAATTGCTCCTAGAGGACTGCAGAAGCTATGCTAGAACAATGCAAATTTAGGCTCTGCACAGCGGCGAGGATGATGGCTCAAAATTCACATTGTTCTGGCACTCAGGATAATTTGAGTACATTGATTATGAAAAATGGTAATTTAAAAGATAAAAACACCTTTAATCATGGGTAAAGATACATTATTTGTCATCCAATGCATCAAAATTGCTCCTGAAGGGCTGGGGAAGCTGTGCTAAAATAGTGCTAATTTGGGCTCTACAGCAGCGGTGCAAGCTCAAAATTCGCACTATTCTGGCACTACTCCCCCAGGCCCCCAGGGTCATTTCTGATGCATTTACAAAAAAATTGATGGTACAAACTAGAAAAAAAAAATATACTTGATGAAAATAAGTTTGCAAAAACTGTATTGTATTCATAATAAGAAGTGATACATCATCTTTACAAAAGCTTTCTTACAATATTGAGCTTCCTTCTTCTCTTGTTATTGGGCAGAGTGTGCTCTAGGAGTGATTGCGCTATTTCTTGAGGATCCTATGTGCCTATGCTTTTGGCTATACCTATACGAGCAAGAAGCTTACCCCTAAATCCAGAACCAAAAACATCAAAGGCAAGGGATTTTTTAATCAGAACTATACATTTGGTGCTCTGCGCCATAGAGGCTACACAGAGCACCTTAGAGAGGGCTTTCAAAAAGAAGAGAGTGAAGGCAGATTGAGGGGTGTAGTCTCTGTGGATAATGGTGATGCCATCCATAGGAAGCTGACCAAGATAGTGCGCCAATGCAGCATCATGTCCATGGACCTTGGCCTGGTCTTTGCTGTCGCTGCCTCTCCCAGAAGAAATGCGTTGATTTCAACCACCCTCTGCAATCAAAGGAAAAATCAAAAATATTTTCCTATACATAATTACAAATGTTTCTAAGTTGTAAAGGTCGATTATTACCTCTTGCTCAATGTCTTCTTTTGCCAAAGTGCTGGTGGAGGCAGAGAGGTCAATCAAGGACTTAGCCTCATCCTTTTTAGGTGCTTTGGTCTCCTCCATCACTCCAGTAGCAAGGTTCTCTCTGCTGCGATAGATTCTCCATAACACTATCTAGGTGAGGACCGAGGTTGGATGTATCAAGGGCCACCTCACATCGAGTGCATATAATGCCCAAGTATTCATCCATTCTCAAGCTAGCTGCCTTTTCAAGGTCATGAAGAAATAAGTATTCTTCATCTTCCACCACAAAGGTCATGAAGAAATAAATATTCTTCATCTTCAAGGTCATGAAGAAATAAGTATTCTTCATCTTCCACCACAAAGGTGCTCAAGAGATTGATCTCAAGCTCTGGCAGCACCTTGCTCTCCTCGTGTGGGGAAGATGGCCCCACATCTTCTACTACAATGAGATATTCAACTCTGCAGATTGTGCACCCTTAGATTGTGCACCCTCTAGAAAGTGCTCTGATGCAAGCTTCTCTTCGACACCAGCACTCGTACCTAGTGCCTTCACTTCCTTGTCATCCCTCAAATACCCTGCCAACTGCAATGCAGGCATCTCTACCTCCTCATTTGAGTCCTCATCGCTGATGAGGAACGCAAAAGTGGTGAGCCATGAGAGGAACCTAGTTCCTAAATTGCCCTTCCCCAACATCTTCACCTCTCCTGGTTATTGAAGGTACATTAAGCTCCTACGGAGATGCAGATGTCGATGAAGCGTTCAAGGCGCTGGATGTAGGAGCAGGCATATTGTTGAATGTACTTAAGCAGCTCAACATGCACCCATCTATCATTGGGGTAATGGGGAAAGAAGATGGAGTGGGGATCCAAGTATTGCTCCACGTATGCAATCTGCGTCTCATAATGTTGGGATGCAAGGGCAAGCGACTTTTCAAATTCGACTTCACGAGTGAACATGGCAAAGAGCTAGCTCTTGCCCATGGGGTGGTGGAGAGGAACTCACAAAAGTTGTCAAAGCGGGTAGCCATGTGAATGCAAAGAGATAGTGTGAGCTCGTGCTTGGTTTCTATTGCGTGAAAATGAGAAATGTGGCACCTTTGTGGCTATTTATAGTTAAAATTTAAAGTTTGGCCTTTTCACACTAGACCACTAGACAAAAAAATCACAATTTGTAAAAATATTAAGATTTCAATTAAATAAAGATTGGTTAAAAAAGAGCCTGCTACAAAATTACAAGCATGTAATCTAATCTAAAATTGTTATAATGTCTTCATTTTTTACCTCTCTTGTGAATTTTATTTCATGTTGATCTCCATCTCCTAGTTGACTTGAAAGCTCGTCATTTCCTTCACCTCGTTCCTCAAACTCTTTCCCCTCACATGCATCAGAACAGAGGCTATTTTCCCATATACCCACTTCATCTTCAAGCTCTTCCACATGCCTACTATGTGTTGGTAGGGCTATGCACCTGCTAAAAATTCAAGGTCCCCCATTTGCCATGATTCTGAGACCATGGTTGTCCCCTCCTTATGCTTCCTAATCTGTAAAAATATAGAAAGTGGCACAATAACCAGAAAGTGTAAGGGTTCAACTTGAAACTTGACTCTTTCATATTGTCAAAGTCCATGATGCTAAAGTGTTGACACAAGTCTGCTAGGCTCCAATGCTTGCTTGCCGCCACTCGCTCAATCCATCCATTTTGCATCATCACAGCTACCCCAATAGGCACAATTTCTTCTTTTGAGGTTGAAGTGGGATCCATGTCCCGTGCTTTTGCATCATTAGGAAGTGAATGGGGTCTTCTTGGGCCCTTTAATTTGCCCAAGCCTAATCAAGGTGATTAAGGAATAGCCAAATGGGGGGTTGCCATGTGGATTGAAATGTTGGGTTTTTAAGAGAGGTGTAAGAGTGGTCAAAGGGTGCACTTTTTTCCCAAAAAGGGAGGGGGGGCAATTTTACAATTTTCGGACCTCCATAACTTCTACATACAAGCTCCGATTTGAGCGGAGATTACAGATCCGTGATCTACGCATCAAGAGCTTTCCATAGATATGTTACATGATATGGTTTTATTTGCTAGATTTTAAATTCCATTTTTCCCCCAAAATTCAAATTCGAATAAAGTAGCCGTTTTGAAGCTTCTAATTAAAAAATGTTTCTTCTTAAGAGAAAAGGTTTGACTCCCTTAAACTGCCAAATAAAAGGGCCCAAGAAGCCTTCCATTGAGGTCCTAATGCCATCTTTGGTAGTGCAGACACATGTACAAAATAGAGTGTGCCTTCAAGAACTAGATACTGTAGAATCTACTACATTGCACTTATACATATGACCTTGATGTGACCCCTCATCAACCTCCCAACCCTCTCCTAGTAATCCTTAAATGAGGTCAAACCATACCTCCTTACAAATATACATTATTTTTGTTTGATGCATTGGCATGGAATTGAATATGTGCATAAAAACATGTAAAGGACAAAACCAATTTAGCCCTACTGATCTAGATGCCTTTGAAAACTTGAGTTATGTCTTGATATCACTTACCATCTTAAACTTTAAGCATAAGATGGTCCAAGCATCAGGTTTGGGCCATTCAGGATTGTTAAGAGGGGGTTGGGGATCTCTTCTAGCTTGCCAAATAAACTTGGTTTTTTATCTACAAAATATGAGTGAGAAGAGAAAAAGATATTGTTTTGTACAAGATCACTTGGGCTCTGAGATACAAACATCGTCTCTCCAATGGATGGACGCATAGCATAGAAAACTCCAGTGAGGCTTTGGAGTGGTTGTTCCTCAACATAATTAGAGGGGAAAATATCTGCAGATAGAGACATAAGAAAATGGAGAATCATAAGAAAATTTGAATTAAAAAATCCAATATTAGCATGTTGTTAAAGCTGTGTTTATATTACACTGACAATTTGAAGGAAACCTTGGTCATTGGCCTTGAATGTACAGGTCTCCAAGGGTATACACATGTTGCACTATGGCAACCAGTCCTTCCTTCTTAGTATGCTTGAAGCCTTGTAGCTGCCCCTTCCAATGATGTAGCATATTCCCCAGTTGACGCACTGATGTGGTCCCTTAGAGCTTGACTACATGTAGACCCAAGCCCCAACCCTGAATCTTGTTGAAGCCCAAACTCCATTCTCTTCTCTTGTGTTATGCAACACAAGCTCTTCCACCTTCTCCCTAGGTCTTCTCACATTACTCGAAGAGGCCATGGTGGTAAGAAAAGAGAAGAAGGGAAAAGAAAATCTTGTTTTACAACACATGAGTGGAGAGGAGAGAAAGTTCAGGGTTTTGAGTGTAGCAATGGAAAGCTTAAAAGAGGGTTAGAGTTTGAGAATAGGCTTCCTGAACCTAGAGTAGACTAAAGAGGGATAGAGTTTCTACAGCAATGGAGAGGGAGGGAGCTTGAGAGAGAGAGAGAGGGATATTGAGAAGTAGGGAGCTTGAGAAGGAGGGAGAGCTTGAGAGGGATGGAGTTTTTGTAGCAATGGAGAGCTTAGAAAAAGAAGAAAGAGGGAGAGGGAGCTTGAGACTGAGGGATCTTGAGAAGGAGGGAGAGCTTGAGAGGTATGGAGTTTCTGTAGAAATGGAGAGCTTAGAAGAGAAAGAAAGAGGTTCAAAATGAGCTTTGCAAACCTAGAGTATGTTGGGGGGAAGCTTGAGAGGGAAAACACACTTTTGGGAAATTTTTTTAATTTTTAGGGTTTTCAATCTGCACAATTCTAGGTGGGGGGACCTCTAAGTTTGGGCCCAGGAGGTAGGGGGACAAGAGTAGTAATTAGCCCCATTAGCAAACCAAATTCTAGGTAGGGTCAAAGAAGTCAAAAATGTGCACCCAGCCCTCTTCCTATTGGTCCATTCCTAATCAAAAGTTAATCCAAGAGGCCCTCTTTGGGTCCAAAAAATTCCTAATATGTACACATGATACAAGCACACTTTACTGTGAACCCATGTTCCCATGAAGGGAGGGAAAGAAAAGGAAGAGAAAAATCAGTCACATCATGGTCACATTGTGCTTCAGACACATACATGTATGTGTGCTTCACACACATACATGTATGTGTGCTTCACACACATACATGTATTCTCAAAATTTGTACTTATATTCTCAACATATAAGATACAAATAGATAAAAGAATACAATATTTATACCATGAGAAAGCATGTGCAATCCTTAAGGACTTTATGTAATCCTTAGTAGTATGTGGCTTGATAAATTTTCCTTTGAATCCTAGTTGCTCAGCTAGATGAATAGCTTGAATATCTTTCATCTGGGATACTGGAGGTCAATCCCTTAAAAGTCTTAGTTGTGATGAATTGAGTGGAGGACCAAATGTTGCACCACCTAATCTCTCTTATTGGTTAGAGGCTTTCTTAGTTGGGATGCAATAGGAAGGGTTCCTGTTCTATACTATGATGTTGACCATTGATGATTATGCTCAACCCATTCCTCAACAACGTCTTTGATACTATCCTAATCAACATGGCCTTCAGACATAGGTAATTGTCCATACCGGTTAGTCTCTATCACATTACACACATCACTAGCTTCATTAAGATGTAGCAAGTAAGGTAGCAACTCCCCTAGAAGTAGGATATCATCCCTATCTTGAACATTAAAAATACGGGGAAATATGCAATTTGATGGTGGACAGAGACAAGACTTTTAAGGAGAGTCATCAATACGTATGATCTTTCTAGCATCACATTCAAATACTTTTGAGATTTTTACCAAGGGTTTGAACTATGCCTCAACACCAGGCTTATCAAGTCAGATGATTCTCTTCTTACTATACATATAACAACCTTCTTGAATCCATATCACAAAGAATGGGAGACTCTCCTTTGCATATAGTTTCAAGTTTTCTATCATCTCAAGAACATTGTGTTCTTCTGTTGTGACCAAATACTCACATTAGATATTTCAAGCAATGCTTTTAGAAATTCAATACATCCAGGATGAAGAGCCATATATCTTCTGTTCGGCAACACATTATAGAGGGGTATATCTATGACTTAAACCAATAGCGTGTCAATAGTAAGCCATTTAGGTCTAGTATTATAGACATCCTTACCATATCAGAATGCAATGGAATTGGAGGTGGATCTTGATTGTCATCAAAATTGCTATCTCTCCACTCCTCCAAAGATCTTTCTTCATCTATCCTTATAGTGGTAGTGTGACACAAAGTTGGGGTTTTGACTTCGGTCACTTCTTAGAATCAAAACACACTTGTATGAAACCTCACAGCCTCCTCACCTCCCTTTCTCTCCCTAGGTTAAGATAAAGATAAACACATCAAAGGTGAGATCATAATTCATGGAAGGAAAGATGAAAGGCTCACGAGAAGCAAGAATTTCTGCCAGTCTTGTAGCTCCAAACAAGAGGGCAATTCTTTGTTGGAAGAAAATCTTTCGACTCAGGATTATGTGAAACAGAAACATACACTTACAAGAGGATAAGATACATGGGATTTGCTTTTTGATAAGAGATTAAGAGGAATTAATCTCATTATTAAGAATAAATAATAGCCAAAAGTCTACAAAAATAGAGATACACAGATAATTACAGTTTTAAATCCATATAGACTATACAAAAGATGATTACATAAGTACGTAGAGCTTGAAGAGAGCTTCATGCCTATATAAAAACTTTCAAAAACGGGCAACCAAGTGAAAAGTTATGAGCATTTTACTATAAGACTATAAAATTGCTAAAATTCACCTAAAAGTTAGCAACTTTGAGAGAAATTCTGATCATCAATGAAGTAAAGGATTAAGAAATTAGTTACATGAGTGGAAAGAGCATATAAAGAGATTCCTAGCCATATGATCAATTTTAGAAACCAATACGCGAGTGATGAGTAATTACTGGTTGAAATTTGGGTATTAGACCACAAAAATTACACTTCCCTCTCTTTGCATGAAACCTCAATTTTCACATAGCCTCTTGCCTTTCATCTCCTTCATGATTCAAGCTAGAGGGTAAGGGTTAACATTGCTCAGTAGATAATCATAAACATTTACCTATGGTCCCTAAAGTCTTTCCATATGCTCATTACTGCTAAAACTATTGGTACCTCCAAAGGAGGGCGACAATAAGGCAAGAGCTACCTTGAGAAGTCAAAGGCCCACCAAGATAATAACTCTTTATCCCACTTATCATGAATAATCAAAGAGGTCCAAAATTGGGTTAAGCATGAGGAGCTAATGCTAAATGAGATATTCACATGTAAAGAGGTTTGAAGATAAGAGAATGGCAATGACACAAATTGCTCAATTGAGGAGGCTTCATTCATTGATTTGAAAGGGAGAGGAGGGCTCCTTTTATAGGTGGAGAATCACCCTCCCTTCCATTGTCACAAATTACAACATATAAATCTTCAACCCTTCAGTGACTTAAGGGTAGATGTCACCATCAATGGTCCTCTTCGGCTAGGTCTTCTATTGATTATTAAATTGAAGACTTTTTGACTTTGAAAGTGTGATGAGATAATAGCCAAGTCTAAGTGGCATGTAGGTGGAGATCCCACTTACACATGGCAGAATTCTCCTCTTCCATGTAGGCATTCTAGAAGAATCTTTCCCAATTATGCACCTACACACACTTCTCCACATGCCTTCCACACTCCCCAACTTGTAGCCTTATGGTGAACACTATATTAATAATACAATTAAAATCCATGTGAGCATGAAGGCCCACTTTTATTTTCCACATCACTAGCCTATCTACCATACCAAAGTATTTATCAAGCATACTTGTGGCATTTACAATGTGTGCACCCTTAATCAAGTAAAACCATTATATTTGAAGATAGAATGCTATTATCAGGGTAGCCGCCAAGCCACCGTATCGCCACGCCGTTATTCCATTGTGGGCGCCGCAATCTTCTGGTACAAGTTTCCACCTTATTACCATTGAGAAACCATCAAAATATGCACAAAATTGAAAATGAAAGATATTAATTTTTCATGTCACATCTTTCCCCCCCAGCAGATCCTCCATGCTTGTCTTGGGGATCTGCTAGCCCATGGTGTTTGAGGGTAAAATATCTTTGGCCGCCGGTACTTATTAGCACGTCCAAGAAACTCCTGGCCACTTGCATCCTCTAGAAGATAGGCGTTATTTTTGCACTTTTGCTTTATCCTGGAGGGGCCTTCCCAGCGTCGAAGAAGCTTCTTATCTAGCAGTTTCTCCACACGGCCACCATCATACCTCATGACTAAGCTTCCTTGCTTGAGTTCTGGCTTCTTCTTCTTCTTCGTGAGAGTGTCATGCCTTGCCTTGCACCGTTGTTGTGTAGCCTCCAAATTTTGAAGTGCCTCAAGTCGTCGCCTCTCATCCAAGGTCTCCAGTTGTACTAGGCGTTGGGCATGTGTTTCTTCTTCATTATTCAAGCGTGTAGAAGATGTGTTTCTTCTTCATTATTCAAGCGTGTAAAAGATGTGCGAAGGCTCGTGATTTCCAGTTCTTGCAAAATAGCCTCCATTCCATAAACTAACTGAAAAGGTGTGAAACCAAGAGAGAGTTTGTGAGTTGTCCTATAAGCCCATAGGACCTCTGGCAAATGCACATCCCACTTTCTCTTCATAGTATCCCCTAGCTTAGACAAAGATCCACAAAGCCATCCATTAGTTTTTTCTATTAAACCATTACATTGGGGATAATAAGGAGTTGACATAGCATGCTTTATTTTTAATTTCTACACCAAAGCTTCAATCAAGTCATTCCTGAAAGACCTCCCCCCATTCGTAAGGATTTCTAATGACACCCAAATCGGGCACATATGTATTCCCTAAGAAAGGATTCCACAGTCACTGCTTTATTATTGACCATGGCCTTTGCTTCTGCCCACCTTGTTGCATAATCTGTGGCCACCAATATGTAATACTTCCCATGTGAGAAACAAGGAAGTGGACCCACAAAATCTAATCCCCACCTTTCAAATGGACCATATGCTGGGATAGGGTTTAAGGGTCCGGGAACCAATTGCATATGCCCATATGCCTGGCATACTTCATAGCTTCTGCACCACTCATAGACATTTTTGCTGAGTCGAGGCCAATAATAACCTGTGTTAAGGATCCTCCGAGTTGTGCTGGCTGAGGCAAAGTGATCTAAACATTCATGACATAATTCCATAATCCTTTTAGATTCTTCCAGGCTCACTACCCTCCTAAGAATCTTATCCTTACCTTGCTTGTAACAAAGAACATCCCCTAGAATTATGTAAGGATGAGCTTTCCTTGTAAGCCTTTGCTCTTGTTGAGGATTCAATCGAGGAGGGAAGTATCCTGTATCTAAATACCTATATCTAAATAGTGTTGAACATCTTCTTGGAGCTCAGGCCAACTTGTATCCATTATTGCAAGAGTAGCTACTTTGAAAGAAGCCAAGGTTTTAGTAGCAAATTCATCAGCCTTTGGATTATCCTTCCTGTTAACATGCACAAATTTACAAAACTCATTAGCTTCTTTTAACTCCATTGGCCTTTTATACAATTCTTGGATATTAGGACTCCTTGCCTTATATTCTCCTTTTATACAATTCTTGGATATTAGGACTCCTTGCCTTATATTCTCCTTTCATTTGTCGGATGACCAATTGCAAATCCCCTTTAACCTCTCCCTCTTTAATTCCGTCTTTTATGCAATCTTCTAATCCCCAAATTAATGCATTGTAGTCAGCCACATTATTTGATATAGCCTTTGGAAATTCCCTACCCTTGGCCCATACCTCTTTTCCTTGTGGATCAAATAAAACTATCCCCCCAGCCCCACATTGCTTGGAAGGGCTAAAGGCTCCATCAAAATGCATAGTGAAAGCAGTTGATGGTGTCTCCAAATATTCATATACTTCTTCCTTTGTTCCTGTTCCTTCTTCCTCTTCCTTCCTTGTAAGAAAATCTGCAAGAGAGGCCCTAGTGGTGTTTTCTGTAATAAAAGTGAAAGAGAATTCGTGAAGCTCACAAATCCACTTTGCAAACTTTCCTCCTACAGGATTGGGTTTGCGGACCAAGAATTGTAAAGAAGGTTGAGATGTGAGGAAGGAAAAAGGGCGAGGTAACAAGTATGATGACCTGAACTTCTTTACTGCAAAAATGAGAGACAAACCACCTTTCTCCATTCCACCATACCTCTCCTCGGCGTCAGTGAGTTGTCAGCTTGCATAATACACTGGTTGCATACGCCCTTGCTCTCCCTTTTGCAAGAGTATAGCACCCACTGAATGTGATGAGATACTTGGGTTCACATAAAAGTCCTCCCCCCACCTAGGAGGCTGCACAATTGGACTTTGACTCATGCATTCCTTGAGCAAACAAAAAGATTGAATTTGATCGTGCCCCATTGGAAAGAAACATTCTTCTTTGTCAACAGATTTATAGGATATATCTTCTCAGAGAACATGTCAACAAAGCGTTGGTAATACTTTGTTTTACCCAAAATCCTCCTTACCTCCCTTACATTGGTAAGTGGTGGGAGGGCCACAATTGCCTGCACCTTCTCAAGATCCATCTCTATGCCTTCTTCTGAGATAACATGTCCCAAGAGAACCACCTTCCTTCATGCCAAGCGGCATTTTCTAGGATTAAGACTCCCTTTTTCATCATCATCAATACTTTGCAAGGCCAACCTCAACTTTTCCAAGTGATCCATGCGGCTTGAATAAATGCAAAATCCATCCAAAAAGACCCTTATAAACTTTCCCAAGTAAGGTGCAAATACCTGACTCATAAAGCGTTGAAAAGTTACTGGTGCATTGGTCAAGCCAAATGGCATCACCCTATAGGCATACACTCCCCAAGGGGTGATAAATGAGGTTTTCCTTTGATCTTCTTCACAAATCTGGATTTGAAAGTATCCAGAGTATCCATCACACACTGAATACAACTCATGATCTGCAACATGATCCAAAATCTCATCCTAAAAGGGTAGAGGATAATAATCCCTCTTTGTGCATGTATTCAGAGGGTGAAGGCCCACACACACACACCATTTTCCACCCTTTTTAGGAGTGACTACAACTGGGGAGATCCACTCTGAATTATCTACTGGAAAAATAAATCCAGCTTCAAGAAAATTAGTTACCTCATTCTTAAGCACCTCCGCTTGCACTACTCCCAAATGCCTTAGCCGCTATACGACTGGCTTACTTTGTGGCTTGAGATCAATCTTGTGCTCTACTAGGGTAACTTGGCGTACTTGTAAGTAGTTGTTTGCAATAATGTTAGGAAATCCATCCAACATTTTTAAGTAATTCTCCCTTTCAGTACCTGCTATGGACTCATCAAGAAGAAGCTCATTCTATTGGTGAAGACTAGTGAGGTCCACATCTCCTTTCTTGAACATGGTTGAAGAAGCTTCCCCTTCCAAGGCTCCATTGTCTTCAGCATCCCCTCAATCCCTTCCCAGGGGAAGACCTAATGCAACTCCTTCCACCTCCCCTTCTGAGATGGAATCCTCGAAGCTACCGCTTGTCTCCTCTTCATCGGATGACTCTGACTCTGAACTTTCAGAAGTTGAAGGTTCATCTCTTACCACTTTCTTGCGATGGCTCTTGATGTTGTAGTGGACCTTCTTATTTTCACCTTGTAGAATAAGATCACGTGTCTCCCACTTTTGAATTGCCTTCACTTGGCGAAGCCATAACCTACCCAATATCAATGGGTAAGCCCTAGCATCAGGCTTTGTAGGAATGACCTGGAAAGTTGTAGGCACATAAATACCACATACATCCACTCCCAAATTCCTGACAATTCTTAATGTTTTCACCCTAGTATTATCAGCAAGTTTGATGCGATAGGGAGAGTTAGTAGAAGACAACTTTAAATCGGCATCTTTCATTGTTTTTTCACTCATGACATTGATTGACGCACCTCCATCAATGTATGCATTAGAAATTGTTTGCCCCTCAATGATGACATCAATAATAGGCACATCATCTCCTACATCAATATCCACCTTTTGAGCCATAGGAGTCCCATTATCCCTCTTCTTCTTTTTATTAGATTTCCTTGTGCTAGCCAGCTTACCCCATTCCTTTCTGAGCTTTGGAGAGAGTGCCAAAAGATGCTGAAATGTGATTTGTGCCGTTTTCTCCCTAAGATCTGTTAAGAGGTCATAACTAAGAGATCCTTGTCCAAGAGGAGAGTCAGATTGTCCAATTTTTCTCCTAGAGGACTTTTTCTTCTTCTTATTTTTCTCCTCTTCTTCAGATTTATCTTCTTGTTCTTCTTCTTCTTGGCTCCTAGTTTTACGACCCCTTTTTGCCATCAATGGCATCAATGTTTCCTTTTTCTTCTTCTGAGCATGTTTCCTTTAAAAGTGCTAAACTTTTATCCTCTCTTTTTCTCAATTTTTTACACTCAGTGCGATAGTGCCCCTTCTCTTAACATTCATAGCATGTGACACTACTTCTATCCCTAGGTTTATTCTCAACTCGTGGAACCCTAGGTGGCTTTGCGTTGACTAAGTGTAACTTCAAATCAGCAAATTCTGCCATAAGTTATGCAATGTTATGATCCAAGGATGGAGCTTGTACCTGAGATATTGAGGATATCTTTACTCGTGGTGGTGGGGTCGGCACAGTCGGAGAAGATTGGAATGTGGACTCAATATGAAGAGTGGCCTCCTTCTTCAAAGAAATATAAAGAGCCTCTTTAAAATTAGTGGGATCTTTGTTAAGAACTTTTCCATGCAAGCGAGAATCCAAAGCCATGACATAAACTTGCTCATCTTAAGGTGCTCCATTGCTAAAGAACTCTTTGAATCTCCCATAGAAGGTGGAAAAGAAGAAGCAACAACATGTAAAGCAGCTTGTTGATAGTTGATAGAACAAGGCTTCATACCTCACTCAAAAGGCAGAAACTGACTCTCCTTCCTTTTGCTGATCCAATTGCAATAGTAAAGCATTTGGTGACTCCACTATCCCAAATCTCTCCTTCATTGCTTTGGTCAACCTTTCCCAATCATTCTTGGACTCCTTTGGCAAAGCCTCATCCCAAGCTAAGGCCACACCCTCCAAGAAATCTGGAAGTATTTCTGCCCTCTCCTTCATAGACCAACCCATCAAGCGACATGCTCGGTTAAACTCTCGGAGATAACTCCCCGGGTCTTCTCTTTCCGATCCTTGGAACACCGAAATGTTGAACATCTTGCACCAAAAGATGAGTAGCAACAAGGAAAATTTACTTATTTCAAAATAACTTTTCTTTAATCATGCGGGACCTTGAGGTTAAAATAAAATAATTCTAAGTAAAACCTGCCCGTCGTCTCTACCAAAAAGATGTGACACAAAGTTGGGGTTTTGACTTCGGTCACTTCTTAGAATCAAAACACACTTGTATGAAACCTCACAGCCTCCTCACCTCCCTTTCTCTCCCTAGGTTAAGATAGAAATAAACACATCAAAGGTGAGATAATAATTCATGGATGGAAAGATGAAAGTCTTAGGAGAAGCAAGAATTTCTGCCAGTCTTGCAGCTCTAAACAAGAGGGCAATTCTTTGTTGGAAGAAAATCTTCCGACTTAGGATTATGTAAACGAAAACATACGGGAAATGTTGGTAAGCGTCATCCGTTTTGAATTGGGAGATTTAGACGGAACATCTTAAAGTAAAAGAATATAGCAATCACTTACAAGAGGATAAGATACATGGGATTTATTTTTTGATAAGAGATTAAGAGAAATTAATCATTATTAAGAAGAAATAATGGCCAAAAGTCTATAAAAACAAAGATACACAGAGAATTGTAGTTTTAAATGCATATAAATTGTATAAAAGAGGATTACATATATACGTAGAGCTTGAAAAGAGCTTCGCGCCTATATAAAAACTTTCAAAAACGGGCAATTGAGCGAAAAGTTATGAGCATTTTACTACAAGACTATAAAACTACCAAAATTTGCCTAAAAGTTAGCAACTTTGGGAGAAATTCTGATCATCAATGAAGTAAAGGATTAAGAAATTAGTTACATGAGTGGAAAGAGCATATAAAGAGCTTCCTAATTTGGGTATTAGACCACCAAAACTTCACTTCCCTCTCTTTGCATGAAACCTCAATTTTCACATAGCCTCTTACCTTTCATCTCCTTTATGATTCAAGCTAGAGGGTAAGGGTTAACATTGCTCAGCGGACAATTGTAAAGATTTACCTATGGTCCCCAAAGTCTTTCCACATGCTCATTACCACTAAAACCATTGGTGCCTCCAATTGAGGGCGGCAATAAAGCAAGGGCTACCTTGAGAAGTCACAGGCCCACCAAGATAATAACTCCTTATCCCACTTATCTCATGAATCATCAAAGAGGTCCAAAATTGGGTTAAGCGCATGAGGAGATAATGCTAAATGAGACATTCACATGAAAGAGAGTGTTTGAATAAGGGTTTTAAGATAAGAGAATGGCAATGACACAAAATGCTCAATTGAGGAGGCTTCATTCATTGATTTGAAAGGGAAAGGAGAGCTCCTTTGATAGGTGGAGAATGACCCTCTCTTCCATTGTTACAAATTACAACATAAAAATCTTCAACCCTTCAGTGACTTAAGGGTAGATGTCATCGTTAATTGTCCTCTTAGGCTAAGTCTTCTATTGATTATTAAATTGAAGACTTTTTGACTTTGAAAGTGTGATGAGATAATAGCCAAGTCTAAGTGGCATGTAGGTGGAGATCCCACTTACACATGGCGGAATTCTCCTATTCCATGTAGGCATTCTAGAAGAATCTTTCCCAATTATGCACCTACACACACTCCTCCACATGCCTTCCACACTCCCCAACTTGTAGCCTTATGGGGTGAACACTATATTAATAATACAATTAAAATCCATGTGAGCATGAAGGCCCACTTTTATTTTCCACATCACTAGCCTATCTACCATACCAAAGTATCTATCAAACATACTTGTGGAATTTACAATGTGTGCACCCTAAATCAAGTAAAACCATTATATTTGAAGATAGAATGCTATTATCAGGGTAGCCGTCGTATCACAATGCCGTTATTCCATTGTGGGGCCACAATATTCTTGGACAAGCTTCCACCTTATTACCATTGAGAAACCATCAAAATATGCACAAAATTGAAAATAAAAGATATCATTTTTTCATGTCATATTAGTACTCTCCAAATTACATGCATCATTTAACTCCCTTGATGCTATATCATCTCCTATACTTGTAGCTCCCATTCTATCTCTCTTTATTATATCAATAGCATTCCTTGTACCCTTCATTTATGTGAAGTAAAATATTAAAAATAGTTAGTTAAATACACACAAAAATACTCACCAACTTTGTATTATCATAACTATCTACACTAAATTTTAGTTTAATGGAAGTATAGCACCACTTCATTATCTACCTTGACTTTTATCAGTTTGGTCCACTATCATAGGAGAGAATGGCAGAGTGTTATTCTCCCATCCTTAACTTGGTTTTGAGATAGGTATTCATTCTCCACTTTTTTCCAATAGAATGGAAGAGTTTAGGATCCTCTATCATTGTGGAGAATGAAAGTGGTGCTATTCTCCAATCCTATTGGAAAAGTTGATTTTAGGGGTCAATGATGGATTTGGTACCATTATCATCTCATTACGGGAGATGGTAGACCCATTACTTAGGTAAAAATGGCATTGTGTCATTATCTTCTTGAAAATTTTGGTTTGAGATAAGACAATTTTAAGGAGAATGGTAGTGCTGCCATTCTCCCCCTCCCCCCTCCAAAAATCAAAAATTGATGGGAAAATTTCACCATTGCTATTCTCCCTCTTGTATAAAATCAAGGAAGAATGGCAATGGTGCCATCCTCAAGTTTAATCATTACACTTTCCGAGGGATAACTGTAGATCCGCCATTCTCTCTACTCTGATTATAATGAAAGCATGAAGCATGGCTTTGTTTCGTTTGGTGCATTATCATTTTGGGTTGAATGCTAGTGGTGCCATTCTACCCCCAATCATAATGTCATCTTATTAAAGGACCCATTCCCTATTTAATATTTTGTTTGATATGCGAAAGGAAGTGGTTGCTTTATCATCGGGGAGAACGGCATTGGTGCCATTCTCCCCCGAACCAAAATGCCAAACCACTACCATCTCCTTCTTGGAAAATTAGTTGTAGTATATGGTAATGTACAAGGAAAGAGTGGTACTAAGACAATGGGGAGGGATGATACATTATCATATTCATATAGATTTTCCCTATCATAAAATATTCATGTCTTTCTCAATACACAAATAAAAAGAACACAAAGTAGAAACAAACTAGATATTTCTTGTAATTTTTTACATACATATCGCAACTTAAAAAAGACATTTATAAATGGAGTCTTGTTATTACTCCACTATCTCAAATTAAGCATAACAAAGACTCACATGTATTCTATTGTAACATTCAAAGACATAAAAGGATTTATACAAAGATACGAATAAGCTAGAGTGAAAGTTGTATTATTAAAAAAAACATAATCCAATACTTCTAAATTACAACCTGAAGGATAAACAATCAACTATTCATGAGCACCTTCAATGTTTGCAATGCTTGTGAATTGTGAAACTTTAGCAAGATGCTCTTTCGTTAAAGGCTCCAAGGGGTATTTTTGTGGAGATTCTTGGTCATAATCTTCATTTGCCTCTTCTGCCACAACCTTAGGTGAATCAACCTTCTTGATGCTAGCCCACTCCTCAAGCCCTAGATCTTCTGATACAAAACTCACACAACTTTTCTACATCTCCTCTTCTTGACGATTATTGGTTGCTAAAGAAACCACTATTATGTGGTTTGCCAAAGACCTCAATGAAACCCACCCACCACTGAAGATATCAAAAACGTGCTGATCTCTCTACATAAGTTGTTGATGCAATCACCTATGACATTATCTTTTAGATGACCTTGTGCATCCTCCATATCTTTGGTATCATATTGAACTCCTATTAAATTGGATGGCTGGGTGGCTTGTAGCACGTGCTCATATCCAACATAGCTTTATTTTTGGCTATAGAAGGTAAGAACAATGAATGTCTGTTTTTCCCATATAGGGGGCCTTGTCTAGATTGATTATTCCCAAAAATCTTCTGGACCATCTTGCATGTTTACTTACAGCATCTTCTAAACTTATCAACTTCCTCAAATTGATAAAAGACAATAGAATGATTTGTTTTGGAGCTAATGTAGCCTCCATCAAGCCCTTGATCAGCATTCCAAACCTATTCTCATTCCATTCCACATCATTGGCTGGACTCATGGAGGTGTCAAGCACACATAATCCAATTAGAGAAAGCTCTCCATGGAAGTGACGTGCAAGAAACACTTGACCCTCTATCTCCATATTTACCATGCAAACCCTCCATGGAAAACAAGATTCGGAGGTAGAGATAAGTTCTCTTACATTAATGATCCATTCCACATATTTCACACAGCTGTAGGGGGAAACTCGGGGTTGTCTTTCCTACTTGTAATTTGGCCTTCAACCAAGGTTCACAACATGCATGCAAGCACTCATATTGTTCCTTGCCATTTTGATAATATTCTACAAGCTCACACCATTGATTAGACACCTTCGATGAGCATTTTGTGTTGATGAATACCTTTAGCAATTCTTCTTTTGCATGAACTTATCTTTCTTCATCGTCATTGCCCTCTCTGTAAAGTCAACAACATTCTTATCTTTTCTGGACTTGAATAATATGATGGTTCCATTCTCAATTTTGTCTTGGATGCATCTGACATTCTCTTTACTCAAGCCCAATAGGTACCTCATATTAGTTATGGTTGGCAACTGCCCACTAAGTTTCCTCTCCTTTATTGCCTTCAAAATGTTGATCCACCTCTCATATATGTCAAGAGGATATGTGACCATGTGTGTATCCTTGGTTGCAAAGTCATTACCCATGGATACACTAGCCACTAATATAAAATTCTGCAAAAAATAGAAGATATATAAGATACATGAAATCTTAACACCTTAAAAAATTTAGAAGGATAACGACACCATTGTGATTCTCCATTTGCACCACTATCATTCTTCCCTTAGTAATGGTTTGGGGAAGAATAGTAGTGGTGCCACTCTTTCACATCACATTAGAAGGTAGAATGGCAGTGGTGCCATTCTCTCCTCAAATCATTCTTACCAAGAAGGAATGACACGACTGCCATTGTCCCCTCATACCAATCTTACCAAGGGATAATGGCATCCTTACTAAGAGATAATGGTAGTGGTGCCACTCTTCCACATTACATTTCTTGGAAGGTATAATGGCAGTGGTGCCTTTCTCTCCTCAAACCATTCATACCAAGAAGGACTGGCACCACTGTCATTCTCCCCTCATATATTCTTACCAAGGGATAATGGTATCTTTACTAAGAGAGAATGGCAGTGGTGCCATTCTCCTTGACATTCTCCCTTAGTAAGAATCCAATTCTCCCTTTGTAAAAATGGCATGATGGGAGAGGCACCACTGTCATTCTCGCTTAGTAAGAATGATTTGAGGGGAATATGGCATGACTACCATTCCCCTTGCATACATACATTCAAGGAAGAATGGCAACCATTGCCTCTTAGTATTACATTAAAAGAAAGAATGGTAGTGGTGTCATTCAAACTTTTACATTAAAAGGAAGAATGGTAGTGGTTCCATTGTCAGTGATGGGAGATGTGAGACCCCTCTGCCCCCTCTGCGCAGCGGATTCCCGATTGTTTCTAGCAGACGAGGAAGTAGCTTCCTCTTGCATGGGGTAGGGTTTCCCACTCGGGGCCTCACCCTTGAATGTCCGGACACGAGACTAAATCGGTGGTCATTTCGAAACCGAAACCGGAAAAATTTCCCTTGCCTAGAAAACGGGGACGATTCCACCTTTTTTATTTTCTTAACGAATTTTCTAACGGGTTCAAGAGATTAAACTATCCTTCACCTGATTAAACCAAATATAGAAGGAAAGCTATCACTGACTTAATTTGAAGAAATCAACGCTTTTTCCTAACCGAAATCAGGCACAGCCATTGATCTAATCATTTGAGGAAATCAATGCTTTTTTCCTAACCAAAATCAGGCATAGCTCCGTGCCCCCAACCACAACACCACCATCACCACCACCACCACCAGTGTCCCCACCCGGGATCACGCCACTGCCGCCGCCCGCCTCACACTCTCGTCGCCCCTCGGCCTCCTGTCGAGCCACCTCTATCATGTCCTCCTCACCATGTTGCTCCTGCATTACTTAGTGAAATCAAATAAGAATATATTACAGTTAATATGAAAATAAACCACAAAATAAATCAGTGATACCCACAAGTGAAACAGGCGTGTCCGAAAGTGTCGCCTGCAAAGCACGGTACCCATAGTATGTAGCGTACTCCATCTCCTGCGCCCGTAGGTGCACGACCATAATCTTTGGTATGCATCAAGACATAACCAAAGACTTATTGATTTCTTCATTCAATAATAGTATCGTTGAAAGCTAAAATTAGAATGATTTATACTCACAAATGTGGCCACAAATCCATCTCAACCCATCCGGCCTAGTCTAGATGTGTGACCAACTTGCAGTCTCTTTCGTGCTGCCGTCTATGTAAATTTCATTAAACAAAATGACACAGATTAGAGAATATTTAGAATCAATCTATCAAAGTTCAAATTAATTCTAATATACATTAGCAAAGGCACGCTTTCGTGCCATGGCACGTCTATGATGTGAAACCGTGCATGTGAGGCCATCAAATACACATCCAGATGCATGGGTTAAGTGCCATGACGAGTCATTATATGATGCCATGTACATATGTTCATATTGTAAATGAGGTTCAATAAGACGAGCTGAGGCTGAGCCAGATCTAGGAGTTTTGTATATGAGTATGGAGGATGATGTTTTTGCTGTAACTCAGAGCTCATGGGCAAGTTAGAAGCATCCAGTTATATATGATGGCATGAGGGCATACCAATGCACAAAGGAATGCATTTATGAAGGCATGGAGAAATACTTGAATGAGCAATTGGAGATTCTATAAATCACATGGGCCGATATGATGATTTATAAACTATGAAGGTGTCAAGAGAAATGGAGATTTAATGAACATCACAGTGCCGAAGAGTTCATTGAATGTGGGGGAAATATGGAGATAGAAAACTGCACCTGGACTTCATGGATCATCATGTAGAGGTACATGTATCTTATGTATATCTAATGTGGAGATAGAAAACATGGGGCTTGTAAGCATGTTTTCATAGGTGTGAGAATGCTTTGGGAATCTTGTGTTTGTGCCAAAGCAGAGAATTCAAAGTGGGACTAGCGCTAAGGTTATGCCTTGCAACCTTAATGCTAAGGTTAGAAACAAAGCATACGTGACTAGCAACATACGTGGAAAAAGAAAATACATTTCTTTAATTTGGGAGTTTTCTAGATAGCATGGAGGAAAATGCGAGCGCAGCCATTTTCATTGGAAACTCCCGCATGTATAGCTGAAAAAGATGGTAAGGGGCGCGAGTTCTCCGCGGGAAAAAGAGAAAAGAGCCGGAGGCAGACGGCGGCGAACCAGTGTGGAGAAAAAAAATCTGCAGAGATAGGGGAACAGCGTCCATTCGACCAGTACGTTTGGTTTCAAGTAGTCAGCGACTGTGTGAAGCGTGTTGGGGCTTGAAATAGAGAGCAAATTGGCTACTACCAATTGATATGCTTTTAACAAATTCAGAAAAACCAGTTTAGCGCCGGCTGTGCGCTGTTTGCAGCAAAAAGATTGAGTGGGAAATAGCAAAAATCCGGGAAAAATTCACAATAATGCTTTCAGATAAGTCGTGTTTTTCTTTAGTTTATTTATTTGATTACCTTTCAAACCTTAGAGGTTTTCTAAATCATAAGACCTTTCAAACCTTAGAGGTTTTGTAAAATCATAAGACCTTTCGAACTTTTGAGGTTTTGTAAATCATGAATGCCTAGATACGATGAGTTGTGATATTAAGGCACTGGATATCTGAATTGTTTCTACCCTAATAGAACCAGAGTGCAAGCTTCGAAGTTTCTTAAAACCATAAGAACATGTTATAGATATGCCATATATTGTCTTGTTGTTGAAATTTATAAACAGGATTTCAGGTGATAAAGAACATTATGAGATGTTGGGAATGGTGACAGTGGATGTATGGAATGAAAGGGGTCACATGTATGTTGGAAATACTTAAAAATTATGTTATGCCTACATGTGATTAGCTGGAAAGTTTTGGAAAAAGAAGCCAGTGAATCTATGCTTGGAAAGGAATAAGCAATTGAAACACGAATTCAAGGATGGATTTGTCCTATGCTTTTTGGGAAATTTTGAATGTGAGTTTCCTTGTTAGGTTCGGCACCAACTCTCACAGCTAGAAGTCTCGTACTTTCCTGGCTACTCCGCACACTTCCCGACAACGCACCTTCTGCTGAGGAAAAGTGATGTGTAGGCGTCTCTCCTTGCGGAAGTATTGCCATGTCTCCATGCACATATCAGCCCTCCTCTTGTTTGTCTCCACCATACAGTAGAGTCTGTTTATTTTTCATATTGCATACCATAGAACTTGTTAGATTTCAATGTTTTCTTTCATGCATTGCTTTTTTCTTCTCGATCATTTGATTAATGACTCGTGTTTTTATGGTACTTGAAAATCAGTTTCAGACCAATCAGAGGGTACACCACCACCTCCTACTCGTGGTGATTGGGTTGCACAGAGTTCCAATACTACACATGAACCCGTTTATGATGATTTCTACTACGACAAGTCTATTATATGCTAGTGTGCTCGTTGTCATGGCACATATCGGAGGCCACGACAGGAGTTTCACATGAGATGACTCATGGTACTTTTGAGCGAGCACCGCCACCTGAGGAGCGACATCGACCTATAGTATGTGACTGTTCTCCCTTAGTTTTATTATTGGTTATTTTATAAATCAAAGGCTCATATATAATGTAACCATATCATATATGTAGGTATATTCACTTGATGACGAGGATGACTTCACTATCAGTGGTGCACATGTCCCTCGCACACGGCATGGACAGGTCACTTGTCAGCTGCTCTGCAGCTCGAGGTTTCTCGACATCCTTTACCTCCTGCTTTGGAGGCCGAGACGGGTGGAGATCATCCTTTGCCTACTCGTTTTCATTCTCTAGTACAGACGTATGATCGCAGACAATACAGAGGATGGCAGAGAGGATCACTTCCTTTAGATGGAGTGGTTTTCAGCTTCTAGGGCAGTCGCTACATGATTGCTCCATCTACCATTAGTGGAGCAGGACGAGGCCTCTTTATTGCACAGGATTTACATGTGCCCCCTCGTTGAGAGGTCACCCTTATGTCTTTCTATGGACATATATATAGATGGGGTCCATGGCATCAGCTTACTCGCTACATTCAGAGCATGAGTACTTATGGATTATGTCTCAATGCAGCCTCTCTTTCTGATAGAGGGATCACACATGCAGAAGGACAAAGACTCTATGTTGATGGAAGACCTTACTCTCAAGGAAACATAGCAGGTTTAATCAATAGTAGTCGAGGGATGAGTTCAAGAACCAATTGCACGTTTGTGGAGTGTGAGAATAGTCATGAACCAGAACATATGAGCAGGGATGTAGAAAGATACATAGTTGTCAATGCTATTAGATCATTACGTGCTGGTGATGAATTGCTGGTCAATTATGGATGGCGTAGACCTCCACAAGCATCCTTACTAGATGAGGATTTAGAGCTTCATTGTATACATTTCCTAATGTTATTGGACCTCTTGTACCCTAATTCTATAGTTTAATTTGCACCACGTTCTCTACTGTCTCTTTTTTAATTTGATAATCACTTTTTATTCTCTGTAAAACTGTTTTGTATCTATCTTTTCTTTTATATAGAAGCATGCTATTGATATTGCCTTCAAATATGTAGATTCCAGATTGTGACATCGACAATATCACAAATCAACGTTCACATGACGCATCTCACATGTCAATAGAGTGCATGAGGATTCTACGCAGGAGTGATCCTAATGCGTATGCAAGACTAAAAAAACAATATTCTCAGGACTTCAATAATGTGCGGGACCATATCTTTGATGACCGACGATGGCATGTCTGATTTTATTGCGGATTGGTATCAAAATAATAGTGCGAGCGATATTCCTAATAACAACGAGAAGTATCTTCGAGAAGAAGCTCTAAAGCGTATCTACACAACAGGAAGCCAACTGACACGACTCAGTGCAAGCTTACTTATTCTGAATCTTCAAAACCGTTTTGGATGGAGTAATATATCCATTTCAGCACTTTTGAAGTATGTAACAATCTAACATTTTTTTAATCTAAATATTTTAGGAGTAATCACAATATGTTTTGTTCTTATTGATCATATTTTTAATGGACTTTGCAGGCTACTCTCTCAGAAGTTCTTGTCGACAAGCAATTCCCTTCCTACATCACATGATGAGGTGAAGAAGATGATAAGTAGTCTTGGACTTGACTATTCTTCTATACATGCATGTCCCGATTGTATTTTATATAGAGGTCAGTACGAGGACGGTATGACATGTCCAAAATGTCAAACTCCTCATTATAAAGAGGAGAAAGGTAAGGTCCCTCGAAAGGTATTGAGACATTTTCCCCTGGCTCTGCGTATAAAACATATATTCCAAAGTCCCGAATTAGCTAAGCTTATGACATGGGGAGCGGAGCACAAGATGGAGTAATGCGAATTCCATCAGATTGTCCTGCATTTGAGCATATTGATCTGCGATGGCCAGATTTTGCAAAAGAACCACGCCATTTAAAGATGGGTGTAGCATTGGATGGCGTGAATCCATTTTCAATGAGATCAAGTAAATGGTCTACATGGCTAGTGGTAGTTATTAACTATAATCTACCCCCATCTCTCAGCATTAAGAAAGAGCCTTTAATGCTCTCACTCTTAATTCCGAGAAAACGACAAGTTAAAGATCTGAATGTTTATTTGGCCCCTCTCATCTGTTGAAAGAATGGTAGAGGGGGAGGAGACACACACACAGGAGCAAACCCTAATGTAAATTGCAAACCCTAACCATAGAGGAAAGCCATGTCCACTCCACTCTCACACAAAGCATAATGCACTAATCCATAATCCACACAACACACTATGAGTTGTGTCCACACTCTACTAACCCTAGCTAATGTCCACACACTATGACCAGCTGGACACGCTGTCATGCCATGGCACATCTATGATGTGAAACCGTGCATGTGAGGCCATCAAATACACATCCAGATGCATGGGGTTAAGTGCCATGACGAGTCATTATATGATGCCATGTACATATGTTCATATTGTAAATGAGGTTCAATAAGACAAGCTGAGGCTGAGCCAGATCTAGGAGTTTCTGTATATGAGTGTGGAGGGTGATGGTTCTGCTGTTACTCAGAGCCCATGGATAAGTTAGAAACATCCAGTTATATATGATGGTATGAGTGGCACGCCAAAGGGATAAGTTAATGATGTTAATGGCTTCCCATGTGCATAATGTGTGGTAGCTTTTAAATGGTATCGATTGGGTCAAATCAGTGAATACCTCTTATGGAATGCAAACATGAGGGCATCTCAATGCACAAAGGGTATTTATGAAGATATGGGAAAATACTTGAATGAACAATTGGGGAGTCTATAAATCACATGGCCAATATGATGATTTATACACTACGGAGGCATCAAGAGTAATAGAGATTCAATGGACATTACAGTGCCGAAGAATTTGTTGGATGCCGCGGAATAAAATTTAATGAAATGCCTTGCATTGAGAACTTTAACCTTAATGCTAAGGTTATGCCTTGCATTGGGAATTTTAACCTTAATGCTAAGGTTAGAAACAATGCACTAAGGCTGGCAGCATACGTGGAAAAGGAAATGCATTTCTTTTATTTGGGAATTTTCTAGATAGCATGGAAGCGAAATGCGAGCGCAGCCTTTGTAATTGGAAAATCCGGATGAATAGCTGCAAAAGGGTGGTAAGCACGACTTCTCCGCGGGGAAAAATAGAAAAGGACCGGAGGCAGACGGCGGCGAAATATAGTGGGATATAAATTCTGCAGAGTTGAGGAACAGCGTCAAAATCTACCAGTGTTTTTAATTTCATGAATACACACACTGTTTGTGTCTTGTAGGTGTTAGAATTGGAGGGAATCTTGAGTATTATTAAGGGAGATACTCTTTTTTTTTTTTTGACCTTCATCGAACAGTCGATGGCGAGCAGTTTGTGATTGGTGAAACAAATGAAGAAATACACGCATGTAAATCATCAGTTAAGTGTTTTTTTTATTATTTTCTTTAAAACTACTCTCACTCTATACGATTTGAGAGAATCGTATATCCCATACATCGAAAAGAATTTGGAAATGAATAGAAGGACTTTGGGAAAAAGCTAAAGAATTTGGAGCTCGGAGATTTGTGAAAAATGCATTGAAGTCGAGGGTAATTCGCCTTACTTTCTACTCAAATGAATTTTGGAAATTACGAGTATGTTAAAGCTATGCCAAATGCTATCTTTTGCTTGTGAGATGTTAGAATATTAAGGCAGGTTTTCAGGTGAAAAAGAGCATCTTAATATAATGGTTTTGATGACACTGGATGTAAAGGATGTAACTGGTCACATGTATATTGGAAAAATTGGAAGGCCTTGTTATGCCTACATGTGAATGGTTCAAAGGATTTCGAGAGAGAAGTCAGTGAGTAAAGGAACAAACACTTGGTATGCAATTTTGTGCAATCATCAGGATGAATTCAAGGATGTATTGAGGTGAATCGACACATGAATTTGTCATTGGAAATAGTGACGATCAATACTCCTTGGGAAATTTTGTGTGTGAGTTTTCTTGTTAGATTTGACTTTCACTCTCACAGCTAGAAGTCTCGTACTTTCCTGGCTGTACCGCACACTTCACGACATCTTTGGTGAACCCGACGTGAAACTGCTGGGGTGAGAGTGTGGTGAAATATACAGGGAAGCTACGGCTGAGAATTCTGAGGGTCAGGGGGTTCATTTTGACCCTGGAGTTATGCAGATGTTTCAAATGTTTACCATGTACATGCAACAGCAACAAGCTACTGAGAGGGGACAAATTTCCACGACCAAGGCATTACAATCAATTGTGAAAAAGGTGGATCAATTTGATGGGAAGGACATTACAAAGTACCTGCGCAATTATATAAAGGAGATGGAGCTAAACAGGGTGACTGAGGAGGATATGGTTCGAAGTTTCGAGCTGGTATGCGTTCCTAAAATAAGAGAGCGCATAAAAGGATTGCAGACAGCACAGGGTGGCAGAAATTGGGAAGAGTTCAAGCTTGCTTTAAAGGATGGATATTTCATGGAGGATTCTGAGCGAGTGACCAAACGAACTTTCTTGGAATGGGTCACAAAACCTAAAATGGGAATTTCTGCCACAGAATTGCTAAGAGAGTTTGAGAAGCGTTATGCCCAGTTGTCAAGGATAGAGCGTGCAACTTTGGACAGAGAAAAAACAGAGCTCTTCTTACAAGCAGCTGGGAAAGATCTCCAGGAGAAGTTGGAAATCCTCCTTGAGGATAAGGATACAGAGCAGGGATTAAAGAGTGATTGGAATGATGTTGAGGATGCACTCACTATGTTAGCAAAGCGGCAGCGGAGGAGGGATAAAATGGTGATGGGCTCTGCACCCCCCATAGCTGCTGTTACCCCTGAGAATCTACCCAAACCAGCTGCTACAATTCCCAAGGTAGATGGGCCAATGGATGAGCTTATCAAGGGTATGCGTGACTTAAAATTGAAGATGTCCAGGATTGAAGAAAAAGGTTTACCATTGGGGCAGGCTTCTATGCAAAGGCCTCAAAGCAAAGAAGGGTTTACATATAGATGCATATGGTGTGATGACCCAGAGCATGCAAAGAAAGATTGTGCTAGCTATAAAGAAGCTCTTAAAAATCAACTTGTGTTTTTCAAAGATGGGAAAATCCATCTTACAGAGACTGGTCTTCCATTGAGTACAAACTTTGGGAAAGGAGGGATGAAAAAGCTGGTAGAGGATATGGCTGCTAGTCATGCCATTTCTATGGTTGAGGCAGCAACCTATGGATTAAAGGTTGGTCAATTAAAGCAGGGATTTGAGAATGATGAGGATTATGAGAATGAGGATTTTGGCCATCAACAATGGAATTAATTGCGTCAAAGAAAGTGTCAAAGCAAGCTTTGCATGAGGCAGGTGATTGTATACGTCTTGAGACTGGCTGGGAGGAGCCTGTGGATTCTTTATCCATTCATGCCTATATTGCCAAATGCCAAAATAATGAGGCACAGGTAGAGGAGAAGCGAAAAAGGGAAAATGAGGAAGGAGGGCCATCAAAAAGAGTTACACGTGGAAGTGAAAAGAAGGATCCTGGGTCATCACATATGCCTCCACAGCATAGCAGACCTCCACAGGATGTTTCAATGGAAGAAGTGCCAGCAAAAATGAAGGAGAATGGTAAAGGGAAGAGTCCACTCTACAAGCTTCAATCTGATATTGAAGTTGCAACAGATCTCAAAAAGGTACTTGAAGAAAGGATTCTAAATAGCAGGGTGGAATTCACATTAGGGGAAGTCTTGGGGATTGCAAAGAAAGAATTTCATGATGAGATAATTGATATTATACGAAGAAAAAGGCAGTCCATAATTGAATCTATTCCATCACAAGGGGAGACAAGCACTTCCAAGACTCATGGAGTACAGGTACAGAAAAAGGAAGAGAGAGAAAATGTGGTGGAATGTAATCACTCTACTGATGGGGCACGACAAGTGCGCTTTGTGGAAGAGGATGATGAAAAAGAAGTTCTTACAAAGAGTCATTACTCCAGGAGCCATTGGGCAAGAGCAACCACTGAAACCCTTGTCAAGATAGGTGATTTGGAAGAGCCATATGTCGCTCTAATTGATCATGGGTCTGAAATAAATCTTATGGCTAAAAATCTCTACAACAAATGTAAGTGGCCAATGGATGTGGATCATGGGTGGATGATTAAAGCAGCTAATAACTCATCTGGAGAGCTTTATGCAGCATGTCCAAATGTAAGGGTAACTATAGGGGATGTGAAGGATGATCAGAATTTCTTTGTTCAGGAGATGTCATCGTATCCCCTTATCCTTGGGCAACCCTACATTACAGCTGTAAGGATGGAAACAAAGGTTTTGGATGATGGTTCAGCATATGCAAGAATAAGGAGTAAAGATGGCAAAAAAGCTGTTCAGTTTTTGACAGTTTGCATTAATCATGAAAGGAATCGTGAGTCTCTTCGGGCACAGTCACTCCCAAAGATAAACAGAGAGTTCATGAATTACAGGGAGATGAGGGATTTTGGCCAGGTGCCATTGTAAAGCGGGATTCCAATGGTACAAGGGGAAATGAGTTCTCGCAGGACTCAATCAATGTAAATAGCTTTTCAGCAAATTTTCAGGGATTCTCCAGCTATGGGTCACTGGTTTTTGTAAAAAGCAAGGATTTGAAGCGTGGTATGCAAAAACATATACAAAATGAACAAAAAAGTTTTGAGCAGTGTGGTCTTCTAGAAAAGAATGAGCTTATTTCAGGGGTGCTTGATGAGGTGTCATTTGTAGATACTATGGATGTGCTTTTTGATATGGGAAGAGCATGCTTACAGGGTGGAAATGAAATGATAGAGGTGTCATCTGTGGAGATGTATGATATAATCCAGGAATTTGAGGGGCTAGAATGTAAAAACATGAATTGTGAGATGGATGCTCATGTTGATACAAAGTACAAAACGGTTGCAAAGAAGGTGAAACCAGTTGCCTTGCCCTTGCCACCGGGAAGCAAGGAGAAGATAGATGAAGCTTCTATGCAGCCAAATCTTAGAGATCCGAAGAAAATTGGGCATAAATTTACTCAAGAAACTCTGAAAGAGCTGAAGATTGGTGAGAAGGATTTTCTGTTGCCAGTTGAAAGGGAATGCTTTGAGGAGATGCTTGTAAAACATGGGAGAGCTTTTGCCTTTCAGCCGCATGAGATAGGTTGTGTTGATCCAAGTGTAACAGCACCAATGGTGATCTTTACTGTTCCACATGTGCCCTGGAACCTGCAGCCAATTCCAGTACCAAAGGCTCTCTTGCCAAAGTTGATGGAATTACTAAAGGAAAAGATCAGGATGGGAATCTTGGAGCCTTCATGTGCCCCATATTCCAACAGATGGTTTACTGTACCAAAGAAAAATGGGACATTGCGCTTTATTCAAGACATGCAACCTGTAAACAAAGTCACAATCAGGAATGTGGGAGCAGGTCCAATTGTGGATGAGTTTGCAGAAGCATTTGCAGGGAAAGCTATATACTCTATGGGTGATCTGTATTCGGGATATGATCAGTTCCAGCTGGATATACAAAGCAGGGACTTGACCACAATGAGAACTCCTTTGGGATTAGTAAGGATGTGTACCTTACCACAGGGAGCCACCAACTCAGTGGCACATATGATGAATGGAATGAATAAAGTCTTACGAGACTTCATACCACAAAAAACTATGCCATTTTTAGATGATGTGCCAATAAAGGGCTGTGATGAGAAAGACAAAGATGAGAATTTGGATTCAAAGGGGTGCCGCAAGTTTGTGACAAATCATATAAAGGATTGTGACATGATTCTATCCAGGCTTGAAGAAGTGAATCTTACTTTATCTGGGCTGAAATCAGTGTTTGGAGTTGGTGAAGTGCTAATAGTGGGACATCTTTGTAGTACTAGTGGACGCCGACCTTGTCCAGCCAAAATAGATGCAATACAAAGAATGAAAGAGACATGCATTAATGTTACAGAGCTGAGGAGATTTCTTGGAGCATGTGTCTTTTATGTTATTTGGATCCCACATTATGCACATGTAGCAGATCCTCTTTATCAACTTTTGAGGAAAAATCAAAAATTTTTGTGGAGTGCAGTACATATTAAAGCTATGCGGAAGCTGAAATATTTGCTCCAATCATCACCCATTTTGAGAAAGGCAGATTATGAGTGTGGCAGGCCTGTGATTGTTACAGTTGATACTAGTCCTACTGGGATAGGATGGGCAGTAGGGCAAGATGATGAGGATGATCATAGGTATGTAATTAGATTTGGAGCAAAGGTGTTAAGATTTCGGCAACGAAAGTATCCACAGATCAAGAGAGAGTTATGGGGGATAGTCACTGCTCTAAAATGTGAAAAAGAATATCTTATTGGGGCATCTGTACTTGTGGAAACTGATTGCTTGCCACTTCTTGGGATGATAGCAAGTTGTACCACTCCAGATATTGCTATGCTTAGGTGGATTGCTTATATCAAGTCACTAAATCCTGAGTTTGAGTATATTGCGGGAAAAGATAATCCAGTTGCAGATATGCTATCAAGAGCCAGGTATGAAGATGAGAAAGAGATGATTAGTGACATTGATGATGTGGGTACAAAGTTCTATACTACAGCATATGCAAAAGGAGATCATATTTGCCTATCAAATGCACTTGAGTCTTTTATTGAGGAAATATATGAAGGAGATTGGTTGCTTATTGGTCAATATTTGAGTACTCTGACAAGGCAAGAAAATTGGTCTGACTCAGAATTTAAGAGGATCCGCAGAAAAGCATATGGTTATTTCCTAAAGGATGGATATCTCTGGAAGCATCCTAAGCAGAGGAATGCTATGCCACAGAGAGTCATATGTGATAAAGAGACTCAAAGAAAGCTTGTGAAAGAATTCCATGAGAGTCTCTGGGCTGGGCATAGAAGTGTGTGGGCCACCTTTACCAAAATAAAGAAAAAATATTGGTGGAGAGGGATGTACAAGGATATTTCCCAATATGTGGAAACATGCATAGTATGCCAAATGTACTCAAATGTGCGGCATCGTGATGGCTTGCAACCAACCTACCCACCTGCCATGCACTACAAATGGGTAGTGGATCTAGTTACAATGCCTTTGGGAATTTGGCAGATGCGATATATAGCACTTGCAAGAGAAGATTTGACAAATCAGGTAGAAGGGCGTGCTCTTAGAACAAAGAGTACGGAAACAGTATGCAAATTTCTCTTGGAAGATGTGATCTGCCGATATGGTTGTGTTGGGAAAATAACAGCTGATAGGGGTGAGCTAGATGTTGAAGAAGCAAGGGAATTCTTCTCTAGAATTGGTATCAAACTGTCCCTAACATGTGCTTACAATCCTGAGGGCAATGGAAAAAGTGAGCGAGGACATCCTCCAATCATTAAAGCTTTGGCTAAGGCATGCAGAGAAAGAATGAGAGAGTGGCCAAAGCTGCTACCATATGCCTTGTGGGCTGACCGTACAACTCATAGCTCAGTGACAGGATATATGCCTGCAGAATTAATGTATGGTCAGAAGCCAGTGATGCCAGTTGAAGAAGTAGTTCCAACTTGGAATGTATTGCCCTGGGTGGAAGGATTGAGCAGAGATGACCTCCTTGCCTTGCGAATAAGACAGTTGGAGAGGAGGCCTGAAGATGTAGAGCTTGCTAAAGCTCGCTTGAAAGATGCAAGGCTGAAAAATAAAGAAAGATTTGATTGTAGACACAGACTCCGACCAAAACCTATTGAAGAAGGTGATTGGGTTCTAATGTATGACAGTAGCCTTGACAACCAATTCACTGTTCAAAGAAAATTTGCAAAAAGATGGTTTGGCCCTTACATTGTCAAGCATGTGCATGGAAATGCCACGTATACTCTGTGTGAGCTTGATGGAACAGAAATAAAGAATCTTGTGGCTAGCAAAAGAATCAAGATATTTAAAAGAAGGCATGATAATGATCCTTTTGATTCACAAGAGATTCAGGATGAGAGGCTTGACAGTGGTAGTATGGATATGGTTGAAGAGGAAGAGGATGATCTTCCTGGAACTACAGAAGATGAAGACGACATCCAGTTATATGTGGACCTTGATGATGATTTGGCACATACCAGAGGATGTGCAGGTTTAGAGGGGGTGGATGTCGTGCCATGGCACGTCTATGATGTGAAACCGTGCATGTGAGGCCATCAAATACACATCCAGATGCATGGGGTTAAGTGCCATGACGAGTCATTATATGATGCCATGTACATATGTTCATATTGTAAATGAGGTTCAATAAGACAAGCTGAGGCTGAGCCAGATCTAGGAGTTTCTGTATATGAGTGTGGAGGGTGATGGTTCTGCTGTTACTCAGAGCCCATGGGTAAGTTAGAAACATCCAGTTATATATGATGGTATGAGTGGCATGCCAAAGGGATAAGTTAATGATGTTAATGGCTTCCCATGTGCATAATGTGTGGTAGCTTTTAAATGGTATCGATTGGGTCAAATCAATGAATACCTCTTATGGAATGCAAACATGAGGGCATCTCAATGCACAAAGGGTATTTATGAAGATATGGGAAAATACTTGAATGAACAATTGGGGAGTCTATAAATCACATGGCCAATATGATGATTTATACACTACGGAGGCATCAAGAGTAATAGAGATTCAATGGACATTACAGTGCCGAAGAATTTGTTGGATGCCGCGGAATAAAATTTAATGAAATGCCTTGCATTGAGAACTTTAACCTTAATGCTAAGGTTATGCCTTGCATTGGGAATTTTAACCTTAATGCTAAGGTTAGAAACAATGCACTAAGGCTGGCAGCATACGTGGAAAAGGAAATGCATTTCTTTTATTTGGGAATTTTCTAGATAGCATGGAAGCGAAATGCGAGCGCAGCCTTTGTAATTGGAAAATCCGGATGAATAGCTGCAAAAGGGTGGTAAGCACGACTTCTCCGCGGGGAAAAATAGAAAAGGATCGGAGGCAGACGGCGGCGAAATATAGTGGGATATAAATTCTGCAGAGTTGAGGAACAGCGTCAAAATCTACCAGTGTTTTTAATTTCATGAATACACACACTGTTTGTGTCTTGTAGGTGTTAGAATTGGAGGGAATCTTGAGTATTATTAAGGGAGATACTCTTTGTTTTTTTTTTGATGACCTTCATCGAACAGTCGACGGCGAGCAGTTTGTGATTGGTGAAACAAATGAAGAAATACACGCATGTAAATCATCAGTTAAGTGTTTTTTTTTATTATTTTCTTTAAAACTACTCTCACTCTATACGATTTGAGAGAATCGTATATCCCATACATCGAAAAGAATTTGGAAATGAATAGAAGGACTTTGGGAAAAAGCTAAAGAATTTGGAGCTCGGAGATTTGTGAAAAATGCATTGAAGTCGAGGGTAATTCGCCTTACTTTCTACTCAAATGAATTTTGGAAATTACGAATATGTTAAAGCTATGCCAAATGCTATCTTTTGCTTGTGAGATGTTAGAATATTAAGGCAGGTTTTCAGGTGAAAAAGAGCATCTTGATATAATGGTATTGATGACACTGGATGTAAAGGATGTAACTGGTCACATGTATATTGGAAAAATTGGAAGGCCTTGTTATGCCTACATGTGAATGGTTCAAAGGATTTCGAGAGAGAAGTCAGTGAGTAAAGGAACAAACACTTGGTATGCAATTTTGTGCAATCATCAGGATGAATTCAAGGATGTATTGAGGTGAATCGACACATGAATTTGTCATTGGAAATAGTGACGATCAATACTCCTTGGGAAATTTTGTGTGTGAGTTTTCTTGTTAGATTTTACTTTCACTCTCACAGCTAGAAGTCTCGTACTTTCCTGGCTGTACCGCACACTTCACGACAACGCGGTCATTTATGTCTCACATGTTCCTACCTAATCTGCCAGCACATAGCATAGCTGGCTCACACTAACATCGAGCTTGAATCTCAACAGCCCCTCTCAAGCTCATGATGTACTGCCGATGAAGATGTAGATGAGCTTGGGATATCAAGACTCTCAACACTCCCCCCTCAAGCTCATCCCATGTACTCCCAACATAGTCCAGAAGTACTCAAACTTCTCCCTGCTAAGTGGCTTCGTAAAGATATCAGCCACCTGTTCATCAGTCTTCACATACTAAAGATTAACTGTACCATCCAGCACCTTCTCTCTGATAAAGTGATAATGGACCTCTATGTGTTTGGTCCTCGCATGAAACACTGGATTCTTGGCCAACTGTATACTACTCATGTTGTCATAATGAATGACAACTTTGCCATCAATAGGTTCACATAAATCTGCCAAGAGACTCTTTAACCAAACTGCCTCACAAGTAGCAATGGCTACACCCCTGTACTCAGCCTCTGTACTGGATAAAGCAACTGTAGGTTGCTTCTTGCTACTCCAACTCACCACGGCACTTCCAAGTGTAAAAGCATAACCACTAGTAGATCTCCTGTCATATGCGCTACCTGCCCAATCAGCATCTGTGTAGCCATGTATGTCCAAGCTTTTACCACTCTCATAAAGTAGACCATAATGTGCAGTGGTCTTCACATATCTCATGATGCGTCTCACTGCATCCAAATGTGGTTTCTTGGGGCTCTGCATGCCAACTGGCTTACTAGCCCCACAGCATAACTCAAATCCGGGCGTGTGATAGTCATGTATATGAGACTACCAACCATCTTCCTGTACATAGAAGGATCATCCAATTCCTCGCCATAATCTGCCCGCAACTTCACATTTTGCTCCAATGGTGTACTTATAGGCTTACACCCTGTCATGCCATACTTTGCCAACATATCCAATGCATATTGGCGCTGTACTAATCATGTACCTGCATGATCTTTCACCACTTCAATTCCAAGGAAGTATCTCAACTCACCAAGATCTTTCATGTCAAATTGCCCACTCAAAGCTTTCTTGACATGCATCACATCTGTACCATGATCACCTGTGATAATCAAATCATCCACATAGATGACTAGTGAAACAATCCCATGCTCTGTCTTCTTCACATAGAGTGAAGAGTCTACTGTAGAAATCTGAAAACCAAGTGAGATAAGATATCTGCTCATCTTATCACTCCAAGCACGAGGTGCTTGCTTTAGACCATACAATGCCTTTTTCAACCTGCATACATGAGTGGGATATCTAGGGTGTACATACCCTTCTCGCTGTGCCATGTACACTTCCTCTTGTAGATCTCCATTTAGAAATGCATTTTTAACATCCATCTGATGCATTTCCCAGCCATTAGCTGCAGCCATAGCAATGACTGCTCTCACTGTGCCCATCTTAGCCACTGGACTAAAGGTTTCATCATAGTCCAACCCTTGGGTTTGTGCATAACCCTTTGCTACCAATCTAGCTTTATGTCTCTCAATAGAACCATCAGATTTGCACTTCACTTTGTAAACCCATTTACATCCAATAACATTCTTGTCCTTTGGTAATGCAACCAAGTCCCATGTATCATTATGGACCAATGCGTCCATCTCAACATCCATTGCTTTCTCCCATACATGCTCTCCAATAGCCTCTGTATAGCTTGTAGGTTCCACATGCTTCACCATAGATGTCATATATGCATAGTGCATAGCAAAATCTCTATATGTCAACCTATCAACAGGATATCTGACTCTCTGGGATCTCCGCAATGCATGCGGGTCACTCTGTACACCTGTAACTCTAGCATGTGGTGGCACATATCTGTCCTGCCTGGCACCAGGTGTGTGTAAAATAGGTATGCCAAGCTCCTCATCCAAACTCTCTGAACTAGATGACTCATAACTTGTGATTCCAATTCCTTCGACTTTCTTCTTTCCTTTATCCATAGCACTACTCCCAGTGCTCACACTCTCATGCCTCAAACGTCCTGACCATGGACGTACACTGCTACTCTCAGCCTCTGCTGCTGGCCCAGACATAGTAGTAGAAATAGAACTTGCTTGTGGCAAGTTCACAGGCACATCAGCCTCAAGTGACTCAATGACTCCCTCATCTTTAGCTTTGTACCAACTAGCAAGCTCATTAAACACCACATCTCGTGAGATGACCACTTGTCTAGTTTGTGGATTATAACATTTGTATGCCTTTCAATCCTGTGCATATCCAACAAATACACATTTCTCTGCCTTAGGATCCAACTTCCTTCTTCTTTCATCAGGCACATGTACATAAGCTATGCATCCAAAAACTTTAAGAAGTCCAATGTCTGGCCTATAACCTGTGAGCCGCATCTCTGGCGTGCTTCCATGAATGGCTGCTATAGGTGTTTTGTTCAATATATATACTGCAGTAGCACATGCTTCTGCCCAATAGTAATCTGGCATGCTCTTTTCATTGAGCATCGCCCTTGCCACTTCACATATGACTCTATTCTTTCTCTCAGCCACACCATTCTGCTGAGGTGTATACCTGCAAGTCAACTGTCTTCCTATTCCATGCTTCCTCAAGAAATCCTCAAAAGCTTTTGAGGTGTATTCACCACCTCCATCTTTCCTCAGACATTTAATCCAATAGCCATACTGCTTTTCTGCAAAAGCTTTGAAATCCATGATCTTTTCCAACACTTCACTCTTCTCTTTCAGAAAGTATATCCATGTCATCCTGCTGAAATCATCTATAAATGTCACATAGTATAAACTGCCTTTGATAGATGGGTTTTGTGCAGGACCCCATACATCACTATGTACGATCTCAAGTGGCCTGTTACTCATATTTCCTTCTCTAGGAAACCTCAACCTTGCCTGCTTTCCAAACTGACAAGCTTCACAAACATGCATATGTCCATCATATTTGAACCTAGGCAATCCACTGACAATGCCTCTTGTTTGCATGTTCTTTAATCTCTGTATATTGACATGTCCAATCCTCTTATGCCACATATCAATGTCCTGTATCACATTTCTGCTCTTTGAGAACATGGCTGATTTTAACTCAGGAATTCCAGCATCCAGCTTAAACAATCTGCCTTCTTTCTTGCCTTTAGCAATCACTCTACATCCATGTTTGAAATCTTCAACGAAGCATCCATGCTCGTTGAAACAAACCTATAATCCCTGTTCTACCATTTGACTAACTGAGGCCAAGCTTTTAGTGATCGAAGGCACATACAACACATCTGACATAGACTTTGTCTGACCATTGTGCATGACCAATGGTACACTTCCAACATGTGTAATGACATGCTGGGTATCATCACCTGTTTCCACATAGCCTTTCACTTCCATAGGCTTCATATGCTCAAACCATTCACCATGACATGTCATATGGTTTGATGCTCCTGAGTCCATATACCATGTGTCATCATTCTCAGCATTTGTCGTCATAGAACCCACAACATGCTTCATGGCAAACAAATGATTTGTTGTGCCATCATTGCTGCTTGATGCATAGTTTCCACCATGTTGTGCATAATTTCCACCATAATGACCACCACGTTGTGCTCTTCCCCCTCTCAAATCATTCTGTTTGCGGAAACAATCTCTCGCCATATGACCATATTTGCCACAATAATGGCATTCCACATCTTGCATAGAATTTTGTTGGCCTTGCCAACGTCCTCGACCATGGGGGTTACCTCTGCCTCTCTGAGGTGCATATCCACGACCACCTCGAGCACCATATGAAGGCTAAAAATTCTGTTGTGGAGGCCTGTCCTGCCATCCACGACCATTACCACCACGTCCATGTGATGTGAATCTCCCCCTGCCTCTAAAGCCTCTCTGCGAGTAGAAAGCCTGATTTCTGCCATCATCATGGATAGTAGATGCATCCAAAAATGAATCACTGAGCTTGATTTCCTCAACCAACAAGAGTGAAACCAACTCATCAAAGTCAGGTAGACCTATACTCCTCACTGAGATAGATGTATCAAAAGATTTGTATTCCTTGCCAAGACCACGCAAGGTAATATTCACCAAATCATCATCAGGCATGGGGGCATTTATTGTGGCCAATGCATCTGCAAACTTCTTGATTTCTTGCACATAATCATGTGTGCTCCTTTTATTCCTTTTCACATTATGTATCTACTGTCGCAACTGAGACTTGCGAGCACTCGTATCTGTATCAAACATCTTGACCAAAGTATCCCATGCATCTTTGGGATTCTCAGCATCCTGAATGTGTATGAGCATAGCATTAGATATACATATAGACAAATAATGCAGCACTTTGAATGGTCTCTCTGACCATTGCTTATGAGCAATAAGCTGCTGCTGCTGCTGTGTAGGTTGTCGAGGTAGCTCAGGCTGAGGCTCAGCACTTGTAATGAGATTCCAAAATCCTTTCCCTTTCAAGAAACTCTTTATCCTGTACTTCCATGCCTGGAAGTTCTTCCTATCCAGCTTTTCACCAACAATCTGAATTGGATTATCCGACATGTTTGCTCAATGCATACACCTTCCGTACACTTCAAATCTGTAAATGAGCCTTCCTCAGCTCAACCACACTCCAATGAATGTTCCAGATACTCCAAGGTAGCCAACAAACTCCAAATTTGATGTAGAAAATCAACATGTAATCATCCAAGATGAACTGACTCACGCAGTCCGGGATACGCTGAATTGACACGCCTTCCAAGGCTCCAAATCACAATGTAATGGTGCAATCAAGTATGGGAAACTTGCATTGACACCTAATCAACCTCAATGTTGAGTATCAACACCATCTGACATGTGTACATATCAATTTTTGAAAACCCCTTTCTCTGTTTTTGGAAAAACCAGAAAAACCAGTAGAAAATTTGCTCTAATTCCTTCAATATTTGTCCAAATTGAGCAACCAGGAATTCATTAGCTTAGAAATAGTGTCCATCAACTCCATGTAAGAGGAATTTGTCCAATTGTATAAGACCAAGGATTAATTGCTCAATTAAAAATGCTCTGTTTCTCTGCAACCAGTGGACAGCCTGTTTTAATCAGCTCATTCCCAGCTCAATTAAGCATCATTGACCAAACAAATCACATAGCCCTCTTCTCCAATGTATAGAGCATCCAATTGCTAAAGCAATTGTGGAAGGGACCAAGTACCCAATGAGAAATTGATCTCCTCGTAGGCAAAAAGTACAAAATCTGCTCTGTTTTCACAATTCTGGCTGTGCCGCCTGCAAATTAGGGGATTTGGGAGTTGTTTAAGTGTTAATTGAAGATGGGTTTGAGTCCCCAACACACCTAGGCATATGTGTAATCCACCAATGGTTGGATTTTAGCCAACATCACACTCCAAATGCTGCAATTTTGGGCTTCCTTCTCTCTGTTTTGTGAGAGCTCAAAAAACCAGAGATTTTCATACATTCAAATGCTTCCAAAATGCTCCAAAATCACAATAGGGCTTGCATAGGAGTTGCCATTACATCCCTCATTGTCAGATACATGTTTGCTTTGCCAGATTTACATGTATTTCCACCATACATCAATGTTCCCAAGCTTTAATGGAAAGCTTCCAAAAACCAAAATTTCTCTTTGCTTTGATTTGCTCTATTTTGCTTTGTTTTTGCCTGTATCACCTGCAATCCACTCAAGGATGTTTAGAAGACCTTACCCGGTAGTCCAAGCTCTCAGATCTGATAGTATTTCATGTGCTCCAAGCTTCACAGCTCCAATGGCAAGCTTCACAGCTTCTTCTCCCTCTTCACTCACTCACTCATAAACCCTAATAAACAGCACAAGGCTCTGATACCATGTTGAAAGAACGGTAGAGGGGAAGGAGACACACACACAGGAGAAAATCCTAATATAAATTGCAAACCCTAACCATAGAGGGAAGCCATGTCCACTCTCACACAAAGCATAATGCACTAATCCATAATCCACACAACACACTATGAGTTGTGTCCACACTCTACTAACCCTAGCTAATGTCCACACACTATGACCAGCTAGACACGCGGTCATTTATGTCTCACACATGTTCCTACCTAATCTGCCAGCACATAGCATAGCTGGCTCACACTGACATTGAGCTTGAATCTCAACATCATCGACGATCTTCAAGATTTGTGGAGAGGGATTGATGTCATGGATATGTCCAGAAGCATCGATCAAAGACAGTTCAATGTTCGTGGAATTTTAGCATGGACTATCCACGACTTTCCAGGATATGGTTTTTGCTCAGGTAAATGGTTTAAATATATATATTCTTTCATAAGTTTGTACGATGTTCATTATGCTAATCATCTTTGTTATGTTTTCCATGCAGGGATATGTACCAAGGGTTATAAAGCTTGTCCAATTTGTGGTGATTGGTTGAGATCGACTTATAGCAAAAACCTCAACAAAAATATATATCTTTGACGACATAGATGATTTTTATCTGAGGATCATTATCTATGAGACAGAAGGCAAGCCATACATTTTAATGGAAAGGTAGAAGAAGGGAGATGTCCAATACCAATGACACCAAAGGATTGGTATCTAAAGTGGACTGTTGGACTCGCTCTATCGATCCGGAGTCGGAGATCATAAGCGACGATGATGATGATATGTCATCTTCTTGATCCCATACACATATTCAAGAACGTTAGTCAAACCTTATGGCAACACCTCGTTGGCTTGAAAGACACAGCGGCGGCTGCAAGAAATGACTTAAAGGATCAAAACTCAAAGCCCAATCTATGGCCACTTTATGATGAAACTCGACATGAGACAACCTACGAGCCTGCCCCATGGGTGCTCAAGACAGAAGAGCTGGAGACAGGAAGATTCAGTCGATTCGTACGCCTACAGGATATGGAGCATCTTGTCGAAACATGTTCACTCTAGATGACAAGAGCTTGTCTCGTTTAAAAACACACAATTGGCACAATTTTGTGAAGGTAAATCTATTCAGATCTTTGAAAGTATTTATTTTCTTGTATGTTTGTTGATCGGATTAATCATGTATGTAGCATGTTCTACCCCTTGTTATTGATGGATGTACTACAAGAGGAGTCCGAGATGTGATATATCGCCTTGGATCACTTGCAAGGTATTTATCGCTCATTAATTTTTGGTATAAAATTTTATTTCATGTCTTCTTTATTCAATAACATCTCTAATATCTTCTTTCTTTTACTGATAGATGGATTACATCTAAAGAGATTGCCAAAGGGTCAATTCCACAAAAGAAGCGTGAATGTATAGAGCTTCTTTGTTTAATGGAAAAGGAATTTCCAACCTCCTTTTTTGATATCCAGGTTCATCTTCTAATCCATCTAGTAGACGAGATAGAGCTCGCTGGTATTGTCAACACTCGATGGATGTTTTGGGTCGAGAGGTTTATGGGAGTATTGAAAGGTTATGTACGTCAAAAAGCAAGACTAGAGGGTTCTATGGCGGAGGGATGGATGCTTGAAGAATGCATGTATTACGTTTGTGAATACCTTGAGAAAATCGATTCTGAAGCTCCACGCGTATGGACAAATGAGTCGTCTTCTACCATGTATGACGAGGTATTGTCCGGTAAGGGAGTCCCTTTTCGACTTAAGATCCAAGATAAATTGGATATTTCTACTTTCATTGTCTATAATAGCGAAGCAGGTAAGGGCTTGCACCTCATGGGGGTGGGGTTCGTTGAAGAGCAACGTGTCAAACAGTCTAGCAGTGTGACATGGCCAGCAAGAAAACCTTCTCCGAAACCCTTATCTCCCCTCCTACCAAACCCAATGAAAAACCATCACCATGGGAGCGGTACCTCCTGAGCATGATTCAACATCTTCAGCAAACAAATTCAGCCTTGCAAAATGAACTACATCATACAAAACAACATCTTTCAACCCTTGAGAAACAGATTAAGGAATAACAACACGAAAAAGAAAATAGGGAGGAAATCATACAGGTAAATTTACTTGATCCACAGCCTAAAGAAATTCTCATTAAAGAAGTAATATCACAGATTAATGAAGAGAATGAGCAGCAATGGATTGCAAAAGAAATTAGGGTGGGAGGTTTGTCAGAGGGTTGGGAACAGGTGGAGGTATTGGAGGACGAGGAGATTGCAAATGATACTTATGTCCTGGAATGCGAGATTCTACAAAGAAAGTTGTGCAGAGCTATCCCTTTCATCGACATTGGAGATCCCTCAGTGGGGCAATCAAAGGAAAACATGTGGTTTTGAGGTACGCAGATATGAAAGACAAAATTAAAGGTCACTTAAGGGAACGAAGGTGTGGATGGCGGATGAACTCACAGCCACACAACTAAAAAACAGGAAACAAGAACTCAATAAAGTATACGAAGCAAGGAAACAAGAAAAATGGGCAGTCTACCGTAGAGGTAGAGCTGTTATTTTGCAGATTTCAGGACAACCAAACATGGTAATAATGAAAAGTAGCTGCTAGAGAAATCCTTCATGTTATCTAGGATTCTCCTACGGTCATGTAGGGAATTTAAACTATTTTTAGTTTTATCTCTATTTTCATTTTGTTGCCCCCGAAGTGGAATGTAATCACATGGATGTATCTGATTAGTCCTATAGGTCAGATGTGGCCTCTAAAGGATGTTAATATAGTTTTCTTTCTGTCTTCTTTCTCTCTCTCTCTCTCTCTCTCTCTCTCTCTCTCTCTCTCTCTCTATATATATATATATATATATATATATATATATATATATATACGAACACTCTCTCTCTCTCTCTCTCTCTCTCTCTCTCTCTCTCTCTCTCTCTCTCTCTATATATATATATATATATATATATATATATATATATATATATACGAACACACACACTCTCTCTCTCTCTCTCCCTATATATATATATATATATATATATATATATATATATATATAGAGAGAGAGAGAGAGAGAGAGAGAGAGAGAGCGTGTGCGTCAACAGCCCTCTCCTTTATCAGCAGCAGCAACACATGGAAAGTAAGAAGTCTTTTGCCTCAGCCGCTTCATGATTACCGCCCATTCCTCCACCCGTGAGCAGGCCGACACCATGGAAAGCCTACCTCATGCAAGAACTAAAGAAACTCCAAGGAGAATTAGCAGCACTAAAACACGAGACTATCAAGAAAGATGAACAAATCAACAAACTGAAAGTGCAAGTGCAAGCCAAGATAAACGAAGCAAGAGGAAGCACGAGAAGGACCCATACCTACAACACTACAAACAGAAATGACAAACCATGTTTCAAAGGTAAATTCAGTTAACTCACAAGATTTTGTTAAAGAAGTCATATCAGCTGTCAAAGAAAAGGATCGAATGGAAAGTAACAAAAAGGTAATCAGAGTCGGTGGTCTTCCTCAAGGCTGGGATAGGGCAGACATAGCTCAAGAGCTTCGAGAAGACTACATATTAGATACAGATGTACTTACAGCACAACTGAGCAAAGTAGTCCCCTTTGTGGACTTAGGAGACCCTATCTCTATTATAGTAAAGGGTACACAGGCAAAAGTCTCCTATATGGACAACAATGAGAAAATAGCAGTGATGAAGCAAACAAGGTCTCTCCAAGGGACAAAGGTATGGATAGCTGATGAACTCACCCCGCTATCAACTCAAGAACAAATCGGCAGAGCTGAATATACTTAAAGAAGCAAGAAAGAATGGCAAATGGGCAATATACAGAGGAGGATAAGCAATCATTAAAGAATTCCATACCCCACCCCCTCAAGAGCAAATCCATCCATGGATGAAATATAGCTATTTTTATTTTGAACCTCAATTTCGAACTAGATGCAATAGAACCCATTGTAATTTAAACTCTTAAGAGTCTTAAGAGTTCATTTTGAGTTATTTTTTTCAGTTTTATGCCTCTTTGGTATATATATATATATATAGAGAGAGAGAGAGAGACACGCACTCTCTCTCTCTCTCTGTCTCTCTCTCTCTCTCTCTCTCTCTATATATATATATATATAGAGAGAGAGAGAGAGAGAGCGAGTCACGCTCTCGCTCTCGCTCTCTCTCTCTCTCTCTCTCTCTCTCTCTCTCTATATATATATATATAGAGAGAGAGAGAGAGAGAGAGAGAGAGAAAGAAAGATACATACCTCTCCGTGCTTTCTCGTCGAAGAAATGAGGTTCTCGGTGAGCGCGGGAGTATAAAAATGCGTAGCGTCACTTAAGCGATAGCAAAAAAAGCATCGCATAAGCGAGGATTTTTTTAAAAAAAATTTAACGTCGCTTATGTGACACTAGTCAGTCTGCAAGCGTCGCAAAAAATGTCGTTCAACAACATCGCATAAGCGATTCAAAAAAAAGCATCGCATAAGCGACATTTTTTTTAAATAAATTTTTTACATCGCTTAAGCGACATAATATCGCTTAAGCGACACATTCGTTATTGTGTAAGCGACGGTGTATATTTTTAACACCATCGCTACAGTCCCCAATGGCTAGTAGTGTTTTAGTAACCTAGAAGCTTTTACTAATTGCAGACCTGGGGATCCAAAAATTCCAGTTCCTTGAACTTTGTTCCCGTGAAGTTCACAAAAGGAAATGGTTCCATTGTGATAGTGAATGTCAGCTTGATTTTTGTGGAGCCAATCCGTTCCAAGGATTCCGTCGAAAACTCCCACAGGTAAGACTCTAAACTGGTAGTCAGTTACATTCCCATCTAGATTAGACTGCATACAATCTCTCTCATGGTGGTGAGTGAAAATAATCTTCCCACTGGCCAATTAAACTTGCATAGGTTTCCCTGCTTTCTATTCTAAGACTAGCTTACGCAAGCATCCTAGGGAAATAAACAAATGAGTACTGCCTTAATCAATCAAAAGCTTAAATGGCTTACCCTTATACTCAGCTGGAGTATAAGGGTAAGCCATCCATACTCAGCTGGAGTATGGATGACAGAGAATTGATGATTTGGCCCTTGGTTTTCAATCGCGGCATAAATCTAACCTCTTTCCTCTTCAACTACTTCTGCTATCGTAACTGCTCTGGCTGTTGCAGATTGGGGCGGAACTCTTTCTCTTTGGTTACCCCAGTTCTGGGAGAGTGTTCTGAAACTACTCTAAACAGAGGCGGATGGTTGAGCTAGAGTCCTCCTGGGATTGCCCTGATTTTGGCGAGACGGACCCTGATTTGAGTGTTACAAAGGGGCTCATCTCTGCACTTTGGGTCCTTAACTTCCCTATCCTCTTGACATGGCAGGAGTCGAGCAGTCTTTAAGCAGGTGACCGAAACCCTGACACCCAAAACACCTGTTCTCACTTCTAAGCTCATCCCTCTAAATCCTTGAAAAAGGTGGGGCTCCTGAGAAAGTGTTCTGAGGGAAAATCCAATTTAATAGGAATAACACTTTTGTAATAAAAAAATTCCTTTATGCATCTTTCTATGCATAAAAATCAATTTTAATAAGAATAACACTTTTATAATAAAAAAATTCCTTTATGCATCTTTCTATGCATAAAAATCAATTTTAATAAGAATAACACTTTTATAATTAAAAAAATCTTTTTTGCATCTTTCTATGCATAAAAATCAATTTTAATAAGAATAACACTTTTATAATAAAAAATTCCTTTATACATCTTTCTATGTATAGAAATCAAATTCAATAAGAATAACACTTTTAGAATAAACAAAATTCCTTTATGCATCTTACTATGCATAGAAATCAATTTTAATAAGAATAACACTTTTATATTTAAAAAATCCATTATGCATCTTTCTATGCATAGAAATCAATTTTAATAAGAATAACACTTTTATAATTAAAAAAATAAATTATGCATCTTTCTATGCATAGAAATCAATTTTAATAAGAATAACACTTTTATAATTAAAAAAATCCATTATGCATCTTTCTATGCATAGAAATGAATTTTAATAAGAATAAAACTTTTATAATAAAAAAATTTCATTATGTATCTTTTTATGTATAGAAATCAAATTTAATAAGAATTACACTTTTATAATAAAAAATTTCCATTATGCATCTTTCTATGCAGAGAAATCAAATTTAATAAGAATAACACTTTTATAGTTTAAAAAAATCCATTATGCATCTTTCTATGCATAGAAATCAATTTTAATAATTAATATCAGTGATATCCATGCATATTCATAGGTGACTATGTACATGGAGTAATTAGAATATTTCTTTTAGATACAAAAATGGTGGGAATCACTCTTTTGGAATAACATAAAAACAAACTTTCTTTTCCACAAAATTTTAGAAAATTTTGCCATAACCTCCTTTGTATGGCTGACCATTTCTCATTTTTTTAATTCTTTATTTAACTTCAATTAACTCAAATTAGATTTGTAGAACTCTAATTTACACAATTTTCTAAATTCAAGAGAGTAAATAATAAGAAGAGTTTAATTAATCCCTTAGTTAATCTTTCTAGGATTGAGAAAGGTTGGAATGTAAAGAAGAGAAGGGGGTGGCCTTTTCCTCAAAGGCATAGCATTTGAATTTAATTCAATTAATTGTAAAACCAGAAAATCAAGAAAATCATAGATTTAAAATTTGTAAATAGGTTAGAAAATTAGCTACTACGCCAAGCTGCAAAACAACAAGGGGTTTCTGTAGTCCGACCAAGAGCTCCGGCTCCAGCACGATCTCGTTCATGGACACCTATAGTAGCAGCCAGAGCACCTTCTTCAAGGCCTTCTCCCAGTCCCCATGATCAACATGGGGAACATCAGCCCTCTCACGGGCACCCAAGGAGAGATTCGTCTCAACTGCCAGAGAGTGAATTGCTAAGCTGCCACTCACAGGCACCAAAGGAGTGTGAACACTAACTGATCCACAGATATTACTAACGCGCAAGAGTCGATTAAGGTTCATAAACTATCTATTAGCTATATTAAGTTTTTGCACATCTCTTTTTTGGTCATACCTTATCGCTCGAAGACATTGTGAGGAATATGAGAAATTCTTCGGAGTTGGTCAAAGCTGTGGATCTAGGGGTGGAAGTTCATTTTACAATTTTTTGTTTTTGAATTGGTATGATATGTTTTTTTTTAGTAACATATCACTTTTTGTGTAAGTATAGTTATTATAAACAATAGCAAGTCCATCATCAACGGATGTAAGGGTGGAGATTTATTTTTGAAATTTATGGATTTCGAGTTTTGGTACAGATATGTTTTGACTAGCATTTATTGCTTGAGTGCAATCAAAAGCCTTATGATATTGCATTATCTTGAAAGGAATGCATGGCCTAGGTTGTACAAAGCTTTTCTACATTACCATTCTCTTATTTTTGCCTTGATTGGGACTTGGGAGTTGAGAACCGAAAGCACCATAGCCCGACAAGCTTGCTGGTCAAATCGGGGTGTCATGAAGTTGAGAATGCACTTTTTTTGGGTAAAAAGAATGCACTCTTTTCACATGGTTGCCATGCTTGTTCAGCACAACACATGTGACACACATGCAATGGAACTACCAAAGTGCCGGATTTGGTATCATCAGGTTGTGGCAAGTCAAGCATGTTGTCCTTGAAGTCGATGGCTAATTGACAATAATCATCAAACGACATAGGCTTAGCCAACAACAAACAGTTGTGCATCCTTGTGTCTCTTACTCCCCTATGGAAGTAAGGCAATAATTACTCACTTTGCCTTCTGATATAAGAGAGAATACAAAGATTTTTGTTTGGTTGCTAATAGACCCACAAGTTTTGCACATTGATGCAAATATATCTCAAGGTGTTATATGGCATCGCAGTCATCACCTCATAATTTCTACATCAATCTTGCCACCACATGTTTGTAAGAATATGGCACAATGGAAAAAAGATACAAGAGAAAGCCATGTCAGTGTGAGTCCGCAGGTTTTGACAAAAAATTGATGCTTCGGTATATAAATCTCAATTGTTCCAGTCCACATCGACACTTGGGTATATAAATCTTAGTTTTTCAAGTCCAAAGTTTCTAGTTTGGTCCTTTGCAACATAAATGTTTTTGTGATAACTAGCAAAAGGATTAATGGCTCCTTATTTTTTTAGATTTTCACTGCATAATCACAACTTGATTAGCACAGATGCAAATGACTTATTTTTAAGCTTTTCTAACTCTTCATCAATGCAAAAAACCATTCAAAATGCAAAAACAACTCTTCCTTTTCTCTAGATCTCTTCTCCTTTCTCACAACCTTATCCACTTAACCATTCACACAACTTCAAGAAGCCATATCTAGCGAAAAGGGATTTATGAGAAGATGACGGGAATATAAATAGACTAGAAAGAGACTGATTGCTTCCCCAATAACCATGCCAAAATGTTAATGGCTAAACTTCCACTCCCCAAATGCAATAGATAATGCTTACATTAACATGTTATGGGGAACTTGCCGGCTCCAAGCTCGCATCTCTTAAAGACTCCAAGATACACTAATGGTTTCTAACTCCACTCTTTTTCCTCCTTCCTCAAGCTGTGACCAAGAGGTTGCCCAACTTTTTACAATAAGAAAGGCTAGCTTATAAAATAAAAACTTAGCCCTAATTTAATGTGGCCACAAGGTGGGTTTCTCATAGGAGGGCGAAGTGAAATTGAGCTCTTCTGCACAAGAAGGTCAATCAAGACAAGGTTATGGTGGACAGTCATACATAGGACAAGGTTATGGTCGACAGTCACACATAGGACCTCTCAGAAGGTAAGAAAAGATCAAGTATCCTACTAAAAGATTAATATGTGATTGTTATGTTATTGAACATCATGCATATATGGCAAAGTCTAAACATGTAGAACCAAAATATTTTGAAGGAGTTGTAGGCATTCCAGAATGGGATCTACATGTCATGGAAAAAAAGATGGATGCAAACATTAAACTCTTGTAGAATTGCCACATGACAATCATATCATGTGGCAAAATGGGTGTACAAAATAAAGCACTAAGATAAAGAGGGTATTAGTAGACATAAAGCAAAATTGGTAGCAGAAGTATATGCACAGAAGCATTTAATTGATTATAAAGAGACCTACACAGTTGAGTTGCAAAGATGAATACACTAAGAATAGTGGTTGCAATGGCAACAAAGATGAATACACTAAGTATAGTGGTTTCAATGGCAACAAAGCATGGTTTAATTCAATGTACTAGATGGATGTGAAAAATGCATTTTTGAATAGTGATTTATAGAAGGAGGTGTACATGGAACACCTCTTGGTTATGTTCATCCTGAACATCCCTTACAAGGTATGTAAGTTGATAAAAGCAATGTATGGTTTGAAGAAAGCTCCAAGCGCCTCAAATGGGTTTACAAAATGAAGCACTAAGATAAAGAGAGTATTAGCAGACACAAAGAAAGATTGATAGCATGAGGATATGCAAAAAAGCATGCAATTGATTATAGACCTGCACAATTGAGTTGCAAAGATGAATACGCTAAGAATAGTGGTTGCAATGGCAACAAAGATGAATGCACTAAGTATAGTGGTTTCAATGGCAACAAAGCATGGTTTAATTCAATGTACCATATGGATGTGAAAAATGCATTTTTGAATAGTGATCTATAGGAGGAGGTGTACATGGAACACCTCTTGGTTATGCTCATCGTGAACATCCATACAAGGTATGTAAGTTGATAAAAGAAATGTATGGTTTGAAGAAAGCTCTAAGAAACTCAAATGCAAATAGTGGTTGCAAGCAAAGCATTTTACACCCCTCATTGTATGAAATGGATGAGTTGATTGTTATGAGTACTTTGAGATTGTCATCTTAGAGGCTAAACAACAATTATGATGTTAGTTTGACATGAAGCACTTGGGAGAATCAGAATTCTTCCTTAGAATTGAGCTGATAAAGGGAAATAATGGCCATTTTATGGTGCAAAGGAAATATGCCTTAAACATGCAGCAAAAGTATGGTGTGCAAGCATCTAAACCCACATCAACACCTATGGAAGAAAACATAAAGTTAAGAGTATATGAACGTATACCACTTAAAGATCCAAGCATGTATAGGAAGATGGTTGGTAGCTTGATCTATCTTACTCCAACAAGGCAAGACACCAACTAATGTGTTGGTGTTGTAAGCTAGTTTATGCAAGATCCCAAGAAACCTCACTTGGATGCAATGAGAAGAATTTTTAAATATGTAAAAGGAAATGTGGATTATGGTTTCCACTTCTTGGCTAGCAAGGAAAATGTTAGGGGCTAATATTTGCCAATTGGTGATTTTTTTGGGGTTTTTTTCGCAAAACAATTCACCCATTATATTTGTCAATTAGGAAAAAATCATGATAATTATTTTCTCTCAAGAATTTAATATTTTCGGGGGTTTTCTAGTGTTGAAGTACGTTTTTTATGTGTTGACATTAGATAGATGCGGATTATTCACGTATAATTAATGCGAGTATGCCTCATATTTATAGTTGTTTTTGTTTGGTTAATTCTAGACGGTGTTTTCATATTTTTTACTGTTGTTTAGCCACCAAAATGCTAATTAAAATATTTTTTCTTATCTGTAGCAAATTGATTTGATAGATCATTTTGGTCAAAAGAGGGCAAGTGAAGTTAAATTCGAGTGAAGATTTTTGAAGAATTTTATTACAATGGCTCAGATTGACTTCTCAGTCAATGATAATGTTGATGAGATGAGTGCTCATCCCAACTTGGGTGGTGAAGATCTAAAATTTCAAGTTGAAGAAGAGAAGGCTATTGGAAAGAGTGAATTTTTGGAAATGACAGACCATCTTGAGGCAACTATTGCCAAATGTCATGATGAGATGGAGTCACTAAAGATGTAGATTTTGACTTTGTAAAAAGCTCTTTTAGCGGAACCTCTTGCTCCTACCAAAGCGATTTCTCTGTTGTTTACATCAAAAGTGTATGGCACTGATAAAAAAGAAAAGACTCAGGAATGTGTAGATGCCTAGCTCAATAGTGTTAAGATGTTAAGCTCAACATGAGCTCACACTCACGAGGCGCCTGCATGACCGTTCGACATTTATATCATTGACAGATTTTGAAGCTGGCACCAGCATATCCTCGCCAGAGATTCTACACCTGGACTACACTGACCAGTCCACCCACATCTACCCACTCCTCTTAGCATGTTCACATTATGGACCGCTTGTATATACTCTATTATGTGTGTTAGTCACTTACGGTAGTGTTCAGGGAAAAGCGGTGACTCTGCGAGGGTGGCACGTTGATGACGGCCGGTGGCCAAGTACTGACGTGGTCAACTATGGCATGGAGTAGGAACAGGAGGCCGATGGGGTGGCACTCTTGCTGCTAATACTTGCGCCTGGCAACTCGATACACGAATCCGTTCGCAGATCGGCAGTGTGGGCTTGAGAGAAGAGAGGGCAGGGGTGTTAAGGGTCCACAGGCTCTCCACTAAAGTAGGCGTGATACCATGTCGAAATCGAGGAGTAGGAGAGGCGCAGAGAGTTGATGATGAAACCGTTCTATTATTTCGATTGACGTTTGTTACATTTATATAGTTGGGTTTATACCCTTTCCTGTGTCCTTTCTCAATGGGAGTTCACACTCTGGCGGATACGAGCATTAATTCCAACGTTGGTTTAGAGATGATAACGGAGACAACTCGATCGTAAGGTTTATGTGGAAGAGATCGTGAAGTGAGAGGTGAAGGAAGGCCGCGAGGTTGTGATGGTGATGTCGGAGTCATGAGGAGGTCAGCTGGTGGGAGCAACTTCTGGCTGTGGTGGTTGGCATGTGCAAAGGATGGACGTGAAAGTCTTGAGGTAACTGAGGTGTGAGAATGCTAGGATGGAGAGCCGAAGATGTAGACCATCGTGAGGCCAGCTGCCGAACAGGATATGACAGATTGGCCAGGTGAGAGCGACTTGGCGCTGGCAACAAAGATGAGGCAAGGAGCAGGTGGAAGGTGATGTGGTGGAGGGAGGTGGAGACATGGTCTGGAAACGTGGCCTCCAAGAGGTGGAAGGTGACAGTGAAGAAGCCCATGTGGCTAGGATGACTCAAGGGAGGTTCATGAAGGGTATAAATCATGGGAGGTGTGAGGTCTTGGAGCCGATTGGCCCACATAGTAAGGACCTTGGCCGAGCCACTAAGGGGGATGCTCATGAAGAGAGCAAGCATACACATAGGAAGGCCACCCATGGTAGACTGTGAGAGAGAGAAAGAAACGTGTGTGTGTATGTGGGAGGACTCCATGTTCTCAAGGTAAAATGAGGAGAGAGAAGGTGGGGAACCATAGCAAAGTAGAGGAGACATTGTGTGTGGGTAGAAGAAGAAGGAAAGGAGAGAGAGGGTAATATGGCTATGCTATATGTGTGTATATGTAAAATAGGAAAGAGAGAGAAAGAGATTTGATCACTTTCACATGGTGCATAATTAAAAGTAAAAGCATGAGAGTGTAAGAGAATGTATTAGATTGTATGCATTATTCTTGTGTTTGTGTTTTAGGAGGAAGAGAAAGAAAAAGAGAAAGAAAGAAGAGAAAGAAAGAAGAAGAAGAAGAGAGTTCACGAGAATAATGAGTAGAGAGAGAAGAAAGAAAGAAAGAGTTTTGAAGTGTGAAAGAGAGAGAGTGAAGAGTGGAGTGAAGTGAAGATTAGCCAAATGCGCAGTGATGCTGTTGCAGATTGACTGAAACGTGGAAGTGTTGGAAATATCGGTTCTTTTTCATTAAACTATTGGAAACAATTTACACAAAACCATTTTGACATTAAATTTCTTTATTCAGTTTAGAATGGTGAAGTTGTCTTGAAGATCTGTTAGGTCATAGTAGTTTGTTCTTTTTCATTTGTGTGTTTATGTGGGTGTGTAAATAAAACATTGTAAATTATTTTATACAAAAAGATGTCTTTTCGGTGTGTGTTTCTAGGATTTAGGCTGTGTGGTTGTTATTTAGGACGCATTCACTGTTTTAGTGGGTATTTAGTGCGTTGGACTAGAGAGTAGGAAGGCCAGTCACTTGAGCTCTTGTAAGAACACACACACTCACATAAACCCTAGAAGACAGCACACAAGGTGAGAGGTTGAAAATTCTTCTTCTTCTTCACACAACAAAAGAGGTCTACAAAGAAGATTATATACGACACGGCCTCTATGCTCAACCGACCTTAGCGTCACGGCACACCTCTTCACCATCTCTAAGCCCTACAACATTTCTGTAATGATTCGCCTACAACATCTCTATCATGACGCCCACAACACGACAACACAACTATTGCGATCACCTCCTTCTCTCCCACGTAATCGGCTGTAGCCACCGACCAACACCATCATTTTTCTCTCTCTCCCGCCTACTCAACTGCAGCTACCAACCAACCAGCGCCTTCATTTTTCTCTCTCTCCCGCCTACTCGGCTGCAGCCATTGCTCTGTCTCTCGCACGCACACACCACGCTCTCATACCCACCACCACACACACACACGCAATACACAGTCAATCTCTCAAACACACAGGGTATTACTTCGCGAGTAATGCAAAGGCGCGCACTACCAATATATAGGGGGCGATCTCTCTCTCTCTCTCTCTCTTATTGGCAGACAGTCGTAGAAAGGAGAAGCATCTCTCTCTCTCTAAGCGCTCTCTTATGTCTGCACGGGAAGGCACACGCAAAGGAGAAGCATCTCTCTCTCTCTAAGCGCTCTCTTATGTCTGCACGGGAAGGCACACGCAATAGCAGCCCCGCCAATTCACGTGCCAGCAAAGTTAGAGCCAAGTTAGAGAGGAAGATTTCTCTCTCGCTTTCGAACGAGGAAGCTTTTTCTCTCTATGTGCCCGTCGGCTAGCCCTTCTCTCCTCGTTCCAGCATCTACACTTTTGGCCTGTGCACTCAACAAGGCTGGCAGTCCTCTCCTCAGCAAACCCAACCATGAGAGCAGCACACGTCGGCGCACAAGCCGCAAGGAGAGAATATACATTCGTTTCTCTCTCTCTCTCTTTCTCCCTTATTCGGCGCTGGCAGTATCAGCAACAAACTCTTACACACACATTAATCAACAAACAACAAAAAAAACAGGCTTACCTCCTCCTCCTCCTCCTCGTGTTCTTCACGCCAGCCACCAGAGAAAGAAAAACGTTTTTTTTCTCTCTTCTATTCTCTCAAGAGGGTACCAACGGGTGCTAAAACTACCCACCCTTTCATTTTTTAATTTGGGATTTTTTCATTTATACCCACATTAAGGTCTTCAAATTTGTACCCACATTAAGGTCTACAAATTTGCGTTCCCACCTAACTATACTAACCCTCAAGGTCTACAAATTTGCATTCCCACCTAACTATACTAACCCTCGTTCTCTCCCCTCGATCTCTCTCTTCTCTCTACCCACTTACATACAACCTCCTCTGTCTACAAAATAATATTAATCGTCACCATTCCCATGCAATGTGCTTACACCAATGGACAACATCGACAATCATGATGCATGCAAATACCATGACATTCCACACACATGTGCTTTCAAATACCATGGAAATGCACCTAAAATAACCACAATTGACCCTATGTAAACCCTAAAAATTACTAAAAATGACTTCGATCCAGGGGTCATCATTCCCCCCACACTGAAATGTGAGCATCCTCGCGAACACAGCAGCAACTTCACTTTACAGCTTCCCCCACACTTAACTTCTAAACCATCACTGCCTAGCATCACATCTCCACTTCATCACTCTGAAACAATCACCAACCATACACTAGAATTATACCGTACCAAACAAACAAACAAAAACAAAAACAAACCTTCAACACCTCCACATCAGCACACATAAATGAGTGAATGAAAATCCAAGTTGCAAACACCACTATAAGACTTATATAACACTAACCAATGGATAAACCAAAAAGGTTTATTAAGCAAACATCAAATCCCAAAAACAGTAAAAAGTAGCAACTACCACAACATCCTCACTATGTCTATAATATTTCCACTTTAACAAATAGGAAACAACCCATCCATAACTACAAAACTCTAGGAAAACTACCTTCCACTCACTTCCATATTTCATAAAGACAATAGTAGCACAACTAACCATGGAAGTCATTGCCTGATTGAAATTCCCTTATATCAAAACCATGCCTTTCTCGTTTCATTTTTTTAATTTTTTTCTCTGTTGATTTTTTTTTTAATAACCAAATGTACACCACAATGGCAACCACCCCATATGAAACTAGGCTGCGATTCTCAGACCTTGCCACCCAGCTAGGTTGACTCCAAGAACCTACCAAGCTCACATGGCGATGGCTATCCCAAAACAGCCCAAGGCATCGGTTTAGAGTGCTGACAACCCTACCAGCATGACTCTCCTCACCTACCAAGAACCATCAAGGCGATAGATCACATATACCACATACATACATTTGATTTTTTTATTTTTCTTCCCTCTTTTTTTTCCTTTTTTTCTCTTTTTTTTTCCATCATTTTTCAAAGGCAATGATTTGAAAACCCTCCCCAGGCTCATCATGAAAATCGAGACTATTATGGTCATTATAACCCAGGAATAAGGGAGAAAAGTTCCTTCCACTAGAGTTCTTAAGTACTTCCAAGCTGTTACCTACCATTAAAGAGAAAAAATAAATGCATAGAAGTATGCATAAAGGATAATTTTTTTATATCAAAAGTGTTACTTTTATCATTTTTAATTTTCATGCATAGAAGTATACATAAAGGATAATTTTTTTATATTAAAAGTGTTACTTTTATCATTTTTTATTTTCATGCATAGAAGTATGCATAAAGGATAATTTTTTTTATATCAAAAGTGTTACTTTTATCATTTTTAATTTTCATGCATAGAAGTATGCATAAAGGATAAATTTTTTTATATCAGGCACATGCCTAGTTAAGATGAATGTGGTAATGACCAATTTCTACTACAGAGCTCAGCAAGAAACTCATAAAATTAGTATCCTTGACTAATAAACCCCAAATATTTTCAAAAGAAAGAATCATATAAGTCAAGTACCAAGCAATTGCAACTAGATTAACACAACTCACAATCCCCATTATTACTCACACCATGCAAGTGATACCAAAAAAATAACCAAATATATTGGAGAAAATACACCTGTGGAACACTGCATATCCTCTGAGTAGCAAAAATTGCATGTCCAGAAACAATCTTCAATACTATGATATCATTGTTCCCAAGTTACTCCCCCATCTCCTTGCACCTAGCAATGCAAAAATACAAAGAAAATACCATATCTGCACATATTAACCATTCAAACAATTAGCTTACAATTTCCAAGAAACATAATGTACCTAAAATTGAAAACAAACAAACACAAAAAAAAACCAATCCACATGCAAACCAAAACAAACAACAAAAACACATAACAAATCACACAAACAAAACAATTGTTTCTTTTTAAAGTTTTTTTTTTGTTTTTTTTGTTTCGATTTTTGTTATGTTTGTTAGGATTTTTTTATTTATTTTTGTTAATTCCATATTACACACTCTAACCATATTTCCTTTTTGGTGCTAAGATTCAAGCCGTTATCCTCCCTACACTCGGTTGTAGCTCCCATGAACTAAGTATCAAGCAGATCCTTCACTATAACATATACTTAATCAGTCCATCTATCATCTCTTCACACACACACTTCTCAAATTTCAATCTCACTTCTCTCTCTTTCATTTAACTGACCTCATTTACTCATCATTTATCTCCCACAAACTCTCTATCACTAGCCCTCTTCACTAGAGCTTTCATTTCTCACCACTCTTATATCTACTTTGCTATTTATATGATTGAGAAACATCATGCCGACACTTCAGCGCTCAAAAGCTCACATTCTTTATGTAAGATAGATAACATGCCTCACTGTCAAACACCACAAAGAGTATCCCCAACTAAGCACTTAGCATATATCTATGCCCTCTCTCATGGTCTCCAATAAACTCAACCAAGAAAGAGAGTTTGTGCCAAATTCCAGAGAGTTGAAAAGAAGTCGTGCATGGGTTGATAAAGGAAAAGTTGGTTGCAACTTCCCACACCTCCCAAGATCACACGTCCTCCCTCTTTCCCCTTTTCTTTATTCAAATTTGAAAAACATTACATACTTTTAGACCTTAGGTTATGGCTTCAAATGTGTACAAGGATTATGGCTTGACTTGTCAACACAAGAAAGAGTTTATATGCTTTGGCTTGTGATATGCGAACCCGCTATTTAGCCAAGCACATTTACATAGATGATAACAACAAGGATACAACTAGACATAGATGCCTCAAAAACATGGACAAGATAATGACAATGTGATAAAAAAACCCGGCATCTTTTAGCCTTTTTGGTGACGAAATCGGAGGCTATCATCCCATTCTTCCTTTAATGTAAGGCTGAATGGCAGTGGAGCCATTCTCCCCTTCAAGTTGAGTGATGGGAGACCTTGAGAATGGCACCACTGTCATTCCTTAAGTGTAAGGGAGAATGGTAGTGGTGTCATTCTCCCCACGAAGTGATGGGAGGCCTTGAGAATGTAAGGGGGAATGGCAATGGTGCCATTCTCTCCACCATGAAGTCCCCATGAAGTGATGGGAGGCCTTGAGAACGGCACCACTGCCATTCTTTCTAGAATGTAAGGGAGAATGGCACCACTACAATTCTTCCTTGAATATAAGGGAGAATGGGAGTGCTATAAGGATGCCATTATCTTGCAAATTATTTTACAATATGCAAAATCTTGTGTATTGCTACAAGCTCCTGACTTTGAGGCCACATGGGTATGGAATTCCGTACCCATAGACTACTAATCATAAATATTATATTCTACCTTTTATTATATAGACCCTTGTGCATATTTGATTAACACTTTCGGTGTTTTTTTGTACTAGGTTGTGTTTCCACCATACCTACATATCAAGAAATTATGGTATATCATAGAAATTAATCCTCATTCAAAGAGTATTTATAAGGAGGTGGATGTTAAAGAGCTCATGAATGAAGTGGGAGTTCAAAATGAATAGGGAAAAGGTCAAGTGCAAGATGCCAAGCGCAAGATACCACCAACCAATGAAGATAAAGGTGTCCCTTTTCAAGTTGAGGACAAAGAAATAAAATCCAAACATATCAATAATGTGATGATATAGATGATGATGATGACAATGTGGAGTCCACTATAGCTACAAGTATAGCATACATCATTGTGTTGATCTTATAATGGGTGGAGATAGAGACCTTAAGATAGCCTAGTTAGCATGATGATAATGATGATGTGGAGTCCATTATGGCTAGAAGTAGCATATATCTTTCTATTGAACTTATAATGGGTGGAGATATGGATCTTTATATAGACCAATTAGCATATATGGATTTAATTGAAGATATGGACGATTTTGTCCAAGATCATCCTAATACATCATTCGTTTTCTTGATTAGCAATGTTAATTTAATATTTTTCACATGTTATTGGGCCAAGCTCACCCTAACATGCATTCTTCATTTTCTTGATTATAGCAATGTTAAATTCATATTTTTCATATGAATTCTTCTTTCTAAATATGATCATGTCGATCTGGATTCTACTCAAAAATAAAGATGCACCATGATTAGTCTCTCTTGGGCACCTATATTACCTCCTAACACATATTAGCACACATGATAATAATTGGTCTCTCTTAGGCACCTCTATTACCTCCTAACACAAATCAACACACATTAGCATGATAACTATGGTTTGTCTTAGGCACCTCTATTACCTCCTAACACAAACCAACACACATTAGCGTGATAAGTTTGGTCTCTCTTAGGCACATCTATTATATCCCACCACAACCCAACACACATTTACTCTTGGGTGTTTGTGTGAAAATTCTACTCTCGATAATGTCGATGGATTTCTATCTCAGTACACAACTATACACCTACCTATACATGGCTATATATACAGTTGTATCTACATGAATAGCCCATGTCTCTCACTGTAGCCACTCTCTCACTAGTGGCATGGATCCATCCCGAGGCTATGCCCTCATCCTCTTGTAGTGTAAACATCCCAAAACAATATCAGGAAAACCCCAAAACAATCAAAATCCTAAAAAAGTTGTCACACCAAAGTATAATTGGCTCTATAAATAGACTTTCCATTCTCATCCATTAGTGTTTTTAGTTATGTACTTTCACATGTTACCATTGAAGCACCTCTATATCTAGTTTCTATGGATAACAAAGTAACAATAGGTTGCTTCTTTGATGACCATGTAATTGATGCACTTCCAAGATTAAATACTTAACTTGAAATTGACCTCATGTCTTATGAGTTACTTGGCCAATCTACATTAGTAAAGCCTTGAAGATTTTTTAATGGTGATTCCTCCATCAATATATAAATGTCGGTGGGTTGGCAATTATTCCTCTTATATAAATCGAAAACTATAAAAAATGGGGAGAATGTTTTCAAAAAATGCCCTAAAATGTCCAAAATCAGGCGAATATTTTCTAAAACCCTTCAAAATGGCCAAAATTTGGGCGAATGTTTTAAGAAAATGGGCAAATTATTTTCCAAAAAAAACCCTATGAAATAGCCTATGAGTAAATATTAGTTCCTAACTTTTTCCTTGCCAGCCAAGAAGTGGAAACCATAATCCACATTTCCTTTTACATACTTAAAAATTCTTCTCATTGCATCCAAGTGAGGTTTCTTCGGAACTTGCATAAACTAGCTTACGACACCAACAGATTAGTTGGTGTCTAGCCTTGTTGGAGTAAGAAAGATCAAGCTACCACCATTTTCCTATACATGCTTGAATCTTTACGTGGTATACCTTCATATACTTTTAACTTTAGGTTTTGTTCCATAGGTGTTAACGTGGGTTTAGATGCTTGCATACCATACTTTTGCTACGTGTTCAAGGCATATTTCCTTTGCACCATAAAATGGTCATCCTTTCTCTTTATCAACTCAATTCCAAGGAATAATTTTGATTCTCCCAAGTCCTTCATGTCAAACCAACATTATAATTGTTGTTTAACCTCTAAGATAACAATCTCAAAGTACTTATAACAATAAAATTATCAATTTCCTGACTTGACATATAATGAGGGATGTAAAATGCTTTGCTTGCAACCAGTATTATGTAAGAATGAATTAATCTTTGCATTTGAGGCTCTTGGAGCTTGCTTCAAACCATACATTGCTTTTATCAACTTATATACCTTGTGTGGATGTTGAGGAACATAACTAGAGGTGTTTCATGTACAACTCCTCCTATAAATCACTATTCAAAAATACAATTTTCGCATCCATCTCGTACATTCAACTAAACCATGCTTTGCGGCCATTGAAACCACTATAATAAGTGTATTCATCTTTGTTGCCACCTATTGATTTGCAAAATGGAAACGAATGCTTATTTTCGGAGGGGAATCCTCCCTTAAGTATTTGTGGAGGGTGGTAGTCAGTGAGTGATAGGTAATTTGAAATGTTGGGGGTGCGCAAGATCTGGAAAGATTTTGAATTTGAATGAAAAGTAGCTACCATCAAAATAAGCATCAAAAAGGTTGTCGAAATATTTATCAAAAGAAGCGTGGGAATTTTATTTTTTCAACTCTTATTTCCACGCTATTTTCCATGTATTTTTCGACGCTTTTTTTCATCTTATATCGATGCTTTTTTCCATGCTTATTTCGATGCATATATCGACGGCGCGGGTTTTTATAGTAAAATAGAATCTCTCTTTTTTGTGCGTTTTTTTTTGTGCACGTGCGTGTTTTTTTTTGTGCACGTGTGTTTTGCTTGCTTCCTCACCAGGCATGCCTCCTTTTCCCTCACTCCCATCTCCTCTTGGTTACATGTACATGTGATGTAAAATGTCTGTGTGTGTAATAATGAGTAATTTTTTTATTTTTTTGCTTTCTCATTTGTTTTGTAGGTTCTTTCTCTCTCCCAAGCTTTTCTCCACCTCCTTCTTTGCCCTCCCTCCCCTCCCCTCCACTCCACTCCCCTCTCCTCTCCTCTCCTCTTGGTTGTTAAATTGGTGTGTGTGTGTGTTGAAGGATAAACCTCCTTGTGTATCCGTGCTATAAATACTTTTAGGGTTTTGTATTACTAATTCTTTTCTCAACTTTTTGTCTAATTCTTTTCTCAACTTTTAGGGTTTTTGTATTACTAATTCTTTTCTCAACTTTTTGTTTTGTTTTGTAGGTCTTCTAATCCTCTCTTTCAACTTCACCAAAAAGAGGTAAATTCCTTTCTCTCTTTCCTCTCTTTTCGATTTTGTATCTATGCAATAGGTTCTTAGGGCTTTTGTATGTATGCATTACTAATCCTTTCCTCACCCTTTTGTTGGTTTTGTAGGTCTTCTAATCTTCTCTTTCAACATCACCAAAAAGAGGTAAGTGCTTTCCTCTCTTTCCTATCTTTTTATCCTCTCTTTCCTCTATTTTTATCTACCAAAAAGAGGGGTTTTGTTTTGTAGGTCCTTCCCCATCTAGCGCCAAAAGCACTCCATGCTCGCGATCATCGCGACATTTTGACACACAGCCCACACCCACCAATGGAGAAAAATTTTACACAATTGTCAATGGCAATGTGGTTTTGGATAATGTCGGGCAATGAAGTGCCACATCCACGAACTTTACCACATTGTCTTTGCAAACGACTTTATGACTTTATGGCCAAATTTGGATAAAGACAAGAAAGATATTAGAGTCATAAATTAAATCAAGGATGAGTACAAGCCGGTCGGTAGTAGTGATGTCATCCCCATAAGGTGTGTAAGATCCCTGTTCCCACCGAGCAACGGATTCGGGGTACTGGCAGCGGAAGTAGCGCTTCTCGCGCGGGACAGGGGTCCCACACTCGGGGCCTCGCCCACGGATATCCGGATAAGAGACTAATCCGTCGGTTGTTCCAAAACCGAACCCGGAAAAACTTTCTTAACCGGAAGCACGGGCGATTCCACCAGGATAACTTTTTACTCTAACGTAGTCAAGATCATTTCTGATCAAGATGATCCAATTACATCTATAAGATACTTAGTCAGTTCAAGGAAGAAACTTGCGCTTGGATCATTGGGATCAACGCTTTTTTCCCCATTCAAGAGGCACAGCCGTTGATTCCTATCCATAGAACAGTTACTATCCGGGATTTATTTTTTTTCTATCGTAAAAACAAAAGTTTGAGTCTCGATTTACGGATCCATCAGTCCAGCCTAACCCCATCCAATCCCATGGATTAGCCAACCGCCCAACCACTGTAGTGATGGGATCCAATTAAAAATTTGGTTAGGTTTTGTCCCGGGTACCAAGGAAAAGAGTTCCAAGGCCCCCTAGCCGGATGTTCATGCAAAATAAAACTAGTCACACCACTCACACACCCAATATGAAATTGCCCTTTTTCAACCAGATTCAACCAGTTTAAAACAATCCTTTAATAAAACCATAGTATCATTGATCACCATCTTCCAATTTATCCAATTGATTCTTAATTTCCCATCATTCCTTCATCAGAGTATCTATGGCATCATTGGCAACTAGAACGCTCAGGAGCCGTTTCGATAGTTCCTAGCCCATAATACTTGGCAATATAATCACTTAACATGATGGACTCTCGTTGAAGATCAGCAAGATCAACCAACAGATCCATATAAGGAGCCATGGACTCATCCATTGAAGACCAGCAAGGTCAATCAACCAGATCCATGCTCGATTTCAGAAAACAACTCCAACTCTGTTCCAATATCTTCCTCGACGCACGCGTGGGTATCCTAGGCAACCCAGAGCCCGAGCACCGTATGGTCAGCACCCTCTAGGATCCTTCGCAGGTAACCTAGCGCTTCACGCATAGGCCGCTTCCTTGGCCCCTCATCCACCGTACCGGAAGCTCACCATTTTAATCGCACCGAGGCTGGTCAAGACCTCGGCCGACCTTGCTACGCGAGACGTCCTTCATTGACTCCCCGTCAGCAGTTGCAACTTTCTCATCACGACCTTAATCACAAGACGGTCAAAATGCTCCCCCCAGCATTCTTGACATAAAACAATCATTTACAAACAGCATTTACAAACAGCATTTACAAGCAGTTTACAATACAATTTCTATTTTAACTTTCATTTTTCCACATTATCCCTCCTCAATCTACATTACTTATTCCATATTCCATTTATATGTATACTCATCCCATCACATTATTTCTATCTCATCACTTCAGATTCCCTCACATCACAATCGTATATTCACATCCATACATCCACAACTATATGCGTACATTCACATCTACATGCATACATCTACATCCCTATGCATACATCCACATCCACATTCACATTCACCTCCATACATCTACATCTACATGCATACATCCACCTCCATATTCACATCCACATCTACATGCATACATCCACCTCCACATTCACATCTACATCTATACACCTACATCTACATGCATACATCCACATCTCCATTCACATCTACATCTATACATCTACATCTACATGTATACATCCACATCTCCATTCCCATCTACATCTATACATCTACATCTACATGTATACATCCACATCTCTATTCACATCTACATCTATACATCTACATCTACATATATACATCCACATCTCCATTCTCATCTACATCTTCATGCATCCACCCACCTCCACATCCACATCTACATCTATACATCTACATCTACATGTATACATCCACATCTCTATTCACATCTACATCTATACATCTACATCTACATGTATACATCCACATCTCCATTCTCACCTACATCTATACATCTACATCTACATGCATCCACCCACCTTCACATCCACATCTACATCTATACATCTACATCTACATGCATACATCCACCTCCACATTCACACTCACATCCATACCTCTACATCTACATGCAAACATCCATATCTCCATGCATAATAATATTCTTTTAATTAATCTAGGATGATAGTTCCTAGAATATGGTAGGAAGTCCTCTTTTTATGCTTTGAATGAATTTATTTTATGCTTAATTTCTATAAAAATTTTGCCATAGCTCCGCTACTATGACTGATAAATCTCAATTTTTTTCTAAGGGATAAAGCTCATTATTAAAGAAATAATTAGAATGGTCTCTAATTGGATCATCAATCCATAATGGTCTCTAATTGGATCATTAAGAAAACAATTAGAATGGTCTCTAATTGGGTCATCAATCCATAAATAATGGATTGAATCATCAATGTGCATAAACTAAAAGCATAGCAAAAAGCCATTAATTTGGCCTCAAGCATAGCTTAATCTTGGATTAAGGAAAGGCTTTATGAAAAGCTTCATTTGGATTGAGAATGGTTCATGAGTATGACCATTTCTTGAGTGAGAGAGAGAAATTACATAAAAACCATTAGAATTTAAACATAAATGGAAATTAACTTCTATAGCATTTATTAAATTATGTAACTCTTCACTACTATTCACCAATTAACTTCAATAGAATTTAAAAAACCATACCAATTAAACTTCTCAAGCTTGAGAGGGGTTGAGAAGAGAGAATCATTGAGAAATTATAGAAAGATCAAAATTCAATATACTTACCTTATAATTTGCTTGATTCTTTATTCACGGTAGAGGCCCCCAACCAATCAATTGGTTTAGTATGTTGATGGAGCCACCAATGGGGATTGAAGAAAGAGAGAAGTATTAAAAACTAGTGAATTATTAAAGAATTCACAACTCTTGGCTTAGGTAGAGTAGAGTAACAATGCATAAGACACTCTATATTTTGGCTTAGGTGGAGTAGAGTAACAAGCATAAGACTCTATCTAATTTGGCTTAGGTGGAGTAGAGTAACAAGCATAAGACTCTATCTAATTTGGCTTAGGTGGAGTAGAGTAACAAAGCATAAGACTCTATCTAATTTGGCTTAGGTGGAGTAGAGTAACAAAGCATAAGACACTATATATTTTGGCTTAGGTGGAGTAGAGTGACAAAGCATAAGACACTATATATTTTGGCTTAGGTGGAGTAGAGTAACAAAGCATAAGACACTATATTTTTTTCAACAAGGGGAGGCTTCTATTTATAGGAAAATTTGAGCTCCTAACCAAACAAACTGATTCTAGAATTTTCCAAGTCAGTTTGGTTGAATTTGGACTAGATTTGGACCTAGTTTGGTTACTTTTTGATTCGGTTTGGTTCCATTTTGATTTGGTTTGGTTCAAGAGAGGTGAGAGATAAAAATATCACATTATTTTTTAGTTTAAAACTCATTCAAGCATGTGAAATATACACCTCCTTTAAAGAATTCCCCTTCCTTACATAGGTGTCAAAATTTTATTGCTCATAGTTTTTTTACTAATAAACCTTGTACATTTTCAACTCTTCATCTTATGTGAAATATGCACCTCCTTTAAAGAACTCCTTTTCCTTACATATGTGTCATAGTTTTTTTACTAATAAACCTTGTACATTTTCAACTCTTCATCTTATGTGAAATATGCACCTTCTTAAAGAACTCCTTTTCCTTACATATGTGTCATAGTTTTTTTTTTTTTTTACTAATAAACCTTGTACATTTTCAACTCTTCATCTTATGTGAAATATGCACCTCCTTAAAGAACTCCCCTTCCTTACATATGTGTTTATTTACTAATAAACCTTGTACATTTTCAACTCTTCATCTTATGTGAGCATTTACTCATTTTTGGATACCCAAAATATCTCATATTTTTAATAGTGCTCATAGTTTTTTACTAATAAACCTTGTACATTTTCAACTCTTCATCTTATGTGAGCATTTACTCATTTTTGGGTATCTTCTTTTACAAATTGGATTTATCTCCTCCCTACACATGGATTGATGCTATTGGCCCATAGGAATCTTAATTGGACCATAATCTAAAATTTCTGAAATTCTAGACCCTTAGACTAAGGTTCTTTATACTTATTTCCAATTAATTCCAATTGCACATTGAAAAATTCTTTTTTTGAATTTCTATTTCAAGGAAACTTATTTTAATAAGATGAGTTAATTTTCTATCCAAAAATATTCATAATCTGAATATTCTCTCTCTAGCATATTTTTCTCTCTCTAGGCTAAAACAGTTAGAACAAGGCCTTTATATTTCTGAAGAGGGATTGATTACAGGGGAAGATACTAGACATCAAAAAGGGGTTGGGGGAGGAATCTTACATTCTACCCCACTTAAAAAATGCGAGATGTCCTCATCTCGCAAACTGGGATAATTTTACAAGATGCACGAATATGAGATTTAGAGAAAAATTTTAATCAAGATTAACCACCAAGAAAAGTCTTAAAGAGAGCAAGATTCAAAATAAGAACAAGATTTAAACTTTATTCATTCACGGAACTTATACAGTAAAGATAGAAGAACTCTTTACACTTCCATAAGCCCGTCCATTATATGGTCACAAAAGCAGTCCTCACAAGCTGCACAAGTATAGGGTAACTCATCTATGGGAATGATTATGCTGGTTATTGCCGCACCTATCTCAGTGGTATGAGGTGATCTAACAAAAGGACCTCTGAGAGGCAAGCCAAAAACGGGATAAAGGCATATCTTCTCATGAGGAAGAAAACACGCCAGTAAGAAGACCCGCTCAGAAAACCCAAGATGCCTTGATCTCATGACGCAGTAGTATCGGGGACCCAAACCCAAAGCTTCAATAACCATGGCCAAGCGGACATTGTTACGAAAGTGTTGCTGACCCCAAGGTGTTACCCTAGTTATGTTTTGATAGGTCCGCCATTTGGTCTGCGCTACAGAAGTTCCTAGGTGAGGAAAAAGTGAGCGCTCATACTGTTCTATAAAGTCCTTCTTCACAGACTCTCTTGCGTCTTGAAGGTGAGAAATCATCAGGGATAAAACTAATTCCTGTTGCCAAGCCATGAAGGAGATTAAGAAAGAAAGGAGATTGATGGGAGTAAGATTACTGTGAGCGACAAGTAAAAGTTACGACTTATATAAAGGAAGGAGCTAGCGTAACCTAGAAGCCAACGGTAACTTGCCACTGAAGTTTTACCGTCTTTCCATGATTTGGGTTTGGCACATTTTTCTATAAAAGGCATTAAGAATTTTGAGATGAGGAGATAAAAGAAACTTGTAGGCTAAATCACCTACTTTCTTTGAATTCAGATATAAGGATCATAATATCTGGGGGATAACTTCTTATACTCCCCAAGAGATAAAGAACTTCTTTTGGGCCGTACTCGAATGAAAACCAAAACCTTGGTATCCAAAACACCGATTCTCACTTCTAAACTCATTGTTCTAAATCCTTAAAACAAGTGGGACTCCTGAGAGTATTCTAGGGAAAGGGTCTTCCTTTTTTTTTAAACAGAAACTTTCTTTTATTTTAGAGAGGGAATAATTATAAGATCAGAAAGGGAGATTCTTACTCCTGTATACCTCGAAGGCTGGGGAGGAATCTTACATTCTACCCCACTTAAAAAGTGCGAGATGTCCTCATCTCGCAAGGTAGAGGACATCTCTTTTTCTTAAGATCCAATTTTATTCTGGGGTTCCTTATATTCTGGTCAACCCAATAGAACACTGGGATAAATATCCCTTATATAGAACTCATCATTAAATAACAATTCATTCAGATCATGTCATTCATATCTTTAACATGATAATGGTCCATTAGACCGAAAAGTTTCCTTTGGAACATTCCTCCACGGAAATTTCAGTCAAGCAAGTTCTCAATTTGACCTCCCTTAACTTGATCTACCGGTCAAGTATTAACAATAGCAATCTAACAGCACAACCCACTAACCTCATAGTGATTTGCTGAATTCATTATCATCATTCTAGTTATGAATATCATCACAAGGACTCGTCCCATTCCCCCTCATTGTGGTTTCATTATATTTCAACTAATTTTTAAAAATCAACATTTTTCAATCAGCATTTTCAATCAGAATCCAAATCAATTCATCAATTCTCAAACAGAATTAAAAATCATATCAATCACATTCGAAATCATCATCTAGATAGCATTAACGCTTATAATTTCAAGTCTTAGATTTACTCGTATATACTGTCAGTAAAGAGCTGCAGTATACTCTCGGTATATACGGGTAGTCACGGCCCTTGGAATTATAAGGTAAATACTATCATGTCTAGGCCTCAAGCAAGTCAGGGATTCTATATAATTGCGGCACTTCCATCTGAAGACCCAATTACCAAATTATGAATTTCAATTTGAATATCAAATTGTATAAATTATCTCACACAATTATAACCTTTTTGTGTTTCTTGATAAATTTTTGATATATTTGTTTTCTCAGTTGATCTTTATTAACCAAATGCTCTGATACCAACTGTAAGATCCCTGTTCCCACCGAGCAACGGATTCGGGGTACTGGCAGCGGAAGTAGCGCTTCTCGCGCGGGACAGGGGTCCCACACTCGGGGCCTCGCCCACGGATATCCGGATAAGAGACTAATCCGTCGGTTGTTCCAAAACCGAACCCGGAAAAACTTTCTTAACCGGAAGCACGGGCGATTCCACCAGGATAACTTTTTACTCTAACGTAGTCAAGATCATTTCTGATCAAGATGATCCAATTACATCTATAAGATACTTAGTCAGTTCAAGGAAGAAACTTGCGCTTGGATCATTGGGATCAACGCTTTTTTCCCCATTCAAGAGGCACAGCCGTTGATTCCTATCCATAGAACAGTTACTATCCGGGATTTATTTTTTTTCTATCGTAAAAACAAAAGTTTGAGTCTCGATTTACGGATCCATCAGTCCAGCCTAACCCCATCCAATCCCATGGATTAGCCAACCGCCCAACCACTGTAGTGATGGGATCCAATTAAAAATTTGGTTAGGTTTTGTCCCGGGTACCAAGGAAAAGAGTTCCAAGGCCCCCTAGCCGGATGTTCATGCAAAATAAAACTAGTCACACCACTCACACACCCAATATGAAATTGCCCTTTTTCAACCAGATTCAACCAGTTTAAAACAATCCTTTAATAAAACCATAGTATCATTGATCACCATCTTCCAATTTATCCAATTGATTCTTAATTTCCCATCATTCCTTCATCAGAGTATCTATGGCATCATTGGCAACTAGAACGCTCAGGAGCCGTTTCGATAGTTCCTAGCCCATAATACTTGGCAATATAATCACTTAACATGATGGACTCTCGTTGAAGATCAGCAAGATCAACCAACAGATCCATATAAGGAGCCATGGACTCATCCATTGAAGACCAGCAAGGTCAATCAACCAGATCCATGCTCGATTTCAGAAAACAACTCCAACTCTGTTCCAATATCTTCCTCGACGCACGCGTGGGTATCCTAGGCAACCCAGAGCCCGAGCACCGTATGGTCAGCACCCTCTAGGATCCTTCGCAGGTAACCTAGCGCTTCACGCATAGGCCGCTTCCTTGGCCCCTCATCCACCGTACCGGAAGCTCACCATTTTAATCGCACCGAGGCTGGTCAAGACCTCGGCCGACCTTGCTACGCGAGACGTCCTTCATTGACTCCCCGTCAGCAGTTGCAACTTTCTCATCACGACCTTAATCACAAGACGGTCAAAATGCTCCCCCCAGCATTCTTGACATAAAACAATCATTTACAAACAGCATTTACAAACAGCATTTACAAGCAGTTTACAATACAATTTCTATTTTAACTTTCATTTTTCCACATTATCCCTCCTCAATCTACATTACTTATTCCATATTCCATTTATATGTATACTCATCCCATCACATTATTTCTATCTCATCACTTCAGATTCCCTCACATCACAATCGTATATTCACATCCATACATCCACAACTATATGCGTACATTCACATCTACATGCATACATCTACATCCCTATGCATACATCCACATCCACATTCACATTCACCTCCATACATCTACATCTACATGCATACATCCACCTCCATATTCACATCCACATCTACATGCATACATCCACCTCCACATTCACATCTACATCTATACACCTACATCTACATGCATACATCCACATCTCCATTCACATCTACATCTATACATCTACATCTACATGTATACATCCACATCTCCATTCCCATCTACATCTATACATCTACATCTACATGTATACATCCACATCTTCATTCCCATCTACATCTATACATCTACATCTACATGTATACATCCACATCTCTATTCACATCTACATCTATACATCTACATCTACATATATACATCCACATCTCCATTCTCATCTACATCTTCATGCATCCACCCACCTCCACATCCACATCTACATCTATACATCTACATCTACATGTATACATCCACATCTCTATTCACATCTACATCTATACATCTACATCTACATGTATACATCCACATCTCCATTCTCACCTACATCTATACATCTACATCTACATGCATCCACCCACCTTCACATCCACATCTACATCTATACATCTACATCTACATGCATACATCCACCTCCACATTCACACTCACATCCATACCTCTACATCTACATGCAAACATCCATATCTCCATGCATAATAATATTCTTTTAATTAATCTAGGATGATAGTTCCTAGAATATGGTAGGAAGTCCTCTTTTTATGCTTTGAATGAATTTATTTTATGCTTAATTTCTATAAAAATTTTGCCATAGCTCCGCTACTATGACTGATAAATCTCAATTTTTTTCTAAGGGATAAAGCTCATTATTAAAGAAATAATTAGAATGGTCTCTAATTGGATCATCAATCCATAATGGTCTCTAATTGGATCATTAAGAAAACAATTAGAATGGTCTCTAATTGGGTCATCAATCCATAAATAATGGATTGAATCATCAATGTGCATAAACTAAAAGCATAGCAAAAAGCCATTAATTTGGCCTCAAGCATAGCTTAATCTTGGATTAAGGAAAGGCTTTATGAAAAGCTTCATTTGGATTGAGAATGGTTCATGAGTATGACCATTTCTTGAGTGAGAGAGAGAAATTACATAAAAACCATTAGAATTTAAACATAAATGGAAATTAACTTCTATAGCATTTATTAAATTATGTAACTCTTCACTACTATTCACCAATTAACTTCAATAGCATTTAAAAAACCATACCAATTAAACTTCTCAAGCTTGAGAGGGGTTGAGAAGAGAGAATCATTGAGAAATTATAGAAAGATCAAAATTCAATATACTTACCTTATAATTTGCTTGATTCTTTATTCACGGTAGAGGCCCCCAACCAATCAATTGGTTTAGTATGTTGATGGAGCCACCAATGGGGATTGAAGAAAGAGAGAAGTATTAAAAACTAGTGAATTATTAAAGAATTCACAACTCTTGGCTTAGGTAGAGTAGAGTAACAATGCATAAGACACTCTATATTTTGGCTTAGGTGGAGTAGAGTAACAAGCATAAGACTCTATCTAATTTGGCTTAGGTGGAGTAGAGTAACAAGCATAAGACTCTATCTAATTTGGCTTAGGTGGAGTAGAGTAACAAAGCATAAGACTCTATCTAATTTGGCTTAGGTGGAGTAGAGTAACAAAGCATAAGACACTATATATTTTGGCTTAGGTGGAGTAGAGTGACAAAGCATAAGACACTATATATTTTGGCTTAGGTGGAGTAGAGTAACAAAGCATAAGACACTATATTTTTTTCAACAAGGGGAGGCTTCTATTTATAGGAAAATTTGAGCTCCTAACCAAACAAACTGATTCTAGAATTTTCCAAGTCAGTTTGGTTGAATTTGGACTAGATTTGGACCTAGTTTGGTTACTTTTTGATTCGGTTTGGTTCCATTTTGATTTGGTTTGGTTCAAGAGAGGTGAGAGATAAAAATATCACATTATTTTTGAGTTTAAAACTCATTCAAGCATGTGAAATATACACCTCCTTTAAAGAATTCCCCTTCCTTACATAGGTGTCAAAATTTTATTGCTCATAGTTTTTTTACTAATAAACCTTGTACATTTTCAACTCTTCATCTTATGTGAAATATGCACCTCCTTTAAAGAACTCCTTTTCCTTACATATGTGTCATAGTTTTTTTACTAATAAACCTTGTACATTTTCAACTCTTCATCTTATGTGAAATATGCACCTTCTTAAAGAACTCCTTTTCCTTACATATGTGTCATAGTTTTTTTTTTTTTTACTAATAAACCTTGTACATTTTCAACTCTTCATCTTATGTGAAATATGCACCTCCTTAAAGAACTCCCCTTCCTTACATATGTGTTTATTTACTAATAAACCTTGTACATTTTCAACTCTTCATCTTATGTGAGCATTTACTCATTTTTGGATACCCAAAATATCTCATATTTTTAATAGTGCTCATAGTTTTTTACTAATAAACCTTGTACATTTTCAACTCTTCATCTTATGTGAGCATTTACTCATTTTTGGGTATCTTCTTTTACAAATTGGATTTATCTCCTCCCTACACATGGATTGATGCTATTGGCCCATAGGAACCTTAATTGGACCATAATCTAAAATTTCTGAAATTCTAGACCCTTAGACTAAGGTTCTTTATACTTATTTCCAATTAATTCCAATTGCACATTGAAAAATTCTTTTTTTGAATTTCTATTTCAAGGAAACTTATTTTAATAAGATGAGTTAATTTTCTATCCAAAAATATTCATAATCTGAATATTCTCTCTCTAGCATATTTTTCTCTCTCTAGGCTAAAACAGTTAGAACAAGGCCTTTATATTTCTGAAGAGGGATTGATTACAGGGGAAGATACTAGACATCAAAAAGGGGTTGGGGGAGGAATCTTACAAGGTGGATAAAGGACCACATGGTGGATGTCATGAAACATTGGCGGGGAGATGTGAGTAGGAGAGTGAAGGCAGGGGGTGAGAAGCCTTGGTACATGAGCACCGAGGATTGGAATGAGGAGAAGCAAAAGCATGCTCAAAATCCCCAACGCTACAAGCAACAAGAGGATGCGACCAAAGCCCGAATGGAGAGCCCAGGAAGCTCTCACCTTGGAAGCGGCGGTTGGGATGCATTCCATGTCTACTTTGTAAGTATCAACATTTATCTTGTATGTTTCATTTGATGTTATGTCTACTTTGTAAGTATCAACACTTATCTTGTTGTTTTGGTACTTTTAGAATCAAGTGGTTGGTCGGCCGACAACAAGAGAAGAGGAGGACATTGCTCGCCACCATAACACATACTTTCTTTTGGAGAAGCTTGAGCGAGAAGGTGCAAACCTCAATTGGGCACGCATTGTAGATATGGTAAGTGCGGCAAGCCTTAACCTTATGATTTGTATACTTGCTTTGCCTTGTCATGTTAGATCATTGTTTTGGTATACCAAAAAAAATATCTTGTATGGTTTTTGCAGGGACCAATGCCTGATCCTCAGTGAGGGCTCCACATAGAGTGGCCTTGTCCATGTCTTTCCCCTTGTACATACACATTTTGGTCAACTCACATCTTTGTTTGAGCTTGTATAGATTATATGCAAATTTTGGCTTATCTCATTAGAGCTTGATATGTAAATTTCAATTTTGGCTTATCTCGTCAAAGCTTGATATGTAAACTCTCTCTAACTTTTTCAACAAATTCGCTTTGTTCTTCACATCAGAGTACAGTTGCCTCTGGTACTCTATAAATTTGGCATAATGGCGCATCTAGCTACAAGACTGCAATTGGATACACCATTATGCCAAAAAAAATTTAATACCTGCACGTGTCAAAAAAAGCATCTAAATGATAGTCGAAATGAGTGTCAAAACAAGGTGAAGAACATGGATGTGTATTTAGCCCCTTTAGTTGAGGAGCTTCGTGTTCTATGGGAGGGCATTGAAGTTCATGATATTTCTAAGAAGTTTTGGACAACGTGCGCTAACATTGAGAGGAATACTTATGTGGACTATGCATGATTGGTATGGCTATGGAGAGTGCTTACGTAATACTGTTTGTAGCTTGTTAATATATTATGTTAAGTCATGATTGTCATCCAAACTTACCTGCTACAATCTTTTTTGATGTTCTACAGGACTCTCAGTGTCAGGGTATAATGGATGTCCATTATGTGGGCTGCAACTTGAGGCTCAATACGCAAAGTCTATGAAGAAGATAGTATACGAGGGCCACAAGAAGTATCTCCCAGTGGACCGTCCTTTGCGTGAGGGATTTCTAGGAAGGTCTCCTCGCATATGGAAGAGTAGTGATTGGAGGACCTTATGGGAGCTGGATCCGGCCTGTACACCTCCAAGAATGAAGTGTCTATCCATTTTCCATCAACTTCCATATTGGAATGACCTTCTAGTGAACCATCTTCTTGACCCAATGCACATTTTCAAGAATATAGCCGAGGTGCTTTGGAAAACCATCACAGGAGCAAAGGAGAGCAAGGCACAACGTGATGATTTACAAGAGGTTCAACGCATGCAGCACTTATGGGCCCAAAATAGAGCACATGGAAAGGTGAAGCTACCAAAAGCACCTTGGGTCATGACAAAGGATGAGCAACCGCGTGTAAAGAAGTGCATCAGTGAGTTTTATACCCCTACAGGATGTATGCATTGCTTGAAGGGAGCATTTACAAAGGACGATGAGCTTAGTGGCTTGAAGAGTGATGATTGGCACAAATTCTTGCAATTCGTGCTTCCTATAGCCATCAAAGATTTCCTCAACGATGACATTAGAGATATCTATGCATTGTATTTTATGTTGTGCTTTCGTGAATTCATACAATAAAAGTACTTATTTATTGTGCTTGTAGTATTATAAGTTTGGGGTAATTTGGTCACATGGATGTCACTTTTGAGTAGAAGGAATAGATAAAAAGAGAATAACATTTGATTGTGGTGTGAAGGCTAATTTCATGGAATAAAGTCGTTCAAGTGTAAGTGATGGCAATACTGAAGTAGGCATGCTAGATTATTGTGGAACGATCCAAGATATTATCAAGGTTGGATTCAAAAAGTTTGATATGTTCATTTTTGATGTGAAATGGTTCAAGTTGGTAACTCAAGGGACGCAAGTAACTGTACGCAAAGATAAGTGTGGATTTCTTCAAGTAGACCATACAAAGATATGGACTTACCAAAGGGACACATTTGTGCTACCAGAGCACTATGAGCAAGTCATCTTTGTGGAAGACCCGACAGATCATAAATGGTTGTTTGTGATCCAAATAAATCCACGTGGAAAACAAATATTTGAAGAGGTGAAAACAGCAGTTGACTGTTTGCCAGATGTTGATGAGGAACTCCCCCCAAATCATGTGATGGTTGAGCATACACCACTAGCACCTATTGAACAACAAGAAGAACAAGAAGAAGACATACTAGCTAAGGAAGTAGGTGAGGCTCACACGAGATTAGGATCAGATAAAGGTGTACTCATTGAGCAAATACATCTTGAATGAGAAACAGACACTAGAGGTAATCCAGAAGAAGAAGAGATTCAAGCTAAGTATGATCATGATGCATCGAGAGCTCTCGTGCTAGAGCTAGAAGAGGATGACGACATGGATGAATTACCTTCTACTACTTGATGGAGTATTTCTAAAAATAGATTTATTTGGAACCATGGATCTCGCTAAGGACGAACAAGTTGATGGATGAACTTTAATTTCATTGTAAAATAAAGCACTTTCTTAATTGCACCTTAGTGATGGGGAGGAGGAGCTAGCATTTTTTCTCCTTGAAAAAGCATGATGGAAGTTATATCCTCCTCTCTCCCTCGGTTCCCCCCTTCTCTCTCTCTCTCTTTATCTATCTCTTTCTCTCTGATCATCTCTCTCTCTCTCTCTCTCTCTCTCTCTCTCTCTCTCTCTCTCTCTCTCTCATAGACACATATGCTTGCAAAGAGGTAGAAAGAGAAGGCTAAAACACACCCCAAGATGGGAACTAGCAAATATTATATATAAATTCAATTTTTTTAAAAAAATTTGACTGTTATTCTGACGACTTTTTCCATGCATATTTCGATTGTTATTTCGACGCCTTTTTTCAAGCATATTTTGATGTCGATTTCGACGCACATATCGACGATACGACCAGGCATGGAAACTAAGCGTCGAAAAACAATGATTCTCTTGTAGTGATATTCTTACAAACCATGTGGTGGCATGATTGATACATAAATTATGAGGTGATGGCGGTAATACCATATAACACCTTGAGATATTTGCATTAGTGTGCAAAACTTGTGGGCCTCTTAGCAACCAAACAAAAATCTTTGTATTCTCTTTTATATTAGAAGGCAAAGTGCAGCATTGTATCGATCACTTAAGCCTAATAATAGGGTTAACTTTACAAGTCTTAAGAATTTTTTTTATACCAAGTTTTACATCACTTAAGAATGTGTTTATACCAAGTTTTGCATGAAGCAAGGACAAGAAGAGCCCTATAGCTCAACAATACAACATTAGTGAAGAAGAGCATGAGTCTATGAGAGATTATATCTCGTGTCTAAATAACATGAATTCAAGGTGTAAACCTAGAGAAAGGTTAATAGATGAGTAATTGTTGCCTTAATTCCATAGGAGAGTAAGAGACACAAGGATGCACAACTATTTGTTGTTGGCTAAGATGTCGCTTGATGATTATTGTCATCATCGACTTCAAGGACAACATGCTTGAGCTGCCACAACTTGATGACACCAAATCAGACACTTCGGAAGTTCCGTTGCATGTGTGTCACATGTGTCGAGCTAAAAAAGCATGACAACCATGTGAAAAGAGTGCATTCTTTTTCCCCCAAAAAAGTGCATTATCAACTTCATGGCACCCCGCTTCGACCATCAAGTTTGTTGGGCTATGGTGCTTTCGGTTCTCAACTCCCAAGTCCCAATCAAGGTGAAAATAAAAGAAAATGGTGATGTAGAAAACCTTTGTACAACCTAGGCCATGCATTCCTTTCAAGAGAATGCAATATCACAAGGCTTTTGATTGCACTTATACAAACAATAAATACTAGTCAAAACATATCCGTACCAAAATTCTAAATCCAAAAATAAATCTCCACCCTTACATCCGTTGATGATGGACTTGCTATTGTTCATAATAACTATACTTACACAAAAAGTGATATGTTACTAAAAAAACATATCATACCAATTCAAACACAAAAAATTGTAAACTGCCTGGATCCACAGCTTTGACCAACTCCCAAGAATTTCCCCTATTGCTCACAATGTCTTCGATAACTTATGACCAAAAAGGAACTTAATATAGCTAATAGTTTATGAACCTTAATCGACTCCTGCGCGTTATTAATATCTGTGGATGAGTTAGTGTTCACACTCCTTTGGTGCCTGTGAGTGGCAGCTTAGCTATTCACCTTCCGGCAGTTGAGACGAATCTCTCCTTGGCTGCCTGTGAGAGGGCTGATGTTCCCCATGTTGATCATGGACTGGGAGAAGGCCTTGAAGAAGGTGCTCTGGCAGCTACTATAGGTGTCCACTAACGAGATGGTGCTGGAGCCGGAGGTGGAGTAGAGCTCTTGGTCGGACTGCAGCAACCCCTTGTTGTTTTGCAGGTTGGCGTAGTAGCTGTTGTCGAAGGTGTCTGGGGTGGTGAGGGTTGAGCGCGTCAGGGTCGCCGCCGCTCTGCGGGCAGCTTTTCTGCAAGGTGTCCAGGTACGTGGAGTTGAGGGTGGGGTCGGGGCTGCCTGTGCCGCTGAAGTTGTAGAGGCGTGAGCTGAAGGTGGTACAGCGGCGGCGCCCAATGGTATGGGCGCCTGCAGCAACAACACAAAATGCAATGGACGGGCCACAAATTTATTTTTATTTTTTTGTAACTGGATTTTTTTTTCGTACACACTCGGGGCCCACTCAAGTGGGTGGAGCCGATTTCTCCTTCCAACAATTAACCAATTATCATGGTCGGGCAGGGGCCACGTACCATCGGCAAGAGCCACGAATTAGGCCTCCCCCATGACCACCGCGATGAGTCGAGCGCTGGAACAGCGGAGGGGTCTCGTATGGATCCTCCTGTCTCAGATGATCCACCACCTGAGGAGAAGGAGTCACTCGAGTGTTCAAGGCGCAAGAGCCCGAGCAACCAAACACATCAAGCGAGCATAGGTGTCCCTTTATAACATGAGAGAGCCTACTAGGACTTGAACTCTTAACCTAGAGGTTACCGCCAAACCCGAGAAAAGTCAAAATTCCAGACACAGTGTTTCCTACGCAAGTTCAGCCTCAGAGGAACCATAAACCGTTAGCTATACCTAGTATCATTCGGGAAGAAAGTGAGGATAGGACATCAGGAAGTGGGCAAACACCCTTTTTGCTTGAAAGAATGTTTAGTGAGGGAATGCCTGACCCCATCAAAGAGGAAGTGATTCCATCTTCACCAGTCCCTAGTCAAGGGACGATGTCTCGAAAAGTACCGTTGAATGTGTCCAAGCTAATGGATTTCATGTCCTCTGAAATCAGAGCCACGATCATATCCAAATTATATGGAGATCCTGAGCTATTCTTAGCTCTTCGGGCATTTCTCAATGGAGAACTAAAGGCGGGGCTACCACAATTTGCAAATATGGATAGACCTGACACGCTTCAAGATGAAGGGGAGCATTGGGATCTACAACCCAACTTAGATGAAGATTCGGTCGTTGAAATACCTGTTAACAAGTTGGGATAGTACTTTGAAGGTGACGAATCTAATGCAACCCTCCCCATTACTACCAAGGGATTAACTCTAAAGGGAATCCTTGATGGTGGTGCTGGAGTGAGCATTGTGACTAAAAACTGTTGGGAATCTATGGGGAGACCTCACCTCGAAGTCACAAACATAGTGGTTAAGATGGCAAACGGAACTATTGTTAAACCTATTGGAATGTTAAGGGACCTTAAGATCAAGGTTCTGGGATACAAGGTACGACATACCTTCATTGTAATGGATTTCTCCAAGCATCCTATATCATATCAAATGATCTTAGGACGTCCTTTCATGAGAGAAGCACAAATGGTGCATGACTGGTCGAAAAACCATGTCTATCTACAATTTCAGGACTCTGTCATTCGAGTTGATCTTGAGAATGGTCGTGCGCATCCTTTAGAAAGCAAGGTTATCATCGATAATCGATCGGATACCACTGTTCACTCCGCCCCATTAAGGTATTGCTATACATACAAAAAAGAGACTGATGATGGGAAAGATTCTCCTTATATGGATGTCCTACCGGGTATGACTGAGTCGGATAACGTGGATTGGGTACACCTAGCGGCAACCATAGACACATGGGGAAATAGAGGCACAAGTTGGGTAACACCTGAGGGGCAAGATATGCCACCGTTAGTGCCAATAAACATGATAGGTGTTATGCACTTGACTCCTGATGGCAAGAAAGTGGCAAACTCCACTGACACTGAAAGTAGCGAAGACTCTGACCAATGCAACTCTAAGTATGAATCTTAAGAAGAAACTGACCCTGAGCCTGATGGGGGGGTGAATCAAATATTCACCCAACTGAGGAAGCAATGTGCTCAAGGCCTAGGACGGTGACCTCCTGTAGTTCATCCGAAAGTGAGGGGGACACAAGTGAAAATCGACCAAGTGAGTCCGAATCTGATAGAAACAAAAATCAAAAACTTGGTAAGAAGAAAATGAGACATAAGCGCCAACGCTATCGAGCTAATGTACGCACTGCAATAAACAAGGAAAGATCCACTGCAAAATGGCTTAGTTATGTAGGAGCCATTGATGCTCATCGGAAGTTAGCGGATAATTGGGGACAATACCTCCAAAGTGTCATGTGGTGTATTCTGCAACCTCATGACGTCGCCCAATTAGAAATCGAAGAGAAGCCGAAACTAAGTCGTACTACAAGAAGGCGGCAAAACCAAGAGTTGGCTCAGCAACAAAAGGAAGCAGAATTGAAAGAAAAAAGCTTGGCACAACAAGAACTAGTAGACTTACACCCCACACCCGAGCATTTCAAATCATTTACCACAGGGGAACGTAAAGTGGTCTACACAAAAGCCCAACGAACGCCTACCAATGGGAGTAGCGGTGTCTACGATGGCCCTGCGGTAGTTAAGGAGATAGACTTAGCAGATCCGGGTGAGGAGTCTAAACCAGTTTTTATTGCTCAAGACCTCACCAAGGCGGAAGAAGCTGCACTTACGAAGCTTCTTAAAGAATTCAAAGACATATTTGCTTGGACATATCATGATATGAAGGGTGTTCCACCCTCGATGGTGCAACACACGATTCCAATGATTCGCACTGCTAAACGAGTCCAGTAACGTCCCTACCCAATGAATCCTAAGTACGCAAAGATTGTACAAGAGGAAATTGAAAAGTTTGTAAAATGTAGATTCATATACCCTATTGAGTACTCAGAATGGGTTTCTCCAATAGTCATCGTACCAAAGAAGAATGGGAAACTCAGAGTGTGCGTTGATCTCAAAAAGGTTAATGCAGCCACCAGAAGGGATCATTACCCCTTGCCATATTCTGAACATGTGCTTGAAAGAGTGGCAGGCAAGGAGGCATATAGCTTTTTAGATGGGTACTCGAGTTACAATCAGATCACAATTGCAGTCGAGGACCAAGCTAAAATAGCATTTATCACGGAGTTTGGAGTGTTTGCCTTTCGCGTCATGGCCTTTGGCTTGACCAATGCACCTGCAACATTCCAACGATTGATAAACACGACCTTTAAGGAATATCTAAGGGACTTCTGTGAAGCTTTCTTAGATGATCTTTGTGTTTATTCCTCTTGGGACGAGCACTTGATGTGTTTACGAAAAATATTTGAAAGGTGTAGATTATATCGCATCTCATTGAATCCTTTCAAATGCCAATTCTGGGTTAAACACGGAGTTATCTTAGGGCATATAGTGTCCAAAAATGGGATTTCCACTAACGAGAGTAAAATCAAGGTCATTCTGGAATTGCCCCCACCCACCAACTATAAGTGAGTCCAACGCTTTATGGGCCACGTTGGTTATTATCGAAGGTTTATTCTATTCTTCGCCGAGATAGCTCGACCATTGTATAAGCTTCTCATCGAGTTTATTTGGACCGAAGAATGTGACCGTGCCTATGAGCTATTAAAGAAGGCCTTAGCGAGTGCTCCAATCTTGCGAAGGCCTTAGCGAGTGCTCCAATCTTGCGAATACCTAACTGGGATTTACTCTTCCATGTGCATATTGATGCATCAAACTTTGCTATTGGGTGTGTGTTAACTCAACCTGGAGAACACAAGCTAGACTACCCCATTAGCTTTGCTAGTCGCCAGTTGAACGATGCTGAGATGAACTACACCACTACGGAGCGAGAAGGGTTGGCAATGATATATGCAATAAGGAAATTTTGTTATTACCTCCTTGCCACCAAGTTTGTTTTCTATGTGGATCATCAAGCATTGTTGTATCTGGTAAACAAACCATGCTCCACAGGAAGAATCACATGATGGCTATTGATTCTTCTTGAGTTTGATTTCACTGTTGTTGTGAGACCTGGCAAAAAACATGTTATGGCTGATCATTTGTCTCGCATACCTAATGGTGAGGCTCCTACGGGGGTTGATGATGACTTACCTGACACTTCCCTGTTCATGGTGGAGACAATGCCTGAATGGAGTGAGAAGATTGTTAACTTTTTGGTTAATGGCTTTCCACCCAAGGAGCTTCGTAAAGATCTAGCTCGAAAGCTAATCAAAGAATGTGAACCCTATTGCCTCATAGCCGGGACTCTTTATAAAAGAGGAAAGGATGACGTTCTTAGGCGTTGTGCCCGAGAGGATAAGTATCTATACATTTTGCAAGAGGCACATATGGGTGTAGCCGGTGGTCACTTCTCAGGAGACTTAACTGCGCGAAAGATATTACAATCAGGGTATTGGTGGCCCACTATGTTCCAAGATGCATCACTCTTTGTGAAGGGTTGCGATGAATGCCAACGATACAAGAAACCCCAGAGGAAAGATAAGATGCCCCTACATCCAATCAAAGTAAACCAACCATTTGAAAAGTGGGGTTTAGACTTTGTAGGTCCAATTAGCCCAGCGGCCCGAAACACACAATCTCGCTATATTATTGTGGCCACTGACTATATGACCAAATGGACTGAAGCGAAGGCGACATGTAAGGCAAATGCAAGGACAACAGCCAAGTTCCTCTTTGCACTGGAATCTGACCCACCTCTAAGATACCCAATTGAGTTACAGAGTCCTTACGGGGAGGTGCTGTGTAATGCATTATTGGATACAGGAGCTCAACACAATTTGCTATCGTGTGGTGTCAACTTGGAAAATCACTTTTATCCAAGAGTGCTATCCAAGTTCAAGGTATCAACAAGAAGAAAACCCCTGTCTCAGGAATTCTGCACGCTCCGGTTGCCTATGACAAGGGGACTGTAATTCAAAGCTTTTTGGTTATGCCTGCGGGTACCATGGAAGGGACTGTAAATTTAGGGCGCAAATGGATGATGGCCACCAAGTGCAATATCGATTGGGCAACCAGACGAGTCACAATGCAAGAACCAACACTCAGTGTGACCGCTCAAAATCGTGCTCCTAAGCCATCGACTCTGGACAAAATGCTGGATAACGAAAAATCACAAATTCCAGTGGCAAAACCATCTTTGATTGTTTGCCACCCCTCTAACGCTTCAACGCCAAGAGTGGAAACATGCAGGGTGGTCTCTAAAGCTCCGCTTACTATGCCAAAAAATACATACAAATGGGTCCCTAAAGCTTCGTTAACAGCTACTTCCCCTGCTCAATCTCGTTCAGACAAGAAGTCTCGTAAAAGGAAAGCAGCTACCCACCCGAGAAAGGGCAATGTAACATCACGATGGATCCCTAAAAAATTATTAGTAGCCCAAGGGTACTACGAGGGGAATGACCAGATTTGGGTCCCTAAGCATAAGCTGAATCCCCCTACATCACCTGTAAAACCTTGCAAACCAATTATTGCCACCCCAATGACAATTCAAGACCATGGTAAGGGAAAGGTAACAGAGTGCTCCGCACCACTTCTTCCAGAGTTAGTTTGGATTCCCAAACGATATAGATCATTACCACCTAGCTCAGGAAGGGGGGAGCCACATGAAACTTCTAGCTCCTCATGCACGGCACACACTCATATAGAAGTTTCTACATGCTCTACACCTACTCTTGTCAACACCCAACAAAAAACCGATGAGTCTACGTCTCCCCTTGTAATAGTATCGTCGGAAACCATTTCCTCCATTCGTCAATGGGAGCGTACACTACCATCTCTGCAATTGGATGTGGCCACAAGGGTCATAAAAAGCTATCTGCCCACATCACAACCTATTGTTACCATATTATAGTAGTGATGTGTGTGAACACACTTAGGACCGCCGGGGCACTTTTTCCCTCACTAGGAGGTTTTTTCCCCCGTGCATTGTATATACGCCCATTATCTTCTAGGGCTGGTTATCTTTCATTTTTGGCACTCATAATACACTACTGTGTTGTGCTCAAGCTTCCTCATCTTCTTGAAGTTGTGTGTGCATTCCTGCAACCCTAATTCCAACAATTGGTATCAGAGCAGGCTTCCTCCTCTCGGGCAGCATCACCGGCACCTGCCGCTTCATCTCCTCCGATTGCGACGAGGTTTCACGAGCGTCTGCAGGTTAGTATATGCCGTGGGAGAGCCCCTAGGACTCGTTCGTTTCAGAATTTTGCTCTGAAGTCATTTCGCCCTCCGTTTTTGCATTCCAAGTACTGCGCGGGCAAAATCGTCCTACTGTGCAGATTTTCTGTCAAGATTAAAATCTGCAGGACAGGTGCCCATTCGTCTGTTTTGGGCTGTGCTACATAGCACAGGCCGATTTTATACAGGTTTACCTCTTACAGACAGCATTTACATCTAGTAGTACAGTCATTGGCCATGGCTGACAACAATGATGTATTCCGCATGTTGGCTGCTGAGGATAAGTTGGATGGCACTAACTATCCATTGTGGGCATATATGATGCGACATGTATTGGTAGCAAAGGGGTTATGGAACATTGTGCAGGGTATTGATGCACGTCCTATTGTGGCTGGGAATGCTGCAAACACATCAGAAACAGGTACTGTTGATGATGGTGCAGGCACAAGTGCTGTAGCAGCTGTTCGAGAACCACCACTTTCAGCAGAGCAGATTCGTTGGGATGGTAGAGATGCGCAGGCTCATGCCTTGATTGCGCTGTCTGTCAAACGTACCATTATCCCACATATTCGCTCCTAAAGGACTTCTAAGGATGCTTGGGATGTACTTGCCACATTGTATCAGGCAAGAAATGAGGCTCGTGTTGCTTATCTCCGAAAACAGTTGGAGAGTGAGCATATGAACGAAGGTGATTCTATGGATAGCTTTTTGACAAAGATCAAGGATTTCAAAGAGCAGCTCATTTCTGCAGATGAAATCCTGTCAGACAGTTCACTTGTGCAGACTGTTTTGAATGGTCTACCAGATTCTTATCAGGGTTTTGCTTCCACTCTTCGCTTGATGATGAAAGGCAATCCCAATGCCTTATCATTTGAGGAGTTAGTTTCTGTTTTGCTGCAAGAAGACCAGTCAAGGCAAAACAGGAATATTATGCGTGTCGCAGATCAAGCTTTCGTTGCTAGTCAGAGAAGCGGGAAAGGTAAAGCTGGCTTTTCTTCTAGTAAGCAGAAATCTGCAAATGCTGCACAACCAAAGAAGGAAGACAAAGAGGAGAAGAAGGGTGACAAACAGAAGACATTTTGCAAGTACTGTAAGGGAAATGATCATGTCATCAAAGCGTGTCCTAAGCTGGCTGCGAAAGAGGCTAAGAAGAAAGAGGCTGGTATGGCTGTTGCAGATGCCTCTCCTTCTAACAATGAATCTGCTAATGTTGTGCTAGATACAGAATGGGCATTCAATGCGCAGTGCAGTTATGACCCATCTTTGCATGACACATGTATGTCTGCAGTAGATTCAGATGTATGGTACTTTGACAGTGGTGCCACTAAGCATATCACCTCGCAGCGCAGTTTATTCACTTTCCTTGAGTCTGCTCCCACAGGGAATACTGTCACTTGTGCCAATAACTCCTCTTATCCCGTTGAAGGAGTTGGACAGATTGTGCTGAATGTTGCAAATGGCAACACCTTTACACTTTTTGATGCATTGTATGTGCCAGGGATCAAAAAGAATCTGCTGTCAGTCTCCGCATTTGCCAAAACAGGTTTGGTTGTAAAATTTGTGGATGACAGATGTACTGTTCATGATCTCTCTTGTGGTGACATCATTGTAGCATCTGGTTCACTATGTCGAGGGCTGTATAAGCTCAATATGGATGGCAAATGTGTAGAGGATTCAGCATGTGCTATTATGGATACGCAGGCTATTTCAGATGCAAAACTGTGGCATGCACGTTTTGGTCATCTGAATTTTGCAAGTTTGCTGCGCCTACAGAAATCTGAAATGGTGTCTTCTTTGCCTAAGCTTGAGGCACCTGTCAAGCATGTTTGTGAGGGCTGCATATTGGGTAAAATGTAGCGTGCTTCCTTTCCCAAAGATGGATCAGTGAGAGCTGAACGCAGATTGCAGCTTGTTCACAGTGATGTTTGTGGTCCCATGCAAACTCCATCATTTGGAAACTACCTTTACTTCGTGACTTTCATTGATGATTTTACCAGGCATGCATGGGTATATCCTTTGAAGGCAAAGTCCGAAGTGTTTTTGTGCTTCAAACAGTTTTTGGTTATGGCTGAAAATGTGTCAGAAAGTAAGATGGGCACCCTCCGTTCAGATCGAGGGGGGGAGTATATGTCTTCAGAATTTAATGCATTTCTGGCTGGGCGTGGGATAAAACACCAATGTACAGTGCCGTATACACCACAGCAAAATGGTGTGGCTGAGAGAAAAAACAGGTCTCTCATGGAAATGGCAAGATGTATGGTTAAGAGTCAAAGTCTACCACATGGTTTTTGGCTTGAGGCTGTCATGTGTGCCACTTATGTACTAAACAGGTGTCCCACCAAAGCATTACAGGTTGTCACTCCATATGAGGCTTGGCATAGCCGCAAGCCATCTGTTGGCCATTTACGTGTTTTTGGTTGCCTGGCATATGCATTAGTGCCTGTGCAACATCGCAGAAAATTGGATGACAAAGCTGTCAAATGTATTTTTGTTGGATATAGTGCTGAGAGCAAAGGCTATCGTTTGTATCATCCACAGACAAAGCGCATTTTGGTTAGCCGTGATGTTGTATTTGTGGAAGATGCAGTTCAGCCCTTGGTTTCATGTACTAAGGAGACAGATATCAGCTCACGTGATGTCTATGATACATTGTTGCCTCTTTTCAGTGGTGCACAGTCAAGTGCAATACCTCATGAGGCAGTTTTTCAGCCTATGCAGGTTTTAAATGATGGCATAGATCAGCCTATATCTGATGCAGATGTGCATGATGCACTTGAGGATGAGAGACAAGAGATTGAGGGCTCTAGGAATATGCCTAGATGGCTGGTGCAGACTTTGCGTGACAGCAAGTTGGATGCCCCTTTGTCTAGTCGCACTCGTTCTGGCTCTCATGGTGCCTCTTATGCGTCAGATTGTTATGCATTGGCTGTTTCTAGTATGTGCAATGAAAGTGAGCCTGTTTCATTTGATGAGGCACAAAGTTCAGAAAATTGGATGGCTGCTATGCAAGCAGAATACGATGCTATTATGAAGAATGGTACATGGTCTTTATGTGACTTGCCCCCTGGCAAGAAGGCCATTGGCACTAAGTGGGTATACAAATTGAAGCGTAAGCCTGATGGCACAGTGGATCGCCATAAGGCTAGGCTTGTTGCAAAAGGTTATGCTCAAGAGAAGGGCATTGATTTTGATGAGACTTTTGCTCCCACATGTCGTATGACCACTGTTCGTAGCATCTGTGCATTAGCAGCTCATAATGGTTGGAATGTACATCAGCTGGACATAAAGACTGCGTTCTTAAATGGAGATTTGCATGAGGAGGTGTATGTATCGCAGCCTCGTGGTTTTGTTCAAAGAGGGCAGGAAAACAAAGTGTGCAGGTTAAAAAAGGCTTTATATGGTTTAAAGCAAGCTCCACGAGCTTGGTATGAAAAAATACATGCATATTTGACTGCACATGGGTTTCAGAATAGTCCAACAGAAAGCACTTTGTATGTTAAACGTGTGGATGGTGTACATCTAATCATTGCTCTCTATGTCAATGACATGCTGCTCACAGGACCAAATGAGAGTCATATTGCTGATTTTAAGGCTGATTTGAATGCCTCTTTTGAGATGTCAGATTTGGGGCATTTGCATCATTATTTGGGGATACAATTTAAGCAGTGTGATGGAGGTATTGCTTTGTGTCAGACAAAGTATATTGAAACATTGTTGCGGAGATTTGGCCTTGAAGACTGCAAGCCTATTGCTACTCCAATGGAGACAGGTTTGAAGTTGAGTCTTCATGATGCTGGAGATCACTTTGATGTCACACTCTATCAGACAGCTGTTGGTTGCCTCATTTATGTATGCATTACGAGGCCAGACATTCAGTTTGCAGTCTCACAGGTGAGCAGATTTATGCATAGCCCAGGCATTAAGCATTGGCAGGCAGTGAAGCGTATCTTTCGCTATTTGAGTGGTACTCGGCATCTTGGGTTGTTTTATCCCAAGGGGGGATCATTGCCGCCAGATTTACATGCTTTTTCAGATTCTGACTGGGCTGGTTGTTATGACACACGCGTGTCCACGAGTGGTTTTTGCTTCATGCTTGGAAGCTCATGCATATCATGGTTGAGCAAGAAGCAGCCTACTGTGGCCACTTCTAGTTGTGAAGCTGAGTACAGGGCAGCTTTCACAGCTACGGTTGAGTGTGTGTGGCTCAGACGCCTTATGGCTGATTTGGGTGTTGGGCAGCCATCTGCCACCACCATCTTCACTGACAGTCAGAGCGCATTGGCAGTTGCGCGGAACCCAGTGTTCCATGCTCGTACGAAGCACATTGAGGTGCACTACCATTATGTCAGGGAGAGACTCTCTGCAGGAGAGATCAGTTTGGCTTATGTGCCAACACAGGATAACCTTGCAGACCTTTTCACAAAGGCTCTGCCTCGTGAGAAGTTCGAAGCTTTTCGCAAAGCTTTGGGCTTACTCCCTTTTGTGGATTCGTCCACATAGCTAGACACTTCCCTATACATGAGTGCTAGCTCTTGTTCACCGCATCACTCCAGGGGGGATTTGTTACCATATTATAGTAGTGATGTGTGTGAACACACTTAGGACCGCCGGGGCACTTTTTTCCTCACTAGGAGGTTTTTTCCCCCGTGCATTGTATATACGCCCATTATCTTCTAGGGCTGGTTAACTTTCATTTTTGGCACTCATAATACACTACTGTGTTGTGCTCAAGCTTCCTCATCTTCTTGAAGTTGTGTGTGCATTCCTGCAACCCTAATTCCAACACCTATGACCCGCTGGACAAATTGGTTCCAAGAGGCTGCAACATCATTGCAAATAATATGATCTACCCAAGGAAAGGGGGAGCATATACAACCAAGAACTAGATTGACCTGTCATAAACCTACTGATGCTATATCTGTGTTTGCAGATATGGCAGATGCACAATCATCATACACTTCATCCACTCCTACCTTTGGTGAGAGGTATCATTTGTACCTTTCTCAGATATTTCACATGTGCTATCCTGTAATTGAAACTGAATGGGATCATATAGATGTACTAGCCAGAGAGGAAAATGTTGAGGAATTAGAATGGCTAATTCGCCTATTGACCATGACTGACCCCTACTCCGTAGAGACATATCCCCATTAGCCCAATGCTTTCCTTTTCCACAAGATGACTATCCTCGCATGGTTACATTCTTGATGAGTTTATGTGGATGGAAAAATGAAAAGAAAATATCTGATAATGATGAATGGACGGATGAAACTCATGGCACTACTGAGGTTGACTTTATTTATTTGGATGATGCGGATAGAGGCTTAGCCTTAGGGCTAGAGCCAGGACTCTACAACATCCTCTTACCGTATCCTCAGTCGTAGTGTGGTGACTGGTAGGTAGGTTAGTGTTTTCAAGTTTTTTCTAGTTTGGATTCCTTAAACAAGTCTTTAATTTTTCACACTGATGTGCCTCTCGAGGTATAGTGCTTGTTAGTTGATTGTACAGGTTGAAAAGTTTGAGGTGGGTTCGCTTCCAAGTCCTGAGATAGCCGCAACGCTCATACATAAATATCTCATCAAATTACAGGCATTTTTCTCATCGAATCAAGGAGATCTCCAAAATACAGGTGTAATTCTTCCATACCCACTCTCTTTCGTTTTTACTGTTCAATTAATTGCATGAACTATAATGCATGACCACATGGAAATTGTCAATGTACTACTTAGTTTTTGAAGTTGCCTGACGTGCTAGTGTGAATCATTAATGAGTTTAACCTTATTGGATATATTCTTGAGAATGCATGCAGTCTTTAGTTAACCTTGGAATACGATTGTCTTAGGTCTAGGACCAAACCATCTTAATGTTTGACACCTGGCCATGTGTGTGTTGACCTCTAGGACATAGCTTTTACCCCTTTGTCGAAAGGATGCAAGACAAATTATAGTTCAGGAGCGAAGATCAAAAGAAATAAATTTTTAAAAAAAAGCCTACAATAAATGGCAATACAAGTCTATGATGTGCTTTAATGTTGGCCTATCGCCTTATTGATACTTGGTAGGCGAGGAGTATTCTACTCCAGACCGATGCCTTGGTTGGTAGGGGGTAGCCTTGCCTAAGGTGAACTAATAGATTCTTGGAGAATGCTTTTTGTTAAACATGGTACCAGGATCAATGTTAGTTTTGCCTTAGAAAGGTCGCCATTGTGTGTAAAAATTGTCATGTGCATAAAAAAATAAAGACAAAAGGCTCCTGTAACTCTGATGTTTCTTGTGTCCCTAGGCTCGCCGTATTAACTTGTTCTTAGAGGAGACACAGTGTGGTCATTTGTTTATTTATTAAGCTTGGTTATTTTTCTTGACTTAGGCCAGTTATAAACCTTGATTAACCTTTGACACCTTGCTAACTCTTGATTTACTTTCACTAATTTTAGACTCCCGTTAATTTGCTACACTAGCTCATTCATGTGACCCCTTAAACTAAGTTCTCATAGCAACATCCATTGTGGTCTAACATGCTTGAATTTATACACTTTATATCTTTTGAATTCCAGCATACTTTCACTCTACTTCCCTGTTTTGCAGACGGTCTACCACAACGACCCTATCGAGCTTACCATACCATAGCTTCCAAGGACGGAATCTGCATCAAGAAGGGGGACATGTTAACCTGTACGGACATTGAGACATACTGAGTCATGGGCCAGGCTTGTCGGCACCATATGTTAAGGATGAAGGGATTGGGTGATCGCCGATAAGAGGCGCACCTTGAATATCAGTAGGATAAGGGTTAGGATCGGCTGGCCATGTATGGGCACCCAAGTGTGAACGGCCAAGTCACCTATAAGAGTCAAATGTAACCCTAAAATCCTCATTCTCATGTGTTGTGAATACAAGAGTGCTCTTGCCTTATCTCCTTGGTTTCCTTCTCCTGTGTGTGTGTGTGTGTGAGAGAGAGAGAGAGAGAGTGAGTGAGAGAGCGATCGAGCACTGTGTAGCGACACGGCAGCGGCGGAGAGGCGGTAGAGCGGTGACGACGACGGCTCCTTCTTCACTGCGACGCGGGAATCCTTCAAGGCGGCGGTTGACCGGTGAGTGACACACCTTTTGCATTCTGTTTGAGCTTGCTTTCCTAGTTGTATGCTTGCAGCCATTCGTGGCTCGCATACGGTGTTTGGCAAGTCCCTAGCTACGACCTGTGTGGCAAAAGCGCACAGTACCATTCTCAAGGCCTCCCATCACTTTGTGGAGAGAATGGCACCACTGCCATTCTCCCTTACACTCAAGGAAGGACAGTGGTGCCATTCCCAAGGCCTCCCATCACTCACCTTGAAGGGGAGAATGGCACCACTGCCATTCGGCCTTACATTAAAGGAAGAGTGGCAGTAATGCCATTCTCAAGGTCTCCCATCAACCTAAAGGGGAGAGAATGGCCTCACTATTGTTTCCCTTACATTCAAGGCCATCACCTTACAAGGGAGAATGGCACCACTTCCATTCTCAAGGCCTCACATCCTATCATCATGAGGGGTTGAATGGCACCACTACCATTTGGGTGAAAGCATGAATAGGTGGAATAGTATTTGAGTTATATAGCTCCATCTCATAAGCATAACTAAGGTGAGAATTGGAAAGAATATTTTCTTTAAATTAAGACTTAAAATATATTCAAATTTGGGACTGGTAAAATTATTTCTATGAGTGGTGTCTTTTGCGCATGAACGACTCTCCCCTTTCCCTCGCCAAAGTTTTCCTCTCTTTTGCCTCATTCTCCCTATCCTACATAGCCAAGCTGCCATTCCTTCTCGAGAGCGCTATAATTCCCTCTCCTGCTTGGCTTTCGCTTGACGTCCAGGGCTCCAGGTTGTCAGGTAACATACATGCATGTCCACAGAGGGAACTTTCATGGGCACAGAGAGAGAGAGAGAGAGAGAGAGAGAGAAGCATTTATAGCTCTTCAACATCAAGGTGCATAGAGAGAGAGAGAGAGAGAGAGAGAGAGAGCACTTGGAACTGCTTCAATGTGGAGGTCATGGTTCTTTTGTGTAGGATGGTGAAAGCTTCTTCATCAAGGTTGGTGACAACTACATCATGAAGAAAGTGGTGTGTCCTAAACAAACAAAGTTTTATTGCTATGCTGACGAGTTCCATCAGGAGTGCGGGCTGGCACTCAACAGTATAGATCCCCGTACATTGTCTGGAAACAAAGGCATTCTAGAGAAGGAGTGGGATGCAATGTTTACGTGCCACCCAAGGGCACCTCCAAGGAGCAATAAGAAGGTTAAGGCTTACCACGTTAGACCAGAGTTTACAGAGAAGCTTGTGCATCATCACTGGGATGTCTATCAAGAGGGTCCATTTATGTATGAAGTGGGCCAACTATTTGCAAAGGCCTTTGTGGTGGAGAATTGCCCCGCTGCTAGGACAGGTCCAACAAAGGAGATTTACACTATTGCATGGGCTCCATTTGCAAAATAGGCCATGAAAAGCTCCAAGGAAATGCAAAATATTGAGAACAAGTGTAAGAGATGGGAAGATCATATGAGTGGGAGAACAAGACAATCTCAATTGGAAGATAGAAGTATACGCTCCACCAAAATAGATGATGTAAGTGCAGGTGTACAAGTAGGGCATGTGACACTATTTGAAGATGAAGAGAAGCAGCAAAGACATAGCATGAAGAGGTTTGCACAAGAGATGTTACAGGTGGCAAGGTCAGCGAGTTGAAGATGCGAGATCTCGAGTTGACGTTGCCAGCAGTCAAGTAACATTGCTACAATGCTTCAGGGGGAGATTAGTTCCATGGAAGATCAGGAAACCCATGACTGACTACTTGCTTTGATGGCTCAACTCTAGGCCAACCCTCTCAACAACATTGTGTAGTTAGAAGAAACTGTTCTCGTTCGCGAGACAAAGGTAAGCCACTTGTCACCCAGTATCTAATAACGGGCTTTACATAGCTTCAATAGACTATGTCTCTTATTGTTTATTGTAGATGAGATATGCAAAGCATAGCACATCTTCAGTTGCTATTGTCTGTTACTATGTGTTATGTAACACATCCCACTTGCATCTGTGCTATTGCATGCAGAATAGCAATAAAAAGCATATGTGCTATTTTGTGCTATATAGCACCAGGCTTTTATTTGCTTTTTTCTGCATGTTTGTGTTAACTAATGTATAGCACTTGTATGTCTGCTATAGTCCTCAATGTGTGCTATATACTGCATTTCAGTAGAATGGGGTAACTGCTAACCAGCATTCTATAGAAGATTATTCACAAGCACTGTACTAGTATGTTTGCTATTGTCTGCTATTATGGTGCTATATAGCATAGAAGATCATACTAGCTATTGCATAGCATACTAGTATGTGCTATTAAGTGCTATCCTATGCTATTATATAGCATAGATGAGCATGTTTACTATTGTCCACTAGCATGTGCTATCTAACACTGTGCACTGGCATGTGTGTTATTGACTGCTATTGTGTGCTATATAGCAATTAGGAAATTTACAAGGTGATGCATATGTGCTATGGTGTGCTATGGGGTGCTATTCTTTGCTGTAGTCCACATGCATTTGTGCTATGGTGTATACCAGTTATTGCATAGCAGTTACATCTATGCTATTGCTTGCCACTCTATGCTATGTAGAAACCAAGAGCATCTATGCTATTATCCACTATTGTGTGCTATATAATGCATTGCACTGGCATGTGTGGTATTGCATGCTATTGTTTGCTATATAGCGGCCAAGAGTATACCAGTTATTGCATAGCACTTGCATCTATGCTATTACTTGCTATTCTATGCTATATAGCAATCAAAAGCATATGTGCTATTATCAACTTTTGTATAGGCATGTGTGGCATTGAATGCTATTGGGTGTTATATAGCAACTGAGAATACATCTCTATTGTCTACTACTATGTGTTACATAAGCCATAGCACTTGCACATGTGCTATTGTCTTCATATGTGTGCTATGCAATGCATTGCACTAGAATGTATGTTTTTGGTCAGCTATTGTGTGCTATATACTGCATAGCACATTGAGTGCTTATTGTACCTACTACCTGTGTAAGATGCATTGACATAAATGTGCTATTATGAGCTATATTGCACATTCCACGTGGGATTGTCAAGTATTGCATGATTGTTAAGTATTACACTACTCCCATGCACTATACTAGCATGTTTGTTATTGTCTGCTATTGTGTGCTATTGATGAAGAGCTTCTATGCTATTGGTTTGTGCTATGTGCTATATAATACATAGCACTAGGATGTACACTAATTGATTGTTCTTTCTTGTTTTTATAGACACTACTTGAGATGGAGTATGAAAGAGAGATGGGCTACCTAAACTTTTGTGGAAGCATGGATATGACATGTGAGATAAGAGTGCTGACTGTAATCATGCCTCTCCCTCCATCTATTATTGAGGGAAACCAACAAAGCATGGATATGACATGTGAGATAAGAGTGCTCACTGTAATCATGCCTCTCCCTCCATCTATTGTTGATGGAAAACCTACAAAGCACCATAGTTGGAGCATGCACAGGGTGTGGGTGTCCATTTGATGATACTGCACTAGATGCCTTCTGACTACCGTGCCTGCCATGTCTACCACATGTTATGCTTTGCTCATGTCTACATGAGAGTATGGTGCTTGTGTTACAAGGGACTGCAACCAAGAAGTTCCTGCCAAGGCAAAGAGGATGATGGGCCAAAAGCAGACAATTGTAAAAAAAGAGCATAATTGTGGTAAGTTAAACAAGGGTTTTATTCCATTAGTATTTTAAGAGGTTGCATGCATTTTGTATATCACATTGGATTTCCAGGAACAAATAAGGAAGAAGTTGGGTTTGCACATGAAGTGGTTGGGGAAGGGACAGAGCACCTCTCCACTCAAGTCACTGGTAAGATCATTGACATCTTCAGATGAAGTGTACTTTCCTTCCAATTAGTGACTAATTACAACTGAACATGTTGAGCTCTAGAGCAACTCAAGTCACTGGTAAGATCATTGACATCTTCAAATGAAGTGTACTTTCCTTCCAATTAGTGACTAATTACAACTGAACATGTTGACCTCTAGAGCAACTCTCACATGCTGGCAAGGATAAGGTGGTTGGCTTCACAAATTGTGGACGACCCATTTATGCCACATATGTAGCGGGTAAGTGAAGCTGAATCTACAATGGGAAACGATGCAGTCGATCAATTGGCAGAGGATGCATGTGAGCCAGAGAGAAGAGTGACCCGGAAGCTAGCGAGGCCTACCCCAAAGCAGCATGGTTATCCCCAAAGCGGCATGGTGGTGATGAACTTGATGTCCCTCTTTATCAAATATCTATAAAAAAAAAAGCCCTCTGGAAAGCAGAAGTTGTATTCTAATGAGATGTCAGATGAGGCTCCTTAGCGATTTGACATCCATTCATTTGTCTTCTTGTAGCCCAAAGGTATTGCCATAATTTGAATGAGTTTGTTTGATTTGATATTCCATTTTTTTGTGCAAGTGTATATTCCTTTTATGTCTTTTGCTCCTCCTTGGCAACTTGCAATTTAAGTATTTGAGTAGAATGCAGTAATGTGTGTGTGTGTGCTTACCTCCTGTGCATTTGCAGGTGTTCCCCCTATTCCTAAATATGGGCAAAGATCCTGTTCAAGTGGCTCCAATGTCATGGCTACTCCTATAAAAGCCACCGACAAGAAGGCTACTTTGAAGGATGCCTCCAAGGAGGCCATATCTATACAGGTCCTAAGGTTCCAAGTAGTAAAGTTAATGTGTCAGATGCAAGTAGTAAAGTTAATGTTCCCATGCAGGCAAACACCTCCAAGGAGGCTATACCATCTAATGACACAGGTGATAGTGTAGGATGTCAAAATGCACAGAATGTAGGCAACAAATCTGTTGACGACATCAGGTTTGATGCACGTGTGTGTGATGGTGTTGATATGGCAGCAAATGTATTATGACATCAAGTTTGATGCATGTGTCAAAATGCACAGAATGCAGGCAGCAAATCCATTGATAACATCAAGTTTGATGCATATGTGTGTGATGGTGTTGATATGGCTATTGCTTTTTTGCATGTTGATGCACTTGTGGATGCTATTATAGGTAAAATAACTAATGCACAGTCCGATGCATGTATGAATGGTTCTATAGATGCGGCTATGGCCAAGGATGTCATTGATATGAATGTGGATGCTGGTATTGGCAAGGATGCCATTGACCTCAAAGGTTACTGACCAGTTCAATGAGCAAGAGCATGTCGAGGCTACTGTGCAAGTGATATCTCATATGTTAGTGACCAGGTGGATGAGCAAGAGCATGTAGAGGCTACTATGAAGGACACCCCTGACTTGAATGAGGATTGCCATTTGGAGCCTGCTGACTCTAATGTTTAGATGCAACATGTAACAACTTCCCCGTAGGCCCATGTCATTGGAGAGGCTATTGTGCAGGATGATATCTCAAAGGTTACTGACCAGTTCGATGAGCAAGAGCATGCCGAGGCTACTGTGCAAGATGATACCTCACATGTTAGTGACTAGGTGGATGAGCAAGGGCATGTAGAGGCTACTGTGCATGAGTAGCAAGATGACCAGGTGAATGGCACACAACAGACTGATGACACTGTGCATGAGTAGCAACATGACCTTATAGTGCCTCCTCTGCATACAAAGACCCGCTTGTTAGTGCTAGATCTGAATGGCCTTAATGAAGATAATACACTCCTCATTGATGATACACGATACAAAAGTGTACTAAATCTAGAAAATTATTTTATTTGTTCGGCAACCTTTGAGCCAGAGGACACGAATGATAACCCCTTCTAACTCATCACCAGGACCCTTAATATAATGATTCATGGACTAACCACCCCTCTGCCATGGATCCCTTAAGTCATGCTCTTTGATGGAAACATCCTTTGATAACTTTCATAACTGCTCAAAGAAGAACATCCATAAACTACTCACAACACCTACAAGAGATATTTCATCCATATATTTCATCCATGAGATGAATAAGCAAATGTACTTGGCTATCAAAGAATCCTCTAGGAAATTCTTTCTCCATCAAACATAGAAGCATGATTCCATTTGCTTACATCTTTGGTATGTCAACAAGATATATATCTTTAGAAGTAATGAACCTATAAAGTGAATGTAGTTTTAAAGATTTAGTTCTCTTACCAAGAAGCCCAATGGTATGGGCGCCTATAGAAACAACACAAAATGCAATGGATGGGCCACAAATTAACATATTGTAACTAGATTTTTAGTTAACTGCATTCTTGATAGTCATGGTGGCGATCGACTGAATGCATTTGAACCTGAGAGCATAGCTACATCCTACGTAGACAAGTCCACCATTGTGAAACTGCTGATGGTCGTGTTGACATCCATGTTAGGAGACGGAGCGGTGGTGGTCACAGTGGTGCCATCTCTTTGTCCCAAGAACACCATCCACGAAGGCCCTGCAGCCTGCGTAAATAAATCATCTATAGATAATGTAGCTGTAGATGCATTCATTTAGCCTTCTCACACTACAAGCAAAAGTGACCGTAGGCGCACCTATAGACGCGTTTTGACAACGTGATTTAAAATGTTACGGGCGTGTTTATTATAAGAGCGTCTAAAAATGCGTCTACCGATAGGCGTCTATAGGCACATCTATATACGTGTCTATAACAATATAGGGACACCTATAGACACACTCTGGAATTAAATTTTTTTACAAAGAGCTGTCTGTGCAGAAGTACGGGTGCATTTTCTGCACATGCATACATCTGCATTTTCTGCACATGCAGCTCTCTGATTTAAGGTACAAAAGCAAACCTACAAAACAAATCCCCAACACCCAAGGGTGCAATAATAATAGAGGAAAGAGAGGAAAGATAGAAAAGCACTTACCTCTTTTTCGTGATGTTGAAAGAGAGCATTAGAGAACCTACAAAACCAACAAAAGGAAGTCTTCGCCAAGATACGACTGCACCCAAAGCACAAGGATCTTGTTCCCCCATAATTGTAAACAGAAAATATACACTCATATTTAGATTTCAAATAGTTCATCTTAATTAGCTTGTTCATGTTGTTAACATTAATCATTTAAAGGTTTGTCAAACCAATCATTCTCGGGGTTTGATCCGATATAGAATGTGTTATTTAAAATTGAATGGATTTAAAGAGATGAGAGACCAGTGAGAGCGGGGACACATGATCAGCTGGCCGGAACCTAGTGACTTTTAGTCCCAATCTATTTACTCAATTCCCAGAATGTTCCAAGCAGCATAGAATCTCTATTATGTTGCATTCAGGTTTGATGCCAAACCTCCCATACAGGGAGTTCATTGTCAATTTATGCAGAGAGGTAGGGAAGGGGTGGATTGGAAGGGATAGAGTGAAAGAGAGGTAAACCCTGAAGTGGGAGGGATGGGGTGGGATGGAAGGGAGAGAGGGAGGTAGGGAAGGGGTGGATTTGGAGGCATAGATGGAAAGGGAGGGTCATGGAGGAGATTAAAGGAATTTCACTTATATAAGAGTAATATAAAGAGAAACGGATATAATATTTAAATCCAAATTTGTTCTTTATAAATTATAGGATAACGATTCAGATTCGTCTATCCATACACCTCCTCTATCTACTTTGGCTAGAGCACTATATATATATATATATATATATATATATATATATATATATATATATATATATATATATATATATATACCCCCTTCACATGTAGAGTCATCGCATACTAACTCTTCACCAGACTCTAGTCCACAATGTAGGTTTCAATACGAAAGGACATGTAGAGTCATCACATACTGACTCTTCACCAGAGTCTAGTCCTCCACAACATAGGTTTCAATACCAAAGGACATGTTGATGTCATGATTGTCGTGGACAAGCTCAACATAGAGGAGATGTTTATACCTTGCATGAATCTTAGAGAGGCTTGTATGCACAACCTACGGTATGATTTGTATTATTGAAGATATTTGATTTGTTATAATTTTAAAGATTTGCGTTGGTTGATTTTCTTATAGTTTTGTTTTCATGTAAAGATCACAATTTAGCCAAGTATACGCCTTAGCTTTGATGCATCTAGCTCGAGTTCTTTGGAAACATGGGATATCACACTTTACACTAGAGGGCTTATAACACATCGTTCTAATGCTATTCATGTTATGCGCACCTGCCTATGACGACTGAGGATGGATGTGGATTTACCACAAGGACTAATTAGAGAGATTGATCAAGAATATGAGTTGCCACCTTGTTTGACATCATTAGTGAAATCTTATGATCACAAATCAACTGGTGCTCTGATTGAGCAACTTCCTCTGCAGATTCGGAGGAATTCTCCCATTTGGGATAACGATACATTATAGCTTTTTCCTCGATCAGTGGTGCAGACCGTGGTCTTTACATTGCTCAAGATCTTAAAGTTCCTCATGGTCATGAAGTCGCTCTTATGACTTTTTTTGGACCATTATACACTAGAAGTGTTTGGAATTTCCTTACATCCTACATAATTAGCATGTCCTCATATGGCATGAATTTAAATGCTACTTCAGTCCAAATCACGATGATGCTAATGAAAGGAGGGGAGATTGGAACTGTACACATACATAGATGGGAGACCTTACACCCATGGAGATATAGATGGGCTTATAAATAGTTGAAGGGGAGTATATGGTATAGAACCCAATTGTGTTTTTGAGGAGCCCATAGGTCATGAGAACTATATGGGCCGACATTCTCAACTTTATGTAGTAGTTGTTGCTACACATTCTCTAAGAGCTGGAGATGAGATTTGTGTTAATTACTCATTTTGTAGACCTCTTTGTGCTTGATGTAGATGTGAGAATGCAAGATTACCATTAAATGTACCATTAAGATTCCCATCATCTAGATCTAGAACATGATCGTACTTCATTTTGTACCAACTATAAGTATGGTTATCATCATCTTTAAGTCTCCATAAACTCTTGATGTCATTATGATTTATGGTTGATTATATGTTTGTGTATATATAATAGAAATAACTCTTTCTCTCTCTACCCATCTTTCTCTCTAGATTATGTTATGTTTTTATGGAAGAAATAGTTTATTTAACATCATATTTCTTTCATGTTATAGATACCTGATGATAAAAATGAGGTGGATTCAAGGAACACTGGCCTTCATAATGGCCCACATATTTCACAATTTTAATGACAATATATCAACTTGAAAAGAAAAGCAGATCCAATACGATACGAATCACTATGAAGTGGAAAAATCCATGATAATCAAGTCTATCCAATTCATCATGATCATTCACTTGATGATGGAGCAGATGAATTAATGGGCAATTGGTTTTATGACAATGATACTTATGACATGGATGATATTCGAGTTCATCGAGAAAGATAGAAGACACAAGAGAGACGAACAATTACAAAAAGAAAGTATTACCAAAGTTTTCAAAGATGCAAGACTATCAAGACTACTCGCCGTCCGCAAGCTTGGTTATTCTAAACTTGCAAGCTCAGAATGGATGGAGCAACAGTTTTGCAATAGCTCTTTTATGGTATGCCTCCTTAACACTAGTTTGGTAACACGACATAAAAGTATCCATGGACATATTTATGTCCATATTTATGTCCTCTTTGTTAACTTTATGGAATTATTTAGAACACATGGATAGTGTAAATCAAAGGTTCCATTTTTCCATATCATCAGGTACATCGTGAAGGAAAATTAGTATTTTTTGGGATTACATTAGTTACTCCTAGGCTTTTCAATTTCATTAGAATTCATAGTCCAAGTTACAATCGTAATGTAGAGCTATTTGGACTATATTTGGATCAAAGGCTTTAATTAGCCAATTTCTCATTGCTTTCCAAAGTTTTTGATGTGCATTGCTTCATAAACATATATATGGTGTAATACAAGCCATATTAAGCTCAAAAATCAATTAGAACTTTAAAATTTAGATCTTAATGAAAATTCTAAGGTATTTAGCTACCTCAAAAAAAAACTTTGAGGAATTTTATAGCTAATCAAACAATCACATACTAGGACAAAATCTTGCACACATGTTATGTACAATGTTATGCTTTGCTAGTGCATTTTGTGAGAGCTAATCATATATACACTTATCCTTTTCGGCACTTTAAACATTGTAGAAGAAAGTTTACAAATTTCAAACCATATTTATTACTATAGAATTTAAAGAGACTACTTCACACATTTTTAAACATCTCATAATGCTTTAAGTGGAATATCTAGTCATTTTATATAATAATAAACACTACTATTGTAAGTTTCTTACTACTAGATGATCCAAGTTTAAGCAAGGGTTCATATACATTGTTTCCTTAGTAATCCACTTTTGGAAGATGAGATAATAACCTTGTCTTCTAACTAAATTCAAATGTTTAGATACATATTCTTGACCAATTACTTTAGTGGAGACATTGATTTATTAGTATAACTAAAGTAAATCACGATATAAGCTCACACTATTGTCATTTTTTGGGTATCAAAGACTCAACAACTAAAAAGAGATTCAAAGAAGTAATTTTAATTGAATTAATTATTAATACAATTAAAAAAATCATGGAAAATGTATCTCTAATCTCTGAAATACTATGTAAGGTTTAGGAGAAATTCATACTGAGTCGATATCACTTTTTGCTTGCATGTAGGAGCCAACTTGGTAAATTCATAAACTGTTTCGATTATAATGCTAGATATACCTCTAATTATGGTGATTTATTAATTATATTTAAGGTTATTTTTATCATTTTAATAATTTTCTAAGGTTTGGCACATTCAAAAAGACATTCCGTAGAAGAAAATTTCTAAAATACTGCTCCCATTCAAAGAAATGATTTTTTTAACGAACCCCTGAAAAGACATATTTTTGTCCTGTGAGCTACCAAACTAGTGCTAGCTTTATCATCACTCTATTTCTATTTTTATAATTAATATATTATTTTGATATATATAACACTTAGATTACATATTTTTATCATCCAAATGTTTACGAAAAGACAATGTATTACCAAAGTCAAGAGATGAGGCAAAATCCATGTTAGCAAAATTATGGATGGACTATAATAATATACATGCTTGTGTTAATGATTGTATTCCATATAGAGGGAAATATGCACTTTGTACACAATGCCCAAAGTGTAATGAGCCAGGTTACAAAATAGAGTATGAGAGTGGAAAAGTGCCAAGAAAGATTCTAAGACATTTTTCCCTGAAACCTCACTTAAAACAAATGTTTGGATACCCATCATTTTCCCAATATATGGATTGGCATTCAAGAAACTGAAGTATGGACATAATCTTACATATTGGACTATAGATTGTGAAGCATTCAAGCACATCGATAATGAGTGGCCAATATTTAAACACGAACCACACAATCTAAAGCTTGTCTTGGCACTTGATGGAATCAATCCATTTTCTATGTGATCATGAAAATGGCCCACGTGGCCCATTGTAGTGATCAACTACAATATCCCATTGTAGTGATCAACTACAATATCCCCCCCTTAAGTCAGTAAAGAAAGAGCACTTGATTCTAAGCTTATTGATCAACTACAATATCCCCCCTTTATGTCAATAAAGAAATAGCACTTGATTCTAAGCTTATTGATCCTAGGTAAGGAGCTTTATTGTGTTCATAATTATAAAGTCTGAATCATCTAATTATCATAAAATAAACTCTTAATTATTTTTTATGTTTTTTCAATAGGAAAATGTCAGGTGTTCAAAACATTAATGTATATCTCGCTCCACTAATTGAGAAGCTAGAAGAGCTTTGAAGGGATTTTGAGGTCTTCGATAGATCAATACCCAATGAGCATCAAAATTTTACTTTGCATGGTATATTCACTTGGATAATTCATGACTATTCTGGGTTGGTCGGGTATTGAGTCATCTTGCTATAATAGTATTCATATAAGCAGATATCTTGTTTATATTTTTAATTGCATAAATTTTAAGTGACAGGTTTATCAAAAAAGTGAAACTATGCATGTCCAATTTGTGGAGATAACATGGATGATGAACGAAGTAAAAGCCTTAAAAAATGTTTTTACCCTTATTATAGGAGGTTTCTACCCATGGATCGTCCATTTAGAACGACTGAAAAAAATACAATCAATAACAAATCTGAGATGCAATCACCACCTCCTATAATGACTCTTGCAGATTGGAATAGGAAATGGACAGAGTTTGAATTTGTAAGGATAAAAAATCCAAGTGAAGTATCATTGGGCATGAAGCCTGAAAAGTCTATATTTTATAGCCTTTAGTACTGGAAAAGGTTGAAACTTGTACATTTTCTTGATCCTATGTATATTTTTAAGAATTTTGGAGATTTGTTATGGAGACATTTGACAGGTGATAAGGACACACGTGCATGCCGAGCGGATCTCAAAGAACCTGAGACAAAGAAGCAACTATGGCCTAAATAGTTTGATGATCATACTCATATCACTTATGAAGAAGCTCCATTGGTCCTCTCAAATAGATAATATAAATTAGTTTTACAAAGGGTTTCTGAAGTGTGTTTAACTGGATATGGAGCTTCTTTTAGAAATATTTTGGCACTATGAATAATGATGATCTATTGAGTTTAAAGACTCATGATTGGCACAACTTCATTCAGGTACTATAATGCTGGTTGGATACTCTATTAATGGCTTTTTATTTGCTTACAAATTTATCATTATTGAATACTTGCGACTGAACTTGATAGCATGTTTTACCATTGGTTATTAGAGATTTCTTGACACCTTCAATACAGGATATAATTTATCAATTGGGATCTTTTTCTTGGTAATATAAATATTAATTATTTTAGAATTTGTATACCTTCAGCTCGCGCCTCTACAACTTCAGTGGCACAAGCAGCCCCGATCCCACCCTCGACTCCACGTACCTGGTCGCCTTGCAGAGCAGCTGCCCCCAGAGTGGCGGCGTCCCTGACGCGCTCAACCCTCTAGACGTCACCAGGCTAGAATTTGAAGGTTGCACAACACTTCCAAGGGGGTCAAAGCCTTCACAAGAAGGGTAAAAACACAATTACCCTTCAAAGGAAGGTTCAAAGGAAGGGAAGGTTTTTGGGAAATTTAGTTATACTGTCTTCAAATCTCTTCATAAAGAAAAGCCTTTCAAAAAAAAAAGAGGACGCTCGTCAAATTCTAATCCTGGCCTCGAACCCACCCTCAGCCGCCAATATTTGTATTTTTGACAAATATAGAAGTGAGACAAAGCCACCACTTGTAAGGATAATTTTTAAAGTGATCTCACCTGTAAAAATAACCCAGCTGAAATGTATCCTAAATGTGACTCTATGTACCTGGCCACCTAGCTGCCCATAGAGCGGTGGCGAGTCGCGACCCTTGACGCACTCAACCCTCTAGACGTCACCACCGCGGACACCTTCGACAACAGCTACTACGCCAACTTGCAAAACAACAAGGGGTTGCTGTAGTCCGACCAAGAGCTCTACTCCACCTCCGGCTCCAGCACCATCTCGTTAGTGGACACCTTCTTCAGCTCGCGCCTAGTCCCGACCCCACCCTCGACTCCACGTACCTGGCCACCTTGCAGAGAAGCTGCCCGCAGAGCGGCGGCGACCCTGACGGGCTCAACCCTCTAGACAACAGCTACTACGCCAACCTGCAAAACAACAAGGGGTTGCTGTAGTCCGACCAAGAGCTCTACTCCACCTCCGGCTTCAGCACCATCTCGTTCGTGGACACCTATAGTAGCAGCTAGAGCACCTTCTTCAAGGCCTTCTCCCAGTCCATGATCAACATGGGGAACATCAGCCTTCTCGCAAGGAGAGATTCGTCTCAACTGCGGGAGGGTCATAATATTATGTTTCTTCACATCTCCTTTTTGGTCTTACCTTATTGAAGACATTGTGAGGAATAGGGGAAATTGTTTGGAGTAATGGTAGGGTAGAAGTTCATTTTACAAATTTTTGTGTTTGAATTGCTATGATATGTTTTTAGTAACATATCACTGTTTTGTGTAAGTATAGTTATTATTAACAATAACAAGCTAATCATCAACGGATGTAAGGGTGGAGATTTAATTTTGATTTTTTTTGGATTCGGAATTTTGGTATGGATATGTTTTGACTAGCATTTATTGTTTGAATCAGTGCAATCATTGTTTATCCTATTAATATTACATTCTAGCATAGTAGCATGACACCTTTCGCAAGAGGGGTATTTGCAACTTGTTGAAGGAAGCAAAATTCTTATGTATATGTTTTATTTTGGTCGAGTGGATTCATCTAAGATTTTTTTAGTATAAATGTTTTATTTTGGTCGAGTGGATTCGTGGTTAGGGTCAAAGATTTTTTTGGTGAACCATCATGGGAATTTTCATATTTATTTTAGATATGTTTTGATTAACATTTAATGTACTTTAAGAAATACTAGTGGGAGGGCCATAATGCTACTCTGCGGCACATATTGGCCACCCTTGCACACTGCTACCATGTGGCTAGAGGAACATACCTTGTACACTACTTTGCCACATGACTAGAGGAGGAGGAGTTGTCTCAATTGATTTTAGAGGAGATGCTAGAGAGAATGACATGTGGCAAGAAAGAAAAACATGTGCTTAATAGATTTACTATACTTTAAGATATACTTGTGGGAGGCCCACACTGTTATTGGCATAGGCTACCCACCCTTGTCCACTACTGCCACATGACTAGAGGAGGAAGAGAGATGGTTTTTAGAGGAGATGCTAGAGAGAGTGATGTATGGTAGGAGAGGAAAACATGTGCTTAATAAAATTAAAGGTAGTATACTTTAAGATATACGAGTGGGGGCCCACACTGCTAGCGGCATAGACTATTGACCCTTGTACATTGTTGCCATGTGGTTGGAGGAGAAACAGACTACCCACACTTGTACACTATTGCCACATGGCTAGAGGAGGAGATGGTTCTTGGGGGGTGCACTACTAAGAACCCTATGCATCACATGCATTCAAGGGGTATTTAAGGAACCCCTTATCTATGAAATTTTCATGAGTAAAATGACACCTTTTTTTAACAGACTTACGAGTTTTTTAAAAAATCAATTTAAAAAAACCCTTCTGTAAATGTATTTCTGTAAGTTTACCTTAAAATTTTGAATTAAAAAATCCCTTCATTTGAACTCACGTGGTATACTTACATATTTCTGGGGTTCTATTTCTGGGTGAACCCCCTGAGAGATGGTTTTAGAGGAGATGCTAAAGAGAGTGACATATGGTAGGAGAGAAAAACTCATGCTTATCAGAATAGAACATAGATAGTGGGAGGCCCTTGTTTTTGTGACACAAATTGCTCACCTTTATACACTACTACCACGTGGTTGTCACGTGGCTAAAGGAGGAACAGACTGCTTACCCTTGTACACTCTTGTCAGGTGGCTAGAGAAGGAGGACATGAGATGGTTTTAGAGGAGATGCTAGAGAGAGGACATGTGGCAAGAGTGAAAAACCTTTGCTTAATTCAATAGATGGGTAGGGAGATAATAGGTGGTAGGGAGGTAGGTACTAGGGAGTGAGTTGTTTGTTGTGGAAAACTAGCTGGCCAACTTGAACCAAATTGAATCATCTTCTTTTTAACATGTTTTTAAAATTGAAGGGTTTAGAATTAATTTTCCCCAAGTTATCGTCATATGTTCACCATCATTAATAATGATTAATATATTTTTTCATTTTATTTTTCACTCTAGGAACCCAAGGAAAAGAATTAGCTACATACACTGTACCTTTTCATTTTAAACATCCATGATCTAGGTGCCCAACATGCTAGCAGCCCCTTCCTTTCCTTACTGATGATACTCTTACTATAGTACAGTCCTTTTAGCTATCTACTAGGCGTAAACCCTTTTCTCAGGAGCTCAAAGCACCCCCTCTCTATCACCTCATAGCTTCATCCGAACAGATAGAAACATTACCTTTATTGCTTTTTATAGACCCTTGAAAGAAACCCCTTAGCCAACTAGGGCTTCTAAGCTTTGTCAGCTAGCTCAAAGCAGTAAAAAACATTCCAAAAATGTCGACATCACTCCCTTGGTGTTATATTTCTCTCCTCCACAAGCAAGACGGGAATTTTAAAAACTTACGAGTATTTTAGAGTCAAAATGCTCAAAAACGAGCGTCTCTTGTTAAAAAGCAACTATGCCCACGAGAGATGCAAGCCTAATATCTCTTTTGCCCACACAGCTTTCACCTTGCAAAAGCTTCTCGAGAGCTATGAAATACTCACTAAGGTTTAGCCATGCATGCGAGCACCTAGAGCCAGGTATGTTCCATCATAGGATGCTGTCTAGCCACCCTAGAAGAGCTCTTTCGTGATATTTTAAATGAGGGGCTAGATCTCTTGTTATAGAGGTGCGTCAACTCAATTGGACGTTTTTATAAGATTTTTATTTCCCATACTACATGCAATGCTAGCTTTGCATGCCGCCCTTTACGCTCCCCCTTCTTTAGAAAGCTTGGACTGCTTGGCTCTGATACCATGTGAAATACTCACTAAGGTTCAGTCATACATGCTGGCACCTAAGGGTGCATACGTCCCATTATAGGATGCCACCCAGTCATGCCAAAAGAGATCTCTCGTGATATTTGAAATGAGGGGCCATATGTCATAGAGTTAATAGAGTTAACTTAGTTCAATTGGACATGTGTATAGGACTTTTATGTCCCAAACTACATGCAATGCGCTGCCAACGCGCTGTCCTTCACACTCCCAAAAGAGCACTTTTGTGATATTTGAAATGAGGGGCTAGATCTCTTGTGATAGAGTTGCCTCAATTCAATTGGACATGTCTATGGGATTTTTATTTCCCAAACTACACACAATGCTAGCTTCATTCATATGCTGCCCTTTACACTCCCCCTTTCTTTAGAAGACTTGGAGTGTCTGGCTCCAATACCATGTGAATTACTCACTAAGGTTTAGTCATCTCCAAGCCTAGCTTTGATACCATGTGAAATACTCACTAACGTTCAGCCATCTTGGAGTGCGTGGCTCTGATACCGTATGAAATACTTAGCAAGGTTTAGTCATGTAGTTCAGTCAGCTCCTGGCTCTTATACCATATGAAATACTCAGTAACATGCTGGCTCTTATACCATATGAAATACTCAGTAACATCCTGGCTCTGATACCATATGGAAAACTCAGTAAGGTTCAGTCATGCAGTTCAATCATTTCCAAGCTTGGAGATGATTGAACTGCATGACTAAACCTTACTGAGTATTTCATATGGTATGAGAGCTAGGCTTGGAGATGACTGAACTGCATGACGTAACCTTACCGAGTATTTCATATGGTATCAGAGCCAGGCACTCCAAGCTTTCTGTGTAAAGGGTAGCATGTGAAGCTAACGTTGCGTGTAGTCTGGGAAATAAAAATCCCATAGACATGTCCAGTAGAATTGACGCAACTCTATAATGAAAGAACTCGACCCGCACTTTAATAGCCATACGAGAGCTCTTTTTGGGTTACCGGCGGGCGGCGCAACATAGGTGGCTTCGGGTTTCACGACATATGACTGAAAGTTTGTGAGTACTTCACAAGAGCGAGATATTGCAGCGGATTCTTGTTACGAGGACGAAGCCAAGGAAGAATCACCAGGCCTCGTGCGCCTGCTTAACAGGAAGCCTGGCTATTCATCTAGGTAACACGGGCTACACCCCTTCTAGAAACTGGAATGGAATGTGTCGCACATCACTGAAGCTCCATTGGGTTTGGTAACTTCTTCTTTGTGCATTTTCTTTTGAGTACTTCACAAGAGCGAGATATTGCAGCTGATCCTTGTTACGAGGACGAAGCCATGAAGAATCACCAGGCCTCGAGCGCCTGCTACAAAACTTTTAACAGGAAGCCTGGCTATTCATCTAGGTAGCACAGGGGCTACACTGAAGCTCCATTGGGTTTGGTAACTTCTTCGTTGTGCATTTTCTGGCCTGCTCAGCAGCTCTCGACTGTTGCCTATGCCAAGGAAAGCTCTTTTTGGGTGGCTGGGCGGCGTCCTGTATTGCAACGTAGGTGGCGTCGGGTATCACCCCTTCTAGAAACTGGAATGGAATGTGTCCCATATCACTGAAGCTCCATTGGGTTGGTAACTTCTTTGTGCATTTTCTGGCCTGCTCAGGGGCTCTCGACTGTTGCCTATACCAAGGAAAGCTCTTTTTGGGTGGCTGGGCGGCGTCCTGTATTGCAACGTAGGTGGCCTCGGGTATCAGGATATATGACTGAACGTTTGTGAGAACTTCACAAGAGCGAGATATTGCAGCTCATTCTTGACTGTTGCCTGTGCCAAGGAAAGCTCTTTTTGGGTGGCTGGGCGGCGTCCTGTATTGCAACGTAGGTGGCCTCGGGTATCAGGACATATGACTGAACGTTTGTGAGTGCTTCACAAGAGCCAGATATTGCAGCTCATTCTTGATAGGAGGAGGAAGCCATGGAAAAATCACCAGGCCTCGAGCGCCTGCTACAAAACTCTTAACAGGAAGCTTGCTATTCATCTAGGTAACACAGGGGCTACACCCCTTCTAGAACCTGGAAGAAACTGGAATGGAATGTGTCTCACATTACTGAAGCTCCATTGGGTTGGTAACTTCTTCTTTGTGCATTTTCTGGCCTGCTCAGGGCTCTCGACTGTTGCCTGTGCCAAGGAAAGCTCGAAGTATCTAGAGCAGGCAGCCGGGTATGAAAAAGTCGGAAGACGCCTTTGTGTGCTTGGGGAGCTGGTAGACAGTTATGATACGGTAAGACGCCTACGTCTGCTTGTGTTACTAGCAGCCGAGACTGAGAAGGAGAAGTAAGGGTTGCCCTTTGCAGGTGTAGCCGGCGGTTATGAGGGAGGTATAGAGGGTCGAGCTGCAGCCTGCAGTGATGGGTGTGTAGGTACTAGGGTGGGGTTAGGAGCTCTTGATGGAATCTGGAATGCAGAACGTGTGGTGGTGAGTCGTGACCGTGAAGCGGCTAGGTAGTAGGAGGGCAGGATAAGAATGGTGGGGCATTGTTCGCGGCGGCGGCGCGCGATCAGTTGCAGTGTCGGTGTGTCCGACCAAGTAGACTAGAGAAGATCCTGAATCCTGAGATCAGGGTTCGATAACAGCATTTTTTTAAGAACCGGTCAAAATAAGGACATGCTTTTCTAGGCTAACTTTGCATATTTTGTTGGTAATTTAACTAAAAATTAGTAAATTTGAATCGTTTTTTTAAGGGCTTGATATATTTATTTCTAGCTGTTTTTTCCAAATTTCAGCCATTGAAATGCTGTTTTTTGTTGAGACCTAATCCTCATCCAAACTCTTGAGAACATTGATAATAACGTTATAGGTTTTGCCAGTGAGATTGAGAGCAATCACCTACATCATCCCTAGATAAATGAAACCACGGTTGTTAAGAAGTGATCTCATAGAGCAAAAGATCAAAAAGTAAAAGTTGAAACTCCAACACTTTTTGAAGGATGGTTCTTTCCATAGTTGCTTTTTGGGGATCTCATAGAGGAAAAGATAAAAAAGTAAAAGTTGAAACTCCAACAATTTTTGAAGGATGGTTCTTTCCAAAGTTGCTTTTTGAGGGGGCTTATGGCCGTTTTAAGCATTTTGGTAGCAAATTACGCAAAATTTTAAAATCTTCCTTAAAAATTACACAAAACTACAAAAAAAACTAGGTGCTATATTTCACCAAACCCATCAATTTTCAAGGGCAAGGGTGCCTGTAAAAATCAAGCGTGCTTCTTTCTATTGGTTTGTGAGGGTCTATTGCATCGAAAATCAAGCCTGCTTCTTTCCATTGGTTTGTGAGGGGAATCTGTGTTTCTTAAGTGGCATCCATGCTATATTGCTCTCCATGTCTATCATGTCTCTACATTCTTGCCATCTGTTTTGGTGTCCAAGTTAGGTTTAAAAGCCATGTGATATTGCATTCTCTTGAAAGCACTGCATGGCATGGGCTATACAAAGCTTTTCTACATCACCATTCTCTTATTTTTGGCTTGATTGGGACTTGGGAGTTGAGAATGGAAAGCACCATAGCCCAACAAACTTGATGGTCGAAGTGGGGTGCCATGAAGTTGAGAATGCACTTTATTTGGGGAAAAAGAATGCACTCTTTTCACATGGTTTTCATGCTTGTTTGGCTCGGCATATGTGACACGTGCGATGGAACTACCGAAGTGACAGATTTGGTGTCAGCAAGTTGTGGCAACTCAAGCATGTTGTCCTTGAAGGCGATGGCTAATTGACAATGATCATCAAGCGACGTTGGCTTAGCCAATAGCAAATAGTTGTGCATCCTTGTGTCTCTTACTCCCCTATGGAAGTAAGGCAACGATTACTCATCTATTAACCTTTCTCTCGATTTACACCTTGAATTCATGTTATTTAGACACGAGATATAATCTCTCATAGACTCATACTCTTCTTGACTAATGTTGTATTATTGAGCTATAGGGCTCTTCTTGTCTTTGCTTCATGCAAAACTTGGTATAAACACATTCTTCTTCAGCCATGTAAAGTTAACCCTATCATTAGGCTTAAGTGATCAATACCATTGGTGCACTTAACCTTCTGATAAAAGAGAAAATACAATGACTTTTGCTTGGTTGCTAATAGGCCCACAAGTTTTGCACAGTGATTCAAATATCTCAAGTTGTCATATGGCATCCCCATCATCACCTTATAATTTTTGCATCAATCTTGCCACCACATGGTTTGTAACAATATGGCACAATGAAAAAAAGAAACAGCAAGAGAAAGTCATGTCAATGTGAGTATGTAGTTTTTGATAAAAAATCAATGCTTGGGTATATAAATCTCCATTGTTCTAGTCCACATTGATGCTTGGGCATATAAATCTCAAATTTTCAAGTCCAAAGTTTCTAGTTTGGTCCTTTGCAACATAAATGTTTATGTGATAACCAGCAAAAGGATTAATGGTTCCTTTTTTTTAAAAAAATTCAAGATTTAAGAAAAATGCAGAAAAAGTGTGTTCACTACATAATCACGGCTTGATTAATGAGCTTCCATTGCAAGCACAAATGTAAATGACTTATTTTTAAGCTTATATAACTCTTCGTCAATGCAAACAACCATTTAAAATGCCAAAAACGAACAAAAATAGCCGTTCTTTTTCTCTAGTTTTCTTCTCCTTTCTCACAACCGTATCCCATTCACATAGCTTCAAGAAGCCATATCTAGGGAAAAGGGCCTTATAAGAAGATGATGGGAATACAAATAGAGTAGAAAGAGGCCAATTTCTTCCCCAACAATGGTGCCAAAAATGTTAATGGCTAAACCTCCGCTCCTCATATACAGTAGATAATGCTTACATTAACATGTCATGGGGAACTTGCCGGCTCCATGCTCATATCTCTTAAAGACTCCAAGATGCACTAGTGATTTCGAGCTCCACTCCTTTGCATCCTTCCTCAAGCTTCCACCAAGAGGTTGCCCAACTTTTTACAATAAGAAAGGGTAGCTTATAAAATAAAAACTCAGTCCTAATTTAATGTGGCCACAAGGTGGGTTTCTCATAGGCGGCCAACGTGAGTGTGCACAAGAACGTCAATCAAGACAAGGTTATGATGGAGAGTCACACATATAGGACCTCTCAGTAGCAAGTTAGGAAGGATCAAATATCCTATTTAAAAATTAATCTATGATGGTTATGTGATTTAACAAATATATCACAAAGGCTAAACATGTAGAATGAACATAGGACCTCCCAGAAGGTCAGGAAGGATCAAGTATCCTATTGAAAAATTAATATGTGATGGTTATGTGATCTAACATCATGCATATACGGCAAAGGCTAAACATGCAAAATCAAAATATTTTGAAGAAGTTGTAGGCATTCCGGAATGGGATCATGTCATGGATAAAGAGATGGATGCAAACATGAAACTCTTGTAGACTTGGCATATGACAAGCATGCCATGTGGAAAAATGGGTGTAAATAAAGCACTGAGATAAAGAGAGTATTAGCAAACATAAAGCAAGATTGGTAGCAAAAGGATATGCAAACATAAAGCAAGATTGGTAGCAAAAGGATATGCAAAGAAGCATGCAACTGATTATAAACATACCTACAGTTGAGTTGCAAAGATGAATACTCAAGAATAATGGTTGCTATGGCAACAAAGATGAATATAGTAAGTATAGCGGTTTCAATGGCAACAAAGCATGGTTTAATTTAATGTACTAGATGGATGTGAAAAATGCATTTTTGAATATGGATTAGGAGGAGGTGTACATGGAACACCTTCTAGTTATGTTCATCCTGAACATCCGTACAAGGATGTAAGTTGATAAAATAAATGTATGGTTTGAAGAAAGCTCCAAGATCCTCAATTGCAAAGATCAATGTATTCTTACATAAGACTGGTTGCAAGTAAAGCATTTTACATCCCTTATTATACATCAAATCAAGAAATGGATGATTTGATTGTTATAAGTACTTTGAGATTGTTATCTTAGAGGTTAAACAACAATTATAATGTTGGTTTGACACGAAGGACTCGGGAGAATCAAAACTTTTCCTTGGAATTGAGCTGATAAAGAAAAAGAATGGTCATTTTATGGTGCAAAGGAAGTATGCCTTGAACATGGAGCAAAAGAATGGTACGCAAGCATCTAAACCCACATTAACACCTATGGAAGAAAACATAAAGTTGGGAGATATGAAGGTATACAACTTAAAGATTCAAGCATGTATAGGAATATGGTTGGTAGCTTGATCTATCTTAGTCCAACAAGGCTAGACACTAGCTGATCTATTGATGTTGTAATTTAGTTTATGCAAGATCCCAAGAAACATGCAATGAGAATAATTTTTAAGTATGTAAAAGGAACTGTGGATTATAATTTTCACTTCTTGGCTAGCCCCCATAAAAAAAATCTTCAAGGTGTTACTAATGTAGGTTGGGCAAGTAACTCATATGACATGAGATCAATTTCAAGTTAAGTATTCAATCTTGGAAGTGCATAATTACATGGTCATCAAAGAAGCAACATATTGTTGCTTTATCATCCATAGAAGCTAGATATAGAGGTCCTGCAATGGAAACATGTGAAAGTAGATACCAAAAATATTGATGGATAAGCATGGAGAGTCTATTACACAACGAGTTATACTTTAGTGTGTGTTAGGAACTTGCCACACAAAAGAGAATCAAAGTACCAAAATTGCACACAATAATCACGAATAAATATTCAACTCCAAACAAATAACAGATTCAAACATATTAAACATAGACATGGAAATAAACATGGAGGATAAACCATAGAATTGAAAACTATGCGCAAAATAAACATCACCATCAATCAACAAGGATTGGGTTGAATCTCCCTCTCATGCATGTTGGCTCCTTGCACACGACATGAGTATTTTATCATGTATTCCCCAAAAATAGCCCTTGAGCCAATCGTGAAGCTTTAGCCAAAAATACAGCTCTTTTTACAAAAATAATCAATCCTTCTAGAGGATGTTCACACATATAGTGTGTACCAAAAACAATAGTGAACCTCTAGTTCACACGCACTACACCTATACACATCGGGTTGCATAAATATATGAGTACAAATAAATTGCACACGAACAACAAAAAATAATGAAGTATAACTCATAAATGTTGAGGCGATGTAAATGCCCATGCACATGACAAAAATGTCGAGGCGATGTAAATGCCCATGCACATCACAAAACCCACGCAACACCTCGTTCGGTAACCCTCGCGCATGCAACACCTCGTTCGGTGACCCTTGCACACTCATGCCTGTGCAACACCTCGTTCGATGACCCTTGCACAAGTACAACGCCTCATTCGGCATCCTCGTACTCATCACCTATACTCAACAAGTCAACATGTTAGGTGAGGCAATCAAACACCAATATCAACAACACCAACATGCGTACACATGGCATCACCCAATCACAGCATACATAGCATAGACCCACAAAGCATATGCCAATCACACTTACAATGTAGTATTTAATATGACATCACTCACGATACTAATTGCAAGCATGGCACAATAGTCGGATGGGCGTCCCCAACAGACCATAGAGGTCCAATAATGTAATATCCCTCTTGCTCGGGTTAGCAACTTACCTCAGTTGCGTGTTTGATAGGAGTGTATTAAGTCAGAGCATGTGTGGAAAAACCACTCAGGCATCGAAGGAACATCTTCTCTCGGTTGGTTCTTGAAGGTCAAAAGATATCTATTATAAACATTGCCAGTTCTTGTAGTAGTCTGCTCATGGGGTTAATAATTTCATCAGCTATATTAATATCTCTTCATCATCAACTAGCTTTGGAGGTTCTTCATAAACAAGATGAGTAGGGATTGGTCCTTTAAAGGGTCTCAATAGACTAATATGAAAAGAGTTATGAATCCTCCAATGGGATGGAAGATCTAGTCTATAAGCCAGGTCATTGATTTTGTCTACTATCTTGAAAGGACCATAGAATCTAGGTGCTAGTTTGACAACAGGATTCTTTTCTACACTCTTAAGTCTCCTCTTATCTATTCTCAAAAGTACATGGTCTCCTTTTTCAAAAATCATGGGCTTCCTTTTCTTATTGGCCTGCTTTACATACTTTTCGTGAGCCTTCCTAACAGCCTCTTTAACTTGGTCATGAATAGAGCTAAAGCCTCTAGTAAATTCATCGACAGCTTCTATAGTGTGGGAAAGAGGAGTCATCAGAGTGGGAAGGGACTATCTCAAACGGTGCCTTTTTACTGGTGGCAGAGTGAGGAGTGTTATTGTAGGCAAATTGGAGAATATGTAAATATTTATCCCATTGCCTAGGCTGTGATGAAACATAGGTTCTAAGAAGGTCTAGGATAGTGCTATTGGCCACTTCAGTTTGGCCATTGGATTTGGGATGAAAAGCAATAGAGAAATCTAATTTTGTGCCTAAATGACAAACAATGTTCTCCAAAAATCGCTACAAAATTTAGAATCTCTATCTGACATAATGACTTTAGGCAAACCATGATGCACAAATATATGCTTTAAAAATAAATAAGTAGCTTGATGAGCAGTCAGTTTCTTTTTACATGCAAATTGCAATGAAATGAGCGTGTTTGCTAAATCTATCAACTACTGTCCAAATCATGTCATTCTGATCAGTAGTAAGCGAAAAACTAGTTATAAAGTCCATTGAAATCTACTCCCATGGTTCATTGGGAATTGGGAGTTGCATAAGTAATCCTTGAGTTTTCCCCTTATAGCTTTTAATCTTCTGGCAAGTAATGCATTTGGCCACAAATTTGGCTATATCTTTCTTCATAGATGGCCAATAAAAGTCTCAGGCAATGGTCTGTAAGGTAGATGATACTCTTCTATGCCCTGCATATGGGGGTTGGTGCAACTCCTCCATAACAGACTATCTAAAAGGTCTCGTGATGCATAATCTCCTCTAAAAGAGATATCCATCATGATAAGAGTAATCTGAGTGGGGAGTCCACCCATTATCTTTCATTTGGGTCCAAGTGTCTGAAAAGTCCAAGTCTTGGTCATAAGAGTCTTTCATAGCATTGAGAGTCGAGCTATCTCTACAGCCGTGATGTGATGAACACTAGGCCGTCGACTACGGGCATCAGCGTGACTACATTCTCTTTTCCAGGCAGATAGAGAATAGTAGGCTGGAAACTGTGAATAAAAGCAACCCATTTGATGTGTTTATTAGATATCAAAGGCTGGGTGAGTAGGTGCCTGATACTCTACTAGTCTGTTTTGATGAGTTCTAATCCCATCAAATAGTGTTTCCAAATCTTTAGTTCATGGACTATAGTAGTCAATTCTTTGTCATAAGTGATGCACTTGCACTCGGGGGGGTTGAGTTTCCTACTCTCAAATGATATGGGGTGTCCATCTTGCATTAATACTACCCCTATTCCTGTACCACTAGCATCAGTCACAACAACAATAAAGAAAGGTCTAGCAAAGTTTGGAAATTGCAGAACTGGTGCTTTAGTGAGTGCTTCTTTTAAGCATTAAAAGATTTTTCATGTTTATCAGTCCACACATACTTATTTGTTTTCTTTAAAAGAAAAGTGAGATAATGAGAAATGTAAGAAAAATTCTTTACAAAACGTCTATAGTAACTGCACAAACCAAGAAATAATCGGAGTTCATGAATATGTTTGGGTCTTGGCCAAGTCACTATAGTCTCTATCTTTTTGGGGTCCACATGAATACCATCAATAGAAACAATGTGACCAAGGTATTCAATCTTTGAGAATTTGTCGAATATTAATTCCCATGACCAAATTTAAAAATATACAAAGAGATGGTTTAAGAACTTAGCTCACATGAATTTGATTTACCTAGCTACAAAATAATTAATTGGAGAACACAAAATATACATGTAATAATTTTTATAACCAATCAAGAGTACGAGTGATGAAAAACTTAGCTCATGACTTATCAAAGTTGAGCTGCAAAAATTAAATTATTTGGAAAATATAGAAAATTAAATTGTTCAAAGCATAAGAAAGAGGGACTTATCTCATAATTTGTCCGACTGTAAAATGTGAGTATCTCAAACAAGAAAGCGAAGTTAGCAAAAATAATTTCAATTATTTCCACATGAATTTTTCATAAAATTTTAAACTTAATTTAGCTCAAGAAATAATATTAAATATGAATTTCAATTAAATTTTAATAAAAAGGATATCTTGTCAGCTTGAGCTGCAAAATGGAAATTTGAAAAAAAATCGAGAAATTAATAATATATATATATATATATTCAAAATAAAAGAAAAATGATGAGAAATTGATACTTAGCCCGTAAAGCATCGAGTTAAGCATTAATAATTCTCTCGGAGTGTCTGAAAACAATTTGGAATATTTTTTCCAAAATAGTCAAAGGTGTTCGAAATATTACTATAATTTTTAAGAATTTTGTGCACCTCTGAAGTTTTTGCAATTCTGAAATTGTTTGCAAGTCTTCAGAAGTTGACCCTGGGTCTCCATGTGCATGTGCTCCCTTGGTTTGGCTTGAAAATCTTTGGAAGGTTTGAAATTGGAAAAATTTGATAGACTTGAGATTTTAATGGTGTATTTAGACTTTATATGATTAGACCTTGAGATTAATTATTCTTCTTTGAAGTGGATCCCCTTCACACAAACGGCACAGCGCACAACGTGGGAGAGAAAGAAAGCAGCCGGCCATCGATTATACAAATCGAGTACAAATCTATGATGTTGGAGCTCTTCAATTTTTGAGAAATGGTCTTGGGGTTTTGCAAGATGCTGAATCCATCTGTGCGGTTGGATCTGAGAGGGAGCCACTACTACAGAAAAACCGTCTTTTCTTAAGTAGGCGTGGTTTTAGGCTCCCTATAGGTGGTTTTGCATGTATTCATTGTCTTGCCCAAACCATACAAGCTTGAGACCTTTGGATATGGCCTTTGTCTTTGAATTTATGCCCTTGCCCTTTGATTTAAGCTTTTGCCCAATTTCTCCACGAGATTTATGCCTTCATGCCTTCTCTTTGAGTGTGGTTGGCTCTAATACCACTGTTAGGAACTTGCAACAGAAAAGAGAATCAAAGTACCAAAATTGCACACAATAATCATGAATAAATATTCAACTCCAAACAAATAATAGATTCAAACATATTAAACATAGACATGGAAATAAGCATGGAAGATAAACCATAGACTTGAAAACTATGCGCAAAATAAACATCACCATCAATCAACAAGGATTGGGTTAAATCTCCCCCTCATGCGTGCTGGCTCCTTGCATGACATGAGTATTTTATCATGTATTCCCCAAAAATAGCCCTTGAGCCAATCGTGAAGCTTTAGCCAAAAATAGGGCTCTTTTTACAAAAATAATCAATCCTTCTAGAGAATGTTCACACACATATAGTGTGTACCAAAAACAATAGTGAACCTCTAGTTCACACACACTACACCCGTGCACATCGGGGTGCATAAATATATGAGTACAAATAAATGGCACATGGCCAACCAAAAATAATGAAGTATAACTCATAAATGTCCAGGTGATGTTAATGCACATGACAAAACCCGCATGACACCTCATTCGTGACCCTCGCGTGAGCAACACTTCATTCGACGATCCTTGCACACTCATGCCTGTGCGACACCTCGTTCGGTGACCCTCGCACAAGTACAATGCCTCATTCGGCATCCTCGTAATCATCACTTATACTCAACAAGTCAACATGTTAGGTAAGGTAATCAAACACCAATATCAACAACACTAGCATGCGTACACATGGCATCACCCAATCACATCATACATAGCATAGACCCGCAAAGCATATGCCAATCACACTTACAATGTAGTATTTAATATGACATCACTCACAATACTAATTGCAAGCATGGCACAATGGTCGGATGGGCATCCCCAATAGACCATAGAGGGCCAATAATGTAACAGTGTGACAAATTTTTGGGGATTTTGATTATTTCAGGGTTTTTCTTGATATTTTTTAGGGATGTTTACACTACAAGAGGATAAGGGCATAGCCCCGTGATGGAGCTATGCCACAAGTGAGAGAATATAATACTCAGAGAGTGGCTGTAGTGAAGATATGGACTATTCATGTTATATTGCCATGTATAGGCAAGTGTATAGCTATGTATTGAGATAGAAATCCATCAACATTCTTGAGAGTGGCATTTTCACAGAGACACCCAAGAGTAAATGTGTGTTGATTTGTGGTGGGATATTATAGAGGTGCCCAAGAGAGACCAGAGTTGTCGTGTTGGCTTGTGTTAGGAGGTAATAGAGGTGTCTAAGAGAGACCAGAGTTATCACACTAATGTGTGTTAGTTTGTGTTAGGAGGTAATAGAGGTGCCTAAGAGAGACCAATGATTATCGCATGTGATAATATGTTTTGGTTTGTGTTAGAAGGTAATATAGGTGTCCCAAAGAGACCAAATTATCATGGTGCATCTTTATTTTTCAAGAGAATCGAGATCGACATGATCATATTTAGAAAGAAGAAGTCATATGAAAAATATGAAATTAACATTTCTATAATGTATTAGTAGAGTGACCTTGGCTCGATAATATATGAAAAAAATGAAAATAACATTGCTAAATCAATAAAATTAATAATGTATTCGGGTGAGCTTTGCCTGACAACATCGGGTAGTATCTTCAATTAAATTCATAAATGCTAATTGGTCTATCTGAAGATCCATATGTCCACCCACTCTAAGATCAATAGAAAGATCTATGCTACTTCTAGCTATAATGGACTCCACATCATCATGAAAATTTAGTTTATGTTAAGATCTATATCTCCACCCATTACAAGATCAACACAACGATCTATGCTATATTGGTAGCTATAGTGGACTCCACATTGTCATCATCATCATCGTATAGGTTGTCATCATTGGTATGTTTGGATATTTGATTGTTTTGTCCTCATCTTGAAAAAGGACACCTTTATCTTCATTTGTTGGTGGTATATTGCTCTTGGCATCTTGGACCCTATACATTTTCAACTCCCACTTCATTCATGAGCTCTTTAAAATCCACCTTCTTATAAATACTCTCTATCCAAGTTTGACATTTGGACACCAAAGCTTCATATCTTGTTTGTACATGAGTTTGGTATGTTAATCCTTGATATTTGACATAGATTACTCATGCTTTGGCATATAATTTGGTGTGGCAAACCTTGTTAACCCTAAAATGGGGTTAACAATATTTTATAATCTCTAAAATTAAGGTATATTATCTTATGTGTATCTAGACTTATGAAAAAGATGCTTCCTTTGGACAACACAATGCCAGATATGAGAAAGCATATGATAGGAGAGTGCTAACGGCACTTGGATTATGAATGCATACATGAGTGTGTCAACGATTGTTTACTATTTAGGGGTGTTCACAAAGATGCAATCCAATGTAAAAAGTGTGGTGAGTCCCTTTTACTGAAGTGATTTACAAGGTATGGTAGTTCCTCAAAAGGTACTAAGGTATGTTCCTATCATACCCTCTATTCAACACATGTTTGAAGCAATTCTATTTCCGACTATTTGTCCAATACTCAACAATTCTATTGCCGAGTGTTGGATAAATTGATAGATATGGGGATGAGGGATGAGAGCATTATTTGTGTGAGTATGTCTTTGTGTGTGAACACTCCCCATGAGAGTGTGTATGCATAAAGAACCCACTATTAGAGTAGTTTGAATAATATCTACATATCATTTAGGTTTGATGTGAGCAATGATTTCATGAGGAGGATCTTTATGCCTATAAATGGATTATACTTGAAGAAGGGATATATATCAAATCACACATCATTGAGTCATGTAATCTCTCTCTCTCTCTCTCTCTCTCTCTCTCTCTCTCTCTCTCTCTCTCTCTCTCTCTCTCTCTCTCTCTCTCTCTCCACACCACACGATGGTGATCTTCAAGCCACCATGCTAGCTTGATCTACTAAACCTTACCCTACACTACTACCTGAAATGGTATTAGAGCTCGCCAATCATTTTTTGCACACCATGCCTATCTATAGCTCCCATGTTCACTCTCTACTTCAGTAGCACACAACAACACTTTGGCTGCACAAGCGACCACCATAGCCACCTTTGTGTTACTGTGTGTGTTGCCAAGGTTCTCGTCTATCATGCTAACCAACGCCCTTAACTCCTATGCCTAGTTGTGTGTAGCTTGTCCAGCTTCTCCTACATAGTTATCACATCACTTGGCACTAATCATGGCTCCTAATGTTGAGACGGGTGAACCCCCCTGATGCTCTGCCCATGCACAATTGCCTCCACCGTCGGTGCCATCATCTTCACACCAAGTCTTTCTTAACAAGTTGTTCACATGGAAGGCATCCTTGGGCATTAAAAGTTTGTTTTTGGTGGCATTTTCTTTTACGTTTCCTTGCATCACAATTAAGATGGAGACAAAAATCATTATGTAACAAGCCTTGTAAGCTATAAAAGGCCTTTAGTTGTAAGAGCTTGTTTACACGAGTGTTGAAAATCTTGTCATCTCATTGTATGAGAAATAGACACTGCCTTGGAGAGTCTCCAACATTAATACCTTCCCATTTACAATCATGACCACACCTTTGAAAGTGGATAAGCTTGAGGGGTATAGCTTCCATACATGGAAAACTAAGATAAAGTTCATTCTTATGAAAAAGGATTTATGGAATATCGCCAATAGGAGGGAGAAGAAGCCTAATACAAAGGAGGAGGAAGCCTTAGCCATTATAGCTTTGGGACTAAGTGATCACTGCATTCACCACATTCATGGTAAAGATACATATTTTTGCAGCATGGGAGAAAAAGCCACTCTCTTTGGTGTACAAGCCAAAAGGTCTAAAATTAACTCTCTTCCCGCTCCTGTGAGCTACACAAAAAATCTAACTGCACAACTTGTAGGATCTAAAAGTGGCTATAGAAGAAGATGTCAACATTGCACTTTTACTCAAGAGTCTTTAGCAAGAGTACTATGGTAATGTTGTTACCAGAGTCCTCTTGTCAACTTTGTAGTTTTATTCAAGAGCTTTCTAATAGAGGACTATGGTAATCTTGTTACCACTGTCACTAGCATTCCATCTCCTAATCTCATAGAAATTTAGGCATCTCTATTGGAGGAGGAGAAAACATTCAAGTACAAAGACAAGGTGACCACATCAACCAAGATGGAGATTACTTTACAAAGAAGATATGCAAAGGATCTTCATTAAAGTCTACCTTCAAGGCCAAAGACAATAGTAAGTGTCACTTTTGTGGCAAATGTGGTCACTATGTGCGAGAAGGATTGCTTCATCAAGAAAAGGATTTCTACCAACTTTGTACACTTAAGGCCTCCCATGGGGCCAATCTTGTTGATCATTATTGGTCTTTTTAGTTTTTTCTCATATTCATCCTAACTCATATTCATCCTAACTCATGATTTTCAAAATGTAAATAGAATCCTCGCATTTTATAGAACAATATACTAGATTTGGAGTGAGATCATGTTGTAGCTAGAGCATCCAAATGAGTCTATTGACAAGGCAACTAGATTAGATATAGGATTGAGGTCATCAATTTGATAGAGGTATTTTTGGACAAATTGATGTATACAAGGATGAGGGATAAGATATTTTTTTGTGTAAGTGTGTATGTCTTTATGTGTGAACACTCCCTATGCATGCGTGCATGCATGCATGTGTGTGTGTGTGTGTGTGTATGAACCCACTCTTAAGAATGTTTTTAGTAATATCTAGATATTATTTAGGCTTATTGTGAGAAATTATGTCATGAGGAGGATCTTTATGCCTATAAATGTAGATGGGATATATATCAAATCACACCATCATCGAGTCATCATGCAATCTCTCTCCGTCAACCTTTGTTCTCTCTTTCTCTCTCTCTCCACACCAAACAATGGTGATCTTTAAGCCATCATAATTACTAAACCGTGACAAGAAACTGTCCTTAGTTGTTGACACAAAATCATCAATAATCATCATGGGCTAGTATCCCTACTATAAGATCCAATCAAGGATGGATAGGTGGTGAGGGCATGATCAGGTAGCAATTAAGAATATTCGATGGAGTGTCCTTTATACTTGACCAAATATTAATGGTAAACATTTTCTTAGGTTTGTTTGCTCACGGTCTAAAATAGTTTCAAGTTTTATGATTTTAGAATCTTTATCTAATATTGGAAGGTCATGGATAGGCAAGAAGAGGGCCTCTAAATGGTTTTAGTAAACTAATGTGAAAACAATTATGAATATGCCAATGTGATGGAATATCAGAATTTTAGGTAGACCATGGTGTGTCAACTTTGAAGACATGCTAAATGAAAAGATGTGCATCTTGTGAAGTAATCAATGTCTTTTTGCATGTAATGAGATATGCTTGCTTACTAAATCTATCAACAATAGTCCAAAGCATATTATTTCGTAAAGAAGTAATTGGTAAACCAATAATGAAATCCATAGATACGTCTTGCCAAGGACCTTCAAGAATAGGTAAATTCATTAGTAAGCCATGTTATTTGAAATTAGACGCGAGTATAGACATGAGTATAGACGCGCTTATAGACGCAGTCTGTAATAATTTCCTATGTAGTTGCAATTTGTGGACCTTGCAAAGAAAAACAAGAATCTTAAATCCCCAAAAATATCTTTTGTTGAACTATATGCAAAGAAAACCAAGAATCTTAAATCTCCAAAAATATCATTTGTTGAACTATATGCACAAGATTTTGATAATATGCATGATTTTTTGGTGCATTTATATACAAATGAATCTCTAGAAAGCATATTTGCAAGGAAAAATATACTAAGGAAATAGAAACAAAATAGGTATAAATCGAGTAATGTGGTGAAAGGGATGGATACATGCAAAGGCTTAGGTATATCAAGTAATGCAATGAAAAACAATCCAAAGGAAAATGATTCAATCCCCACATCTTTTCATCAAAGTGAAGCTTTTTTAAAAAAAATCTTGAACCTTCATGAAAAGCAGTCCAAAGGTGAATAAGTAATGCTACGAAAAGCAACATATCACAATAAATCTATACATGTAATCTCAAGAAGGCATGAATCTATCCCGGCTTGTATATACACCCATCCTTCTAGGGCTAACTTATCTTTGTACATTGACACAATCTAATACACTATGTGTTGTGTGCATTCTTGCTTCTTCTTCTCCAAGCTTTGTGTGCTTTCCTGCAACCCTAATTCCAACACTTTCTGCATAACTTTAACCTTAAAATTAGGCAGCCCTGTCACAATTTCTTTAGTCTGCATAGACTTCATTCTTTGCACATTTACATGCTCAATTCTCTTATGCCAAATGTCTATATCTACAACAACTCCTAAACCACCATCTATAAACATTGCAACACTCACTTCAGGCATATTTACATTCAATGTAAACATTCTGTCCACTCTGTTGCCTTTGCAACTCAAAGCACCTGAATCAACATACCACACCATGACTTGTCATGTGGTTCAAAGCACCTGAATCAACATACCACACATCATCCTTATTTGCTGTTACGTCATTTCCAGACACAGCATTAACCATATGTTGCATAACAAACAACCTCTCATTATCCTCATTATTTCTGCTAGAGGACGCATAGTTATTTTGTTGCACTTTTCCATTTTGCACGTCACTCTACTTCTTATAGCAATCTTCCTACACATGTCCAAGCTTACCACAGTAAAAATAGCCTCGTGTATCATTATGTTGCCTTTGCTAATTACCACGACCTCCCCATGCCTCTAAATTGGCCTCTTCCACGTGTGTTATTGTTATGAATCTTGGTATTGTTACTGTTGCTAACCATAATTATGATTACCTGTTTGGCCACCACCTTGGCCACGTGCACGACCTCTACATGAACTTGTGTAGAAGGCCTACTACTCTGAACTATTTTTATTTTTTTGTGAAGACTGTTGATCTTCACCCAAATTCTTCTCTTCAATGATCAGCATTGCCACCAAATCTATGAAGTTGAGAATGTTCTCCCAAGTCTGAATAGACATGTTGAATGCCTTGTATTGTGGCCCAAGACCACATAGGCACACTTCCACCTTATCATCATCATCATCAACAGAAACACCAATTATTACAAGGGACTCCACAATGCCCTTGATCTTCAAAACATAATCATTGAGAGACATATTTGTCTTCTCCATAGTATGAAGCTCATTCTTCAACTAAATCTTTCGTGCCTTGGTGTTGGTTTCATACAACTTTACCAAGGTGTTCCATGCCTCCTTAGGTGACTTGGCATCCTGTATATTCCCAATCATGGTATCATGTATACTGATAGAAAGCCAATACATGACTTTCTTTTCTCCTTAAATTCTTTTACATCTGCAAGAGTTGGATTAATCTCTGGTATCTCTACTGCCTCCTCATGTTCACCTTCAATGTAGTCCCCATAACCTTTTACTATCAGGAAATTTGTTAATCTAAACCTCCAAGCATGGAAGTTGTTCATGTCGAGCTTCTCTACAACAATCTAGTTTATTCTATCATTCAACATCTTGTCTGCAACACAAATTTACCAAAAGCAGCACTCTTGTTTGACCTACACAAACTGTTGTATTCTCTACAGCGATACTATATTGCATCCAAACTGTCACCAGTGATCTCAATTTGCATACATACACCTAATGGCAACTTTAAGACATCTTTGTAGTACACACAGTCTCTGCACAACCAATCACCCTTCTTGCAGTTCCAAAAATAGAGTTCTACAGAGAATCAAAACTTACCTGCAGTGCCCGTGAACGCCTGTAAAGTGAAAAACGGAGGTCCAGACGCGTTCGAAATGCGTTTTTGGCTCCAAAAATTTTGTCCAATAGACAATGGACAATATAGTAACCTTGTAGCTCTGCTCCACAAAGAAAGCTCCTCAATTGGAGTTCCTTTGCCGGTGACTCTCGAAGAGTTCCCGACACGGGTGTAGTAACCAACATAAAGGGGGAAGAGTAGATGAATCTCTTACCCTCGTACCGCTTCCTGTGCTTCTCTTGCTTGCCACTCAACCCTTAGCATGAACCAGGCTCTGATACCATGAAAAGATGTAGGGGAGAAGAGATCTTGAGATCTTGCAAGCACACACACACTCACACAAACCCTAGAAGAGGACACACAAGGTGAGAGACTGAAAATTCTTCTTCTTCTTCACATAATAAAAGAGGTCTACCAAGAAGATAAAGTGACTAACACATATAATAGAGCATATACAAGTGGTCCATAATGTGAACATGCTAAGTGGAGTGGGTAGGTGTGGACTACTCGGTGTAGTCCAACTGTAGAATCTCTGGCGAAGATATGTCGATGCCAGCTACCAAACCACCAGTGATGTGAAGCGTGTATTGCCAGTTTGACCCATCTGTACGTGATGCATGTTTGGCAGTTTCTTTTGACTCTGATGTATGGTATTTTGACAGTGGTGCTATAAAGCACATTACCTCGCATCGTGATATGTTCACTTGTCTTGAGGCTGTCCCTAATGGGAATACTGTCACATGTGCCAATAATGCTTCTTACCTAGTGAAGAGCGTTGGTAAAATTATGCTTACTGCTACAAATGGCAGTGCTTTCACACTTTCAGATGCTTTGTATGTGCCAGGGATAAAGAAGAATCTATTGTCTGTCTCCCCGCTTGCTAGACTTGGACTTGTAGTCAAATTTGTGGATGACAGATGTATTGTTCATGATTTAACTTCTGGTGATACGATTATTGCATCTGGCACCTTGTTTCATGGGCTGTATAGGCTCAATTCTTATGACAAGTGTGTGGAAGATTCAGCAAATGCAGTTTCTGATGAAAAGGCAGTTTCAGATGCAAAACTATGGCATGCTCGTTTTGGTCATCTGAACTTTGCTAGTTTGCTGCGTTTGCAGAAATTTGATATGGTTGCTTCATTGCCCCCTCTTGAGGCACCATTAAAACATGTTTGTGAAGGCTGTATTTTGGGCAAAATGCAGCGTTCTGCATTTCCAAAGGATGGTTCTGTGTGGGCCACTCGCAAATTGTAACTTGTACATAGTGATGTATGTGGGCCTATGCAAACTCCGTCATTTGGTAAACACTTGTATTTCGTGACTTTCATCGATGATTACTCAAGGCATGCATGGGTATATCCACTGAAGGCAAAGTCCGAAGTGTTTTTGTGCTTCAAACAATTTTTGCTTATGGTTGAAAATGTATCCAGTTTTGTAATGTGGGCACCCTCCGTTCTGATCGAGGGGGGGGAGTACATGTCTAAAGAGTTTGATGCATTTCTGGCTAGTCGTGGGATAAAACACCAATGTACAATGCCGTATACCCCTCAACAAAATGGTGTTGCTGAGAGGAAAAACAAGTCACTTATGGAGATGGCACGATGTATGGTCAAGAGCCAAGCTTTGCCACATGCGTTTGGCTTGAGGCTGTCATGTGTGCTACATATGTACTCAACAAGTGTCCCACTAAGGTCTTGCAGTCTGTTACTCCATACGAAGCTTGGCATGGCAAGAAGCCTTCTATTGGTCACTTGCGTGTCTTTGGTTGCTTGGCCTATGCTTTAGTGCCTGTGCAACAACGTAGAAAATTGGATAATAAGGCTGTCAAATGCATTTTGTTGGCTACAGTGCTGAGAGCAAGGGTTACAGATTGTATCATCCGCAGTCAAAGCATATCTTGATTAGTCGAGATGTTGTTTTTGTGGAAGATGCTGTGCAGCCTTTGTTATCATGTACCAAAGAGACAGGTGTGACCTCTGGGGATGTATTTGATACGTTGTTGCCTCTGTTTATAGGTGGGAATTCAAATGTAAGTCCTAATGAGGCAAATATTCAGCCTATGCAGATTTTAAACATCATAGATCAGCCTATTTTTGATGCAGATTTACAGGATGTAATTTATGAGGATAGGGCTGAAAATGAGCAGGCTAGAGGTATGCCTAAATGGCTGTGCAAACCTTGTGTGATAGTAAAATTGATGCACCTATGTCTAGTCGTACTCGTTCAGGTTTTCAGCATGCCTCTTATGCATCAGATTGTTACGCTTTGGCTGTGTCTAGTATGTGTGAAGAGGAAGAACCTCTTTCATTTGATGAGGCACAAAAATCAGAAAATTGGTTGGCTGCAATGCAAACTGAATATGATGCTATAATGAAGAATGGTACATGGTCTTTGTGTGATTTGCCTATTGGTAAAAAGGTCATTGGATGTAAGTGGAGTTTTAAGTTGAAACGAAAGCCAGATGGTAATGTTGATCGCTATAAGGCTAGACTTGTTGCAAAGGGTTATGCTCAAGAAAAGGGCATTGATTTTGATGAGACCTTTGCTCTCACTTGTCGTATGACTACCATTCGTAGCATTTGTGCATTAGCAGCTCATAATGGTTGGAATGTGCATCAGTTGGACATAAAGACTGCGTTCTTGAATGGAGATTTGCATGACAAGGTGTATGTATCGCAGCCTTGTGGTTTTGTTCAAAGAGGGCAGGAAAACAAAGTGTGCAGGTTGAAAAAGGCTTTATATGGTTTAAAGCAAGCTCCACGAGCTTGGTATGAAAAGATACATGCATATTTGACTGCACATGGTTTTCAGAATAGTCCAACACAAAGCACTTTGTATGTTAAACGTGTGGATGCTGTACATCTAATCATTGCTCTCTATGTCGATGACATGTTGCTCACAGGACCAAATGAGAGTCATATTGCTGATTTTAAGGCTGATTTGAATGCCTCTTTTGAGATGTTAGATTTGGGGCATTTGCATCGTTATTTGGGGATACAATTTAAGCAGTGTGATGGAGGTATTGCTTTGTGTCAGACAAAGTATATTGAGACATTGTTGCGGAGATTTGGCCTTGAAGACTGCAAGCCTATTGCTCTCTATGTCGATGACATGCTGCTCACAGGACCAAATGAGAGTCATATTGCTGATTTTAAGGCTGATTTGAATGCCTCTTTTGAGATGTTAGATTTGGGGCATTTGCATCGTCATTTGGGGATACAATTTAAGCAGTGTGATGGAGGTATTGCTTTGTGTCAAACAAAGTATATTGAGACATTGTTGCGGCGGAGATTTGGCCTTGAAGACTGCAAGCCTATTGCTACTCCAATGGAGACAGGTTTGAAGTTGAGTCTTCATGATGCTGGAGATCACTTTGATGTCACACTCTATCAGACAGCTGTTGGTTGCCTCATTTATGTATGTATTACGAGGCCGGACATTCAGTTTGCAGTCTCACAGGTGAGCAGGTTTATGCATAGCCCAGGGTCTCAGCATTGGAAGGCAGTTAAACGCATCTTTCTACTTGAGCGGCACCATACATCTTGGGTTGTTTTATCCCAAAGGGGGATCGTTGGCCGCCAGATTTACATGCTTTTTCGGACTCAGATTGGGCTGGTTGCTTGACACAAGAGTGTCCACAAGTGGTTTTTGTTTCATGCTCGGTAGCTCATGCATATCTTGGTTGAGCAAGAAGCAACCTACTGTGGCCACTTGTAGTTGTGAAGCTGAGTACAGGACAGCTTTCACAGCTACGGTTGAGTGTGTGTGGCTCAGACGGCTTATGGCTAACTTGGGTGTTGGACAGGAGTCTGCCACCTCTATCTTCACTGACAGTCAGAGCGCATGGCAGTTGCGAGAAACCCAGTTTTTCATGCTCACACAAAGCACATTGAGGTGCATTATCACTATGTCAGGGAGAGACTCTCAGCAGGAGAGATCAGCTTGGCCTATGTGCCAACGCAGGACAACCTCGCCGATCTTTTCACAAAGGCGCTTCCTCGTGAGAAGTTCGAAGCTTTCCGCAAAGCTTTAGGTTTGCTCCCCTTTGTGGACTGATCTACTTCGGGCATGGCACTCCCCTATACATGAGTGCCAGCTCTAGTTCGCACCATCACTCCCAGGGGGGATTTGTTGCCATATATATAGGCAGTGATGTGTGTGAACACACTTAGGACCGCCGGGGCACTTTTTCCCTCTTTAGGAGTTTTTTTCCTTCGGCTTGTATATACGCCCATCCTTCTAGGGCTAACTCATCTTTTGTACATTGACACAATCTAATACACTATGTGTTATGTGCATTCTTGCTTCTTCTTCTCCAAGCTTTTTGTGCTTTCCTGCAACCCTAATTCCAATAGATTAATGCCTATTAAACTAGACAAAGATTTCAAAACATTCTTGCAAAAAAAAGCATTCTATATGTGAAAAAGGAAAAGCAAGATTTGCTTGTTGCCATTCTTTATGTAGATGACATGCTAGTGAACAGGCACCAATGAGGATTTCATTATAGCTTTCAGAGATGATCTTGCCTCAAAATTTGAGATGTCAAATCTTGGTCTTCTACACTACTACTTGGGTATACAATTTATGCAGCAAGATAATGGTATAGTTATTAAATAGTCATTAAAGTACATCAAGGCATTGCTCAAGAGTTTCAGCATGGAAAGTTGCAAACCAATCTCTACACCAATGAAACTTGGTGTAAGCTTAATCTACAGGATTTTGGTGAACCATTCAATATAACCACTTATAATCAAGCTGTTGGATGCTTAATCTATTTGTGTAACTCAACAATATAGTGTGTCACAATTTTCAAAGTTCATGCATTGACTAGGCACTAATAAGCATTAGTAGGTACTTAAACATATCTTCCAATACTTGCAAGGCACTCAAGATCTTGGATTTTTTACGGCCAAGGGGGGTGATTTAGAACTACAAGCCTTCAGTGATTTTGATTGGGTGAGCAATTACGATACACGATAGTCCATATCTATTATAGTACACATAACAATGTGGAAAATCTTTTCACTATTATGATACACGATAGTCCACATCTATTATAGTCTCATTATAGTACACATGACAATGTGGCAAATCTTTTCAATAAAGCCTTATCATGTGAAAATTTTGAGGTCTTCCACAAAGCTTTAGGCCTTTCTCTTTCAAACAGTGATCTACTATGTAAACCTTAAAGAGAATGCAAGGGAGATGAAGAGCTTGAATTTGAGGTCTTCCACAAAGCTTTAAGTCTTTCCCTTTCAGATAGTGATCTACAATGTAAACCTTAAAGAGAATGCAGGGGAGAGGAAGAGGTTGAGTTCCTTTTACAAGCAAACATGCACACACATAAAAGAGCAAGACATAAGAGAGAGATGGATGGCTGAATTTTCTTCTCTTCTCTACAACCATTAACATAAAGAGATAAGAGTGTATACTATAAGGGAAAGTACTCTCCTACTATAACATACAATGGTCGGTCCATAGTGTAAACCCGACTATATGAGCTAGCGTTATAACTATGCCATACTCTAGTAATCCAAATATGATTATCACATAGCCTATCATCGACTATCAACCATAATCTCACCAACCTTGCTAGTGGCATAAGTGTAGAAGCTATTATCCAGGCAGGTCATCAATGTCAGTAGCACTAGTTAAGCTCAATATCTCAACACTCCCCCCTCTAGCTCAACTCCACACACTGCACTCCAAATAAGCTCCTAAACCTATAGAGCTTCTATGTGCCCAATTCCTTCATGAAGATGCCAGCCACGTGTTCCTCTCTGTGCTGACATATACTAGCTCTACATCACCTAGAACCTTATCCCTCTCACAAAGTGATAATGCACCTCAATGTGCTTTGTCATAGCATGATAGATTAGGTTACTGGCCAACTATATGATACTCATGTTATCATAATAAATAACAATGGCCCTATCCACACGAGCTCACCCATATCACCAAGTAGCTTCTGAAACTAAGCTACCTCACAAGCTGCCATAGCAATACCCCCGTACTCTACCTCTATAATCAACAAGGAAATTGTTGGCTATTTCTTGCGACTCCAACTCATATCAGCAATCCCAAAAGAAAGCATAAAGCCACTGGTAGATCTCATGTCTATGACACCACCAGCCTAATTAGCTTCTGTGTACCCATGTAGTTGTATCTCTATGCCAACCTAATAGAAAAGGCCATAATAAATTGTGGACTTTATGTACATGAGAATTCATCTAGCTACATCCAAGTGTGCCTTCCTAGGGTCATACATAAACTGACTCACAAGTCTAACAACATAGCTCAAGTTTAGCCTAGTAATGGTCATGTAGATCAAGATACCCACTATGCACATGTACTACATAGTGGGTTCCTCCAAAAGCTCACCTATATCTATGAAAAGCTTTGTGTTCTACTCTAGTGGCATTGAAATAAGCTTATAGCTTGCTATACGATACTTGAAAAACATGTGTAAGCTATACTGGCTCTGTAAAACAACAAAATGGTGATCTCACCACCTCTATACCCAAGAAATACCATAGCTCACCCAAATTCTTCATCTTAAACTTCTCTCAAAAGCTTCATGATATCATGTATGTTAGCATCACTATCACTAGTGATAATCAAGTCATCCACGTAAATGACTGACAACATGATCCCTCTATTTGTCTTTTTCACATAAAGTGAAACATCTACATTGGATATGTGAAATCTAATGGTAATGAGATACCCCCGATCTTGTTTGTCCATGCTCTGGGTGCCTGCTTCTTCAAGCCATATAAGGCTTTATGTAACCTGCACACAAAATCTGGGTGTGCATCACTCTCATAATGCTACATCATGTATAATTCTTCTTGCAAATCACCATACAAGAAAGCATCCATTTGATGTAAAGACCACCCTTCGTCGTCTCGCTGCCATAGCAATGACAGCTCTCATGGTTGCCATTCTCACAACTGAGCTGAATGTCTCCTCATAGTCAATGTCATAGGTCTATGCATAACCCTTGGCAATCAATCTTGCCTACTCATCATCACTGATCCATCTAAGAAGGCAATCAATCTTGCCTACTCACACTGATCCTTGGCAATCAATATTGCCTACTCATTGATCCATCTAAGTAGGCAATCAATCTTGCCTACTCATTGATTCATCTAAGTTATGCTTCACCTTATACATCCACTTATATCCAATTGCCTTCACCTTATATATCCACTTATATCCGATTGCCTTCTTTTCATTCGACAAAGGCAAAACTTCCATGTTCCATTTACATCCAATGCTATTAAGTGCCTACTCAAAACTACTGGGCTCCAACTCTTATATTGCTTTAACCATGTAAGCATAACGATGGATTGTATATCCATCATATCTTAACCTGTCTCAACAAGGTATCTAACTCGTTGTAGACCTGTATACACCTAGATCACTACCATGTGTCCTCAAAACAACCCTAGTTCTCCTTGCACTAGAAGGAGACTAGAAGTAACCAATGACGGAATGCCAAGCTCCTCATCAACAAGGCTCTATCATCACAGCCACTAGAGACACCATCCACATATAAGTAATCGATTGATCAAGCATAAAAGGTTGATCTACCTTTTCCTTCCCTTTTCAAGATATACATGTACCTACATTTGTCCTCAACTTGCTTGACCACGGTCTAACACTGGATCCACACGTGTAGGGCATTACTTCTTATATCTACATCTTCTATTGCCTTCACTCATGTATACTAGCTACTCATCTCATCAAAGATAACATCTTTCACTTCACTGGGTATATGCATATATGCAATACACCCAAACACTTTCAAGTAAGACACATCTAGTTTTATGCCTGTAAACTTTTGTTTAGGCATCATACCATGAAAAACTATAGTGGGGGTCATGTTCATAATGTAAACATTAGTTGTTGCTTCTTCTACCCAAAAATAATATTGTATGTTCTTTTCATACATCAAAGCATGTGCCACTTCTGTGATGTGCCTATTTTTCTTTTTTGCAACAACACCATTCTATTATAGAGTGTACTTGCATGTGAACTATCTCTTGATTCCATGCTTTCTCAAAAAGTCATTGAACTCATTGGAAAAATACTCTCCCCCACCATACGATCTTAGGCATTTGATCTGCATACCTTTTTTCTTCTTGACCAAGGCTTTAAATCTTTGAGAGTGAACAAACACCTCACTTTTCTCCTTTATGAAATAAACCCACACTTTGCTAGTGTGATCACATCAATGAATGTAACATATAATACCTGTAACCTGCAATTGTTATAGTTTTGGTTGGTCCCTATACATCTAGTCTAATGAGTAAGATTTCTTCTTGATGTGTCAAATGTAGTCACAATGATGATAGTCGTGTGTTTTGTTTTAGAATAAAATAAATGCTTCTCAATGACAAAGGTGATGTTCATTATTGTGTTCTTAAGAATGAAGTTCACTTCAATGATGGTATTTGTGGGTCTTCTCTAGAGTTGCTAGGGCTATGAGTTTAGCTCTAGGGAAGAAGGGAGAAAAGAATGATTCTATTCTTTTTGAGATGTTGGTGGTTGTGGGAGACCAACAGGCTAGTTTGAGCTCTACTACCATTGATGTGGTAGGCTTGAATGACCTCTAGAGTGCTAATACCCGTGGGAAAAAAATCTTTAGTTGGCCACTATTTAGAGACCCTTACATGTTAGGCCAGATTGAGGAGGATAAGACCATTGCAAGATGGGGCATATTAGGCCTAATAAGTTGCCATGGTGTGCACATGTTTTCTTGGTTGGACAAGAAAGATAAGACCAAAAGGATGTGTGTTGATTACAAGGGTATGAACAACTTTTAAGAATAAATATCCCTTACCTTGGATAGATAAGTGTCCACATTGATTATGAAAAGATGATGAAGGTATGTGAATGACCAATCCTAAAGACCATCACCCAAGTCAAGTCCTTTTTAAGATTTGTTAACTTCTTCGACAGGATTTATGTAAAGATTGTATTGCCTCTTTTGGATCTTTACAAAGGGGTGGAGAAAGTCAAGTACAATAAATGTAAGCCTATTGAGTGGACTTAGGAGCTAGATATATGTTTCAATAAGTTGAAGCATCAGGCTACTATAGCTCCTATGTTATAGATTGTAGATTCAAGTAAACCATTTGTGGTTGAAACTGTGCTAGTGTTTTTGCCATCGAAGCTGCATTGTTCTAGGATGGTAGGCTAGTTGCTTTTGAGAATAAAAAGCTGATTGACCCTTAGATAAAGTGACCTACGCATGAAAAAGAGCTCTTTGATATTATTCATACATTTAAAAAATGAAGACATTACCTTTATGGATTTCTTGAAATAGCAGCATGAGATGTTGTAGTCTGCAAAAAGAGAGCATAAAATGTGCGTAAGATAGAGAGCACAATTCTATGCCCGATCACTAAGAAGTTGTCTTTGAGATATTCAGAGACAATTTCTCTGGTAATGAGGACTTAAAAAGTCCATAGGTTGTCTCCGAGATATTCGGGGCCTTATTTGATTTTGAAAAAAAAAAGATCATTAAGGTTTTATAACGGTTATGTCTTCCAGATGGTGTATCCGTTCATGCTGTCTTTTATGTTAGTAGACTGAAATAGGTTTTGGGTGCAAGAGATAACTTGGTTTCTAAGAAGGAACTTGTAAGATTGTCGGATGGGGTTGTTGATCGTAGGGAACGGACCCTTAGAAACATGACAATTTCTGGTGGTTGATTAAATGCAAGGATCATGTTAGCGTAGATAATTATTGGGAGAACGTTGCTTCAGCAAGGGGAGAATGTTGTCCTATGTTGTGTGGACATAACGAAGTTAATGTTAGAGGCCGAGTGGAGAGTTCTTACAAAAGTGTCAATATATATTGAGGTTGCATATTCACAACTTTTTGTTTTGGTTGTATTAATTAAGCGGCCACTTTTTGTTTTGGTTGTATTAATTAAGCGGCCACTTACGTGGCCGCTTAATTAATTTTTTTGGTCTAAGGTCTCCACACTCGCCTCCTTCACTAACCTCCTCAGCCGCTCGCCACGCCTGCACACCAGCTCGCCTCCAGTTGCCTATCCTCCCCTCATTTGGTTGCTCCCCTAGCCGGGTCGCCTCCCCCACCTTTCCCCTCACGTGCTATTGGCCTTGTTAATAGGACACTTTATATGACTAAGGTTTTTTCAGCAGTTCCACAGCCTCCAACTCCGCCTTCTGCTTGGCCTTCTTTCCATGCCCCCTCTCGAGCCTCCTTTGCCGCCTACTTTGTGGCTTCTTTGGTTTCTTTTTCATTGGCGGTCTGCTCAACCTATTTTTATTTAGTAAAAGGAAGACATGATGTACCATTTGTGCCCTAGATCCTTGTTTCTCACCTGGTTTATGCATCTTCCCTCCAGGAGGGATCTTGCACTTAAGCTCCTCAATATCACACTGCAGTTTGAGAAAAGAAGAATCGTAGGGCACTAGAATGAGAAAAAAAGAATCGTAGAATAACCAATTGAAATGGTTTCTGAATTCTCTGAAGAAAACCGATCGGCCATTAGGATGTGCACATTTTCCCAGAAGCTGCTAAGATACTCTTTGCCCCCCCTCGAGCCTCCTCGGCAGGCTCCTTTATTTGGCATCCATGCAAACTTGCAATCCATTTATACGTGGGCGTGGCAACCCGTGGCTTTTGACAAGATTTGTTTCTAAAATAACATTTTCCAAAGTCCCGTTTTCTAAGGTTAATCCGCTATTAATCAATAATAATTAATGTACAACCCTAAAAACGTTGTGGGGCGCATATATATTGAGGTTATCTGGATTCGACGCCAGAGTAATTTTCCTATGTTTAAAACTGCGCTCTCTCTTCTATAAAACACGAAGGTGGGACTGCGGGAACTGGACGAGGAGAGGCACATTGTCAATGCTCAAGATTTCCCCTAGCTCCAGCACATAAAATCTCCCATTTCATCATGCAGAGATTAAGAACACAGTTCGCGTTGCTCTTGTCCAAGGTACTCTTCATTTCCTTTGCTGATACTTGGCCTCTGATTTATTGTAAAAGTTTTCACCTTTAAGAACCTAGTTGTAGTGTTTTGATCCGAGAGAAATCCATTATATTAGGGTAATGTTTGTCCTGCTGTAATGCGAGGGCTATGCTTAGCCTTCTGTGATACTCTGTTAGGGTAATGTTTAGCTTGCTGTAATGCTTATGCAGGCATTCAAGCATGGAGAAACCAAGTTGCAGTCAGAGACCTACACGAACATTCTGAAGAACTGCCAAGCTCCCTTCATTTCAGCACGCAATATGCAGACTGCCATTGAACCGATGGAAGGCTCAGAAATGCCCACATACTTGAAAACCAAAAAGCTCACCAAAACAGCAGCTCACATCATGCAGGCAAGCCATGCTCCCTTTTCTCACTTTGGGGACACCTATGATCTTGAAATGGGTTGTTGGTCACTGCTTTTCATGGAACGATATTATGTGGTTACATTTTAAATATATTTCCATGGGCATGTGGAGGATGTTCATGTACAGCAACATCTTGATCAAGTTGTAGTTGTTGTGGTTTTGCAGATCTTGGACCGGGAAGCTGTTGCAGAAGTAAAAGCTCAAAGACCTGTCCCGGAACTTAGGCCTGGTGATGTGGTGCAACTCAGAGTCGTAAGATTTCTGCTCTCTCTAGATTTCCTACAGTGGGGCCATCCATAGGGATGATGAAGAGTTTCACTATCTATGGTGTAATTTCAACACTTGCTGCAGGAGGTGCCAGAGAATAAACGGAGAGTTTCTTCATTTCGGGGTATCGTGATGGCGATACGGAGGAGTGGCTTGCAGTCCACTTTTCGGATTCGAAGGTTTTTAGCTGGGGTTGGAGTGGAAATGCTGTTTCCATTGTAAGCACCACAAACTCTTGTGATTGGTCATGGGCTTTAAAGGGATTAACTCGAGTGCATATATTGTGTATGTTTTCTATCAATTAAGAAGCAGAATAAGAAATTTAGATTTTCACGTATAGAGCAGAAGTATGCCACGTGGATCCTTTTGCGACCTGCGTTCACGTGCAGTCTGTACAGAAGCATGCAACGTGCCGTCCTGTGCAGAAGTCTGTACAAAAGCAAGATAAGAGATTTAGATTTTCAAGTATAGAGCAGAAGTAAGCCACATGGATCCTCTTGCAATCTGTGTCACTTGCAGAATGTACAGAAGCATGCATAGCAAACGTGTGAATGTTTCCTGGAGGTCTTTCTGAAGCATTGCATGGGAGACCTGAATCAGGGTAAGGGCATCACATCATCTCGTTTGCTGAAACTCACCTGAAGAGTTCCCAGAAGAGTGGGGAAAGTAAGTGGTATCAGGATGCGTGACTGGGTCTGTAATAGCTGGGGGAGCGAGGTGACAGAAAGAAAATTCCTAGAGTAGTTTGACTCAGATTGGGCCAGTTCTCTAGACACCCTGACGCCCAGGTGCGACAGGCTGGTCATAGTTATGATCTGCTGTGACTGCTTTTTTAACATCCTCCACTCTGCACTACAATTGTGTAGGGCAGCTCCTCTCACCCCTGCCTTCAGCATTTTACTGGGTCATGCTTCATTGAGAAGAAAGATTGGAGCTGGGTTTCCTATTCCCAATGTTTGCAGTAAAATATGTGAAATAGAGACATATTGGAGGAGCATACTGTCGGAATGCACAGCGAAAAATGAGACAACTGCTGTGAGAAAGAAAATGCAGAAGTGTAGAGAGAGAGAAGCTGTATAAACTCTGCTATATACACAAGATCCAGTACAAAATGAAGTGTGGGGGCAAGGGTGGTATTTATACCACCCTAGGCTGCTGGTCGACCAGCCCAAAAACAGTCGACAAGCTGCAGACATGTCCTCAACTGGAATAAATCCAGTTGGCCAGCACACATGGCAGTCGGCTCGGCCAGGACCAGATCAGTCGGCCAGCACAGGAAGTACCCGACGGCTAGCAAAAACTGGGAAAACAATGGAAAAACAAGGAAAAATGGAGACCACTCCTAACTCAGGCGGGCACACCCACAACAGAGGCCCTCACTGCCTATTGAGTAATATGGTACAGACTGGAGATGACTGCTAACACCCCCTCTTTGCTCTTGGATGTGGAACCAACCCCAGTGAGTTGGAGTGCTATCGGAGCATTGCTTGGGATAGAGACTTTGTGAAGAGGTCTGCCGCAATGTCCTTTGTCGACGGTCGAACAATAAACAAGCAAGATGTCACCAGCCAAAATCTTCTCACGAACAAAGTGATATTGTATCTCTATGTGCTTGGTCCGGGCATGGAAGATTGAGTTCCGAGTAGCTCTGGTTATCGCAATGGATGATTGTGGGTCCCTTGTGTGGAAACCAAATCTCGCCAATTAACCTCCGCAACCTCACAACCTCGCAAGCAGCACCACAAGCAGCCCAGTACTCTGCTTCATTAGAAGACAAGGCAATAGTTGGCTGCCTCTTGCTGCTCCAAGAAATAGCTCCTAAGCCAAGGGTAAATCTATAGCTTGATGTAGATCTCCTCGTGTTTGGATCTCCTCCCCAATTCGAGTCACTCCAACCTTGGAGTTTGACTTTGTCCTTCTAGTGTTATAGAAGAGTCCAAGATCCTTCGTACCTTGCAGATACAACAAGATCCGCAATCCTGCGTCCCAATGAGTCTTCAAAGGTGTCTACATGAATGAGCTCAACAGTCCCACTGGAAATCCCAAGTTCAATCTGGCGTTCAGCAGCCAAATCAGTGAACCAACAAGCTTCCGATACAAGGAGGCATCAACTTGCCTAGAAGGACCATTAACTATAAGTTTGGTAGTCGGGTCCATCGGTGAAGAAATAGGCTTGTAGTTCTCCATCCCAAAGGTCTCCAACAACTCATAAACATTCCGCTGTTGTGAAACAAAGAACCCCCTTTGGGTCTGCCAAATCTCCAACCCCAAAAAGAAATGGAGTAAGCCTAAGTTGATTATCTCAAACTCTTTTGGCAAGGCAGCCTTCGTCACAGGTATGTGCTCCACATAACCGCTAGTGAGAATAAGATCATCCACATAAAGGATAATCAATGTTACCATACCGCATTCCTGAAAGAGATACAAGTTAGGATCTGCAAGTAGAAAGGAGGAGTCAATCTTTTGATTCCAAGCCCCAAAGCTTACGGAAGACCATACAAGGCTTCCATAACCTGTAAACCATCCCCTTTGATCTCGGAACCTCAAAGCTTGGAGTTTGCTCAACATACACCTCCTCCTACAAGTCACCATTAAGGAACGTAGATTTTACATCCATCTGATACACCGACCACCGTTGAGAAGAGGCAAGGGCAAAAACTGTCCGAATCGTGGTTATCCTCGCTATCGGTGCAAATGTATCCTCATAGTCGATGCCAGGCCGCTGATCATAGCCCTTAGCTACAAGTCTGGCTGTCACCAACCTGGACATTTCCCAGCATGAAAGGAGTCTGGTGAACTACAGGATGTCTAAATATTTGGAAAGTACAAGCTTTGGGAATGGGGGATTATCCTAGAATACAAAGGACTACACTCCTAAAATTTAGGAGAGTTTCTATTTTTGGCCCGACTCCAATGGAAATTCTGTTCGCGTCATTACATCTGGAATTGAGCAGATACCAAGAGTTGGCAAAGTGCCTATGACAGAATGTCTACCAGTTGGGATATTTTTAGAGGTAAAGATTATGGAAGGACCCATCTCTTAGATTGGGACATGTGGCAAGAAAGTGGACCAAAGTGAGACAAGTGGCCTGACACTTGTTAAAGAAAGGGATCAAAGTGAGACAAGTGGCCTCACACTTGTCACTTCAGCTATTGTGTGGCTCTCCACTTGTCATCGTAACCTTCTCTTGCCATTTTAGCTCATGGGAGGCCCAAATCTATAAATTGGAGCCCTCTCTCTTCATTAATGAGGCTCTCTTGCTACACACTAGCCTCTACCACCGTCCCTAATGATGGCTACTCTCTTTCTCCCTAATGAAGAATACCGGCTGTTGGGGACTGTTTTGGAGGCTTCCATCGCGAAGAAATACTGAAGGCAAGGGTATGTAATCATTTATTATGATTTCTAGCCATTATACTTGTTGTACCAGCATTTGTACTTGCTGTACCTATTGTACCAGCCCTTGTACTTGCTGTACCTACTGTACCAGCCCTTGTACTAGCTGTATCAGCTTTTGTACTTACTGTACTACCCATTGTACCGGTTGTACCAGCTTTTGTACTTGCTATACTTGCTGTATCAGCCATCGTACCGACTGTACCAGCCATTGTACCTGCTATACCAGCCACCATTGTATCGGTTGTACCAACCATTGTACCTGTTGTACCGGCTGAATGGAGAGTTGTACTTGCTGTACCCTTTCTATTGCATGAAGACCCGTGGTTTTTGGGGAAGAATCAGTACCCACACGGAGGTATATGGATTATATTGTTGGCTCGGCATTTCTACAGCCTATGTTCCGGCTTGGTTGCCTCGTGTGTCAGAAATTAGAATACGCAGCGGAGATGATGACCAGATCTGGGAACACGAGAGCAAAAAACGCAGGCAGAAAAACAGCACAGGAGAGAGAGAGATGTAGGCGTGTAACTCTGCTCTGATATACACAAGAAGATCCCGAATATGATACAATGAGTGGTATGGGGCTGGGGGCCTATATATATGTCCCCACATCAGCAGTCGGCCTGCTGTAGGGCAGCCGACTGGACACAGGAACCTCCACGACTGGATAATCACAGTCGGCCAACATCAGAATGGGTCGGCCAGCACCGGAAGAGTCCCACGACTCATGCACTGCAGTCGGCCAGGCTCAGGGTTCTCCTGCCACTACTAGACTGCCTCCCATGCCACAGAAAAATGGGAAAAAATAGGGGAGTGAGGAAAAATGATAAAACACCTGATAAGGGCGGGCACACCCACAACAAAGGCCTTGGTGTATAAATCTAGCCAGGAGATGACTTCTAACACCCCCTCTCAGCTCCTGGCTGTGTAACCAACCACTGGGAGCTGGGGTGCCGCTTGAGCAAATCCTGAGATAGCGACTTCATGAAGAGGTCCACCGTACTGTCCTCCGTCGAACAGAACTCCAGCAAGATGTCATCAGCAACGATCTGTTCACGAACAAAGTGCCTCTGGATGACCATGGGTTCCGCCAGTGGAAGCCCAAACCTGCCATGCAACCTCTGCATCTTCACCACCTCACAAACAGCATCACAAACAGCCCGGTACTCTGCCTCTGTTCTCGACAAGGCAAAAGATGACTGTCTCCAACTGCTCCGTAAAACTGCTCCTGGGCCTGAAGTAGATCCCCTCGTGTCCGGATCTCCTCCCCAAACTGAGTCACTCCAACCGTGGAGTCGGACTCCATCCAACAATCCCCCTCCTGTGTACAAGAGTCCCTGATCCTTTGCATGCCGCAGAAACCACAGGAAACACAATCTTGCCTCCCAAAGAGTCATCCGCAACCATGAGCTCAACCGCCTCATTAGGAAGCTCCTGTCCAATCTGGTGTCCATCAACCAGATCGATGAACCATACAGCTTCTGAGTCACAGAGACATCACACTGGTGACTGCTCACAAGGATCAACACCTGTTACGGTGCAGAAACAAGTCCTGGAAACCTGATGAAACCTGTCAACCACCCCCTCTGAGTCCGGAACCACAAAGCCTGGAGAAACCACCTCCTTCTGCAAGTAAGCAACTGTCACCTGCATGGCTTTCCGAAAGGTCCCCGTGGAAAGAACATCCTCATCTACTGGAGGTTCTATGTCCCGAACACTACGAGACATCAGAGCATAAGTGACCTGTTCAGCTTCCTCTGATTGACGAACACAAGAACTACCAACATCAGTACTGGAAAGTTCCTGCCAACTGCTGCCAACTACTGGTAAGCTATCCACCATCTGGTCCCGGAAAGCCTGTACCTGCAGCGTATCCACACTTGAGTGGCCATTACCAGACTGCCACTCATCACAAACCTGAGGACCTGAGAGAGAGAGAGTGCTGAAAGCCTGTAAACTCCATTCTCCACTCCGCCTTCCCAAACCACTTGGCATGTTGCTTTGTCTCGGAGAGCGATAAAATGCTCATCAAACTCCACCCGTACGCCAGTCTTGCAAACCTGATGCACTGACAACAGATGAAAACCAAGTGTCGGAACATACAACACTTGGGAGGAATGCTCCCCCCCTCTGCCATCAGGAACTATCTCCATCCTGCCCTCCTTCTGAACTGGGATAGTGGACGTATATCCAGTAAGAATATGACCAGAAAGCCTGCAGAGATCCTGTAAACCGGAACGGGAAGGAGTCGTGTGCCTGGAAGCACCACTATCGAGAATCCACTCCCGAGTATCCGTTGCGGAGAGTGCTCCAATCTCCTCCCTGCCTGAAGAAAATAAAACATCGGTGTCCATCACCTCCAGGTGCACAAAAGCCGGAGTCTTCATGATTGCTGTTGAGGAGTCTTCACCCTTCTCGGTCTTCCGCTTGGGGCACTGTCTCTAGTAGTGGCCTTTCTCGCCACAATCATTACAGGTCCTCTCTGCCTTCAGTTTCTCGCGGTCAGCGTCGGACTTCTTCTCAGAAGACTTCTCCGATGAAGCCTTCCCTTTGCCCGAGTTACGGCCTTTCGATCGTTGGCCGGTTAAGGCCTCCGAACCTCCACCCTGAGGAGGGTTCGTGAATCGTTCCTCCTGGTCCAGGACCATTGGCACAAGCTCCTCCCACGTGATGGTGCTGAGCCTGCCACTGGTAATCAAAGAGGAGTAAAATGCTGAGTACGAAGAGGGTAAATGTGACAGCAATGTGATGGCCATGTCCTCTGACGATATCTCATTCCCAGCCTGAAGAACTTCCTGTTGAAGAGCCTGCAGCTTGTTAATATGCTCTCGCATCGTCGCCGACTTTGCAGGGCTCATAACCCGCATCTGTACTTCCAAGGAAATCCTCTTCATGGGCGATACCCTATTGTAAAGTGAGGCCAAATGCTACCATATACCTCTGGCCAGCGTCATATGCTTTACATGATTGATTACCTGCGGTGTGCAGTTGAGAAAAATAAACGAACGGACCCTGGCGTTGACACGATCCCACATCTGTGTCTGGGCCTCCCGGTCCTTTCGGGTTGACGGTAACTCCCCTTCCTCTACTTCCGGCCGTGGAACACCAACAACGACAAAATCGGCGAGGTCGTAGGACTCCAGAACAGAGTCCATTATCACCTTCCATATGCCGTAGTTGCTCCCGTCCAACTGACGGTCCACCGGGAACGTGGGGAGTGTCGGGATCTTCACATGTCTCTCGGCCATCTCAAACAGATCTGCCATAGCGGGGATGTACTCTGAAAAGGGTGGGTGCGTGGGAACAAAGAAGAACTAAAACCTGCAAGTGGCTGTCCAGCAAATCAGCCCGCCTTCCTCTTGCACTTTCTCTTCCCGATCAGCCCAAAACAGTCCACCAATCAGCCACAAAACAGTCCCTCTCTTGCTCACACAAATCCCAAGACCTATCTAGAGCCTAGGCTCTGATACCATGTCAGAATACGCAGCGGAGATGATGACCAGATCTGGGAACACAAGAGCAAAAAACTCAGGCAAAAAAACAGCACAGGAGAGAGAGAGATGTAGGCGTGTAACTCTGCTCTGATATACACAAGAAGATCCCGAATATGATACAATGAGTGGTATGGGGCTGGGGGCCTATATATATGCCCCCACGTCAGTAGTCGGCTTGCTGTAGGGCAGCCGACTGGACACAGGAACCTCCACGACTGGATAATCACAGTCGGCCAGCATCAAAATGGGTCGGCCAGCACCAGAAGAGTCCCACGACTCATGCACTGGAGTCGGCCATGTCACAGATGCAGTCAGCCAGGCTCAGGGTCCTCTTGCCACTACTAGACTGCCTCCCATGCCACAGAAAAATGGAAAAAAATAGGGGAAAAATACGGGGAGTGAGGAAAAATGATAAAACACCTGATAAGGGCGGGCACACCCACAACAAAGGCCCTGGTGTATAAATCTAGACAGGAGATGACTTCTAACATCGTGTTGGGCTGTGTTATGGCATTTGTATATGGGTAATCCGGCATCTCCCGTGGGGAGAGTAAGGCCCTCAAAGCTTGTACATGATATTATTCTCCTTGGGTAATAAAATACTGCAAGGGGGGGGGGGGGGTCGGCCCATTTCGGCCTCTATGCGGTGTCACACGTGCAAGCTCCATTTTCAGCATTTGTGGATGTTTTGTCCAGCTTTATGTTTTATGCAAAGTGATGATGGATATGTGTTAAGGCTGTGGCCATGTTTAAATGTTTTAATATGCATTGATGGTATCAACAAGTGTGTCAAAGGACCTAGTCCCTCGAGTACCCGTCGCGAGTTACATTGGTATCAGAGCATAGGCTTTCTTGGAAGCGGAGGCTTCTTTCTATCAATAAGGAAGAGAAAAGATCTCAAGTGGGGACCACACTTACCATCATTGCTGTTAAGCATGGCCAGCCGCTTCATAGCTTATGAAGCAAGAGCAAGAGCAAGAGCATGAGCATGAGCATGAGCATGAGTAGTAGACAACTTGTTGATCTAAGGATTTATGAATTCACAAAATTTATCTTGGAAGTATGGAGTTGGCTTTATGTGCACACGTTTAGCACTCTTTCCATATGGATATTGTGGATTATATTATCAAGCTTACAGGCAAGCTATATGGAGATAAAGATATCTTAAGGATATGGTGATGAGATATTTCTTTTGCCTTCATGACCAACCTGGCAAAGAAAAGCTCAAGTATACTTTGAGTTTGCAAAGTTGGTGCTTTGGCTATTTACTATGAAGTATTTTTGATGTTCACTAACCCTTGTATAGCTATGCAAGGAGAAAGGTGTTGTCGTTTGCCTTGAGATGGTTTCAGGGAAACATTGTTTATGGCTCCCTTTAATGGGATGAATTCTTTTCATGGCTTCCTTTATTGGGATGGATTATATCCATGGAGATTTCTTTCTTGGATGAGATTTATATAGATATTGGGCTTCACAAGCAATTTCTATGGACGAATCTGTCCGAGTTTATAGAGAAGAAATCTTTGGATATCTCATGGATATGATGCTTTTATGGATGAAGTCCACCTCTACTCCAAGATGTGTGGTTAGCACGAAGTATGTGGTAAGAGTTATGGTATACAAGGATTATGGTATATAGGTCTATGGATTCTTGGACTTCTTTGGATCTATCCTCAAGTTTATGGATTATTCCTTTTGGCTCTCTTTATTTGGGATGCATTGGACTTATGAAACTCATGATTCACATATCTTGTGTAGTGTTCTCTTGTCCTACGTGCTCTCTTGAAGATTGTTTCTACCATGTGAGGGTGGAACAATATAGAGAGCAGATGGAAGGGAACATGGGCACTTCAAAGGGTAGTGACAAGCACAACATACCCTGTGTAGTGTTCTCTTGTCCTACGTGCTCTCTTGAAGATTGTTTCTACCATGTGTGGGTGGAACAATAGAGAGCAGATGGAAGGGAACATGGATACTTGAGAGGGTAGTGTGAGTTGGTGGCCGAAATGCCTACAAACTATTGGTGGCCGAAATGCCTATAAACTATGTGTAGCAGAAATGCTTATGGAACACCAGGTTATCTATGCTTGCGAGTGATTGTTTTATCTTGTTACTTGAGCCCACCTCTCATCCAAGGTGTGTGGTCAGAGTACCAACACGGAGTGCAAGTGGTAAAGTGGACATGACGGGACTTATGTCTATGCCAAGGGTCATGTTGTTGGCAGGAGACTTATTTTGTCTCGCCCATTTACTTGGGACATGGATTATGATATTTGGACTTATGGGACTGTTTTGTCTCTCCCATTTACTTGGGACATGGATTATGATATCTGGACTTATGGGACTGATTTGTCTCGCCCATTTACTTGGGACATGATTATGATATCTGGACTTATGGGATTGTTTTTGTCTCGCCCATTTATCTTGGGACATGATTTTGATATTGGTATTATGGAGACTTATTTAGTCTCACCTATTTCTTTGGAACATGGATTCTTCAGTTGGATTTTTGAGACTGTCTTGTCTCGCCCACTTGATGGGACATGATTATATCTTGAATATATGGCTTGAAGCTTAAAGTTGCAGACAACTTTTAAGAAGTAGGGGAGGATGTCACCAACCTGGACATTTTCCAGTATGAAAGGAGTCTGGTGGACTCCAGGATGTCTAAATATTTGGATAGTACAAGCTTTGGGAATGGGGGATTATCCTAGAATACAAAGGACCACACTCCTAAAATTTAGGAGAGTTTCTATTTTTGGCCCAACTCCGATGGAAATTCTGTTCACGTCATTACATCTGGAATTGAGCAGATACCAAGAGTTGGCAAAGTGCCTATGACAGATTGTCTACCAGTTGGGATATTTTTAGAGGTAAAGATTATGGAAGGACCCATCTCTTAGATTGGGACATGTGGCAAGAAAGTGGACCAAAGTGAGACAAGTGGCCTGACACTTGTTAGAAAAAGGGATCAAAGTGAGACAAGTGGCCTCACACTTGTCACTTCAGCTATTGTGTGGCTCTCCACTAACCTTCTCTTGCCATTTTAGCTCATGGGAGGCCTAAATCTATAAATTGGAGCCCTCTCTCTTCATTAACGAGGCTCTCTTGCTGCACACTAGCCTCTACCACCGTTACAGGCTGCCCTAATGATGGCTACTCTCTTTCTCTCTCACTTGAAGGCTGCCCATGAAGAATACCGGCTGTTGGGGACTGTTTTGGAGGCTTCCATCGCGAAGAAATACTGAAGGCAAGGGTATTTAATCATTTATTATGATTTCTAGCCATTATACTTGTTGTACCAGCATTTGTACTTGTTGTACCTACTGTACCAGCCCTTGTACTAGTTGCACCAGCTTTTGTACTTGTACTACTATCCATTGTACCGGTTGTACCAGCTTTTGTACTTGCTATACTTGCTGTACCAACCATTGTACTTGTTGTACCAGCCATTGTATCTACTGTACCAGCCATTGTATCGACTGTACCAGCCATTGTACTTGTTGTACCGGCTGAATGGAGAGTTGTACTTGCTGTACCCTTGCTATTGCATGAAGACCCGTGGTTTTTGGGGAAGAATCAGTACCCACACGGAGGTATATGGATTATATTGTTGGCTCGGCATTTCTACAGCCTATGTTCCGGCTTGGTTGCCTCGTGTTGGGCTGTGTTATGGCATTTGTATATGGATAATCCGGCATCTCTCGTGGGGAGAGTAAGGCCCTCAAAGCTTGTACATGATATTATTCTCCTTGGGTAATAAAATACTGCAAGGGGAGCGGTCGGCCCATTCCGGCCTCTATGCGGTGTCACACGTGCAAGCTCCATTTTTAGCATTTGTGGATTTTTTGTCCAGCTTTATGTTTTATGCAAAGTGATGATGGATATGTGTTAAGGCTGTGACCATGTTTAAATGTTTTAATATGCATTGATGGTATCAACAAGTGTGTCAAAGGCCCTAGTCCCCCGGGCACCCGCCGCGAGTTTCACTGGCCTTGTGCTTGTCCACCGACCCATCAGATGTATACTTGGTCTTATAGACCCACTTGATACCAATGACTGGCCGTTTTGACAGCCTCGGAACTAACTCCCCAGTGTTATTCTTCTCAATTGCTTCAAATTTCACTTGCATGGCTTTCCTCCAAGTCTCCTGGGAAAGAGCTTCCTTAACGGAAGTGGGCTATTTGTCCCGAATGATATGAGATATTAAAGCATAGCTCACCTGTAACAGCTCCTATGATTGACTTTTATCACCAACTTTGCGCGATCTTCGAGGTCCATCCTTTGTGGTCCACTCGGAGGGATACTTCGTAACACTTTACTCCCGAATGGTATCCAATAACCACTTTGGTACTCGAACAGAACGCGGAGCCTCGTGCTGCTGCTCGGGCTCAACATCTACAACTGACTGAGGCTGTCTAGCTGGAAAAATAGCCTAGGAGTCATCCTCAGACTCATTTGGTTCTCCAAGAAGTGGTGGCTCATCAACAACAATGGAAGCTGGAACATGCTCATCAAAGACAACATCCCTACTGACAACAACCTCGTTCCGCTCTGGGTCATATAACCCGAAGCCTTTGGAAAGAGAGTTATATCCCACAAATACAAGCTTCTCGGACTTTGAGTCAAGCTTCCCTCTCTGCTTCTTTGGAATGTGAACATAGGTATCACTCCCAAACACACGGTAATGGGAGACATTTGGTTTCCTACCAAAATAAGCCTCATATGGAGTCATCTTAGGTACTGAAGTCGTTGGAGATCGGTTGAGGGTATGGACAGCTGTAGCCATAACCTCTCTCCAAAGTGGACGAGGAAGAGGACGATGCTCGCATCGTTCTCGCCATCTCGACCACAATCCGGTTCTTAATGCTCAACTACTCCATTCTCTGAAGGTGAACTTGTATTGGCCAACTCCCGCTTGATGCCATGCTCCGCACAAAACCGCACAAAAGCATTAGAAGAGAACTCCCCTTCTTTGTCAGTCTTCACCTACAATCCTCCAGACTCCTTCTCCACCATAACATGCCACTTCTTGAACCGACCCAAGGCTTGGTCCTTCTGGGAAAGAAAATAAACCCATGTAAACTTGCTACAATCATCCACAAGCAGCATAAAATACAAAGAACCTCCCAAAGACGAGGTCCTAATAGGTCCACACAAGTAAGTGTGTACCAACTCAAAAGGTTTTGAAGCCCGCCTAGTAGCCTGCTTCGGAAAAGATTCCTTGTGTTGCTTACCACGAATGCAAAAACTACAATGTCCTTGCCTGCTGGCAACATCTAGCAAGCCATCCATCATCTGGTCTTGGAAAGCCCGCCGTAGTGCATCCACATTCAAGTGGCCAAAATGGAAATGCCACAAATCACCGAGCTAAGTACCTGTCAAAGAAGAGAGTGCTGAGAGTTTGTAGATTCCATTCTCCACTCTGTCTTCCCAAACAACCCACCTATTGCTTTGTCTCGGAGAGCAACAAAATGCTTATCAAACTCCACCCGTATGCCAGCCTTGCAAACCTCATACACTGACAAAAGATAAAAACCAAAAGCTAGGACATAAAGAAACCGGGAGGAATGCTTTCCCCCTTTGCCATCAAGAATAATCTCCAACCTGTCCTCACTGTGAATCGGGATAGTGGATTTGTCACCAATGAAGATGTGACTTGTCTGCCGTCGAGGATCTTGTAATAACTCTCAGGAAGGAGTCATGTGCCCGGAAGCACCACTATCAAGAATCCACTCCCAAGTTTCCCTAGTGGTGTGACCAACTGTCTCCCTGCCCAAAGAAGATGAAGCATCTGTGTCCATAATCTCCAAGTGCACAAAAATTGGAGTCTTTGCAGCTGCAGCTGAAGAATCAGCACTTTTTTCGGTACTCCGCTGAGGACACTTCCTCCAATAGTGACCCTTTTGGCAACAATGGTTATAGGTTCGCTTGGCCTTCAAAGCATCACGCTCTGAGTCGGACTTCTTCTCAGAAGACTTCCCTTTGCCCTTGTTGTTGCGGCCTTTCGACCGTTGGCCAATCAAGGCCTCAGAACCTCCGCCCTCTAGAGGTGCATCTCCGGAGGTTTGACAGAAACTCAGTAAGAAGGACTTTGTGTGAACATATGCTCTTATGTGTGTGTGTGTGTGTGTGTGTGGAGTGCGTGTGAGAGCATATCTTGATATAGAGTTCTACACCACTATAGGGCACTGATGACGTTAGTGGGGATGTCGTAGTATCTAGTCCATACTATGCATAATGGAGTTGATAGTTATATAGTCTTGTGGGTTGACCACCATGAGTATATGACATGCACGTTTCTAAAAGGTGAATTTGGGCATGTTCCTGGATTCATCTAGATATATATATACATACATACATATATATATATATATATATATATATATCTATATATATATATATATATACATACATACATATATATATATATATATATATATCTATATATATCTACATATCTATATGTATATATATATATATATATATGTATGTATATATATCTATATATATCTACATATCTATATGTATATATATATATATATATATGTATGTATGTATGTATGAAACCGGCCTCTGATAGAAAACCAGAGTGCGGTAAGAGCTAACACCCGTCCACTTGTAGTCTAGATGATAAACAAAACACAGATTGAGGCTAGAGTGCCCAAATCTGAAAACACAACGACACCTGTTGGCCCCAAAGCTTGGCGCCCCTTGCGGTATTTCTTTATTCCATTAAAATAATATGTATGGCTGAGTACAACATAAAAACCAGCCAAGAGTTTACACCTGTAGTCCAATCTGACTGCCCACAAATCCTTCTCAGCACAGAGGATCTATGCACACAGATCTGTGTCTTCAAACAACACACTGTGCCTCCCTCTGATCAGCCAAGTTCACAAAGCAGGCCAGCCATGGGCATACATCTGGCATAACTCATAAGCATGATACATCTTCTCAGCTCAACATACATGTGCTGTTCAATCCCTGTCTTAATCTCTTGTCAATCTGCTATTCTCCTCCTCTCACAAGGAGCCAGATAATACATACCTGTAGCAGACATCAAGCAATAGAAAGAGAGATGGATGAACAGAGTCAAGGCTTACCAGGTTCAGCTCGTGAAACAACTCTGGAAGAAGCGACAGCACTAATCTGTGCCTGCAGGCACTTGAACCCACAATCCTGCTTCACACATGTGCTTGCACTTGCCTGTATCTTCCTCCTGATGCTCACTCCTATGCTGTCCTTGTAAAGCACAGATCTGAAAATCAGCACTGTACTTGATTGTACCTGCCTGTACTTGCCTGTACTTGCCTGTACTTGACGGTACGGGCTGTTTCTACAGAGAATTCAGAAGTAGCCGCCTGCTGATTTGCTGCTGGTTGCCTGCGCCGACTGCTACAGTACTGTCCAGCTCTTGTACTTACCCCAAAACTGGCCGTACAGTGTACCTGCAGAAGGTACAGGACTGTACTTTCAGTCGTACAACCTGTTCAGCCTGTGTTCAGCAGCTGCAGCCGCCTGTTGCTGCCTGTATCTGTCCACAGCTCAGCGCCGCCTCTGTCCACAGCAGTACTTGCTGTCGTACGGACCTGTACGGCCTGCTCCAGCACACAGTTCCCAGAAAACAGCCACAAAAAAACAGTCTTCTGCAGGCGCCTTCCTCCTTCTGTGCTTTTCCACGCATGAGCACATGCTTTTGCTCCACGACTCCCAAAAGGGAAGAGAGAGAGAGAGAGAGAAGAGAGAGAAACTCTCCAAAAGTGGCTCCTCCCCCAAAAATAATAATAATCCCTAGGGCCCAACTTGAATAAGTTCCCTAGGGCCACTAAGGCCTAGGGGCAACTTTTATAAACATTAAAAGTTAATGTTTTAATGTTCCCCCTTCACACCTAGGGTTGTCCACACATCTTTAAACACTGTCCGGGCACCCCCCATGTGAATCATAAAATATTCTGACCTTGCAACCACCATGCCCACACTTGTCCTGCTCCATTTTCACAGGGCCATGACATACCCCCCTCTTGAAAGATGGCAAGCGTCCTCGATTGCATTCTGGTGATGCATCAAAATATCCAAAGTGAAATATACAATATGGCAAGATCAGCGTCCCAATCTCTCTGAGCCATACACATGTATCAATATTCACTGCAAACCAATGGCATAATAATAGTCCAAGTTGTATACCACTGTGAACCATACATATCCACAAAAATTTCCATGTGACTAGTACACATATATCATAGAAGTCCCATAAATAGATGTACTGTCAGCCTCAGTACCTTCGGATGAGATAAAATCTGCACCAAGCGACCTCTAGATGTCATCTGAGCCTGTCTGTATCAAGGGAGTGGAGGTGCTACCCCCCTCTTGAGCATCAGGTAATGCTCCAGACCCATGCTCTGCTGAACCTGAATGAGCCACAATAAGAGTCGGCTCTAACTCAAAGGCATCGAGATAAAGCTGCAAAACCTGAGGTGAATCTGTTAAGTCACCTTCCTCCATCCACTTCGCATCCATCGGTGAATAGTTCTTGAACTTCACAAGATAGCGACGGGAAACTTTACCTCGTACCTTCCTTTCTTTATGTGCCAGTATCTGCTCTGGAATCAGAACCTCATCAAGTTCCTCAACTTCCGGCTGAGCCTCATCTGATACATCCTCAGGCACATCCCCACGGAAAGGTCTAAGAAGACTCACGTGAAAAGCATTGTGAATCCTCCAGTGATCTGGTAACTTCAAACGATAGGTTACCTCACCAATCTTTTCCAAAACCTGAAAAGGCCCATAATATCGCATGCTCAACTTAGGGAATAAGCGCTCTTTACCCTTCATCTTCTTGAGTCTAGCCTTTTCAAAGCGCAAAAGAACCCAATCACCCAATGCAAACTGTAAATCACGTCTGTGACGGTCTGCGGCTTTCTTTTGCTTCTGCTGAGTTTTCTGGAGGGCCAACTTAACTCTCCGATAAGCTTCATCCAAGCTCTCCACATACTGATCAGCTTCAAAAATCTTATCCTTTGTATGTAAAATGGGTGGTATCTTCTTCCCTCCTTCTACAATCTCAAAAGGCGCCTTGCCTGTCGAGCTATGTACAGTGTTGTTATATGCAAACTCCACCAAAGGAAGATACTTTTCCCATTGTTGCTTGTGCTCTGACACATAACACTTGAGAAGATCCAACACTGTAGAGTTAGCCTCTTCTGACTGACCATCTGTCTGTGGATGAAATGACGATGAAAACTTGAGAGTTGTACCCATGTTGTCAAACAACCCTCTCCAAAACAAACTCGTCATCCGTGGATCACGGTCACTAATGATAGACGTAGGCAAGCCATGATACTTGAAGATGTTCGCCATGAACAACTTCACCATATGATCCACTTTAATTGTCTTCCTCACGGGAATGAAATGAGCCTGCTTACTGAACCTGCATATGATAGTCCAGATGCCATCATTTCCCGTTTGTGTCCGTGGAAGATCAAATACAAAATCCATGGCAATGCTCTCCCAAGGTCTATCCGGAATAGGTAAAGGCTGTAATAACCCTGGTGTCTTCTGACGGTCAAACTTTACCTTCTGACATACGATGCATTGCCTCACAAAGGCATCAACATCTCTTCTCAAGGTTGGCCAATAAAAGAAAGTCTCCACTGCTTTGACCGTGGCGTCAATACCTCTATGACCTGCATACGGTGGAGCATGACTTTCAATCATAACCTTGAGTCGCAATGGCCTGGTAACACACAGTCTGCCATGCATCAATAAAAACCCATCTCTGAGAGTGTAATGCTCATGCCGCTGACCCTCAGACATCTGATCATACAACCTTTCAAAATCCTCATCATGGGCATACTGCTCTTTCATTTCATCAAGCTCATGATGATAAGCAAGTGAAACAGCAGAAACCTGTGGCTTGCGTGACAAAGCATCTGCCACTACATTCTTTTTGCCTTCCACATGCACAATCTGGAAGTGAAACATTGACAAAAAGTTTGCCCAACGCATATGCTTCTCTGAAAGCTTAGTCTGCGTGAGGAAGTAACGCAAGGTCTGATGATCTGTCTGCACAGTGAAATCAGCCCCAAGCAAGTAGTGTTTCCATGTAGAAAGAGCGTGAATTACAGCCAACATCTCTTTCTCATACACCTGTAAATGCTTCTCGGCATCTTGCAAAACTCTACTCTCATAGGCTATCACATGTCCCTCTTGCATGAGAACTGCACCAATACTACTTCCACATGCATCACACTGGACAACAAAAGCCTTTCGGAGGTCCGGTAACACCAATACTGGGTCCGAAGTAAGCTTTTCTTTGAGCTTTTTGAATGCTGTAATTTCCCGATCAGCCCATCTAAACGGAGTTGCTTTCTTCGTCAAAGCATGAAGAGGTGAAGCAATTTCAGCAAAGTGCCGTATGTAACGCCTGTAATAGGAACACAATCCTAGAAAGCTGCGTACATCATGCACGGTCCTCAAAGCTGGCCAATTAAGTATTGCTTCCACCTTTGCTGGATCCATACGGACTCCATGACCAGACACTATATGCCCCAAGAAATGTATATCCTGCAAGAAAAACTCACTCTTCTTGCCATTAACCACCAATCTATGGTTTCTGAGTTCTGCAAACACAATGGCCAAATGCCTTCTATGCTCTTCCTCAGTTTGTGAATGCACAATCATATCATCAAAGAATGTGCCCACAAACTCTCTATGAGGTCGGAAAATCCTGTCCATCATTCGGTTAAATGTGGCAGGCGCATTCGTCAAACCAAAGGGCATAACCAAGAACTCATACAACCCAAACGTGGTTCGGAATGCTGTCTTATGCACATCCTCGAGTCTAATGCGTATCTGATGATACCCGCTTTTCAAGTCAATACGACTAAAAACTGTGGAGCCCTGTAAGCGGTCCAAGATGTCATCGATCCTCGGTATGGGGAATCGATTCTTGATGGTATTCTTATTGAGCGCCCTGTAATCAATACACATGCGCCAAGAACCATCCTTCTTCTGCACTAAGAGCACAGGTGAGCAAAAGGGTGATGAGCTAGACTGTATCAACCCCTTATTCAATAGCTCCTGCACCTGACTCATTATCTCTTCCTGTTGGGCTGCACTAACACGATACGGCGGTCTATTCGGTGGAGTACTACCAGGAATCAGATCTATAGCATGATCTTCTGGCCTCTCAGGAGGTAATTCTCCTGGCAATGACTCGGAAAAACAGTCTTGAAACCCACTTAAGAAATCAGCCCTGTCCTTATCTAACATTGACAAATTAGACTTAGACTCATCATCCTGTGCATCCTTTACATAAATCAAGTACGCGGAAAGATGCTTTTTCATTACTGATGAAATCGCCGAAGCGGATACAATAGGAACAGATTCCCCTTTGAGTTTTACATCCAATACATGCTCTTTCCCTCTATGAGTCAGAGTAATTTTCCTGTTGTAAGTATCCACCACCGCATGTACCCTGTGGCACCATGGCATCCCCAACAAAACATCACAGCCATCCAAAGGCATGATGAAGAACTCTTCGCTGTCCACATAACCTTGCAAATGAAGCCGAAGCTTCCCAATGATAGGAGTAACGGGTTCTGCATACCCTGCACAACTCTGTAGCTTCACCACTTAGCTGCTCCCCCACAAGATCAGGAACTAAGCCTGCAGAAGGCTTTGGTTTCTTTGGCTTGGGCTCTCCTTTATTGTCAGGGTCCTTCTTGGACGTTCTCTTGGGACAATTGAATGACATATGCCCCTCTTCAGTACAGTAAAAACACTTTTGAGCATCTCTCAAAGCCTGTCTTTCCTCAGAAGTCCTGTTGGGCATGGGCAACTTCTTATACTTTGTCTCTGTAGACCCTTTAGCATCACGAGAAGCATGCCCAAATTTTTCAGCTTTCTTGCCCAATTTCTTACTGCCTTTAAACCCAGATGAACCACCTGTGAGTAACGCATTAGCTGTCATAGCATTTTCAATCATCTGTGACATGTTCGTTACTCTTGTCTTTATACAGTAATCGCGTACCTCCTTGGGCAGCCCACAACAATACTTCTCAACCTGCTCAGATAATGGCACGGCACGATAAGAAGTCACTAGGAGTAGAGCTTCCCAAAACTTCTTGTTATAGTCTTCCAAACTATCACACTTTGAAGCATCCAGCTTGTGCCATGCTGTCATAACATCCACCTCAAATGTAGATGTGAGCCATACGGAAGAGAAAACCTGTTTGAATTGGACCCATGTGGTGGGTGCTATGCCCTGCAAAAGAAGAGTAGACCACCACTGCAAAGCATTGCCCTTGAGAAAAGTGGCAGCTTTCCTCACCTTTGAGGACTCTGTGTAATTCCCACCAGAAAAAGCAGCATCAAACTGCTGTAAAAAGGAAAGTGCCTTCAATTTATCCTTGGCCCCACTAAAAGTGTCAAACTTCACTGCAGCTCCCCCTTCCTTGTAATCCTTCGCCTTGCCCATAGGCGTTAGATTATCATATGGAAGTGGTTTCGTAAGATTGCTGCCCCCAACATTCATACCCATCATTGGGTCAACATTTCCCATTCCAACACCAGGCATACCATACATCCCAGCCATGTTTCCATACATTCCACTATGCATACCTGGCTGCATGCCACCAAACATATTGCCTTGCATCCCAGGTTGCATGCTTCCAAACACATTTCCTTGCATACCGGACTGCATACCACCATACATATTCCCTTGCATGCCAGGCTGAAAATTGGCTCCAAAAGGCCCATACATACCCATGCCTCCCTGAGGATAACCCCCAGTCATGGATTGAAACACTGAGCCACCACCAAAGTACCCTGGATGCATGTTCTGCTGAGGAATAGGTGGCTGTCCATAGAAGGAACTCTGTGGGTTTGCACCAAAAGCATGCTGCATGTTCGGAAACTGTGCAGGAGATGGATCCTGTGGAGTGGTACCACTATGACCTTGAGAAAGATTCTTCGAACGAACCTTCTTCTTCTTTTTCTGGGGCTCTGTGCGGGGCTCTGAGCGAGATCTCAAAAATTCAGCAAATCTCTCACTCTGTGTGAGCTGCATAAAAGTATCCATAACACTAGCCAAGCGATCTTTGAACCGAGCATCATCATCCTCTTTACCATGCACATCTTCTGGCTGTGTTACATCCTCATAAGGCTCAACATCTGCAGCCTGTTCTCCTGCAAAAATATCCTCAGATACATCTCTTTCAGGAGAAGTCTCTTGCTCTTCTTCTTCATGATAGAAGTACTCTTCCTCTGTATCAGACATGATTGCTGAATTTTCAGCGATAGCTTTCTTCAAAGCAACCACGAGCTCACCCCCTTCAGAAAGTTGATGATTGGTCCCGGGGACGGAACCTTGAAACCGGCCTCTGATAGAAAACCAGAGTGCGGTAAGAGCTAACACCCGTCCACTTGTAGTCTAGATGATAAACAAAACACAGATTGAGGCTAGAGTGCCCAAATCTGAAAACACAACGACACCTGTTGGCCCCAAAGCTTGGCGCCCCTTGCGGTATTTCTTTATTCCATTAAAATAATATGTATGGCTGAGTACAACATAAAAACCAGCCAAGAGTTTACACCTGTAGTCCAATCTGACTGCCCACAAATCCTTCTCAGCACAGAGGATCTATGCACACAGATCTGTGTCTTCAAACAACACACTGTGCCTCCCTCTGATCAGCCAAGTTCACAAAGCAGGCCAGCCATGGGCATACATCTGGCATAACTCATAAGCATGATACATCTTCTCAGCTCAACATACATGTGCTGTTCAATCCCTGTCTTAATCTCTTGTCAATCTGCTATTCTCCTCCTCTCACAAGGAGCCAGATAATACATACCTGTAGCAGACATCAAGCAATAGAAAGAGAGATGGATGAACAGAGTCAAGGCTTACCAGGTTCAGCTCGTGAAACAACTCTGGAAGAAGCGACAGCACTAATCTGTGCCTGCAGGCACTTGAACCCACAATCCTGCTTCACACATGTGCTTGCACTTGCCTGTATCTTCCTCCTGATGCTCACTCCTATGCTGTCCTTGTAAAGCACAGATCTGAAAATCAGCACTGTACTTGATTGTACCTGCCTGTACTTGCCTGTACTTGCCTGTACTTGACGGTACGGGCTGTTTCTACAGAGAATTCAGAAGTAGCCGCCTGCTGATTTGCTGCTGGTTGCCTGCGCCGACTGCTACAGTACTGTCCAGCTCTTGTACTTACCCCAAAACTGGCCGTACAGTGTACCTGCAGAAGGTACAGGACTGTACTTTCAGTCGTACAACCTGTTCAGCCTGTGTTCAGCAGCTGCAGCCGCCTGTTGCTGCCTGTATCTGTCCACAGCTCAGCGCCGCCTCTGTCCACAGCAGTACTTGCTGTCGTACGGACCTGTACGGCCTGCTCCAGCACACAGTTCCCAGAAAACAGCCACAAAAAAACAGTCTTCTGCAGGCGCCTTCCTCCTTCTGTGCTTTTCCACGCATGAGCACATGCTTTTGCTCCACGACTCCCAAAAGGGAAGAGAGAGAGAGAGAGAAGAGAGAGAAACTCTCCAAAAGTGGCTCCTCCCCCAAAAATAATAATAATCCCTAGGGCCCAACTTGAATAAGTTCCCTAGGGCCACTAAGGCCTAGGGGCAACTTTTATAAACATTAAAAGTTAATGTTTTAATGTTCCCCCTTCACACCTAGGGTTGTCCACACATCTTTAAACACTGTCCGGGCACCCCCCATGTGAATCATAAAATATTCTGACCTTGCAACCACCATGCCCACACTTGTCCTGCTCCATTTTCACAGGGCCATGACAATGTATGTATGTCTACACTCCAATCGTCGATTGGCTCTACAGATATGTATATAAGCATGGACATTGTTTTTTTTTCGAGAAAACAATCCTTCTATTAGTTAATGAATAAAAGAGCCACAAAGGGTTAGATACAACCACGAAAGGCTAAATACAAACTCGCCTCATTAGGGGCGAGAATCAAATGGTCAAAAGGGGAAGACTTCTCCTTCGGCTGGCCGCTCTGTGAGGAGAAGGCTATCTCATACAGGGGGGAGGGGTGGGGAACAACCTCAGAGGCGGTCTGTAATGCCAAGTGGGGTCACCACCTCTAACTGTGAGAAATGGGCCAGGCCTCCAAAGCCTCAAGAAAGCTTCATGCCGCTTCCGCATGCGGTAAGAACCTCCCTGTAACTTCCCCCAGTGATCACGGAGGGTGTGAATGAGACCGAGCCATATGCTCCTGATGGACTCAGCTGGCGGAGTGTGGGTACCCTCGATGGCATTGCTGCATCTAGCTCGCTAAATGTGCCAAGCTGCTATGGTACTACAAATCTCCCATCTCTGGCATGAGCTTGGTCGCCAGTCGCCTGTAGGTGGAGCTGTGATGGGAACTCCTGCAATACGATGGTGAGAGACTTGAAGGGTTAGTCCTCCCCCATCCTCCTCATAAGCCCTGACCACTAGCCTTTGTGGCCCAAGCAACAGTGTCCCATGTAATGATCTGGGTTGATGCCCTGTCCATAGTGAAGATGCGGGGAATCCGTTGCCAAATCTGCTGAGCCTTCGGACAATCCAAAAGGCAATGTCTTTTGAGTGTCATGTGCATCCTGCACTTGGATACCAGGTAGACATAATTGTACAGAAGGTGCAAGACCTGGGGTGGAAAACTAGTCCCATGTGAGCCCAGTCCGGGACAGGTCAACCAAGGTCCCACTCCAGTCGTCTGAGGTCAGGTGCATTGTCCTGCACATGAAACAGTGCCAGTCCGCGCTGTGAGTCTCCCTTTGGAATGATGTCAATGGTTATGTGTATCTGGTATGACACCGGATGCCAAACCTGCAGACATTTAGGGTTTGCATATAGGAATGGGGCCAGCCCATAGGGCTGCCCCAAGAACAGATATGTGGGCATGGGGGAGGTGTAGAACCACCCCCATAGGGGCCAGGAAGGCCTTGGCTGTGTCCACCAGCGATGCGATGGGCATGGAAGGGCTGTAGGCCAGCCCTAGGGCCCTTGGAAAGGCAGCTGATAGAGCATCCAGCCTTGAGAGGGCTGTCGGCCAGGTGTGGGGCAGCCCACACAGGCTGCCCAGCAGCCAGAGATAGAAGCGCACGGTGGCCAGCCCCCATTTATGTGATGCACAGATTTTTCTAGCATTTTATGCTATTTATACAGTCCTTGGACTATTTTCACCCGCTTGGATTTAATACAGCCGGCCAGCACCCTGGAGGGGTATAAATACCCATGGCAAAATTTTAGTCCATTCATGTCCCTCGAAGGACGGTTGGTTTTCAGCCCCGGAAGTCCCACACGCATAGTGCGTTTTCCTGCTATGGCAAGCTTCGACGATGAGAGAGACCAAGAACCTTGGGACCAAAGTGCACTAGGCAGCCCAGCTAGGGCATCAGGCATGAGTGTGTTAGAGATGTTCCAGCAGATGATGCGAGCAATCGCAGACCACGTTTTCCATCTCCTCCCTCGCCTTTCGTATCCCAGATTCCAGATCCTCTACATAGGGACCCTCTCGACGGGTCACGACTGTAGCCCAGTTCGATGCTCGAGTTGCAGATGCGTGCATTGGAGATCCGACAATGCGAAGATGAAGCCATGCGACATGTGGAACATGAGCGTTACCTTGCGGCTTTGGATGCAAGATTGACACCGGCGGCTTCCTCGAATCATTTTTAATCGAGAAAATGAACTTCAGTAAGTATAATGGTAAACTTGACCCCACAACTCTCTATTCATGGTTGCATCAATTTGAAGCTTACTTTGCCGCAGTTAGAAAGAATGATATTGACAGAGTGATCTTAGCCAGTTGGTACTTGGAAGGTGAGGCCATTTCTTGGTGGACCCAGTGGGCTCATGCCCACACCAGATTAGGTATGGCAGCTTATGTTTGGGATGAGTTTGTCCGCGACCTTAAGCAGTGGTTTCTACAGCCCCATTACCTTGAGCGACTCGAAGACGAGTTTAGGGGAGCGCGTTAGAACACGCAACCAGTCCTTCAGTTTGCCAATAGAAATTTCTTGCTATGGCAAGCTTCGACGACGAGAGAGACCAAGAACCTTGGGACCAAAGTGCACTAGGCAGCCCAGCTAGGGCATCAGGCATGAGTGTTAAAGAGATGTTCCAGCAGATGATGCGAGCAATCGCAGACCAGAGTACCAAGTTGGAAGAGCAAAATGCGTAGATACTGGCTCTGGAAGAGCGCACTCGTTCTCCAGCGCGGCATTTTCCATCTCCTCTCTCGCCTTCCGTATCCCAGATTCTAGATCCTCTACATAGGGACCCTCTCGACGGGTCACGATTGTAGCCCAGTTCGATGCTTGAGTTGCAGATGCGTGCATTGGAGATCCAACAATGCGAAGACGAAGCCATGCGACATGTGGAACATGAGCGTTACCTTGCGGCTTTGGATGCAAGATTGACACCGGCGGCTTCCTCAAAACATTTTTTATCGAGAAAATGAACTTCAGTAAGTATAATGGTAAACTCGACCCCACAACTCTCTATTCATGGTTGCATCAATTTGAAGCTTACTTTGCCGTAGTTAGAAAGAATGATATTGACAGAGTGATCTTAGCCAGTTGGTACTTGGAAGGTGAGGCCATTCCTTGGTGGACCCAGTGGGCTCATGCCCACACCAGATTAGGTATGGCAGCTTATGTTTGGGACGAGTTTGTCCGCGACCTTAAGCAGCGGTTTCTACCGCCCCATTACCTTGAGCGACTCGAAGACGAGTTCAGGGGAGCGCGTCAGAACACGCAACCAGTCCTTCAGTTTGCCAATAGAATTTCGACCTTATGTTTGCGATTAGGCTTATCTAATACGGACAAGAAAGGGCAATTTCTATATGGCCTTGACACGTAAATCCAGTGGGAGGTGTGTATGTTGAAGCCAGCCACCTTCGAAGATGCACTCTCGCTTGCGCAGAGTGCTAAGATGAAGCACAGTGGTAGCAAGCCCAAGACTTCCCAGTTGACTACTCCCAAGGCTACCGCCTCGCCCGGGGGGGAGGCCAGAACGAGACAGGGTCTTTTCCAGGACAGAGCACGGGAGCCTCTGGCTTCAAGAACTCGAACAATGCATCCAAGCTTACTCCAAACGAGAAAGCGGAGGCAGGCCAGACTGGTGGCAAGTTGAGTGCTGAGGAGATTGCTCAGTACAAGGAGGAGGGTAGGTGTTTCTTTTGTCATACAAAAGAACACTTCTCCGGAGTGTCCTGAGAAGACTACCGCTCCAAAGACCGCCGCCTCAGCCTCCACAGCTTCCGTGGTGAGCCCAACTCCCACACAAACCCTAGTGGCTGCCCCTAGTTCTTCAAATCCCAATGCTTTAGTTGGAGCAATCATTAGCTGGGAGCTCGAAGATAAGCAGAAGGGCATCCATGACCAGGAGTATTAGTGCAACGAATTGCTCAAGACATTTGGCTACATAGGTGGCCAAAGAGTCGTTGTCTTGTTTGACAGCGGTTGCACGGAGGACGTGGTCACGGAACAGGTCGCTCGGCGTGTCCGTTTCGTCTTGACTTCGGTGGACAAGCAAGTTGAGGGTTTCAGCACAGGCATGACAACGAGCGTCAAGTATGGAGCTCTAGGTATTAAGTTAGTTATTCAGGGTATAGAGTTTGTGCATGATTTTATGATTGCTCCTCTTGTAGGAGCACACATAATATTGGACATTCAATGGTTTCACAAGTTCCTTTCTGATGTCAAGTGGGACAAGCACACTTTCCAGATTAATCGGAATGTGTCAAACGCCCCAGTGACCATTAAGTGCCCTCGAGTCAGCCAACCTTCTTAAGGCCTTCACAGCAGGCGGCCAACAACTTTGGTGGCCGCATATGAAAAGGCACCTTTTTGCTGTGTAAACAGGTCGTTGGAGTATATCTACAGTCCAACCCCTTGTAGCAAACTGACCAGCAGCCATATGTGCCTATAAAAGCCAAGGCTTGTCTAGGGATTTTATCGTCTCATAAAATTCACAAAGTGCTGAAGTGATCCAAGGGCCAGGATAGCCAAGGGAGAACCCAAACAAGGTGAACTTCAGGATGTAGATTTACGGCCAAGGAGGACCTACAGAAAGTCAAGTCATTTTTCATCATTCAATAAAGCAAATACACTAGTCCTTGGTGGGGGCCCTTCAGAGGGTATTTGGGACTGCTTGTCTTTATTCTTCTCTCTCTCTCTCTCTCTCTCTCTTATCTCCACAACATTGTGCAATCATCAAGAACCATCTTTATCAAAGTTTAATCCTGTTTGTAAGCTTCCGCATGTTACAGTGGTATCAGAGCTTTGCCGTTTGGTGAAGAGATTCAGCCATTTTTTTTAAAAAAAAGATTTTTTTTCCATCTTGTGTGGTTGGTTTTCAGATGCTGGTTGCACTCCCATTCCAATGTGACACTTGTCCGACTGGTTTATAGCCTCTGGAAGTGATCGGAAACGTCTCCCACACACATAGTGGATGGTTTAATTGCAGTTAGGGGGAAACTTGGCCACTCCCACTACGACGAATTCCGATGACGAGAGAGGACACTAGACCCATGTAGAAACCGTTGAGCGACTACTTTCAGATGATAAGTCACCTGTGGTGATACAAACGCCATGTTCGAGGAATTTATGCGCATCAAAGTGCAACAAGGGGATACCTCTTCAAGATACCCCCCTCCCCCCAGTCATCACCGAGATCCCTTCCTAGACCCCTACTTCGGCTATCTCCCTTGCATTACATGATTTACAGGTACGGGGGAGAGAGCTTCGAACATACAGTTGTTGGGTAGGAGGGTAGCTAGTTAACACATCAGTCCCATGCATTACATGATTTACAGGTATGGGAGATAGAGCTTCGAACATACAGCTGTTGGGTAGGAGGGTAGCTAGCCTGCACACGCACACACACACAACCTCAAGCACAAAGAAACGTGAGTGCTGGAAAAAATGTTGCAATTATGCACCAAATTTGCTGAAATCAATGCCAATGTGTGCCAATGTTGCAATTGCAAGCTCAATGGTGAAAAGCCCCAAATTTCAACAGGCAGATCTGAGATTTCAACAGGTCAAAAATTTGCAAATCCCACAAACCTTGTAGTTGGGCAGATCTGAAGGTGAACCTTGCAGTTGGGCTAGATCTGAAGGTGAAGGTGAAGGCGGCGTAGATTTGACATGCGCAGATCTGACAGGTGTCGTACGGCGGCATAGATCTGTCACAGGCAGCGGGCGGCGGCTTCGACGCAAATGTGAGCGACGGCGGCAGCGACGGCAGTTGTGAGGGCGACGGTAGAGGCGGCGGTGCACAGATTTGACAGGATGGCGTATAGTAGCGTACGAACGGGCTGTTGGAGCAGTAACCAAGTAGTTGGGCAGTACAGGTCACCAATAGCAGGGGAGAGAAAACACGACTGTTTTTTTTTTTTTTGGAGAGAGAGAGAGAGAGAGAGAGAGAGAGAGAGAGAGAGAGAGAGAGAGAGAGAGAGTGGCGTGTATGCACAATAGGCTGAAACGAGAGGAAGAAGTTCAAGGGCAATGGGGGTAACCTTAACCCTGGCAATAGGGTGTAACCCTAACCCTAACTAGGCTGTGATACCAATGTTGGGTAGGAGGGCAACTAGCCTGCACACACACATACACACATATGAAATGAAAGTACATGTGAGTACTAAAAAGCCTAGGGCTAAGTGCCCAACACACATAAGTGTGTTCACACGAGGAAAAAACCTGTGTCCAATCACAGGGAAAAAGTGCCCGTGAGTAAGCTGGGTTCACACCTAAACTAGTCGGGAGTGGACATGACCAACAACGATCACTCGTGATGCCGCACAGGAGGAATAACGATGACATGTGGAGTACAATCGATATCTCGACGCAAGGATCCACTTCTTCGACTCACCTTCACGAAAAAGATGAATTTTAGTAATATAACGGTGAATTCGACCCCAACTTCCGGGAAAATTCCAATCATGGAGTTATTGCCTACGAATGGGACCAATTTGTCACGGACCTCAAGAAGTTATTTTTGCCACCTCACTATCTTGAGCGACTCAAGGATGAGCATCGAGGATTGCGCCAGAGCGTGCAACCAGTTCTCGAGTTTGCAAATAAAGTCACTCAACTAGCTTTATGGTTGCAAAAAACCGATGAGAACAAATGAGATCAATTCTTATACGGTTTAGACACACAAAATCTAGTGGGTTGTGCGCACGTTTGAACCATGGACTTTTGATCGAGCACTTTCGCTTGCACACAGTGCCGAGATGAAATACAATAATGGAAAATCGAAGACCTCCCAGCCCGGAGTAGCCAAGGCAACCATTGCCAATGAAACCGATCCTGTCAAGTGGGAAGACTCCGTTGGACACCCACACGCGTCATAGCACAACTTTAAAACCACAATTTGAAATGGACAACTTAATAGAACTTGAAATTGAAATGACATGAAATGGAAAGATGGACACCAGCACTGGGGCCGGAACGGGCCGACCCCCCCCTCAATATATGATATATTTATTGGGAGTATTTAACAAATACAATGCTCCATGGGTTCCAAGAACCAGATGATGTCCATGTACATATGAAAACAGTACCAAACAAATAGGTTCGAAGTCGACGTTCGAAGTAGATGCTCGAAGCAGAACGACCACTAGCGTGGTCCAATCTCTACGGTCCTGTGCTTTCACTGGACTCTCCGGAGAGCGCCCAACTGGTGTTCCAAGACCACGCACAAACAGGCGCTCTCGTACTAACGCCTGGCTCTCCCGATCTTAGCACCTTTGGACCGTGGTTCTCCAAGAGCTTGGACTACCTGGCACCGAACGGGTGTTGCCGTGGAGAGAGTCGGGAATCCCTTAGTAGATTTATCACAAAATACTTTATTTAAATCTGAAAATTCACTTACTTGAAGGTTGCAGATTGTAGACCAATACCCGAGGTATTCGTGTGTGTAGCTACTGGAGTGGAATACCAAGATGTAGCCACTTGAAGAAAGAAAACACTGCCTATGGAAAGGAAGTGCAACCTCTTGTTGTATAGGACACAGCCTGCCTTCCTGTGGAAGAGGAAGCGTAGCTTGTCTTGCTACAGCCCATTGGAGAGGGTGAAGTAACCGCTAGTTTGCAGAGTATTGTCACCAGCCGCTTAGGTGTAGGAACACAACAGCTTGAGAAAGAATTCACAGACGCCTTCTGTGGTTGGCAATACAACCTATAAGGATGCTTGACTGAAAGTGCACACACAGTCCATGTAGCCGCCTGGCTAGAGAAATATACGCAGCAGCCTGCAGGATAGGCAGTGCAGCGCCTGGCTGAAGAAGTACACAGCTGCCTGTGGAATAGGCAGCCTGGGCAGCATACAGGCGATTGAATGAACAACAGCGCAACAGTCTTGTACAGTCGCTGCCTGAATATATTGATACACAGCAGCCTCGGAAGGAGTAGAGACGTCGCATGAATTGAGGCAGCTGCCTGTGGGGAAACATGCGCAGCCAGTTCAGCAGTTGGCTCGTGTATGTGCGTAGCCTGAAGGAGCGAAGAGATGGTCGCCGATCGTTTTTTCTTCCTACGAAGGTGGTCGCCCTTTTTTTTATGAGTTTTGGAGTGGAGTTCAACTTTAGTGTTGGGTGGCTCCCCACGATTTGCATGTGGGTGGCCAGTTCTAAGGTGGGTTGGGTAGGTGACCCACCCACCCACACACACACTTTAAGTGGGGCTCCCCACCTTGGCCCGTAAGTGGGTGTCCACTTTTAAGTGAGTGTGAACAATTGACATTATAAAACAAAGGTTAAAATATGAAATATTAAAATAACATGTGCGATATACTTACCACCTATTCACATGCACCAAAACTTGTCAGAAGACAGAGCAGACTTCACGACTCACTGGCAGGCGTCCCCGCTTAGTAACACGTCAAACAGGCAAACACAAAAATACAAGTCATGCGAAAACAGTTTACATGCAAAACATGTGTGCATGTGCAAATAGTAACATGGACATATCTCCCGTTCATGGAACAAGTACAAAATATCTGTCGGCACCAAAAATGGCACGACGTAAAACATAAAAACCTGGTCTTCCTATGGAGTGACAATCCCATAGGTAAGACACAGTTCCAGGCACGAGTCTCCCTATGGTGTGACAGTCCCATAGGCAAGACACGGCACGAATAGTGGCTCTTCCATGGCGTGACAATCCCATGGGTCGAACACAGTCCAGGTCATACACGGGTGGCACCAGTCTGGCTCCCGTCCATACGACACCATCCTGCTAACACACGGGTGGCACGAGTCTGGCTCCCATCCATGTTAGCAAAATACTGGCCTCTTCACCTACACCGGCCTGGCCTCAAATGAACGAGACGCAAAATCTGGAGATGGACCAAATGGTCGGCCAGTTGGTGATATCCCCCTGAGCTTCTAAAGAGTTGTCCTCAACTGAAAAGCCTCAAGATATGCTTGCAGCAACTGTGGTTAATCAACAAAATAATCCTCATTTACCCACTTTGCATCAATAGGCAACAATAGGCAAATAATTTTTAAACTTCACAAGGTATCTCCTGGAAAAGCTTTCTTGCAGGTAGCTTTCTCTCCTTGTGAAAAACAATCTGTTCTGGCTGGAGGATCTCCTCAAGCTCTTCAATCTCTGGCGGATCTTCTGTGACAGGCTCATCAGGATCTGGACCCACATATTTCCGAAATAGACTCACATGAAAAGCATTGTGAATCTTCCAGTGACTAGGTAAAGCAAGCCTGTAGGACACTTCATTGATCTTTTGAATCACCTTGAAGGGTCCATAATAGCGAGGAGAAAGCTTAGGATATGATCCTTCTTGTCCTGGCCTCTTCCAAAGCCTAGCCTTCTCAAATTTCAGCGAAACCCAATCACCTTCTTTGACTTCCATGTCCCTTCTATGCTTGTCAGCAGCCATTTTATGCTTATCCTGAGATCTTGCAATGTCTGTCCGCACCTGACCAAAGGCTACATCCAAGTCACGAACATATTCATCAGCTGCAAAAATCTCATCCTTTGTACGAAGGATGGGTGGCAATACCACTCTGCATAAATAATCTCAAACCGAGCCTTTCTTGTGGAAGCATGGATCGTATTGTTGTAGGCAAACTCAATAAGTGGAAGATACTTTTCCCATGCAGTCTTTGGATCTGCCACATAACATTTCAACAAATCCAACACGGCTGAATTTGCAGCTTCACTTTGGCCATCCGTTTGGGGATGATAAGCTGATGAAAACTCAAGTTTAGTACCCATATTATCAAATAAAGCCCTCCAAAAGAGGCTTGTAGTCCTGGGATCTCTATCCCCAACAATGGATTTAGGCATACCATGATGCTTGAAAATATTAGCAAGAAAAAGCTTTACCATATGATCAGCTTTAATGGTTTTCTTGACGGGCAAGAAATGAGCTTGCTTGCTAAACTTGTCCACAATGGTCCAAATAGCATCATTCCCATGCTGGGATCTAGGCAAATCCATAATAAAATCCATAGTAATACTTTCCCAAGGTTGCGAGGGAATAGGCAATGGCTGAAGCAAACCTGGAGGTTTTTGCCTGTCAAATTTCACCTTTTGGCAAGTAATACATGCACGCACATAAGCCTCAATGTCTTTACGCATGCTCGGCCAAAAGAAATATCTCTGAATCATACGTGTAGTAGGCATGATACCTCTATGACCAGCATAAGGTGGAGCGTGACATTCGTCCATAACCTTTGGACGCAAATCCTTCACCACACATAGGCAATTATCCTTCATAAGATAACTCTCGTTGATAACATAAGAGGCATGTGAATGACCAGCCATCAAATCAGTCCATGTATGGCAAAAATCAGCATCCAAATGATACAATTCTCGCATAGCAGATAAGTCTCCATGAGAGGCCACTGAGACTGCAGCCACATAAGGCCTCCTAGATAGTACATCGGCCACCACATTTTTCTTTCCTGGAGTATGCACAATCTGAAAATGAAACATGGAAAGAAAGTTTGCCATTCTCATCTGCTTTTCTGAAAGCTTTGTTTGAGATAGAAAATATCTCAAGCTTTGATGATCTGTCTTGACTACAAATTCAGCCCCAAGAAGATAATGTTTCCATATCTTTAAGGTGTGAATTACAGCCGTTTTGCAATTCGGGCCAATTCCGAATGGTCTCTATCTTTGCACGATCCATTGTAACTCCATCTTTGGATACAATATGACCCAGATAATGAATCTCTGAAAGGAAGAACTCACTTTTCTTGGCATTAATGAAAAGTTTATGCTTCCGCAACTCTTCGAACACTGACCGAATGAGTTCTGTGTTCCTGCTCATTCTTGGAGAAAACCAAGATATCATCAAAGAAGACTCCTGTGAACTTACGATGGGGTGGGAATATCCTATCCATCATACGATTAAACGTAGCAGGAGCATTGGTGAGACCAAAAGGCATTACCAAAAATTCATATAATCCAAAGGCTGTCGTCCTGAAAGCAGTTTTATGGACATCTTGTGGCACCACTCTTATCTGGTGATAACCACTCTTCAAATCAAGTCGGCTAAAACAAGCTGAGCCATTAAGCTTATCCAAAATATCATCAATTCGCGGAATTGGGAATCTGTTCTTGATGGTAAGCTTGTTCAAAGCTCTATAGTCCACGCACATGCGGAATGAACCGTCCTTCTTTTGAACAAGAAGCACAGGAGAGCAGTAAGGTGAGGAACTGGGCTGAACCAAACCTTTATCTAAAAGCTCATTTACCTGCTTCATGATCTCTTCTTGTTGTGCCGCACTCACTCGGTATGCGGGTTTATTAGGTGGAGAACTACCTGGCACAAGATCTATGCGATGATCTTCGGGCCTTTGAGGAGGTAATTCACCTGGCAATGAATCAGCAAAACAGTCGTTGAATGCATGAAGGAAATTCAGCCTATCATTAGACATAGCATCCACATTTTGATGATTTGGCACAAGGCTATCACGAACAAAAACCAAGTATGTAGAAAGACTCTTTTTCATTGCTTTATTAATTTGGATGTGTGATACAAGTGGGACGGAATCTCCTTCTTTGCCAACATCAATAAAATGCATGCGGCCTTTATGCATAAAAGAAATCATGTTGGACTTGTAGTCTTTGCGGGGCTCAAGCCTATGGTGCCACGGCTTGCCCAACAATACATCACATCCATTTAGTAGAGCAACTAGGAAATGTTCATTATCAAGGTAGCCCTTGATATGGATGCGCAACTTTCCTATCAAAGGGGTAACCTGCACCTCTTTACCAATAAATGCAGCTTCGGCTTCAATCTGAGGTCCCATATTCTCAACCTCAATACCCAATGCAGCTGCCATTTGCATAGAGATGAAGTTGTCAGTAGCACAGTCATCAAACATGAATAGGGTGGGCTGATCCTTGATTTGCCCCCAAGCCTTGCAAACCATTCGCTCTTTTGCATCATGACTTGTATTTCCTTGCACATCAGGAACTGCATGTACATTAGCCTTGATCTGCTTGTCCTCGTGCTTTGGTTTGCGATCTGGGCATTGTCGAAACATGTGGTCTTTGCTACCACAAGAAAAGCATTTTCCATCCTTGGCATATTGCTCTCTTTGCTCCGGGTTAAGCCAAATTTGTTCTTCCTTGGGCCCTGTTCTTTAGATGTGTTATTTTCAGCTTTACCACCCTTGTAGGTCTCCCGGAAGTTCTTTTTAGGTGGCTGTCCACCCTTTTGCAGATTTGTGACAGCCTTGTCCTTCCCCTTTGAACCTCCTTGATCCTATTTAATCTTGAGCACCAATTGCTCTGTAGCAAGAGCAGAAGCTGTGAGCTGTTGCAAAGTATGTTTCGGGTGCAATTCAATGCCCGATCAATATGCCGGTTGCAATCCGGGGCGAAACTTCCTCTTTCTTTCATCCTCAGTGATTTGCATAAAGGGAGTTACTTTGAGCAACACTTTCCAGAACTTGTTAACATACTGTTGCACGCTTTCATTATCTCTTTGCTCTAGCATGTCCCACTTTTGAGTGAGAGTTTGCTCCGCATTTGGTGGCAAAAACTGAGCATAGAATCTATCTTTAAATTCCTTCCAGGTGCTAATAGGATTCTTGGTGATCTTTTCAGTGATCCACCAATGAGCAGCAGTTCCTTTCAAAAACAGGCTAGCATGGCGTACTTTAGACTTTTCAGTAAAGTCCTCATCGCTAAAAGCAATGTCAAACTGTGCCACAAATGCTAACACTTTAGAATCATCATGTTCTCCATGAAAGACATCAAATTTTGTAGATTTGTCACCTGCTTTGAATTCCTTGAGCTTCTTGGCATGAGGCTCATGGTCTTCTCTTTTTCTTTTCCCCTTATCCAATGGGGCAGCCCTATCTGCATGGGCTCCATGGGCCGTCATAGAAATTTCATGAGGCACGGTGGCATGTGCTCCACGAACTTGAAACTCAGATGCATATGACTTACCTGCATAAGGCAATGTCTCTTCATGAGACAACTCCCTCTATGAGCATTGGCATACATATATCTGTGAGGCTTTGTGCCTTGTGGAGAAGATGCATGTCGAGAGGTGACTGTCACCTCTTCCTTTTGCATAAAAGATTTCAGCCTTTGAGATGCGGGATCTCCATGCTTCAAACGAGGTGGATTTTTGAATTTCAGCTCTCCGTCATCCCCCTCTTTGATGTCACCTTTGCGGAGGAGGTAGGCAAGTGCCAACTCCCTTGGCTTCTTGCCCCTTCCCGTGCCATAGACTCAAAAGTTACATCTACCATTGCATCAGCCTTCTTGGCTTCAATAGCACTTTGCACATGGGGATCTTCATGCAGAAATTTTAACTCTTGCTCTTGAGCCTGCAGAAGTTTTCTCATATGTTCCATTTCAGCCCTCATTGCTTCAGGCTCTTGTTCAAGCATGACTGTCTTTCCTGGAGACAGTTGACCCTTTGATTCACTATCATTAACCCTTTCAAGGGGCTTGTGCCTTCCTCGTAGTGCATCAGACCCACGAGAGGCACTAGATGGACCCCTCGAATTTGGCACTTCCAAAGGGTTGCCTTGGCTGTCCATTGTGTTTAAGTGTGCTAAAAGCGGGATGTCCAGTACACAGGTTTTTTTCCCCACTAGGAAGAGGGAAACAACCGTGCTCTGATACCAATGAAACCGATCCCGTCAAGTGGGAAGACTCCGTTGGACACCCACACGCGTAATAGCACAACTTTAAAACCACAATTTGAAATGGACAACTTAATACAACTTGAAATTGAAATGACATGAAATGGAAAGATGGACACCAGCACTGGGGCCGGAACGGGCCGACCCCCCCCTCAATATATGATATATTTATTGGGAGTATTTAACAAATACAATGTTCCATGGGTTCCAAGAACCAGATGATGTCCATGTACATATGAAAACAGTACCAAACAAATAGGTTCGAAGTCGACGTTCGAAGTAGATACTCGAAGCAGAACGACCACTAGCGTGGTCCAATCTCTACGGTCCTGTGCTTTCACTGGACTCCGCGGAGAGCGCCCAACTGGTGTTCCAAGACCACGCACAAACAGGCGCTCTCGTACTAACGCCTGGCTCTCCCGATCTCAGCATCTTTGGACCGTGGTTCTCCAAGAGCTTGGACTACCCGGCACCGAACAGGTGTTGCCGTGGAGAGAGTCGGGAATCCTTTAGCAGATTTATCACAAAATACTTTATTTAAATCTGAAAATTCACTTACTTGAAGGTTGCAGATTGTAGACCAATACCCGAGGTATTCGTGTGTGTAGCTACTGGAGTGGAATACCAAGATGTAGCCACTTGAAGAAAGAAAACACCGCCTATGGAAAGGAAGTGCAACCTCTTGTTGTATAGGACACAGCCTGCCTTCCTGTGGAAGAGGAAGCTAGCTTGTCTTGTTACAGCCCACTGGAGAGGGAGAAGTAACCGCTAGTTTGCAGAGTATTGTCGCCAGCCGCTTAGGGTGTAGGAAAACAACAGCTTGAGAAAGAATTCACAGACGCCTTCTGTGGTTGGCAGTACAACCTATAAGGATGCTTGACTGAAAGTGCACACACAGTCCATGTAGCTGCTTGGCTGGAGAAATATACGCAGCAGCCTGTAGGATAGGCAGTGTAGTGCCTGGCTGAAGAAGTACACAGTTGCTTGTGGAATAGGCAGCCTGGGCAGCATACAGGCGACTGGATGAATAGCAGCGCAGCAGTCTTGTACAGTCGCTGCCTGAATATATTGATACACAGCAACCTGGGAAGGAGTAGAGACGCCGCATGAATTGAGGCAGCCGCCTGTGGGGAAACATGCGCAGCCAGTTCAGCAGTTGGCTTGTGTATGTGCGCAGCCTGAAGGAGCGAAGAGATGGTCGCCGGTCGTTTTTTCTTCCTACGAAGGTGGTCGCCCTTTTTTTTATGAGTTTTGGAGTGGAGTTCAACTTTAGTGTTGGCTGGCTCCCCACGATTTGCATGTGGGTGGCCAGTTCTAAGGTGGGTTGGGTAGGTGACCCACCCACACACACACACTTTAAGTGGGGCTCCCCACCTTGGTCCCTAAGTGGGTGCCCACTTTTAAGTGAGTGTGAACAATTGACATTATAAAACAAAGGTTAAAATATGAAATATTAAAATAACATGTGCGATATACTTACCACCTGTTCACATGCACCAAAACTTGTCAAAAGACAGAGCAGACTTCACGACTCACTGCAGGCGTCCCCGCTCAGTAAGTAACACGTCAAACAAGCAAACACAAAAATACAAGTCATGCGAAAACATTTTCAAATATGCAAAACATGTGTGCATGTGCAAATAGTAACATGGACATATCTCCCGTTCATGGAACAAGTACAAAATATCTGTCGGCACCAAAAATGGCACGACGTAAAACATAAAAACCTGGTCTTCCTATGGAGTGACAGTCCCATAGGTAAGACACAGTTCCAGGCACGAGTCTCCCTATGGTGTGACAGTCCCATAGACAAGACACGGCACGAATACTGGCTCTTCCATGGCGTGACAATCCCATGGGTCGAACACAGTCCAGGTCATACACGGGTGGCACCAGTCTGGCTCCCGTTCATACGACACCATCCTTCTAACACACGGGTGGCACGAGTTTGGCTCCCGTCCATGTCAGCAAAATACTGGCCTCTTCACCTGAGACACCGGCCTGGCCTCAAGTGAACGAGACGCAAAATCTGGAGATGGACCAAATGGTCGGCCAATTGGTGACAACCAATGGCAAGGGCCAGAACCAAACTCAGTCAGGGTTTACCCCGAGAGCCTTTGGCTCCAAGAACTCGGGAGCTTGTCTTACTCTAGACCAAAAGGCTTTGGCCGGAAAGACAAGTGGTAAGCTCGGTCCCGAAGAGCACGAACAATATAAGAAAGAACATGGATGTTTCTTTTGTCATATAAAAGGACATACTTCTAAGGCATGCCCTAAGAAGACCCGTGCACAGGCACCCTGGTCTCGACGGCTTCTGTGGTGAGCCAACCTCCCACACCGACTCCCCAAGTCGCGAGTCCTCCAGTTCGCACTTTTACGGTTGGTGCCATTGTTGGTGGGTAGCTCGAAGTCCCTAGGACTCTCCGGAGCACTCTCGTCGACCATCAACAGTCCTTGACTTTGGGAGGAGCCGCCATTCAGGTTCCATCTGTAGATTGATCCATCACTCCTTGGAGCCTGTCGTGATGACGTTTGTTGTTTCCCAAGTGAGAGCCCTACTCCTAGAGTCTCCAGGTGGTCTCCTTGAGTCATGGGCCTATGGACTATAACTTCTTCAGATGCCTACATGTGGATGCAGCCTGTAGGTGCCTTTGCAGAGACTTCAGCTCCTCTCCGAGTCTGTGTCGATCCAGACCTGCCACTCTTGAGAGTGGTGCAATGATCTCCTTCCCACTGAGTGTATAGCAGAGTGAGTGGGGTCCGGAGTGTCTCCTCTCCACTATTCATGGACATGTGATAGAGCTCTCTCATCACCTAGAGGGACCTACGCCTCACCAACATTGTCACTCACTTTTGGTCCTTGGCTCGCATGAAGCTTGGAGGATTAGGCCATGGGAATCAGCATGGTGAGCTCGAGAACTCCTGTTTGGAATCCCTCCCCCACTCCTAAAACTATAACTTACTGTTTGTAAATATGGTCCCCACGAGCAAGGTTAAACATGGTTTTTGTGGCCTTGATGGCTTCTACTTAAGATAACCAGTAGATTTTTGACTCAATGGGGACAAGAGGATTTAACTTCTCCAAAGTAGCATAGCTATTTGCTTCCCATTTGAGTACCCATATTTTGGATCGTATGCATAGGTCTTAGAGGGATGCCCTTAGGCTACATATGTTCAAAATAGTCCATTGCTTGCTCACCTTGGCCCTTGTGATGGCCATGGATTGAGAAAAAAATATGACCAGGGGAGGCTGTGCTTGCCTTGGCCATATTTTTTAAAAGCCTTATTTGCACATTGTAGGCCAAATATTTAACTTTTTTCACCTAGCAAAATTTCTCTGGCCTATATTTTTATGTGTATACTTGATCTCTTACCTTTATACCTTAGCTCTTACTTGTTGGATATGCAAAGATGTGTAGAGGTGGCCGAGCTGGGGTGGCCTCCTCTCAACATATTTTTTTGAGAGCATAGCCATTATAATCCATGTTTTTTTTGAGAGCATGGCCATGGCTTCATAAAAACAATATGGTCAAGGGCCATATTTTTTTAAAGCCTTATCCAACCCTGCACTACTATTGCTCAATTCAAGGAAATGACCTAGAACGTAGCTTGAGTCCAAGAGTCACTCTATGCATCTTTTTTTTTTTTTGAGGGCATGGCCATGGCTTCAGAAAAAAAATACGGCACAGCCTCCCGTGGTCATATTTTTTAGCCTTATCCAGTATTGCTCGATGAGTGTTGGCAATAGTGGATTACTATGACAAATAAGAAATATTTCAATTTTTTTGTGAATTACTATGACAAATGAGAAATATTCTAAATTTCTTATTTGGAATATTTCTTGTGGATTACCATGACAATGAAGGGAGTGTTGGTATTAATGCGAAGGTACTTGCAAAGAGAACAACTAATTATGTATGAGCCAGACTATGCACTTGGGGATGTTGTCTTGGTGACGAGCCTAAGTATCAGCTAGACTATGCACTTGGGGATGTTTGTCTTGTTTGTCTTGCTATTGCTGGAGAGACTACATTGCTATTGGGAAGGGTTTTTTAGGTGGGATGAAAAATCCAATATACACGAAGTTTCATGAGCATATGTTGAGGTTTAGAGCACAGGGTCGAGAGTATGCTAGGAAGGGGAGGTCCTTGACTTGGGCAACAGATTTTGTGATTTTGGACCTCTCTTTTGGAGGTGTTCTTCATGGTGCCGTCTCTTGGCCTCCTTGGGACACTATCACAGAGGATAATGTGCACTCATTGGCTGCATCATGGCTCTCAGATTCAGGCTGGTTTTTGATTATGGCATCCATGGGAGGTGATCCCAAACGCTTGGGCTACTTGCTTTCACTGTTTTGTTTTATATCTTATTCTTATGCAATACATTAATGATCATTTCACCTTGTGTGGTAGGGGAAACTATCGTTGGGTGGACTGGTACTACTGTATATCAGATCTGGAGATCTGGTAGTGGATTGTTGTCATGCATCACACTCCCTATGGTTACTATGAGAGTGGGGGCAGAGGTGGTGTTGCCACTATTGATTGGTGCTCTATGCTGAATACAAACCTACATCATTATCTTAGAATTGACCACTGCAGCAAATCATAACCTGAACTTGAGAGTAACTTTGTGATGAAGTCCACTGTCAATCTACTACTTATGGACACACAATAGCATGTAAACAGCGAGCTGCACCAACTTGAAGACAATGCAAATAGCTTGTGCATTGATGAATACCCTTCTCTATGGGAGGCCCTTTGCCACGCCCCGCTCGATTTTTTGGTTTGCTCAGAAAAAGTCGCTTGGAGTATGGTAGACCTTGCTCAGTTCTCTTGCTATCCAGCCTTGCAAAGCCATGTACCTCATCTTCATTGCTCAGTAGGCATCCTGCCAACGCACAGAACCGGCTCGGGTATGTAGTCCCGTCTCTCAATCAACCCAAATATTCAGCCCTGCAGCTCAGTCCAGCAAGAAAAAGGTGATTCTATACCAAGGGTCAGTTCTGTCACTTACACAGTACAGGTCAGGTACTGTACTTATACATCACCGATGTTGTGCACACCATATCTGAAGATGCAAGTAACTGTTTTGTTGACACTATGTATGGTGTTGAAAGCCGCTGTCCTTCAAACACATTATCCATGAACTTGGAGACTGGCATTTGTGAAGTTATGATATTTCTACCGTGTAATTTGAGACTGGCATGCTGGGCCTCTCTTGTTGGTGTTGCTACCAACTCCTGGCTATGATGTCTACTCATTCTTTAGAATGCTTTAGTGCATGTGCTTTTGTTCAATCACTGCTCCAAACTCCTGAATAAGTTATATACCCTGATATTCTTCGTCTACTGAAGGAACCCCCTTTTGCTGAGTTTGGACCCCTTGGTGCTCTCTTCCACTTCAATGTATCTGCAAACTGGGTCTAAAATTGTGGTTGCTACATCTTTTGAACATTGCGAGTTGTTTCTTACAGGCTTTCTTATCATTTGCGGCTTGCTCTAGCTTGGCCCTCTGAAGTGTCAAGTGCTGCTTGAGGGTCTGTCTTTTTGAGGTTCTTCTCAAGACTCTTAAAGGAGCTGAATTTGACAGGAAAAGCAACTGCCCTACATATTAGGAGATCGTTGACTTTATTGTCAATACATCTTCATTATCTTATATCAACCAATAACATAATGGTTAGACCTTAGTACCCTGTTTCCTTTTGTCAACAAGTCTTAAAAGAAGAGGAAGACTAGTAATGAGTACCTTGCGAGATTTGTAGAGATTTGAGTGTTCAGTGTAGAGAATTTTTAATTGGTTAACCCCTGCATCAAGAGCTATTTGTTGGGTTGGGCTGAGGTACATGGCTTTGTTTGGCTTTAATTATGAGTCAATTTAATTATGAAGGCTGTGAATGTATATCTCCAAGAAGCAACCTAACCGTACAGGCTTTATGATAGGGAGAAACTAGGATGTTGCTCAACAGTGACCCAGAAAAGAAGGGATGAATCAACAAAAAACCAGTTAAAAGCATTTAAATGTTTATGATACTATTGTGAAGGTCTTCTCACGTGAGACTGATGGCTCTCCGTATGTTTCAGGTACTCACCAAACATTAAAGAGATGAAAGTGCTTGAGCACAGGAGGGTGCGCAGGAACAAGCTGTATTACATGCGAGACAAGATGCAAGATAAAAGAAACAAGATAACGTAAAGCTCTTGGTGTGGAACCAGAGCTTCTTCTTTTCTTCAAGGAAGTTGCCACAAGGTTAGCCAAGCCAAAAGATGGGATCTACGTTGAAGTTTTCTGGGAGAAAGAGACTTAAGTGAACTACAAATTCAGGACTTAAGGAGAAAAGTCTTGCGGTTTTGCAATAGCAATCATGTAGCTTAGTTGAAGTAAACGTCGTATCTCTTGGCTTTGGCTTTTGTTTTCTGATGTGTTTTGTGCGCTTTCCTCTATTCCTTAAGGTATCATCGTCATCAAGTAGGCTGCATCCATGATAGCTGATTAGTTCCACAGCATTGGAAAACTATGCACCATAAGAGAGATGCATGGGATGGACACATAGGCCCGTGCTGTGAGAAGGTGGTCGGCATTGAATTGACCCACCCTTGCCTTGAGGACCACAGTTCCATATATGAAACGAGTGTCCGAATACTTGAGCAGTTCTCTGGATGATTTCTTCATAAACTCAGCCAGCAAGAATGTGTGCCTGCAAATGAAGGTCTCGATTTGGGTGGCTTGCTCTATGATGGGAGCAATCCACTCCAACTTCCGGATGTCCTTAAGAATATTGAGGCAGTGTGCCATGCAAAATGAGGAGGTGATGTGAGGAAACCTGTCAGTCAACAATCTGCTGGCTGCCATGTTTGCGTTTTCTCCATCGGCTACAAACTGGATCACCTTCTCATCCTGATGTCGAAGATGAAGGGTCGCTGCAGCCCTGGAATGCTTGATTACACGTGTGCCTCTCCTACACTAGTGTTCAAAACGCCCCAGAACTGATCAAAATTCAGAACCACTTGGCCTCCATCCATTGTATATGGAGAGGCATTCAACAAGGCCTCCCCAAGGCCCAGTGTAATGGCTACTTGAGCCGTACGCTGGAGAAGCTGTAGCGCACTCAGGATGATGGCGGAGCGCAGCTCTGCACGACCAAGGGCAGTAGGGGAGAAGGGGGAGGACTCAGGAGGCAGGATGCGCAGGGGATGCATGTCTTTTTTTTGGGTGTTTTTTTTTGGGGCGGGGGGGGGGGGTGTGTTGGGGCCTCTCAGAATACGAAAAGAAAGATCCTTTAGAACCAAAAATCTTTCAGCAAAAATAGTCAAAGCAATCATAAACGTCAGGTGTGCAGCATTGAGGGCGTGCCATTCAGCCCACATCAAGAGATGATCAAGCTATATATGCAGATTGTTGGTAATGTCAAAACAAGCAATACTCACAGGAGAAGTAAGCTAGTGTTATGCCAGGGGACATCAGCAAAAGCAACGTGGCTAGAAATAGTATAGGCTTTACATGGTGATAATGCACAAAGGGAGGGTGTGACTGCAGATGTCTTCATTTGTAGTATCCTTGTTATGACAAGTTGGGCAATTGTTGAAGAAATTGGTAAGCAAGAGGATACGTAGACGACGCAAGGGCGTGGTCGGGGGTAACTAGCCACGCAGGTTGGGCAGATGATGCACTATTATGTATGCCAGCAATGCCTCTTATCCTATCAAAGGTATTGGTGAGATTTACCTTACTACTGCTAGTGGTGAGTATCTTTGTCTTCAAAATGTACTTTTGTTCTAGGTATAAAGAAAATCTACTTTCAGTGCTCACTTTAGCAAGGGAGGGTCTTAATGTTGAATTTGTATATGATAAATGCATCGTCCGTGATAGAGAACAAGATGGCTTTGTGTGAATATATGCTCGTGTGTGTGTGTGTGTGTGTGTGTGTGTGTGTGTGTGTGTGTGGAGCGTGTGTGAGAGCATATCTTGATACAGAGTTCTGCACCCACTATTGGGCACTAATGACGTTAGTGGGGATGTAGTAGTATCTAGTCCATACTATGCATAATGGAGCTGATAGTTATATAGTCTTGTGGGTTGACTACCATGAGTATATATTATGCACGTTCCTAAAAGGTTAATTTGGGCATGTTCCTAGATTCATCTAGGTATATATATGCAAATTGTGCTTATTGGAACTCTCAACTATGGTATGTACAAATTGTGCTTATTAGAACTCTCAACTATGGTATGTACAAATTGGACATGTGATGATGTTTATTTAGCCATATACTTAAAATGTAATGAAAGATGTCCAATTGTGGAATGTTGGGTTTGGCCATGCATCAATTCATGGATTAATGCTTTTGTAGAAATATAGGATATTAGAAGACTTGCCTCAACTATACTAAAGAAAGTAATGAATAGAGCTGATCGTAAATTGCAGCTCATGCACAGTGATGTGTGGTCTAATATGGACTTTGTCTTTGGGAGGAAATCTTTACTTTGTCACATTCATTGATGATTATAGCAAATTCGGCTAGTCTTATCTCATGAACGAAAGATCATAGATATTTTTTCATTTTTAACACTTTATTTCATTGGTTGAGAATGAAACTGGCTTAAAAGTCAAAACCCTCCATACAAATAGAGGAGGGGAAAAAATATGTCTAATGCTTTTGAAGACTTTTTAGCACAAAAAGACGTGAAGCATCAATGTAGAGCTCCTTATATATATCACAATAAAATGGTGTTATTGATAGAAGAAACATGACTCTCATGAAGATACGTTACATGATTAAAGGTTAGTAGCTTCCAGACAAGTTTTGGATCAAAGCAATTCTTTGTACTACCTATGTATTGAAAAAGTATCCCACTAAACCTTTGAAAACCATCACTACTTATGAAGCCTGTTGATTTAATAGAAGACCTAAGGTTAAATACACACATTTTTGGTTATTTGGAAGATATACATGTTGAAATTTAGAAGCTTCTTCTTTCTTGGTAACCCATGCATCTCCTGGGGCTAAGCAAGAAGCAGCTAATTGTGGCAACCTCATCCTATGAAGCTAAATACAAAGCAAAATTCATTGCGATAGTCGAATGGGTATGGTTGAGAAGATTAATGGAGGATCTTTATATCCCTTTAGACACTCCTACTCTGATTCTCATTGATAATTAAAGTATAATGGATGACAATAGCTAAGATTATTGTCTTTCATTGCGAGACCAAGTACATTGATGTGCAATATTACCATGTTAAAGAGAGATTCCATGCAGGTGAGATCAATCTAATCTAATGCAGTACACATGACAATGTAGCAGATCTTTTCACTAAAGCTTTCTCACTTGTAAAGTTTGAGGCCTTCCGAAGAGCTTTGCGCATCATCCCTTTTAGAGACTAATCTGTAATCTTTGTAAATCTCACATTTGTACTAAGGGGGGCTTATTAGATATTTATGGTAGTACTACATTGAGTCCATGTACTGATGCTATGGGCACTTTTGTTCGAGTAGGTTTTTTCCCATGGCCACCCAAGTGTGAATAGACACCTTAGGATTAGTAAGTATATAAGCAACCTTATCCATTGTTTAAGATTTGTTGCTCCTCATTTGTAATTTCTCCTCTGTACTTAAAGAGAGAGCTTCATCTCTTTCCTCTTTGAGCTAGCCATTCTCTCTCATACTCTACACCTTTGTATTCTTGTCATTGAATATTGTGTGTGTGTTACCTCAACTCCATTGTGAGCTTACTGGCATGCAAGAATTATATTGGAATCTTGTGGGTGTACACACAAGATATTCGTATAATAAGAACTTGAGAAATAAGAGGGGGGATAACCCTTTGAGAAAAAGACAAGGCGCTCTTATTAAGAAATTGAGGACCTAGAGGAGTAGAAAGATGGATTGAACTCTAAAAATTTGAATCTAATAAGCAGATTAAGAAGGAAAAAGTAATAGTAGATATATTGAATCCTCTTTTTGTCTTAAATATCCTTCTCAACAAATTGAGAGAATCAATTCTGTTAGGAGTAATTTATCACCTAAGGTTATGAAGGAATGAAAGAGTCATAAACGTGGCCATTGTCGTCTGAAACACTATCTGAAGAGATTATTAAGACACATCTCATTGTTTTGTGTGTTGTAAATTATTAAATAATGTTATGAGAAAGAATTACACCTCCATCAAAGGAGAGACTTATCCTACTATCACAACATTAAATAATTGAGGTGTGGATGTTATATGTGGGATGCCTCATACAAAGAGCAATTGTTTGGCTTTTGATCCCAATGTGGATCTTAAAACTAGGATGAGTAATTTTCTAGAAATTCTATATACTAGATGAGAAATTTCGAGGGCAAGATCCTAGATGCATAATTCTTGGGAGATGTATCTCATATGGGTAATTCCCAAGATGCATCCCAGATGTCGGGTGTTTGTATCCCAAATGCTTGGGTCCCAGATGAGTAATTCTTGGAAAATGATATTGGATGAGAAATTCTTGTAAAACGATGCCGAATGTGTAATTTCCAAAAAAAAGACACCACGTAAGAAATTTTTGAAAAATGATGTCGGATGTGTAATCCCAAAAAATAAATACCCAACGAAAATAATGTCGGATGGGTAATGATGTTCTTGAATGTGATAATCCCAAGGTGACTAGGTGTTAGTTTTCTAGACGTGTGTTATGATGGGTGTGATCTTTAGTACCTTGAAAGCAACGGTTCTTTCCAAAAAACTTTCAACAAAGTATAATAGGTATTTGATGGTTTTGGGCTTTACATACTTCATAGTTTTATAGTACATAATAGGAAAAGGTTGAATCTTGAATAATTTCTTTTCTTGACATTTAAAATTCCTCTTGACCCTTGCTTATTAAATAAAAATAGACTGAGAAACAAAAGAAGGAAAGACAGACAAATTTATATATTGAAAAGGACGTACCCTAAGTATTACATTCACTAAGGAAATTTTAATAATTTTATTGAGACCACAATTTTGGGTTGATGACCACCTGTATAAGGCCACTAGACCTTGAATACGATCGTGCTTACCCTAGTCCATTAGAAGAAATGTAAGGGGAGTATTATTTCTCCATAATAGGTGGAACTAGACATTGTGAAGGGGTTGGCTCAAAAGAAATAGACTTACTAGGATTAAATGGAAAGTGATCGAGCTTAAAATGTTAATCACCATACTTATGTATAAAAATAGGCTTACTAAATAAAGACCTTTTTCTTATCTTAAGAGAAAATCTAAGAAGATTCTCTTTATTTTTTATTCTTAGGCAAGAGACAATGCCCCACTGAGAAGCTTTGGATAGTGATGTCAAGGAAGCCTTTCACAAACCCAACTTGAACTGTTCAAGGGAGAAGGAAATAAATTGAGCAAAGAAGTAGAGGATTAATGAGCTAGAGTCCTTAGACGAGTACTTTGATGGGCTTGCTTTAACAAAAGTAGGAAATATTCCCTTGCCCTAATGAAAATCATGGGAAATGCCAAGGCTAGTTGGAAAAATTAATGATAAACCAACCACTAGGACCAACATCCTAGTTATCCTAGGATGCCATGAAAAGACACCTTTGCCAAAGGTTTTTCTCTATAGGATTTCAAGAGAACAAAATGAATGAATGTTTAGAGATAACCCAAGAAGGAAAGATTCTGAAAGAATACCATCAAGCTTTTGCTCAACTTCTCTAATTTTCAACCACAATGGATGAAACAACTCTTCTCCAATGATTCATTCGGAAGCTTGATCTACGTTTCAATAGTGTAGTCAAGAATGTAAAACCATCCTCCAGTTTTGAAGCCATGATTATGGCAGGAGGATTCACTAAAGTTGTTTGTATTTTTATTAAAGTTATTTGTATGGAAACTACTCAGAAGGACACCACCTTTTCAAAGAAAGGGTCCCTTGCCTTACGTAATACCTCTTGACGAAGAGGAATTATGGATCAAAACATAGTCAAAGCAAGGAACTAGGGGTAATCAGACCAAAGACGAAGACTTTTTCTCAAGATGTGCCCTCTTTGACTGCCCTCTCTAACTTCTGATCAACATATGAGGTTTTTTCATGGAAAAAAATGTTTTAAATGCCAACAACAAGATCATCACAAACGAAGAATTGTCCCAACCAGCCCCAAGATCACCCTGGACTAGTCTAAGAGGGAGACCATTCTCTCATATAACAACTAGACCCAAAGGAAGAACTCTCCCTCAATTACCTATATGAAGGGTGGCCATAGGGACTAGCATAGCTAGCTTTTTCAAAAAAGTGAATGCTTCAGATGTTATTAGGACCATCTGAGGGTAGATTGCCAAAATTAACGAAGAACCTTTTTCCTGGGGGGGGGGGGGGGACTCAAAAGGATGGATCCATATCCAATCATCCACTTTTGAGACTAATATTTTTCCAATGTTATTAGGACCATCTAAGGGTATATTGCCAAAATTAATGAAGAACCCTTTTCCCGGGACTCAAAAGGATGGATCCATATCCAATCATCCACTTTTGAGACTAATATTTTTCCCATGTGATAAAAGCGATAAGGGAATCTAAGATTCTATATCCAGATTCCTTTGTTGTTCGATAAAGTTTGTCTAAAACCTTGGACAAGTAAGAGAACATCAAATAATGTCTCTTGTATAATTCTAGGAGCAACGATAATCATAATGAAAATATTGAAGAGGAGTCAAAAAGAAAAATAGAGAGTACATGACTATTATATGTGTATACAGCCTCGAGCAAGAACTCTTTTAAGACCAAGAATGGTCACGATGGTGCCAAAAATTGGGATGAGAAGTATAACTCTAGTGTGATTGAAATCCATGCAAGAGATATTAAAAAGATGGTATTGTATAAAAATGATGACTTTTTTTTAAAAGCTTGGTCATCATCTCGGTGATATTGGGGAATCAAAGAGTGAGTACCCACATTCTAGGCAACAATCAATCAAGATTCCGGAAGATGGTAGCTACAGGTGCAGCAAGGGACAATGTCCAGAAAGAGGAAGAGCAAGAGGTTATCAACCAAGCTAGGAGCAAAGGGAACAAGGGCTATCCTCTACGAAAATCCCTATTAGAAAACATCATTCATGCAATTTTATCTTTGTATCCCTTCTTGAAGAGCTGATCAAGGAGATAGAGTGGGACTACCGAGGTAGAGCATTGATAGGACAAGTATTTGGCCCCGAACCTCTTGCTGAATTCTTCAAGGTGTGGAATTCTAGGGGGTTTGAGGTGAGTATCACCCATTTTCTCCTCAACTTTTTTATCTTTCTTTTCCTCACTCTCAAGACCCTCTAGAGTGTTACAAGACTTCAAGCAACTGAAACCAAGCAAGCCCCAAACTCGAGCGATTGCAAAAACCATATAGTGCTCTAGGTGATATGGTCTAGACCTCGATGTCAATGTCGTGTTGGAGATATGGTGTTTTGGTTATGGTGGTTATGATGTTTTGATTGAGATTACTAAGAAGATCAATTGTGAGTGATGTCTAAGTTAGTGTTGGAATTGGCTGACTAGGGATAGGGCAAGTTGAGGGTCACAATGGTAAGTTAGTGTCAGCTGAGTGTTAGGATAAGTCAGCTGAAAGTGCAGAAGGGTAGAAATAAGACTTTTGGGTTGAGAGGAAGCCATTTAGGGTCAAATCTGACAGCCAGAAGTCTATCAGAGTCAGACAGAGTCTTGTGAGTTGGAGGATGTCAAACAAGGTCAGCTCTGATGTTAGATAAGGGATTGTAGTGCTGAATCATTGTGGGATCTAAGGTGTTTGAGGGTTTGTAAGTGTTAGAGGACACAAAAGTAGGTCTAAAGTCAGCTGAGTCAAGGCTGAATCAGACAGGAGTCAGTATAGGCAATCTCAAAACGGAGGGGTGTTGACCCCTCCTTTGAGTCCTCCTCCACTAACCCCTCCTCCTCTAATCCCTCCTCTGAGTCTATTCTGCCTCCTCTGATTTCTCCTCTCAGTCCTCTATTCTGCCTCCTCCCCTCCTCCGAGTCCTCCTCTGACTCCTCCTCTGACTTCTCCTCTGCCCCTCCTCCTATGACTCCTCCTCGGAGTTAACCTTTGATTCCTCCCCTCCTCTGACTCCTCCTTTGAGTCTTCCCCTCCTTTGACTTCTCCTCTAACTTCCCCTTCAAGTCCTCCCCTCCTCTAACTTCCCTCCTGTGAGTCATGTATTATGCCTCCTCTGAGTCCTCCAATCCTCTGGCCCGTTCTCCTCTGACTCCTTTGATTCGTCCTCTGACCCCTCCTCCTATGATGACTTCTCTGACTTCTCCTTTGAGTCCTCCCCTCCTTTGACTCCTCTGACCCCTCCTCTGACACCTCTATTCTGCCTCCTCTAACCGCTCCTCTGAGTCCTCCAATCCTCTAACTCCTCTGATCCCCTCCTCTAACTTCCCTCCTGTGAGTCATGTATTATGCCTCCTCTGACCCCTCCTCTGAGTCCTCCAATCCTCTTGACTCCTTTGATTCGTCCTCTGACCCCTCCTCCTATGATGACTTCTCTGACTTCTCCTTTGAGTCCTCCCCTCCTTTGACTCCTCTGACCCCTCCTCTGACACCTCTATTCTGCCTCCTCTAACCGCTCCTCTGAGTCCTCCAATCCTCTAACTCCTCTGATCCCTCCTCCTCTGACTCCCCTCCTCTGACCCCTTCTCCTCTGACTCCTCTAACTTCTTCTCTGACCCCTCCTCCTGTGACTCCTTTAACTCCTCCTCTGACCCCCCTTCTAACTCCTCTGACTCCTTTAACTCCTCCTCTGACCCCTTCTCTGACTCCTATATTCTTCCCTCTCTGATTCCTCCTCTGAGTCCTCTATTATGCCTCCTCTAATCCCCCTCTGAGTCCTCCAATCCTCTGACCCCTCCTCTCTCTCTCTCTCTCTCTCTATCTCTCTCTCTATATATATGTGTGTGTGTGTGTGTGTGTGTAGCAGTTCAATTTTCTACCCTCAATTTAAGATTGGTGGTAATCATCGGAAAAAAAGGGGAAATGCATCGATCATTGGTCGAACACACATAATTACCCATCATTTGTTCTTCCGCCGTGGGCTTGGCGAGAACGGTGGGAGGATCATCGTCATCAGCAAGTGCCTCAGAACTGTGCCACAGATTATTTACCGTTGTGCCATCAACTTCGGGAGGATTTCGTGTTGGCAGAATATCTGGCCAATTATTTTCACAAAGAGGAATTGGTGCCTACTCGGGGGTTACAACTAAAGGAAATAAAACAGTTGAAATAGGCCACTAAGACTGCAGTGGCAGCTTCACAGGATCATGTTCCCGAAATAGTTTTTTTTTGGGTGATAATATTAAAACATCCATCAACTCTCAAGAGGAGGCCACGCCAAAATGAATAAAAGAAAAGGCAATTAATAATGGCAGCAGCCGCTCCTTAGTAGTAGTCTGTTGTCTCTTCTTTCTTTTGTGCCTTAGCTGCCCATGCTATGCACGTGCGCCGCGGTGGCCTATACATTTTCTCTTTGGCCTCTCCGGCCAAGGCCTTGGCAATGGCGAGCTGCATGTTGATGATGGTGGTAACCCACGATCCACCCACCACTATTATATCTCAACCGGCACGTACGGGCTCCTTCCGAGCACAGACCATATCTGGGATGATGCACTTCTGCAAGCTAGAGCAAGACGGTACTTCCAGGACCTTTAATAAGCTCACAAGGGCAGTGACACCTTCTCTCTCTTTCTCTTTCAAGGCACCACAGTGAACTAATCTGAGAGTGTTGGTCAGGTTCCTCAGATCTCTTCCAAGGCATAGCCCAAGTACTGGTGGGCGACTGAAACCTTCAATCTCTTCCCAGGCATAGCCCAAGTGGATTCTGTGAGTGTTGAGCTCGGTCAGGTTCGCCAGATCTTGGATGCGCTTTACGCTGAAGACCGCATTCATCTCACTATGGGTGGCAGAAGTCATTTGATTGAATACAAGGATGGAAAGAAGGTAAATCTGACACAACTCACATGACGTTTGTGAATCACTCCCAATCATCTTTGATGCACAAAGTAAATGAAGCCCACATTTAAATCGTACTATTCTTCAAAAACAAGCACATTTAGTTAAGGCTAAAAGTGTCTCTGATCTGGAATATGCCAAAATAGTGCATATTACATTGTACATGAAAACAATCACGTTTTGATTTAAGCTAAGAGTGCCTAAAATAATAGAAGTGTGATAAGAGGAAATTTAGAACACGTGATAGGTGTAATAATTAAGCATGGAAGCTTTCCGATTGAAACATCAATAAAGTATTGAAAAGTTCCAATACCAGACATTCCTGTAAAAAAGAAAACCAACACCCTTTCTAAAAACACATAAAAATTAACATAGATCTCTATATAAGCACCAACAACATGAAATAAGAATCATTAATGTTGCCCAAGACAACATACAATGTGCAGTCTTTTTCTACAAATACTAAAGGGATAATGGGAGGCCATCACCTCACTAAATGGCATTGGCTATGAGAGACATCATGAACTACCCATAGCCAGGGAAGATGGCGGTCTTGTAAGACATAGAACTATGTAACGAGACGAAAGATAAAGAGATGGAGGATCTACTCAAAAAGGGTATTGTTGGGCGTGGCAATGACGAAGCCCACCTTGAGCGTGCCCTTGGCCAAGAAGAGCATCCACCTAGGAAGAGCACCTCGGTCCACCCAGGACGTCACAATGATTGATGTAGTCTCCTACCACGGTCCACACATGTTAAACTGATGTTGACATCCACATTCAAGAACCTTCTGATTTATGTTGTATCTTTCACATCGACGATCGATGTAGTCGTCTTGTATTTAACATGGAAAATGTATGTCTTGATATCATCATTGGTAAATTCGTTCGCTAGATTTTTTTTGCAGTCGCTCAGAGATGCTTCCTGCACGGTTTCGATCGCTTGGAGTGTGTTAATCCTTGATCCTCTGGAAAAGAAGTAGATAAAATGGATCTCCAAAATGAGGAAACTGTCAAGGAGTTCCCCCCCTCCCCCCCTTAGCCCCCCCTCCCCCCTTAGTAAATGTTCATAATGCTCCGTCCGAGGTACAGTCTTCTCAAGCTGAGGAAGAATCTTTCCCTAAGGACCAAAGGACTCCGAGTGTAGGGGAAAAGAAGAAGGCAAAGGGAAGAAGAAGATTATTAAATGAAGATCTTATCCTATAATGTGAAAGGGCTGACAAACTCTAATAGGGCTCTCATTATCAAATCTTGGCTTAAAGATCTTAGTCTTTCTCTTGAGGTGATGCCTCCAAGAGGTGAAAATCAATGGTCATGAGCTACTAAAAAGGCTTAAGGCTATTTCCCAATAAACATACTGGGTTTTTTTTGTAGCACCCAAGTGGCAACGTTGGATGTGCTTTAGGGATCAAAGAAGATATTGTCCCTAGCATTACCCAAGTAGTGTGCAGCTAGTGCAACAAATGGGTTGCAATGACCTTAGGAGGTGAGGTTCCTATGACTTTAGTCTCATTATATGCCTCAAGCCCACAGGCTCTACTAGCCACTTTATGGGAATCCCTTCAAGGTCTTCAAGGGCCTCTAATAGTAGTAACTAGTGATTTCAACATTGCAGAACATGCCTCCGACAGATTTCAAGGCATGGGTACAACCTTGTAGGGTAGAGAAAGAAGGACTTGGGAGGGCTTGGATTCGATGATTTATATGATCTTGATACCTCAAAAAACTTCACCTGGTCTAATAATAGATAAGGAAAGGAGTTAAGGAAAACAAGATTGGATAGATGTTATATGCCTCAAGCCCAGCCTCTACTAGACCCACTTTATGGGAATCCCTTCAAGGTCTCCAAGGGCCTCTAATAGTAAACTGGTGATTTCAACATTGCAGAACATGCCTCCGCCGACAGATTTCAAGGCCTGGGTACAACCTTGTAGGGTAGAGAAAGAAGGACTTGGGAGGGCCTAGTTGGATTCGATGATTTATATGATCTTGATACCTCAAAAAACTTCACCTAGTCTAACAATAGATAAGAAAAGGAGTTAAGGAATACAAGATTGGATAGATGTTATGTGTCTAGTTTGCTCTAGATGCTTGTTTGAAGGTATATATGAAATCCAATAGGGACAAGATATACTCTCCTATCTTATCTAGCCACAATGCTTGTTTCAAGGTATATAAAGCTTTACGACACCTACAAACAAAATCTAGATGTGCATGGTTCTCATATCTTGGTGGCTGCACCATGTAGACCTCCTCTTATAGATCACCATGTAGAATTTCCCTTATAGATCACCATGCAAAAATGCATTCTCTACATCCATCTGACGTAAAGACCATTTCTTAGCTACGTAGCTCTCATGACTACCATCCTATCAACCGGTCTCCTTATAGTCAATCCCACATGTATCTGCATATCCCTTAGCTACTAATCTTGACTTGTACCTACTTATTACAAACCCATTTAAATTTTGTTTTACTTCATAGACCCACTTGCATCCAATTGCCTTCTTCTCCTTAGGCAAAGTCACTAACTCTCATGTCTCATTTGCATCCAATGTAACCGAACCATCTCTTCATCCGTAATATCTTTCCAATACTTGTGTCCAAGTTCCTCCTTAAAATACATGGGCTCTCACTCTCATGTCTCATTTTCATCCAGTGTAGCCATCTCTTCATCCATAGTATCTTTCCAATACTTGTATCCAAATTCCTCCTCAAAATACGTGGGCTCTATCTCTTGTATTGATTTGATATAGCTATCTCTTCATCTATAGTATCTTCCCAATACATGTGTCCAAGTTCCTTCTCAAAATATGTGGTCTCTATCTCTTGTATTGATTTGACCACATAAACATAATGATGGATTGTATACCCATCATACCTTAACCTATCCCCCTAGATATCTCACCCTCATAGACTTGCATCCACGTGGATCATTGTTAGGTATTCTCAACACTACTTTGGCTCTTTGTACACCTAGTGTAATAGTAGTCAGAATCCTAAACTCCTCATTAAGGCTCTGTTCAAAGCCACTATCTCCATGAACAATGAATGGTATGCAAAAACAACAGTCATTATTTGATCCACCTTCTCTTTTCTCTTACATGAAACATATAAATTTGCTGAATTTTTAGCACCTATAGTACCACGAGATGATGTGTTAGAGTTCATGGGATTTTGCCTCAACCTTCTTGACCAAGGTCTAAAAATAGACCCAACCATATAGAGGTCTCCCCTTGTCCATAGTCGTCACACTGAAAGGCTCCTCCCTTTGCTACTAATCCAACCTTGTACCTACTCATAGACCCATTTGAATTTTGTTTTACTTCATAGGTCCACTTGCATCCAATTGCCTTCTTCTCCTTAGGCAAAGGCACTAACTCCCATGTCTCATTTGCATCCAACGTAGCCATATCTTCATCCATAGTATCTTCCCAATACTTGTGTCCAAGTTCCTCCTCCCATTCTTGTGTGCTTGACTAGGTGGCCATCATGGTGCATATTAGAACTTTATTAGCATGTAGTAGCAACAATTGATGGCATAATGAGCACCCCAAAGGAGCGAATCATCTACAAACAATATCACTTTTACATTAGTGATAATCGCTCTCACAACGCCCACTTTGTGCAACATTGCTTCCATCTTCATGGTGATGACTTTTTGAGAGAGCGTGGGGTCTTATGGACAGAGCGGTAAATATCGTCAGATTGATGTGGCACAATTCAAGAGTACTTGTCGGTTTTATTGGCTATATTATTGGCATTGCATAATAGGTTACCAGGTGATTTGGAGCTTCTTTGAGATAGGGCGTGGAAAGGGGGAGCATGATGGTGCGGGTGCATGTGTCAAATGTACCCTCAAATGTCACTAGCTCCACCGTGTGACAATGAGCGTTTTCGAGATGCATACCAGATAGTGGATTGATACAATGCGTAGTTGACCACTAGTTTTGCCTCTTCCTTCCCTCAGTGAGATGCCAGGATTGTCAGAAGGTTCTTTTGATTTGTTGACAATAGTGTCCTTGATGGTGCTTCTCTAGATTGTGTGACAGTGGATGGCACACTTAGGCTACGCTTCATCAAGAGCACATCCTATGAAGACCCCACAATCTTCACATGGCACCGTTCATGCTTTTGTGGGCCATACATTGATGGTGACTACTACTGACTGTACAAGATGCAAGAGTGGGCTGATCCTTAGTTGGAGTAGGTATTGAGACCAGAGTGAGGAGCATTACCCCCCACCACTTTTTATCCTCACACATTACTTGACGAGGCAGATCATCATTGTTTGAGAGATATTTTGATAGTGGGTGATGTTTTTGCAATCGTGCCGAGGAGGGCAATGAGGAGGAGGTGGACTACTACATTCTACGGTGCACTAAGCCCAAGTGCACCCTTGAGTGCGGTGTGATTGATGATTATGGATTCTCATTTGATACCCACAGCATGATAGTTGCATGTTACTACTATGTGCATGGTCAAATATGCAAGGGTAACATCGAGTTTGTGTAGTATGAGTGGAGCAAGGAGGCGATTATATATTCTCATCTAGTTCTTGCTATGAAACTCATGCTTCGTCGAGTTAATAGCAAGAAGGGAGGCCCCCCATGGTGGACCCTAGCCCAACATGAGTATATGAGCATCTTGGAGACCCTCAGAGCTAGAGAGTCTATAAATTGATATTGGAGTCTCCTCCCTCTCTTTTGTTGTATGTAGGGCCCTTCATTTTGTATATTTCTCTCAGTTTGTATCTTCCATCCATATATATTATGAGTTGGCTTTTCATTTGTCCCCATATATTTTGTATCTCTCTCTTAGAGATTTGGGGGTGAAACTTTGTGAGTGGGGGGCATTATGGTATGTTGCCACCCACTCTTTTTTGCATAGTGCCCAAGGGGTCCCCTACGCAAACAAGAGCAGGTTTGGGTAGGACATCACACCCATTATGGTATGTTGCCACCCACTCTTTTTTGCATAGTGCCCAAGGGGTCCCCTATGCAAACAAGAGCAGGTTTGGGTAGGACATCACACCCATCCGGCATCCCTCTCCACTCGCAAAGTTTCATCCCCATCGGGCACTGGATGGGCACGATGGTATGTCGCCACCCCCTCTTTTTTGTATAGGGGACCAAGGAATCCCCTATGCAAAAAAGCACGGATTCGGGTAGGACATCACGCCCGTCTAATGTCCGATATAGGGGTAAAAATTTACGAGTGGGTCCATGGGGATGCTATCCCACACGTGCAAAGTTTCACCCCCATCACGGATGGGTGTGACGGTTGCCATCCGCTCTTTTTTGCATAGTGGGGCCAAGGGGTCTCTTATGCAAAAGAGAGCGGGTTTTGTTAAGACATCACGCTTGTCCGGCATCCAATGGGGTTGAAACTTTGTGAGTGGGTCTATGGGCCTACTACCCCCACTCCCAAAGTTTCACCCCCATATGAAGTCTGTAACAATGTGTTGCCACCCACTCTTTTTTACATAGTGGCCAAGTCCCCTATACAAAAAAGAGCGGGTATTGATAGGATATCACATCCGATGGAGGTGAAACTTTGTGAGTGGGCCCATGACTCTTTTTTTCGTAAGAGCGGGTGGCAACACATTGTCATGCCCATTCGGCTACCCAAAGTTTCACCCCCATTGGATGCCGAATGGGCATGACAATGTGTTGCCACCCGCTCTTTTTTGCATAGTGCCTAAGGGGTCCTCTATGCAAAAAAGAGCGGGTTTGGGTAGGACATCACATCCATCCAATGTCCGATGGGGGTGAAACTTTGTGAGTGGGCCCATGGGGCTGGTAGTTCCCTACTCGCAAAGTTTCACCCCATCAGATGTCAGGTGGGGATGACTGTGTTGCCACCCGCTCTTTTTTGGACCCCTGACTCTTTTTTTCGTAAGGGACTTACAAGTGGGTTTGGGTAGGATATAACGCATGTACGACATCCAATGGAGGCAAAACTTTGCGAATGGGTCCATGGGACTATTACCTCCCAACTCGATATGCTCATGCCTCACCCCCCATAAATGAGTTAGCGTACACCTGAGCAAAAAAATGATGTGCCTCAAGCCCCCAATCCACCAAGCTCCTTGATTTGATTGGGGTGAATAAAGCAACATGTCTAGCCTGCAAAATAAGTTTATCGATGCGAGCCCATCATGCTCTCTATGCCTCCTCCTCCTCCTCGTGATAAATCCATCTGTAAGAGAATCTCAAAATTCTCTGGTAAGTTCTTTGCATCATTATCCATGATATCTAGGATAGCCTGTCGATGATCAGTGCTACCGATGGGCCTCCGTGTGACAAGATTCGTAGTCACTGCTGCTGAGCTTGGGTACAAGTCATCTATCCCCCAAAGGTGATATAGGCCAAAGTCTACACTACAGCGACTAGGCCAGACACTTGACAGTCATGGCCAATTAGCAAGCAAGGAAGTAAAGATGAAACTGGTAGTGGCACCCCAATGTGTACCACCCCCAAGTGTCAAACTCACCCTAGGAAAACTCTGCAAGCTACGGGACTAGTGTCTGCACATAGTCTCACAACCAAAGAGTCTAGAGGAAGGGGATAGATTGTGATGCTTGGCATCACACGATGGCGAGTTACATCTCTGCCAAGTCTGACCCACTCCCTCATATAGTGCTCCACATGGTAGTATGCGGTCCGTCTCTCGAGATCCACCTCACAGACCAATTGTCTCTGGTGCTCAAGCTCTTGCAACTCCAAAGTGAGTTAAAGACACATGTCAACGTAGCTCATCTAGCTCGGTATCCTGAAAAGTAAAAGTGATCAATATTAAGACAAATACAGGAAAGCATACTGGAGCAATGGGAAATTAATTTAAATAATGCACTCACATGGCTAAGCGGTGTAGGTAAAGGTGATGCTGCCTCAAGTCTCTCCTCGGCCTGGCTTGGAGTAGAAGCTTAGGTGTGAAACGGTGTGGGGCCTTGCACAAACAAGATAAAATATTGGTCGAAAACTCCCCAATATACACATCATAATTGAATTACTCTAGAAGGGTTTGGGAGAATACTGTGCTAGTGGTCGGCTCCGAGAATAGAGCCACCACGTGTCGAATAGACTCTGTAGCATGATGGAACTAGTGACCAATCTATACACCTAGCTCATGCACTATGGCAAAAGGAAGCATCTCCAATCCATGTGTTGTGCAAAGTGCAAGGGGGGAGACACCTAGCCTACTCCTCCCCAAGCCTCTTGTCCTAGTCTTGAAGCCGACCTATGCCATGGCCAGCGCTTGGTCGATGATCATGGTAATCTATCTTGAGCCCCAACATGAACTCAACATATAAGTGCTGTGCAAAGTAGATCAAAATCTCATAATGATCGGGTAGATCACCATAATACGCCACATATCATGGTAGAATGTGATTGCCATAGCTGCATGGGTGCACCAAGCCGCCTTAACCAGCCCTATAGTCGGTCGCGACTCGCCGATCCTCACGAATGAACAACTGTAATGTCCTCTCTCTAATAGAGGGCAGTCAGGATATCTCTCGATGAGACAAGCCACGATGTATCCATCCACTTTGTTGTCTTTCTAACCATGCTGTCAAAGACTCTATGTCATCGAGGGAATGTAGAGTCTCCAGCATGCTCTCGAACAATCCAACAAGATGCATGGTGGAGGGATGGGGATCTCTTTGACCCACGAAGCTAACTACTGGAAGCCTCCAAGAGCGCGACCATCTCTGGCATGGTCTCTGGTTGGTGGCCTCACGAGCCGTGATAAAAATTGTGGGGTGCCATGTAACCAAAAGGTCATCTCTCTCTCTCTCTCTCTCTCTCTCTCTCTCTCTCTCTCTCTCTCTCTCTCTCTCTCTCTCTCTCTCAAACCTCTCCCATTCTCTCTCCCCTCTCTTTCCTCTCATGTTCCATGTTTCTTGGTATTACATGAATGTTTTGTATCACTTGTGGGATAGCTTTATTTTGTTCCTATTTTATTTTATGTTTGATGATTAGATATGTCACCCATTGGGTCTTTAGTACACGCTCAATGTTCTCTCTCTCTCTCTCTCTCTCTCTCTCTCTCTCTCTCTCTCTCTCTCTCTCAAACCTCTCCCATTCTCTCTCTTTCCCCCTCTTCGCTCCTCTCATGTTCCATGTTTCTTGGTATTTCATGCTGGGATTCCATATAGTTTTGTATCACCCAGGTGAGATGACTTTGTTTTGTTTTTATTTTATTTTGTGTTTAATGATGAGATATGCTAGCCCATTGGGTCTTTAGTACACACTTAATATTCTCTCTCTCTCTCTCTCTCTCTCTCTCTCTCTCTCTCTCTCTCTCTCTCTCTCTCTCTCAAAAACCCCTCCCATTCTCTCTCTCTCTCTCTCACCCTTCACTCCTCTCATGTTTCGTGTTTCTTGGTATTCCATGATGGGATTCCATGAATAATTTTGTATCACCCAAGTGAGAAGACTTTGTTTTGTTTCTATTTTATTTTTCATATCTTGCTAAGATATACCAATCCATTGGGTCTTTGGTACACACTTAATACTCTCTCTCTCTCTCTCTCTCTCAAAAAAAAACAAACAAACTTCTCACATTCTCTATCTCTCTCTCACCCCTAGCTCCTATCATTTTTCATGTTTCTTGACCAATATCCCCCTTGCTCCTCTCATGTTCCATGTTTCTTGGTATTCCATGATGGGATTTCATGGATAGTGTGGTATCACCCAAGTGAGATGCCTTGTTTTGTTTCTATTTTATTTTCCATTTTGATGAGATATGCTATTTCTTTCTCTCTCTCAATCTATTTCTTTATTTCATTATTTCAATCTCTCTCTTCTGGTGTGCATATTAATTAATCAATGCCACTAATGTGGACTAGATTATTATAATTCTTTCACAATTGTTTCTCACATTAATGCCTAGACATTTAATTTAATGGGAATAAAGCCTTGGTTTACACATGGCTAGGATTGACCAATTACACGTGGCCATCATTGCCATTGCCTATGCCTGTGCCCCTCCCCTCCTACTACGCAAGAAAGAGAAAGAGAGAATCATACCTAGCATACCATGCGTACAACCTCACATCTAGCATCTACTGCTCCATGAACCTCTAGGAGATGTGCTCTCCTGCTTACTCATGCATAAGAAACATCCACGAGAGAGAGAGAGAGAGAGAGAGAGAGAGAGAGAGAGAGAGAGAGAGAGAGAGAGAGAGAGAATCGGCCTCTAGATGAAGATCTTTCCCTACCTCTACCTATGTCTAGAGAAGGTCTACTCTTGTATATTTCCTGAAGATAAGTTACTCCCAATATTGATCTCCTCAATGATAAGAAGGGATATAAAATCCTTCAAGTTTGGGAAGTTTTCTCTTCGGATAAATGTCTTAAACTAATCATACTCTTTGCCAAGCCTATTCAATGTGACTGCACCAAAAACAAGTCGTCGTCACATCAACAAGAGATCAATAGGAGGTCTAATAGAGCTATGGGAATCTATAAGCCCTTTAACTTTCAATGAGTGATTACTATTACTTGTCTTATTTCTTTTCACATTATGAAACTCTTGTTTTAATTGCATCTTTCTTACCTCTGTACTTGCACTATACAACTTAACTAAGATATCCCATGCATCCTTAGGTGTTGCTATATCCTATATATGACCAATGATAGTATTTGACATGCTAATAGATAGACAATACATAACTTTACTAACTCTTTCATACCATGACTTAAAAAAGCATGTGCCTGGTTGAGGAGTGTCATTTGACATTTTCTTTCAGAAGCTTTGGTTCCTTCTCATCACCTCAAATAAACTCCCAATATCCTTTTCCCATGAGGAAGTTTCTCATTCTAAACTTTCACGCTTAGAATTTGTTCTTGTACAGCTTCTCGCTCACAATTTAGGATAGATTATCAAACATGATTATGTTGAAATATACAAGTGAATAGGGTGTGTGCGGGAACAAGCCCTTGGTTAGAGGCTGTAAAAGAGGATGAGTAAATGTAAAAGAACCTGTGAAAATGTGAGAAGAATCTCCTGGGAGAGAATAAAGGGTAGCATGAGAAGATTTAGGAAGTGTGGAGATATTCTGGGAGATATTCTGGGAAAAGTGAAGAGGTGGAGAGAATCAGGGAAAAGAGGTGGAATGAATCATAGAGAAATCAGTGGGATTAGATGCTTGGATGTAAGCTCTATAAATTGAGGCATTGCCCTAATGAGAATTTGCTAGTTTTTGAGTATCCATGCCTACATTAATCTATTTGTTAATTACTTGCTGGTTTTTGAGTATCCATGTCTACATTAATCTATTTGTTAATTACCCACTAATTACATCTTAATTATTTGCTAAATCACTTTGTTAATGATATTGATTCTAGTGTTTGATCCACCATAGCTCATCACAATGCCCTAATTTCAACATGGTATCAGAGCCATGCCTAGAATCCATCATTTTGTGAGCTCATTATCTTGCTAATTATTTTTCTAATTAGGCTTAGTAGAAAATTATAATTTTTTCTCTTTTTTCAACTATTCTCTGTACCCCCAGCCAGTGGAGGAGCTCCCTCTCCTTGCACACACAACATTAGCTCAAAAGCTTCTAACCCTAGCTAGCCAACCCTATGACGCTCCAGCTAGTCGAAACAGAACATCAAACCATCGCGTAGATCTCCGGATTTTCACCGTTTTGCTAGCGCCATTTTTCTGCAAAAGAATCATTAGGGGAAGGTTGAGGTCTATAGGGGCCCTTTAAGCTGCCATATTATGATTTTAATGACTTTTTGTTAAAATGTTAAGTTTCTTTGACTTTAGATACCTTCTTATTCTTCAAATGGCTAGAAGTTTCGCTAAAATTGAATTTAAAATTGAGTGGGCAAAACCATTTCATGTGACATATCTATGGAAAGAGCTCAGCGAGTAGATTCTGGATCTCTAATCTCTGATAAATTTTGAGCTCATATGTAGAAGTTATGGATGTCCGAAATTTTAAAAACTCCCCCTTCCCCCACTTTTTAGGAATGAAAAGTACAAAAAGGCATCTTCTAGAGAATCTTTTGACCACCTTTAATCACCCAACATTTTTATATACATGGCATCACATGATTGGCCCTTTTCCTTAATAACCTTTTAATCACATGGCATCTTAAAGGGCCCCTATAGACCTCAACCTTCCCCTAATGGGAGATGATGTCTTGCTCAGCTCTACAATCAGTCTAATTCCTCTTAGCCCCGGGGCTTTTCAAGCACGCTCTACAAGCTAGTGAAAACAAAATTCAATTTCATCAAGTCTACAGTGAGATCCAAGCTCTTCATCAAATCTGTAGGTGACTTTGGTAAAATAGAGATTAAGCTTTCAATATTTGGTCAAATCTTGTGTTTCTTGGCTTAATCCTCTACTAGACTCATTGCTATTGATGGCTTTGAAAGCATTTGAGCTCATTTGAAGTCTAAGGCACCAGATCTGGACTCCCCGCATACTCTATTTTTTGCACACAAAACAGTGGATTAATTTGCTAATCAATGATTAATCAATGCTAATCACTATATTTTGGTGCAATTGAGGGTTCAAATTAACCATTAGGTATCTAATACAGATCCCTATAACTTTAGATTGCAATTCGGAGTTGGTTTGATACTCCAACCATTCCGTACAAATTGGTTACCCTTGATTTAATGTAATTTTTAGAAAAATTGTGTTGATAAATTTGTGATAATCATCATTTTGCATTTAACCCTTGGTTAATGCCTGTAAATCTCACTCAAATTCAAGATTATTCACAACCAGAGTTGCATTTGGGAATGTGCATAAGAATGAATGCTATACACATTATGTATTGGGCACATTGCATCAGTTTAAATATGGGATCACACACTACCCTTGTCCAGAATAAGGCAAGAGGTAAGACCTCCCGCATAAATTTGGGTTTGCATTGCATAATGACACAAGATGAACATCAAAAGCCCAAAGAAACTGTCAGCAAAACATTTAAACATGTTGCTCACATGGAGCAAAAAGACCCGACGGACGAGCTCATGGCCCCAACCATGAAAGAAGAAGAATATCTCTTTTCAAGAAGAGGATCCACACCGAGAAGAAGATCTAAAGGAAGAATTGAAGGAAGACATGGACACGAGAAGAGAAGCTGCCACAAGAAGAGAAGCTTCCCCAAGAAGACTTAAAGAAGAGAAAGACATGGACACGTGGAGAGAAGCTGCCACGACAAGAAGACTGAAGACAAGAGAAGATGTGAGGCTCCAAAGAGTGAGGAGCCATGTGAAAATCTCTGAGAGAGAGAGAGAGAGAGAGAGACCCCACAACCCAATGTAACCTGCCCCAACAAAGTAAAACCACCTCTGAGCCACCGATGATGTAGGCCACGTGGTAGATGTATGTGTGAGCACTTTAGTCAAGGTCGCGGGCACTTATAGTAGCCTTGGACACATAGAGAGAGAGAGTGTGTGTCAAGGACTATGGAGTTTAGGGACTTGAGGCACTGGTCGCAGACTATCAAGTAAGAGAGAAACTTGGTACAGGGTCCAGGTGTGTGCTAAGTTAACTTGAGGGGAGGAGTAGACACTGGTCGCGGACTATCAACAAGTAAGGAGGCAAACTTGGTATAGGGTCCAGGTGTACTAGGAGTATTCACTTGAGGGGAGGTGTTGAAATATACAAGTGAATAGGGTGTGTGCGGGAACAAGCCCTTGGTTAGAGGCTGTAAAAGAGGATGAGTAAATGTGAAAGAACCTGTGAAAAGGTGAGAAGAATCTACTGGGAGAGAATAAAGGGTAGCATGAGAAGATTTAGAAAGTGTGGAGATATTCTGGGAAGTGTGGAGATATTCTGGGAGATATTCTGGGAAAAGTGAAGAGGTGGAGAGAATCAGGGAAAAGAGGTGGAGTGAATCATGGAGAAATCAGTGGGATTAGATGCTTGGATATAAGCTCTATAAATTGAGGCATTGCCCTAATGAGAATTTGCTGGTTTTTGAGTATCCATGCCTACATTAATCTATTTGTTAATTACCCACTAATTATATCTTAATTATTTACTAATCACTTTGTTAATGATGTTGATTCTAGTGTTTGATCCACCATATCTCATCACAATGCCCTAATTTCAATAGATTACCTATAGCAACATATGGAATAGTGCTTGTGCAAAAACTTCTGCAATTAGAAAAACTTGTAATCTCCAATACAGTGGTACTATAAACATGTTATACCACAACTTTATGTAAACTACTCACATAAACATACATCCACCAACAACCTATAAATCTTAGATTCTCTGTATAGAGTTTCATACAACCAAATTTATGTCACAACTTTTCACCAAACTAGAAATTAGAGACACATATAATCAAAATTTACACTTTCATAGGGAGTGTCTACAATGAAAAAAACTTGTAAAGCCAAAATGGAACCGAAAATGGCCTAAAATCCAACTTGTAAAAATGACCATGTGTATCATGTGAACTTGGGGGGTGGGGACATGGATAGTGAATTGGGACATGTATGTGTCTTTGTTGTTGCTGATATTTATCTTGAACTATATAGAGCATCTAGATTTCTTTATTATGAATCTAAACAGGGTTGATGCTATTCTCGGACAAGAATGGTTTTTTAGACATGATGTTCATGTAGATCAGTGATATTCTTAGATGTTCTTAGATGATATTTTGGTCGATAGTTTTACTCTTGAGGATCATGTTGAATGTCTCCCCGAATCGTCTTGGGGGGGTTCTAAGACAAGAACGAGTGTATGCCAAACTCTCTAAGTGTAAGTTCTTTTACAAGGAGCTCATATACCTAGGTCATCATATTTTTTATGGACGGTATGTGCATTGATTTTGAGTGGATCTACTGGGTCAATTGCTCAGATCATGAGGTAAATTTGAGCATTTTTGGGATATTATTTAAAATTTATTGTTCCTTCTCAACAACGAATCTTCTTAGAATAGGGATTAAAGTCCAACAGTCCTATCACTTGGAGAACAAGACACTTGATGAGGCTTTTTGTATTCTCAAGCTTAAAGTGAAGGAAACACCTATTTTAGTCTTACTGGATCCTAGTAAACCATTCACAGTTGAGACTCTTGCGCATGTGATTTTACGAAATAGAGGCATTTTTTAAGGAGTGTTGACATATGGCTTTTGAGAGTAAGAAACTTTATGATACATAGGTCAAATGGTATACTTAGGAGAAATAGTTATATATTATTGCATTGTTATAGTACATAATATTTCTGAGAGCATAGTACTAAATAGTACTCTAATGTTGTTTTGTTGGCATATTACTAATTTCTTATCTTTATCTTGTTGTGCCTATACCTCTGGAACCATTGGAGGGGGTGTGATGTGGCTTTGGAGCCTTGGTAGTGTGACATGTCTCTCTACACACACAGATCTACACACGCTCATGCACACACACACACACAGATATTCACACATGCACATGCACACACACACACACACACCCACACACGCACATACCCGCACACATATATTCATATGGACATATGCATGTGTGCGCACACACACATGGCCACTTACATACCCACTCCCATAAACCTAAAAAAATTAAGAGCCTCTTTTTAAAAAAAAAGGATCTCTCTCTCTCTCTCTCTCTCTCTCTCTCTCTCTCTCTCTCTCTCTCTCTCTCTCTCTCTCTCTCTCTCTCTCTCTCTATATATATATATATATATATATATATATATATATATTGGATCTAGATTTGTTGTTTTGATCGATCACAAGTCAATCAAGTATAGATGATGTTAAGGGGAAGGAAGGCAGAACTTATATAGGATTTTGACATGGAAATAAAGTACAAGAGACCTCTAGACGAAGAGCAACTCATGGCCAGGTTCATTCGGGGAATGAAAGAACCCTTAGACACACTGGTCAAGAATGCTAAACCAGTGTCCATGGCAGAAGCTGTCAAAATGGCGAAGGACTTCGCTAAACCCTTCATCGTGAAAGTCTCACCAAAGCCAGCTCCCTCATCCTTCAAGAGATTCCAGACACCCGGAAGTCCTTCCAACCTTCCACCTCCAAAGAGACACCAAGGTCCCAACCAGAATCTGGAGTCGGGAAACCTCAGGAATGAAGGAAGACCTTTCCCTCTTGAAGTACTTTCTAAGGAACTCTGCTCTCTCAAGAATGCAAAGGGAAGAGCTTCGAAGTGAGAACAGGTGCTTTGGATGTCAGGGGTTTGGGCACCAGCTCAAGGATTGCCCATCTCCTTGTGTGGGCCAAGGAAGCTAGGGTCCTAGAATTCAGAGACAGACTCCTTCGTATCAGTCCACCCAATCAGGGTCCCCCGCACGCCAAAATCAGGGCAACCCCAGAAGAATACCAGCTTAGCCTGCAGCCTCCATGCAAAGCAGTCTCCGAACTCCCTCCCAAAATTGGGGTCACCAAAGAGAGAGAGTCCCACCTCAGACTGCAGCAGCTAGAGCCGTCACTATAGCGGAGGAAGTGGAGGAAGAGAAAGGACAGATCTATGCCGCAATAGAGCATCAGGGGAATCATTAGGAACTCAATGGAGTCTTTTTGGGCCCTTTAATTTGCCATTGCCTAATGGAGGTGATTAAGAAATAGACAAATAGGGAGATTACATGTGGACTGACACCAATGGTTTGTAAGAGCCTAGAAGGTAGTGGTCAAACTTAGAATAATAGGCTAAATAGGCTCTTTTTAAATTTTCAAAATCAACTAAAACTCAAAAATTCAAAACGTATATGCATTTTTCCCCTATTTTATATAGAAAAGGATAGCTGCAGCCTGCCAGCAGCCTGCAGCCATCATTAACTAAGGCCTCCAAAGTGATAGAGGCCCAAAAACGAGTTCCCATGCATTCAATGCACATTCCCCTTCACTTTCCACTATCCCTCTCTCCCACGTTCCCTCCAAAACGCTCTCTCTTCCCCCTTTCTCATAGCAAGGCGTTTTTCACTCTCTAGACTACTTCTTTTAGCTATCTACCTCTTGATCTACCTCTCTCTTCACTCAGAAACCCAGATCTATAGCTATGGAAGCTTGATCTGCAACCTCCTCTTAGAAGCTATGGAAGCTTGATCCTCACTTACATTTCCTTCCTTCATCCTTCTTCCTTGTCCAACCTCCTTTTACAGAGTGTAACAGCAGAGCTTAGCTATGGAAGCTTGATCTGCAACCTCCTCTCAGAGGCTATAGAAGTTTGATCCTCACTTACATTTCCTTACTTCATCCATCTTCCTTGTCCAACCTCCTTTTACAGAGTGTAACAGCAGAGCTTAGCTATGGAAGCTTGATCTGCAACCTCCTCTCAGAAGCTAGGGAAGTTTGATCCTCACTTACATCCTTCTACCTTGTCCAACCTCCTTTTACAGAGTGTAACAGTGGAGCCAAGCTATGGAAGCTTGAGTTGCAAATGCTTTGGCTCTCATAATCTTACTCATTGTCTCCTCTCATCCCCTCCAATATCCTCTTTCAAAGTGCAGTAATAGCACAGCCAAGCCCTTGGAACTTGCTCTACAACTCCTTCTCTTTTTTACATCTCCCTAGTCTAAGTTTTTTTCTCACCATTCTATTTTTCTTTGCCATCAAGGTTTATAATCTCTCTAATATATACATTTGATGTCTTCTTCTAGAGCTCGAAGGCCTCCGATCAGTATTCAATCTCTCTCTTGTAGCAGTGGTCAAGATGAGGATGGGCACTGGAACATCAAACAGTACGAGAAGTGGAACTGGATTACGATGCAGCCTAGTACAAGAGGAAGCCACAAGGTGTCAAAGCGATACGTTGATATACAAAGTCACCATTGGAAAGGGCGGATATTGGAGCTCAAACAAAATCGTGATGGAAAAAAGCTAGCTAAGGTCCAACATGTTTACAAGGCAACAGAGCTGAAACTAGCAGACCATGACCAACGTCAACGATTTCCTGCAAATTGTAAGTTATTTCACCACTTTATATTCTTGTTTTTAAATCAATTGTGTGCTAATAATGGTATACTGAGCACTGCGTTGATTGTTCTTGGGTTCCTGTGCGTAGATATTTTTCCCTCAAACTATAGTGAATGGGAGCCTATGGAGGCAATTTCAGGAACCTTTGAAGCATACCATGTGGAGCTTGGTAGTTTAATCTTTGGAGGGTGTCCAGCTGCACAACTTCTTGCACGAAACATCTTCTTCTATGAGGATACATATGTGGTTCCCACGACAGCAAATGGTACTGGAAAATTAGTTCCAAAACCTACGCCAACTCTCACATCTATTGAATGGCCAATTCCAGACAATGCTTCAGTGGCCATGGCTTGTTTGCAGATCGAAAGCAAGGTGCAAAATGCTATGAAGTGCACATATGGATCTCACAAAGCAACCATAACCTGCTTCATCCCTCTACACCTCTTTGTGTACCTGTTCCGTACAAGTGACACACATCGTACCCCAACTTTATGGATTGCAAAGGGGGAGAGAGCTCTGACTTGTTTCTTATCACCTGCATGGGATAAAAAAGTTGTTCAACACAATGGAGACACCATCAGATGCGGAGTAATTGTTGAGAAGGTTGTGATGCGCTATCATATTGCCAAGCAACAGTTGTCCATTGCGTTTCCTTACAGGCGATGGAAGCTTACAAATGGAGAATGGGAGGCGTTAGACTCCGACACAACCTCTACAGAACAGGGTGTGCTACATATATCCATGCAAGGTGGGGATGTAGAAGATGTTACTGTGAATGATGACTGGTCCCTTGCCAACTTACGTGACTACTTAGTTCTTCGATTCTCACTCAGTGGTGATTTTGCTTTGATAATCAATGGTAGAGTAGTGCGCAAAAGGCAGGAACGATCTTTTCTTTGTAGAGAAATTACTTTCCCTGGCTGTGTAGCTATCAGATAACCACTGGATATGTAATCTTGAATTGAAGTAAATACAATTTCAATTTTTTTGCCTCACTGTCTTATTAAGGTTTTTCAATTGTCTTGTGCAGTTTTATTTTTTTGTGATAATGTAAGGTTGGTCACAGAAGCATCTGTGGCGTGAGCCACTAGTAAATTGGAAATGACCTTGCGATGGAAGGATACGTTCTTACTTTCGCATACCATTTTTTAAAAATTTTTTGGTACTTACAAATTTTAAAAGTTTTTAAAAATTTTATAACAAGGTCGCCCATATATAAACGATACTTTACTCATTTACATCAATTGACAATTATCGTTCTCTCCTAACACTTGCTCTCAATTTCGCACACCTTTCTGTATCACACACTCTCTATTTCCTCCAATCACTCATAGCATGGCACCTCTACTTGATGCACTTATTGCACAGCTAGGAAAGCTTGAGTTACTTCATAGGGTTGATGAGATCGTCCCTATGTTTGAGGGAGCAATTGATGTACGTGCAACTATGCATCTACACGCGGATGCTTTTACAGATGTCATTCAGTATATGGATGAACACATCAGCACGTACTCCATCATGTTTGAGGGTGATGAGGGCTTATGGGTTCCAGTTGACCTCATCAAGTACATATTCAGGGAAGAGAAGAATTTTAGATTTCGCCTATCCAGGTTTTTAAAATCCCTCACAGAAAAGGACTACAGAAATGAGGAGGAAGACTTACTCCTGGAACTACAAATGGGCAACATCGGCACTTCTTTCCTAAGCTGGGACATGGTTTTGGTCCTTTTGTTACAAGAGGGTGTGGCGAAAGAAAGTGGCAAGGAAAAAGAAAAGGACAAAGTAAAGCTAATGGAGCAGGTCCAAGAGGCCCATGCTGAGGAAGAGAATGTTACAGAACAATGGGAGGCCTCAATGGCATTGGTGGCTCTACAAGATAATGTCCCCGAGGAGGTTCCGGACCTAGTTCTAGAGGGCGATGAAGTACTCGAGGAGGTCCCAAACCTTGTTATCATGTCTTTGCATCCAATCATTATTGATGGGAAAGAGTTTTTGTTTTTGGATGACATTGCCAAGACACTCGGGTTACGTGAGGATGAGGCACTTTCTATTATTGCCGTGAATGCTGGGGGTCAAGACAAAGGAAAAGTGAAAATTTCTTTTGAAGATGACAACCTCACAAAAGCGCTTGCATATGATATTGGTAGCAGTACCTTGGAAGTTGTAGTGGCCAAAGCGCTCGTTGAAATAAAGAATGAAGTGCAATTCTATGAGAGCGTAGCTGCCTTTGAACCACACATGCCCTTGGTTGCTGGTGATGCTCAAGACCAAGGAAGCATAAACCTGACGAATGAGCAACTAGTTGCAAGTGACGATGCAACTGAGGTATGTCCTTACTTCTTAGTTGTAAAGCAAATTATTTTTTGTATCATTTCACGCTTCCTAACTTCTATATTGACATGTTGACAGACTGCTTTTGAAGTGGACAAGTTTGCTATGCGTGTAGGAGGAACGCGGCCAAAGTCAGAGGGTCGAGATGCATCCCTTTGGCACTACATACCTGCCCTCAGGGCCGACATAGTGCGGGTTTTTCATTTAGAATATGCAGAGATCGCCTATGCCGAGCTCCTAAAATGTAAAGCACTTAGTGCAGTCTTGTCGGAGAACCCCCTAGCCTCGAACATAAATAAATGTATTTTGGTAGCTAGGGAAGCTGCCTTGTATTGCTTCACGGACAACCATCCCGGCTCAGTTTTAGGCCATTGTGCCCTTTCTCAGACTCAAGGAATCAATGAGCCGAGTGATGTATTCCAAAGCTTAGGCCAGAAACCAGCCTCTAGAACTCTCTCTCCTGAGCTCTTCCAAGAGCTTATTAAAAAGATGTAATGCAAACTTCTCTTCCAAGTTTAATAAAAATTTTTTGTTGTGCATTGTAAGTTGTGATTTTTCCTGGCGTACTTGTGATATACCATTTCAAGCCTCGCAATTTTAAGATTTTGTTCATGTGTTCATAGGAAAAATTGTTTAGGATTTTTTTTAATTGTGATCGTGATTAAAAAAAGTAATCGAGATTGGGTTAGAGCGGTATGAAAAAATATTGTATTTATAGATGTAAACACACTCACATATATGTATATATATATGTACATATATGTATATATATACATATATATATGTGTGTGTATATATGTGTGTGTGTATATGTGTGTGTGTATAAGATTTTAAGGCTATTATCAGATATATATACATATATATAATATTTTATATAAATATATGAGATTTTAGGGCTGTTAGGGCACCTAAAGGGTCTTATGAGCCTCACCAGACCATGTGATATCAAAAAAAAATAAAAAAAATACCATGTGCGCTACGGCGCGTAAATCGACATTTTGACCTGGTCAAAGTGCCGATTAACGCGCCGTAGCGCACATGGCAAATTTTTTTTATTTTTTTTATTTTTTTGACCTTGAGGCTCAAAAAGTTTGAGTAAGGCTTGATTAAATGCTTCCAATTTCCACTTAATGAGTCAAGGAAATCAACCCACTCTTGCAACAAATGCAATAGGAAAATATCTCATAAATTGTAAGAGAATGCCAATGAACAAATCACTCATGAAACCCACACACTTCTCACATAGAGAAATCTCCCAAGAAGGGAGACTCTGATACCATGTTAGAAACTAGATGATGAGATTGCAATGCTAATGATATTAATCACTTAGATTGAGAAGCATAAACAATCCCACAAATGAGCATACACAACAATGCTAGTGAAATAAGTGAATAGATGCACCAAGCATGTGAGATACTAGACAATAAACATCATGAATGAAGATGATAAACAATGAACACCATGATTACCTTAATGCAATAGAAAGAATTCTTTTGCCCACAAAGGAACCACCAAGTATATTGCCAACAAATGTTATGTAGCACAAAGCAAGAACAAATTCATCTACACAATGAGTGTAGAGACCTCAAATATATAGATCTCCATGGAGGTAAGTGCTTAGGCTCCCTAAGATGCCTCCACCTTCCCCTAATTGTCTCACCAGACTCACCATAAAGTGACTCCTCAATCAAGGGTGGTACCTACCATACCTACTCTGGTTAACCATGGTAATTGGAGAGCTTATGACCACACTAAGGACAAATAGAAATGGATGCTAGATCACTAAAATCTCAATAGCTTTCATATTAAATCTCATGGAATTTCATCCATCAGAGTCTTTGCATTAAGAAGAAAACCGATTAAAGCCATTCAAATGATTACATGAAGAAAAGTCACGTTTTTTTACCTAGGAGCTTCAACCTCATCAAGGCCAAGCAATCCATGCCAAAAGCCCCATGAAAATCATCCTTGATTTACTCGACCAAATTTGCAACTTATTGATCCCTGTTCATAATTCTTAATCATTGTCATTAAGTAGTTAACAAAAATTGAGCTAAAGTAACTTCAAATTTGAATCGATGGGATTGTATTTAAGCCGGGGAAGTTCTCTTTCATCTTCAAATCTGCTCTACCTACCTACATTAGTCAATTTAGGTGAAAATTTCTTGTATTTAGGCACGTTCATCCCATTTTTGACTCATTTTGTACACTATCTTCCATTACATTAAGTTGGGATTACATCATTGTCATCAAAATCCAAGCCAATCTTGTAAGAGACATGGACACTATCAAGAGTAGTACTTGGTAAGACCACCTCAAAATGGCAACAAACACAATAAGTCATAAATAATAAGAGTTGTTCATTGGGGAAGGGTTCCATACCTAGGCTACACAAATGAAGTACCTCTTAATGCACAAACATCTATGGAAACTCATTAAAGATAATACACCTGCTAATCCAAATGATTGAGTAGATAGAAAAGGATGAGCAAGGACTTTCACTCATCGGACTACACCTAGGTCCTCACCTTATCCATCACATAGACTCCAAGGAACATGCTAAAGATACATGGGAAGAGTTAAGTGTTTGGGGGAAAACCAAGAATTGAGAAATTTATCTTAGAATTGAATATTTTGTATGGGCAAAAAATGAACGTCAATGAGCCACTAGCATAATTTGTTAGCAAGATAAAAAGCATAATGACACAACTAGATGGCATGAATACCAAGATGGGAGATAAAGATGCATTAGCCATTATCTTAAAAAGCATGCCAAAGGAATACAATGCATTTGTGACTACACTAATAAATTTGCAACAACCAACCTTGAAGAATGTGTCTCCTCTCTTCTTGAAGAAGAAAAAGAGCTAAAGCAAGGAAGTGCAACTATGAAACATGTATTCTTCAACAAAACAACAAAGAAATACTTTCACTAGTGTGGAAGGATTGTACATTACCCTAAAGGGAATGCAACCTCAAGCACAAGCCAAAGTGTGACCATTGCAAGAAGCTGGGACACAAACAAGAGAAATGCATATTCAAGAACCAAGAAGCTAATTACATGGAGTCTTCATCTAGCAAAGAGAATATTCCCAACAACAGACTCTTGTAAGAGCTACATCAACAAACCTCACTATCTAAGCCTATTCTTTTAGTCTACATGTTGCAAAAAGGGTTCAGCATATAAGTAGACACCCATCTCATTTCATTTCTCAATAAACCTCAACTTAAGTAGTTATGTTGGCACTAAGGGGGGGTGACAGCATGTTGTAACCAAACCTGACCAGTTGGAGTGGCAATCATGCACCCAAGGGGGGTATTGGAGTTGTATTCCTCACATCCACCAACCAGCTTGCAATAGCCTAAGAATATGGCACCAAGGGGGGGTGTTGAGAAATATGGTGCCAAGGAGCATAAGGAACATCGGGAGTGAGTGTAAGAGCAAGCTGCCACATGAGAGATGGAATTATCCCATATGAGCTAACAAAGACAAGGTGTACCCACCTCATATAAAGGGGGTCACTTTCAAGCAATCAAATCCATCAAACTCTCAAGTCTTTCTATGAGTACAAGTTTCAATCTTGTAACTTGATTAAAGTCGATTCTAAATCTTAATTAGTTTATTTTCTCATCATTATGAGTGCACTTAGACATCACCCATCATCATAGCTTAGGGTTTCGAGTGCACTTAGTCATCACAGACTATAGCTTAGGATTTTCCATCATTATCACTCTAGCTCACAACTACCATAGCCGGGTGACAACATGGATTACTGGTACCACTATTCTCCGTAAAAGCATGTTCGAATTCACACTCATGTGCCTCCATATGGAATGATATTGGGATTTGGTATTGGAGTTAGGGATGGAGTTGGGGTACAAAGACTCTACGAGGACACTCGGCAACACGATGTGGATCCTTGCAATGGAAACATTTAAGAGGTGGCTTATGTGACATGCTACTAATGCCTCTCACTCTTTGTTGGCTTCAAGAAAGGAAGCATAGTCAATGGATGGGGGTTATTATGGATATCCATATACATCGTATTACTCAGATGACTTGTAACTTTCGTGCTCTAGACTTTTAGAGTTTGCCATCAAATTCAATGAGTATTGTGGTACTGTGCAGTTCTAGGAGAAATTGGTTAGGGTGGTAATACCAGATGTGGTGGGTATGGTATTGGTGGTGGTCTATACATACCACCACTCAGTATAGGGTTCTGATAAATGGAAATTGGATTATATGCTAGTTGAGAAAATGCTAGTTGAGAAGTGTTTCAAATGGGCAGTAGGGCTAGTTGAGAAGTGTTTCAAATGGGCAGTAGGGCTACTGGTTGCTTTGGTGTGAGCATAGGTTGTGGTGCCATGTTTCTCTAATATCAACAATGGGTTGTATCATGGTTCCCATGGCATTGGCAATGAGCACAATACTATTATTGCTTTGGTGTGAGCATAGGTTGTGGTGCCATGTTTCTCTAATATCAACAATGGGTTGTATCGTGGTTCCCATGGCACTGGCAATGAGCACAATACTATTATTGTCTATGCCTTAACAGAAGCAGGCACTCTGTGCTTGTATGGTTTTTGGTAGCAACACATTGCACACCAAACCATATCTCTCTATGGAAAAAATATGGGTGTCTCACTATGAGGAACAAGTTGGGGCTGGCCTTGTGCCACCATTGCTAGCCGAAACGGTTAAGTATATTTTTTGTCAACTCATCCACACTCATGTCCTTGACTAGGACTCTAGCTAGTGGTGCTAGTTCTTAGCCGTGAGGCTTTGGATGATACATCCCATATCTCTTGGTTTGGGAGTAGGAGGGAAGGAACTCCAAGTTTGAATTGCATGGTTGAAAGCTTGGGAAAATAACACAATCATATTTAGGTGTGAATTCCCCAAACGTGCAAAAAGTATTTTCAAACGTCACCGTACTCCATTGCCTCTCTTGACTCTACCTCAGTAAGTGAGACTTCAGCCCTATTTTGCCTCATTGCAACAAGAATACACCATACATCTTCGTTCTATTGCTCATTGTGGGACACTAACCTCGCTCTACACGTACCACAACTCTCTGTCTCTCTCTCTCTCTTTCTCTCTCTCTCTCTCATTAGCTGATCACATCATATCTCACACTACACAAGATCATCTGTTGATCACATGTAAAGTCAGATGTTTTCATTTTACTTTTTCTTTCAGTTTTCCATGGCTCAGTATATCCATGGTACCATTGTATTACTTTTGGTCTCATAGGCCCTTGGGGTCTTCCGTAGACATTAATATAACTTTCTTTCTTCCTTTCTTTTTCTCTCTCTCTAGCACATACCCATTCTCATTTTTTTGGTGAATGTGCATGATACTATGTGTTTCTTTATGTGCAGGCATGAAGACTCCTCTCTCTCTCTCTCTCTCTCTCTCTCTCTCTCTCTCTCTCTCTCTCTCTCTCTCTCTCTCTCTCTCTCTCTAGTATATGCCCATTGCTCATTTCTTTGGTGAATGTGCAGGATACTCATGTGTTTCTTTATGTGCAGGCATGAAGACACCTCCTCAAAAGTGCAGGCATGAAGACACCTCAAAAGTGTACCCTCAAAAACCTTCAAGAGGATTTTCCGAATGATCTACCCCCACAGCCACATTCTCGTCGAAGTACTCTGTCAAAGGTGAATCCTGCACTGTTTTCTTTAGTGTCATTGTTCATGCATTGGTGTTTGTTGCCAGTAAGACGTGTGCATATGGTTTAAGACACGGATCTTTGTATATAGGGAGTGGTCCAAAAGCATTTTTCAACAAAGACATGCCAGTTCTCTCATGATTTTGTACGACAAAGGAGGACCTGCATGCGGAGTTCGGGCTTAGAAGGGAATCTTCCATCGCAGTTGTTTGGCTTTGAGGACCTTCCTCTGAAGTCGGTATCAGTATTCAAGTCACCCTTCTCGAAGAACTCCAAGCCTTATGTCCACATGCTGTAGGAGGAATTTCAGTCTAAGTGCCGCTTTTCCCGTTGCCAGTTCGAAAGGGAAAAACCCAATGGCACTATGTATGGAGCTATTGTAATGGAATTCCAATATTTCCAGGTAATCTGCCCAATCTTTTTGATCTGCTTTGACATAGTTTGCGAATGTAGTTTTTGATTCCCTGATTGATCCGCTCTGTTTGTCCATCTATCTAGGGGTGGTAAGTGGATGAGAATCATACCTGAGTGGTAATAACTTGAAGATCTCTCTCCACATTGAGCTCATGGACCGTCCATCCCAAGTGTCTAATAACTTGAAGATCTCTCTCCACATTGAGCTCATGGACCGTCCATCCCGATCTAACACTATGGCCATTGGTAACCCGTGATACTTGAAAGCATGTTTGAAGAATAGTTTAGTCGTCTCTGATATGCCACGAGAGGTGACTTGGCCAAAATGAAGGGGGCCTATTTTGAAACGACAAAGATGGTGGTATGCCCATGTGACTCGGGTAGTTCCACGATGAAATCCATGTTGACCACGTCCCATGGTCGAGATGGTATTGGCATTGTTTGTAACAAACCCACAGGTTTCACCCATTGTGCTTTTACCAGTTGGCATGTGGGACATGATCTCACGCATTCGACCACGAATCTAGTCAATTTTTCAAATGACTGCTTCTGACCCCCATGGCCTGCCAATTTGCACTAAATCATGAGCTTCCCACAACAACTTGGCTTTCAAGCCAGGCACATGGATTTTTTTGTGGGCATAGAACAATCCATCCTTAAAATCATACAATCCTTGTGCCTAACTTCCCTCTATGCAACCATTCTTTTGAACTGTTGCATATTGCTTGATGGCTTCCCTAATCTCGTCCAAGACCCCATTGTCCACCACACTGACTGCATTGACTTCTGGCATGCGGCTCAACGCATTTGGCATGACATTCTGCTTGCCGGGCTTGTGTATGATGTTTATGTCAAATTTTGCTAAAAGATCCTGTCACCTTGCTTGCTTGGGTGACAACTTCGGTTGAGTTTGGAATTATTTGAGGGAGATATTATCAGTGTAGATGTTTGTATGTTTGTTCTTGGGTTCATATGCAATGGGGTGACCATCCTGCAGGAGTACACTACCGAGAGCTCCATCCGAAGCATCGGTGTGGATCTCGAATTCTTTGTTGAATTCGAGATCCATCCGAAGCATCAGTGTGGCTCTCGAATTCTTTGTCAAATTCAAGCAGCTTTAGTACAAGGGTGCAACACATGGCTACTTTCATCTTGTCAAATGCACTATTCTCTTTCTCTGTCCACCTGAAAGCCCTTCAGCCCTTTGTGATATCTGTTAATGGAGTAATGATTTTGGAGAAGTCCTTGATATGTTTGCGGTAAAACTACATAAAGCCCAAAAACTCACAAACTTCCCTCACATTCTTGAGTACTGGCCATTTGACAACCACCTCCACTTTACATGGATCAACTATGATTCCTTTATTGTTGACAATAAATCCAAGGAACTCCACTTCTGACACTGCAAATTCACATTTTTCTGGCTTGGCATACAGCTTGCATTGTCTCAACCTTTCCAACACCCTACTTAGATGATCCTTATGCTCGGCCAAAGTTTTACTGTATACCAAGAGGTCATCGATGTATATGATGAGGAACTCATCAAGGTAGTCTTTGAAGGCATCATTCATCAAGGTTTAGAAGGTGGCTAGAGCGTCTCGTGAGGCCAAACGGCAACACGAGCCATTCATAGCTACCATACCTTGTCTTGAATGTTGTCTTCTCATCAACGTCCCCTTTTGGCAATCCAAATCTGATGATAGCCTAACCAGAGGTCAAAACGTGTGAAGTATTGTGCCTTGGCTAGGCAGTCCATCAAATCCTCCATCACAGGAATGGAGTACTTGTTCTTGATGGTCATTTTGTTAAGTGCTCGATAATCTGTACATAGCCTGTGGGGCTGTGCTATCCTTTTTGGTTACAAAGAGAACTAGTGCCTCGTACGGTGACTTGCTTGGTCGAATCAGCCCTTGCTACATGAGCTCACCCAATTGTCTCTTTATTTCCTTCAACTTAGTGGCATCCATTCTGTATGGTGCTTTTGCCAGTGGGGTGTGTCCCCAAGGACTAACTCAATTTTGTGATCTACTAACCACTGCGTCGATAACCCTGAAGGATCTTTATACTGATCAAGGACCCCTTTAATCTTTGGATGCCCGATCACCACTTGGCTCCCCCCGGTCCACCTGCTTGGCACTATACCAATACCAGTCAAGTGTCAAGTCATCCCAAGTCAACTTCTGTTTCCGTACATCTTGACTTTGTCCCATTACATTACCAGGATTGCTCAATTGAGCACACCTTGACCCTGCACGTTTGCATTTCCAGACCCCTGACTTTGCATGGTGGCATTCACAGGCTTGAGGTTTTCTAAGATCACCTCACCCTTTTTCCTTTGTCACTAATTGCTGGGTTCACTTTGTCTCTGGGCACTTGCTTGGTTAGGTTCACTCTGTCTTTGGATGCTTGTCTTGTTGCTTCACTTAGTTTTCCCAGAGTTTTCTTAGTTGGGTTGGGAGGGGTGGTCCTCAAGCACGGCACCAATACCGCGGTCCCTTGCATATCCAATAGGAGATTATTAACTCCTTTGCCCAACAGAGCCAACATATACTTCCAAGATAGCCCTACAATGGCTTCGAAGGCGTCCATTGGGACCACAAGGAAGTCCAACTTGGCCTTCCGCCATAAGCACATTGGAATCGGTGCCTTGAGCAAAAGAAACCTCCATGGCCATGGCTGTACAAGTTAGGCGCACCCCCAACCTCCTAGCACATTCAAGCATCATAAAATTGTGAGTGAACCCCATGTCCACCATAACATTCTGCTTTGCACTATTCATTTCAGTTGTGCAAAATACAAGTGTGGAATGGTTTGTAGCTGTGTTGCCATGCATCTCAGAGCTTCCTGCACTACCTCCACACACGGGGCATTGTTTGAAAAGATGCAGGGAGGAAGAGAGCTTGAGCTCTTGCAAGCACACACACACTCACAAAACCCTAATAGAGAACACACAAGGTGAGAGGCTGAAAATCTTCTTCTTCACTCAATACTCAACACACCATATACAAGATAAGAGTACACATAGTGTGAACCCAACTAAATGAGCTGGCGCTATAACTATGCCAGTCTCTAGAATGGCTGTCACAGCCTGTCATCCCACTGGCCGCATATCACCCAAGATCTCATCAACCATGCCAGTGGTGTAAGTGTGAGGCCTATCCCCCAGGCGGGTCATCAGTGTCCACCGCCTCACTAGACGAGCTCGATATCTCAACACTCCCCCTCGAGCTCAACTCCATCTCATGTACACCAAGTGAAGCTCTGAATCTGCGGAGCTTCTCTGTACCCAATGCTTTGGTGAAGATGTCAGCTACCTGATCCTGTGTGTTGACATAAACAAGGTCAAGGTCTCCTGCCAAGACCTTCTCTCTGACAAAATGGTAGTGGACCTCTATATGCTTCGTGCGAGCATGAAAAATTGGGTTCCTGGCCAACTGTATACTGCTAATGTTGTCACAAAAAATGACAACTTGTCTATCCACTGATAGACCCAAATCTGCAAGTAACTTTCTCAACCAAGCTACTTCAGCCATAGCAGCTCCTCTGTACTCGGCCTCTGTACTGGATAGAGCAACCGTAGGCTACTTCTTGCTGCTCCAAGTCACAGCAGCACTCCCCAAAGAAAAGATGAAGCCACTAATAGATCTTCTATCTGAGATACTACCAGCCCAATCAGCATCTGTGTACCCATGTACACATATCTCTGTCTCAGTCTCATAAAATAGTCCACAATGCAAAGTAGACCTCACATACCTCAGTATGCGTCTCAATGCATCCAAATGCAGTTTCCGTGGAACCTGCATAAACTGACTCACCAACCCAACAGCATAGCTCAAATCTGGTCTGGTGATCGTCATGTAGATCAAGCTTCCTACTATGCGTCTATACATAGTAGGATCCTCCAAGATCTCTCCTGAATCTGCACTCAACTTGCCATTCTGATCCAATGGCACGGAAATAGGCTTACAGCATGTCATACTATACTTGGACAACATGTCCAAGCCATACTGTCTCTGCAGTAATCCAATACCATGTGGTGACCTAATCACCTCAATGCCCAAGAAATATCTGAGCTCCCCCAGATCCTTCATCTCGAACTTCTGTCTAAGCAAGATCTTTACATCAAAGATCTCTACATCATGGTCCCCCGTAATGATCAAGTCATCTACATAGATGACAACAAGCACAACCCCTCTATCACCATGTCTCACATACAGCAAGAAATTTGCATTGGCTACATAAAAGCCAATAGTGACAAGATATTCAGAAATCTTGTCAGACCATGCTCTTGGTGCTTGTTTTAAGCCATACAAGGCTTTCTTCAACCTGCAAACATGCTCCGGGTGACTCACATCCTCATAACCAGGTGGCTGCAACATATACACCTCTTCTTGCAAATCCCCATGCAAGAATGCATTCTTTACACCCATCTGATATAAAGACCATTGCTTTACGCAGCCACTGCTATCACAACTCTCACTGTTGCCATCTTGACAACTGGACTGAAAGTTTCCTCATAATCAATGCCATATGTCTGCGCATACCCTTTGGCTACCAATCTAGCCTTATACCTGTTTATGCTTCCATCACTGTTATGTTTTACTTTGTACACCCACTTGCATCCAATGGCTTTCTTGCCTTCAGACAATTGCACTAAATCCCAAGTCTCATTTCCATATAGTGCATCCATCTCCTCATCCATAGCTTTCTCCCAACACACATTTCCAACAGCCTCATCAATGTATGTGGGCTCTACAACCTGCACAACCTTTGCCATATATGCATAATGATGTGCCACATAACCATCATAGGTAAACCTCTGCACAGGGTTTTTCACTCTCCCAGATCTTCGCAGCTTTTCATTCATGGCTTCCATAGCCTTCTTTACACCAGGTGTTCTCATAGCTGGGATCCCAAGCTCCTCATCAAGGCTCATCTCTGAGCCACTAGACTCTCCATCAACATGAGAAGGCCCTGCCGAAATGTCAGGAATACCAAGGGGCTCAACCACTTTCTCTTTTCCTTTACATGATGTACTAATCACATTTGTAGGAGTGGTATTATGACGCAGCCTGCCACTCCATGGTCTATCAACAGACCCACTAGATGAGGACTCTCCTGGTCCACTCAAAGACTGTGATTGCTGACCTGCATTCTGTGCAACCACACTTCCACTCACATCAGCCCCAACAGCTTCTTTTCCAACAGCATACCAGCTGCTCATCTCATCAAAGACAACATCCCTGCTTACCCTCAACTCACGTGTAGCAGGGTTATAACACCTGTATCCCTTTCGCTCAAGGGAATATTCAATAAACACACATTTTTCAGCTTTTGGATGCAGCTTAGTTCTCAGCTCATCTGGCACACATGCACATATGCAATGCATCCAAAGACTTTCAGATGAGACAAATCAGGTTTTCTGCCAGTAAACCTCTCCTCTAGAGTTACATCATGTATGGCTGCAGTTGGAGTCCTGTTCATGATGTATACTGCTGTAGAAACAGCCTCAACCTAATAGCTATGCAACATATTCTTCTCTTCCATCAATCCTCGTGCAATCTCAACAATGTGCCTGTTTTTCCGCTCAGCAACTCTATTTTGCTGCAGAGTGTATCTGCATGTAAACTGTCTCCGAATACCATTCTTCTTCAAAAATTCAGAGAACTCATTGGAGAAGTACTCTCCCCCTCCATCTGACCTTAGGCACTTTAAACCTAGTCTTTCAAGGTTTTTCATCTCCTTGAACCACTCCCCACCATGACTTGTCATGTGATTTGAAGCACCTAAATCCACATACCATACATCATCTTTTTGTGCTGCTTCAACATTTTTAGACATGGCATTCACGACATGCTGCATAACAAACAACCTTTCATTATCCTCATTGTTTCTGCTTGAGGATGCATAGTTGTTCTGCTACACTTTCCCATTTTGCATGTCAGCCTGCTTCTTATAACATTCTGCCTGCACATGTCCAGGCTTATTCAAGTGCATCATTATATTGCCTTTGCCAATTTCCACGTCCTCTTTGACTCTCCCTGCCTCTGAATTTGTCTCTTCCACCTGTGTGTTGTTGATGTTATTGTTGTGTATTTTGGGACTGTTGTTGTTGCTACTGCTAGCCATAATTTTGATTACCTGTTCGGCCACCTCCTTGACCGCGTCCACGGCCTTCTCTACCTCGTCCTCTTCCTGAACTTGTGTAGAAAGCCTGTTGCTCTAAACTGTTTTTGTTTTGTGAAGACTGTTGGTCTTCACCCAAGCTCTTCTCTTCTATAATCAGCATAGACACCAAATCTGTAAAGTTGGGAATATTTTCTCGAGTCTGCATAGACGTCTTAAACGCCTTGTATTGTGGCCCGAGACCACGTAGACAGACTTCCACCTTATCATCATCATCTACTGACACACCAATAGATGCAAGGGATTCCACAATACCCTTTATCTTCAATGCATAGTCATTCACAGACATGCTCTTTTTCTCCACAGTATGAAGTTCATTCTTCAACTGTATCTTACGTGCCTTGATATTTGTTTCATAGAGTTTTACCAAGGTGTCCCACGCCTCCTTGGGAGACTTGGCATCCTGAATGTGTCCAATCATGGTATCATGTACAAAAATGGAGAGCCAATACATAACTTTCCTGGCTCCTTGGTTCCAGTCTTTAAACTCTTTCACATTTGCAGCAGTCAGATTTATGTCTGGTATTTCCGGTGCCTCTTCTTGCTCACCTTCTATGTAGTCCCAATAGCCCTTTCCCATCAGGAAATTCGTCAACCTGAACCTCCAAGCATGGAAGTTATTCTTATCAAGCTTCTCAGCCACAATCTGTGTTATACCATCATTTGACATCTTGCTAGACACACAATTTTACCAGAAACAGCACTCTGGTTTGTCCTGCACAAATTGCTATATTTTCACGATGCAAAGATTAAGACCTTCAAGCTAAGCTTCCACCACACATTCATGGTGATGGATTTCAAAGAAGAGGATTATACATCATGATCCTCGGAAGGCCTTACATGAGAGACATAAGAGTGGTTTCACTACTGGGAAACCAATCACATTTACATATGCAAACGTAGCCACTCCTTCAAAATAAACTTGAAAAGATGAAAGACTCATCCCATGGATCGAGATATCCTTGCCAATGAGTCTAACACAACCACACGAACCATGTCAATTGATATCTATAAGGCTTGTAAGATATTGGATGGTGAAGTTAAGGACCAAGTATATAAGCCCTCTTAAAGCATGCCGACTCTGAAGATTGGATTCACGTTTTAGCAACCATGGACGCTCTTTCACAAAAGCTTGGGACAAGATTTTTGCAAGATTGGATGGTGCCAAAATCACATCCATGTTTGTACTTGACGCATTTGAAATAGAACTAGCGGTGAAACAACCCACTCGCCTTAAGTTAGAGTTCTCCCAAAAAGATCACCTCGCTACATAGCATGCCTTGGCTAGAGTTTTGACATCGAGGCTCGCCATGTGTTGTCTTGGTGGGGGACGTGAAACTCAATAGGACACCCATCCCTCAAACCATCCACATCAACCATAATTGCAATAAAACAATTCCCAATCCATGATCGTCAGTTCCATCGCACCTAGACCTTCCTCAAATTAGCACGAACATTTTGTGGCATCTTTTACGGCCCCACCACCCATTGATCCACATTTCCTCTATCTCCAATGCTCACTAATGCCAAATCCTCAAGGCACAGAGGTTTCCCAGGTCCATTGTAGCTATAATGCTCACTAATGCCAAATCCTCGAGGCACAGAGGTTTCCCAGGTCCATTGTAGCTATGGGCAAAGCAACTTATCATGCATCAATAATCTAATGATCCTGACTCCCCAAGAAAAAGGATCTTGAGAAAATGTTAAAGAAAGAGGCAAAGAAAGTCGAAAAAAGCAGTTGAGTTGGTAAAATCTTCCAGTTAAAGAAGTACACATATAAGGCCACACCTTCCATCCATTGCCCATGCGCGTCACCTAATATTTCACTACATGCATCACATTTTTTTCATATTTGGCATCTCATGGCACACGCAAATACATGCACTTGCAACTAACTTCATCAATGCCAATCCTGCACATATATCTCTAGATAGGGAGACCATGATAGCAAGCACAAGCCCATAGTACAATCCATCACCTGGAGAACCCTTGACCTTACATGTATCTCTAAAGAGATTCAATGCATGTTATCTCTGCTTCGACTCCAATTCAACATCAACACAACCTCACCCTAACTCGACGTATTCGCCATAAAGGAGTCTCGTCTCTAAGCATCATGTTGTGAGATTGGAACATACCCTTGTCGTGATCCAGACGCCATATAATCATGCCAATGATTCCATGGTGGTCCTAAAGAGAATGCAGAGAAGAGAGAGAACTTAAGTTCCTTTTGCAAGCAAACACACACACAAGAGAGAGCAAGATGCAAGAAAGATGGATGGTTGAATTTATTTTCTATCTTCTTCTCTGCTCTATAGCCATAACATAAAGAGATAAGAGTACATACTATAAGGAAAAGTACTCTCCTACTATAACATACAAGGACTAGTCCATAGTGTGAATCCAACTACATGAGCTGTGGCGCTATAACTATGCTATAACTCTAGTACTTCAAAGTGATTATCACACAGTCTGTCGTCCACTAACAGCATATCAACCATAGTCTCACCAACCATACTAGTAGCATAACTGAGAAAACTATCACCTAGGCGGGTCATCAATGTTTGCAACACTTATGAAGCTCGATATCTCAACAGTCCCCCTCGAGCTCAACTCCACACACTACACTCCAAGTAAGCTCCTAAACCTGTGGAGTTTCTGTGCCAATGCCTTCGTAAAGATATCAACCACTTGATCATATGTGCTGACATATACCACATCTACATCACCTACTAGAACCTTGTCTCTCACAGGCGGATCAATGTCTGTAGCACTTATTGAGCTCGATGTCTCAACACTCCCCCTCAAGCTCAACTCCACACACTACACTCCAAGTAAGCTCCTAAACCTGTGGAGCTTCTATGTGCCAATGCCTTCGTACCACTTGATCCTCTGTGCTAACATATACCACATCTACATCACCTACTAGAACCTTGTCTCTCACGAAGTGATAATGCACCTCACAAACTGAAAGTGATAATGCACCTCAATGTACTTCGTTTCTAGCATGGTATTCTAGGTTACTAGCCAACTGTATGCTCCTCATGTTGTCACAATAAATAACAACATCCCTATCCGTGGACTCACCCATATCACCAAGTAGCTTCTGAAACCAAGCTACCTCTCACAATCCTATACTCTACCTCTGTACTCGACAAGACAAATGTCGACGATTTCTTGCTACTCCAACTAATAGTAGTACTTCCAAAAGAGAGCATAAAGCCGACGATAGATCTCTTGTCTACAACACTACCAATCCAATGAGAATATGTGTACCCATGTAGCTGTATCTCTGTACCAACCTCATAGAAAAGCCCATAATTAACTATGAACTTTATGTACCTGAGAATCCGTCTAGCCACATCCAAGTGTGGCTTCCTAGGCGCTTGCATAAATTGACTCACAAGTCCAATAAGATAGCTCGAGTGTGGCCTAGTAATGGTTATGTAGCTTAAGTTACCTGCCACACACCTTGTACATAGTGGGATCCTCCAAAAGCTCATGTGTATCTATGGAAAGTTTTGTGTTATGCTCCAATGGCACTAAAATAGGCTTACAGCCTGTTATACTTAGATAATATGTTCAAGCTATTTTGTCTCTATAACAACAAAATGCCATAAGGTGATCTCACCACCTTTGTACACAAGAAATATCGCAGTAGACCCAAATCCTTCATCTCAAACTTTTACTTCAAAAGTCTCTTGACATCATGTACGTCAACATCACTATCACTAGTGATAATCAGATCATCCACATAAATGACTAATAGCATGATCTCTCTATTTATCTTTTTCACATAAAGTGAAAATTCTACATTGGATATCTCAAATTCAATGGTGACAAGATACTCCTCTATTTGACCATGCTCTGGATGCTTGCTTTAAGCCGCACAAAGCTTTACGTAACCTACACACAAAATTTAGATATGCATCACTCTCATAACCCGATAGCTACATCATGTATACTTCTTACAAATCACCATGCAAGAAAGCATTCTTTAAATCCATCCAATGTAAAGACCAACCCTTCACTGAAACTATAGTCTTCTCACAATCGGAAAAAATGTCTCCTCATAGTTAATGCCATAGGTCTATACATAACCCTCACCAACCAATCTTGTCTTACACCTGCTTATCACTGATCCATCTGAGTTATGCTTGACCTTATACACCCACTTACATCCAATTGTCTTCTTTTTCTTAGGCAAAGACAACTCCCATGTTGCATTTGCATCTAATACTATCATCTCCTCATTCATGACATCTTCTCGTTTTTTATTTCCAAGTGCCTACTCAAAACACGTGGACTCCAATTCTTGTATTGCTTTTACCATGTAAGCATAATGATCAAATGTATATCCATTATATCTCAACCTATCAACAGGATATCTAACCTTCGTAGACCTACGAACATTTAGATCGCTACCATCAGGTGTCCTCAAAACAGTCTTGGTTCTCCTTAGACCAGAAGTAACCTAATAACAGAATGCTAAGCTCCTCATCAAATGTATATTCATTATATCTCAACCTATCAACAAGATATCTAACCTTCGTAGACCTACGTACATTTAGATCGCTGCCATCAGGTGTCCTCAAAACAGTCTTGGTTCTCCTTAGACCAGAAGTAACCTAATAACATAATGCTAAGCTCCTCATCAAGGCTCTGTTCAGAGCCACTAGAGTTACCATCCATATATAGATAACCTGCTAACAGATCAAAAACAAAAGATTGATCTACCTTTTCCTTTCCTTTGTGTGATACTTGTGTGCCTATATATATCCTCAACCTGCATGACCATGGATTAACACTAGATCCACTGTTAGAGAACTCTCCGGATCCACTAAGCACCTATGATTACTATTAGAGAACTCTCCAGGTCCACTACACACTTGTGATTACTGCTCAACTTATGAGACATCATTACTTCTTATATCTACATCTTTTGTTGCTTTCACTGGTACATACCAACTCCTCATCTCATCAAAGATAATCTCTACTTACTCGCATCTCATGAGTGATAGGGTTATATTATCTATAACCTTTCTACTCCAAAGCATAACCAATGAAGATGCAATTTTCTTCCTTTGGATCCAACTTTGTTCTCACTTCATCAAGAACATGCACTTATGCAGTACACCGAAATACTTTCAAGTGAAACACATCTAGTTTTATGCTTGTAAACTTCTATTCAAGCATCATATCATGAACATCTGCAGCGGAGTCATATTCATAGTGTACACATTGCATTTGCTACTGCTTCTGTCCAAAAATAATCTGACATTTTCTTTTTAAACATCAAGACACGTACCACTTCTATAATGTGCCTATTTTGCAGTGGGATCATATTCATAGTGTACACACCGCATTTTATACTGCTTCTGTCCAAAAATAATCTGACGTTTTCTTTTTAGACATCAAGACACGTGCCACTTCTGTAATGTGCCTATTTTAGCTTTCTTCAACACCATTCTATTTGCAGAGTGTACCTACATGCAAATTATCTCTTGATTTCTTGCTTTCTCAAGAAATCACTAAACTCATTGGAGAAATACTCTCCCCCACCATCCGATGTGAGACATTTGATCTGCATACCTTTTTCCTTTTCAACCAAGGATTTAAATCTATGAAAGTAAAAAAAGACCTCACTTTTCTCCTTCATAAAATAAACCCATTCTTTTCTCGTATGATCATCATAAAGGTAACATAATAGCTACATCCCATAATTGTTGCAGTCTTAATCGATCCCCATACAATTGCATATATAATATTCAATGACCTTACACCTGACATATTTTTCATGTAAAAAAACATGTTTGACATGCTTACCAAGTTGACAAGCTTTATGGTAGCTTGGTAAACAAACCGATGATAATATTTTGAGCCTGTATAGACTTCAATCGATGTATTCACATAACCAATGCACGTGTGCCATATGTTAATATCTGCAATGACACACAACCATTGTTGCCTTCACCTCAAGCATGGTCACGTCTAACGTAAATATCCTACCATTTCTATTGCCCTTTTCAACCAAGCGCCGCTAATTTTCAAAGTCTTCTACAAAAGATCCTTGAGAACTAAACCTCACTTACATATCTTGCTTAACTATCTATACACCAATAGAAACCAAGTTCTTTGTAATATTTAAAACATGAAGTACATCTACAGAGTACTTCATTTTGTCATCTTGCATAAACAATGACAATTTACCAATATGCGCAATGGAATGTGCATATCTTCACCTATTTTCATAGAATTTGATTTTTTCATTTTATATGTCTTTAAACCACTCACCATGACTAGTTATATGGTTAGAGACACCAAAACCCACATACCAAACATCTCTAAATCGTGACACATCTCATGTTATGGAACTAAGCATGCATCACAAACAGTTGCTCACTTCTTTTATCACCACCCTGTTTCTTTGATAATGCATAGTTACCTTGTTACAACTTTCTACTTTTCATATCATTCTACTATTTATGGCAGTCCTTTACCATGTGCCCTGGTTTGTCATAGTAATAACACTCTTGTGTTATTTTTACTCTAATTTCTTTGCCAACCACCTCGGCCCCTCTGCCCCCCCCCCCCCCCCCCCCCACACCTCTAGAGTGGCCCCTTTCACCTGTTTGAACATTTGAATCCTATTATTGTAATTGTCCATGATTTCTATTTCCACAACAACCTCCACCTCGGCCTCTAGATGATGATCTCCCTCTGCCTTTACCTATATCTGAGTAGAAGGCCTGCTCATTTGAATTTCAAGAGAGTGAACCTCTCCCAATATTAATCTCCTCACGGATGAGAAGAGCAATCAATTTCTAAAAATCAAGCAAGTTCTCTTGAACTCCAATGGAGAAATGAAACTGATTGTATTCTTTGCCAAAACCATTCAAGGTCACAGACACCATATCATCATCACCTAGTGGTGATCCAATAGAAGCAAGGGCATCTGCAAGCCCTTTAACCTTCATTGAGTAATCATTTATACTCAGCTTTCCTTTTGGTCACATTATGGAAACTACTTGGAAATACCCTCCAACTCTTTCCGACTACCTTGGGTAAAGTACCTAGCTTTAAATTGGGCTATTTATTGCCCCAAAAGGTTCCTAATCCCATACTAAATCTGGGGATTAAGCATGTCCATATAATATGCATGTGACAGAGGTCAACCCCTCGGCATACAAGCATGTGTACAAAGCTAGAGGAATAGCAAGCTTTTAGAGGACCTATTCTACATTGGACCATATCTTGACATCAAGTGGTATGATTGGGGAGGCTGCTTCTTGTTGCTTTATGGACTTCTGCAGAGCACTTCACACTATTCCCCAGACACCTCTTCAGGATTTGGCCCTACCAATGGAGATGATGTGGAGAATCCTAGCATTAATTGAGTAGGTTACAAGGAGAGATGTCAACAATTAAAACTGCCGCCTAGTAATCAGGCCCCATCAATCATACCAGGCCGTGGACAACTCAAGGTAAAAACTATCTAGCTTGGACATCCGCAGTCATAGCTCAGACAGAAGGGTCTACATAATTCAAACCCTTGTTGTCAAGGTATAGACTTTAACCAACATACAAGGTATAGACTTTAACCAACATACCCATCACCAAGTATTGTCGAGCACCTGCCATGGGCGATGGAATAGTATTCAGGACTCGGTGTATTTGCTCTTGACCTGTCCCTGATCATTGGTGAACCTCACTTGCCCTAAATTCTTGTTTCAGAGAACTACACTTACTCATTTTGGACTCTCACAATAAAACCTACTTTCCCATTGCTGCTTAATTCATTGTATTAAAGGCATCTTGCTCTGTGCTTATACACTGATTCTCTGGAATAGATCATGCAATACAAACAGCATTCCAATTCGACCAAATTTATTGTTTTGGAAAAACACAAACATCAGTCTTATTCCGGAAATTTCTGTGTGCAGCATCTCGTGCAATGCAATTTCTTAATGTTCATCACGAGCAAGCTATCAAAGCTTCCATGGCAATATTTTAAGACTACAGACACAACTTGAAACCAAAAAGGAAGAATTTTGCAGAAGGCAAGATTAAATGAGGTATATGGTGTAGATCACTCCCTTGATTGACCAGCACGAGAAGAAAGGATAATTCCCACAATCAGACCATACAAAGCGAGTGCCTCTGCAAAAATGAGGATAAGTATCATGCCCACAAAAAGCTTGGGTTGCTGTGCATTTGCTCTGCAAAAAAACAAAACATACACATCAGAGACAAAAAGGGAAAGACTGCAGACCCAAACAATCACCCCGGGCAGTAGAAGAGGGAAGCAGTGGACGGGGGCGGGGGGTACTGTGGGGGTGAGGGGGAACCCCGGAGCCTCATCTTCATCTGAAAAGCTAATAAATTTTTTCAACCTAGAAGCTAATTTGTAAAATGAATCTTGAAAGTGGCATAGGGGGGTGCATACTGTGTCAACCAATTAACAGAGCAAACATTTACTTAAACCAAAGCCTTGCTATCGAGTTGAACAAACAAAGAAGAACAGGCTACCTGACACCTGCATCGCCAACGATACCAATGGCCATTCCAGCAGAAAGACCAGCTAAACCACAAGCAAGGCCGGACGATAGGTGCGCATAACCATCAAACAAATAATAGGCTGTACTCCTGGGATTGATCCCAGTACTAATTATCACAGCTATAATCAAGCCATAGATACCCAGCACACCAGCCATAACAACTGGAACAATTGACTTCATCACCAGTTCTGGCCTCATCACACCCATGGAGGCCACACCGACGCCACTTTTCGCAGTTCCATAGGCGGCACCCATACCTATTTCGTCCAAAATATCAACATTAAATCAGCACAAAAAGACGATGAAGCATTTGGAAAAAAAAAAAAAACTTTGACAGATCTGCCTACCATATCCAAAAGAAAGTCATGTAACTCAAGACTTAAAACAGTCACAGATAACCCCCAGCCATCAGAGTGACCAAATCCCATTCAGGTGATGGAGGGCCTTCTGCCAAACATGCAAAATCTGTCAACCAGTTGGCAAACTGATGCCAAGGCACATCGGGCCACTTCCAATCTTGTCTCTAAAACCCTTCCGAAAGTGAGTTTGGACTTCAGAAGCCCATTCAAGCCAGTCACAACGTGCACAAAGTGAGTTTGACTCCAAGACACCACACCGATAAAGATGTGATCAAGATAAAGTAGTGGATGAAACACTAACAACAGAGTTCATGTTGTGGCGCAACCACCTACTGTCCTCAATGCAGTGGACCCGCCAAGAAGACACTAAACTGTAACTCATCACTCCTAATTGAGCATATCATACACATGCACTACCACTCTTAAAAGCAAGGCAATACATGTAAATAAGGACATGGAAGCGCTAAGCATGAAGAGCACTGACCAATATCATGGCTCACTTACTTGGCACGACCTCTACAAGCGAGGCGGTCGTACAACAGGACTGCACGGAAATTGCCGTACGTACGGGGAGCCGTACGGCGAGGGGTGATCATGATCGGATCCAGCCACATTCGAATGTATCCTAGCAGAAATCTCAAACAACGAAACTAGCAACAAAATCTACGACACAGAGAGGGAGAAGGAGAGATGTACAGGAGAAGACGAGGGCTGAAGCAGCTCCAAGAAAGCCGAAGAAGGGGGCTGTTGTGTCGCCATTGAACTCGGTAGTCGACATCTCCGCAAGACGAAAGATGGTAATCACTCTCAGCCTGCACCCACCTGAGAAGACGGGGAGTCTGAGAATAAGAGTTCTGCTCGTACCGCAGATTTTAGGGTCTCCCCCGCAGCTGCGACTGCGCGAGCGCTGACCGACTGCTGCCAGTCGCCTCCACCGGACTACCCGGTGCTCCAAAGGTAGCCAGTGATAAAATTAGTTGTTCCTTCTCTTCTTCTCTTCTCTCTCTCTATATATTATATTATCTTAAGGAAGAGTTTCATAAAGCTACCACTTGGTATGAATTTGGAGGTTTTTGGAGGTTGAGGTAAAATTTGAATTAAGAAGTGGGGAGCACGGGTCAACTTACTAGTTCTTTTTTATTGCACTAGTGTGGTGAGACCTGTCTCCAACGGGTTGAACTAAGCACACTATTAAAAAAGACAACTTTGTTAAGAAGGCATCACCAATCACACACATTGAAATTCTTTCTCTCTCTCTCTCTCTCTCTCTCTCTACCTTTGATGACACGTGTCAAAGGAGAATGCAATCTCCTTTATATATAGTATAGATAATACGATGGTGTGAGTTTATCAGATATGATTAATACGATGGTGTGAGTTTATAAGATATGATTAATATAGCACAGTTTACTGGTGGGGCGGGGTGATCTGTTTATTACCATGGTCATTAAATAATTCCATTTGCTATGCTGTAAGGCAATTAATCGCGGTTGGACTTAGAATTTATGCTTTATAGTTCATAAGCAATAATAAAAAATTACAAGATGGTGTGCAATATAAAAAAAAATCCACCAAATGGTGAAAAACCTCCATCTCTAAATATTGGAGGTATATTTGAAAAAAAATCCAAGGTTTTTATAGCCAGAGTCCAAACCTTTAACTTAACCCTCAAATTTGCTAGTAATTTCCAAATTTCAAATTTATAAAATACATTGCGTACTTAGGTTTTTGTGCGCACTGAGCTATAGTTATACGTTACTATGTACTTGGGCCCCCACCTCACGACTAGACTACCTTCATCGTTGTTGAGTTGCTTCTCCACAGTAGCACCACCTACAAACTGGATGTCGTTGCCTTGTAGGCAGAGCCACAACCTTTTCATGTTGCACCTCATGCATGCGATGGAGCGACCTCCCTTCTTCCTCTTTGTCTTCTTTGCATGGCACCACCTTGCGAGGTGGAGCTGCTCGGCACTTGTTCTAAGCTCCAACATGTTGAGATGTCAAGCTCAACATAAGCTGACACTCACGAGGCACCTGCATGACCGTTCGACATTTATATCACTTGCAGGTTTGGTAGTTGGCACCGACATATCTTTGCCAAAGATTCTACAACTGGACTACACCAACTAGTCCACATCTATCCACTCCTCTTAACGTGTTTACATTATGGACCGCTTGTATATACTCTATTATGTGTGTTAGTCGCTTTATCTTCTTTGTAGACCTCTTTTGTTGTGTGAAGAAGAAGAAGAATTTTCAGCCTCTCACCTTGTGTGTTCCTCTTCTAGGGTTTGCGTGAGTATGTGTGTGCTTGCAAGAGCTCAAGCTCTCTTCTCCCCTACATCTTTTTATGGTATCAGAGCTTGGTTCATGCTAAGAGCTGAGTGGCAAGAGAGCGCAAGCTCTCCTCTCCCCTACATCTTTTTATGGTATCAGAGCTTGGTTCATGCTAAGAGCTGAGTGGTAAGCAAGAGAAGCAGTATGAGGGTAAGAGCTTCATCTACTCTTTTCTTTTTGTGTTGGCTACTACACCCTTGTTGGGAGCTCTTCGGGAGGCACCGGCAAACGAACTCTGATTGAGAAGCTTTCTTTATAGGAGGAGAGCTACAGAGCAACTATATGGTCCATTGGACATAATTTTTTCGGGCCGAAATCACATTTCAGGCACGTCTGAACCTCCATTTTTCAGTTCGCAGGTGTTCACAGCAGGCACTGCGGGTAAGTTTTGATTCTCTGCAGAACTCTGTTTTTTGAGACTGTAGGAAGGGCGATTGGTTGTGCAGACACTGTGTGTACTGCAAAGAGGTCTTAAAGTTGCCATTGGGTGTATGTATGCAAAGTAAGGTCACTTGTTGTGATAGTTTAGGTGCAGTATAGTACCACCGCAGAGAATACAAGAGTTTGTGCAGGTCAAACAAGAGTGCTATTTTTGGTAGATTTGTGTTGTAGACAAGATGTCGAAAGATGGAATAAACCAGATTGTTGCTGCAGAGAAGCTTGACACAAGAACAACTTCCATGCTTGGAGATTCAGATTGACAAATTTTTTGATGGGAAAAGGTTATTATGGGACTACATTGAAGGTGAACATGAGGAGGCACCAGAGATATCGGAGATTAATCCAACTACCTGCAGATATAAAAGAATTTAAGAATTGGAATTAAGGAGCAAGGAAAGTCATATATTGGCTTTCTATCAGCATACAGGACACTATGATTGGGCATATATAGGATGCCAAGTCACCTAAGGAGGCATGGGACACCTTGGTGAAGCTATATGAAACCAACACCAAGGCATGAAAGATTCAATTGAACAATGAGTTTCATACTCTAGAGAAGAAAAATATATCTGTGAATGATTATGCCTTAAAGATCAAGGGCATTGTGGAATCCCTTGCATCAATTGGTGTTTGTGTTGATGATGATGATAAGGCGAAAGTGTGTTTACGTGGTCTCGGGCCACAATACAAGGCGTTTAAGACGTCTATTTAGACTCGGGAGAACATTCCCAACTTTACAGATTTGGTGTCAATACTGATTTTATTGAAGAGAAGAACTTGGGTGAAGATCAACAATCTTCACAAAACAAAAACAATTCAGAGCAGCATGCCTTCTACACAAGTGCAGGTAGAGGACGAGATAGAGGTCGCGAACATTGCCAAGTTGGTGGCCGAACAAGTAATCAGAATTATGGTCAGCAGTAGCAATAGTCCCAGGATGCACAACAACAACACACAGGTGGAAGAGGCAAGTTTAGAGACAGGGGGAGTCAAAGAGGTTATGGTAATTTGCAATTAGCAAAGACAGCACAATGATACATGAGGGTATTTTTATTGTGGTAAGCCTAGACATGTGTAGGCAGATTGCTATAAGAAGCAGAGTGACATGCAAAATGGAAAAGTGCAGCAAAACAACTATGTATCCTCTAGAAAAAATAATGAGGATAATGAGAGGTTACTTGTTATGCATGTAGTTAATGATGTGTTTGGAAATGATGTAGCAGCATGTAAGGATGATGTATGGTATGTTAATTCAGGTACTTCGAACCACATGACAAGTCATGGTAAGTGGTTCAAGGAAATAAAGAGTCTTGAAAGACGAGGTTTTGTTGAAACACATTGAGGTACATTGCCACTTCATCAGGGAGAGAGTCTTGGTAGGCGACATCGACTTGGCCTACGTCAACACACAGGGTCAAGTCACTAACATCTTCACGAAGACCTTGGGTGCTGAGAAGCTTCGCATATTTTGAGATATGCTTGGAGTTCATGAGCTAGAGTTGAGCTTGAGGGGGAGTATTGAGATTTCAAGCTCAACATGAGCTGACACTCACGAGGCACCAGCATGACCGTTCGACATTTATATCACTGGCGAGTTTTGAAGCTAGCACCGACATATCTTCGCCAGAGATTCTACAACAGGACTACATTGACTAGTCTACATCTACCCACTCCTCTTAGCGTGTTCACATTATGGACCGCTTATATATACTCTATTATGTGTGTTAGTCACTTTATCTTCTTTGTAGACCTCTTTTGTTGTGTGAAGAAGAAGAAGAATTTTCAGCCTCTCACCTTGTGTGTTCTCTTCTAGGGTTTATGTGAGTGTGTGTGCTTGCAAGAGCTCAAGCTTTCTTCTCCCCTGCATCTTTTCACAACATGCTAGCATAGCTATGTGCTTTCCTTGCTTGGCTTACAGCTTACTTGCCATGCAACAAACGCTGCTCCATTTTCTCTTCCAGCACTACATACTATGAGAAGTCAAGATCCCTTATTAGGTCTTTTTACGGCGGCTTGACCTGCGGGAGGATTATAACCCGTTACCATTTCCCTTAACTAAAATTCAAAGCAACCACTAAGGCCTTCTAAGGGTAGGCCAAAAAGAGCTATCAATGTGTCACGCTCTCAAGAGACAAAAATTGCAAGAAAGGACTCACAAAGTGGAACTCTTAGCACAAATAAATGCGAATTCAGATATAATCAAGTCTTAATACAACCAAAGCAATGATATACAAAGTGTTGGCGGATGCAAAAGAGACACTCAAAGGATAAGCTCACAACACAGCAACTTGTTACTTTCACTTCAAATTTAGTGTAATTTTCACGGGTTAATTTTAATAACAATGTCTAATCTAATCTAATGTAAAAGTCTAAATGTGCATGGACTTTGGCCGACACGTGGGAGCACGAGGCAAGTGCGATTGAGAGGGCCGGTGGGAGCCAATTTAGAGCATCGGGACCAGGGTTGCTCTGTGTCAAACCTGCAGTCCGCTCCTCATCAGATCATGCTTCTTCTTCTCTCTCTTATGTTGTGACTGTGTTTGAACTGTTTGTCCTTAAGAGACGAGTTGTGAGACTTGTGACATCAATGTAAGAAAGAAATTACAAAAATTTGAGGTCCCCTCTAAAACCTCGCTGTTCTTGACCCTCTGGCTGAGAGCAGGCGCAAGGTTAAGGGCAGGGGCAGCAAGCTAGCAGCTAAGAAGCAGCAGCACCTAAGCAAGACAAACATAAGATGCGCCTCGTGCCATTCCTTGCCGTTTCACAAGCAAGGAAGAACGGCTATGCCGGAATGGGAGTTATAATGGCAGCAGGAATCGCAGCAGGAGCAACCCTTCTATTTCAGGTGCAGCAGAGCAAGGAAGAACGGCTAAGCCGGAATGGTCACATGTGGCAATGATAACGGTAATCTTGCTCAATCTAACGGTCAGAAGCACCCTCGGGCTCATTCGAGTGGCCAAAAGAAACCCCGGGCTACGGATCAATTGAACAGCCAGATGCAAGACTGGCCTCCAGCACTCTCTACCTTTCAGGAGACGGCACAAGGGCTGAAGACCAAGGTGATAATCCAAGATATAGCTCCCATTGAAGAGTACCAGTACATACCCAGCCCCTGTGATGATCTCGCCCTTCTCTGTCTTGCCCGTGTGCCTCGATCCGATCATAAGAAGTGCATGCAAATTAACCGTAAGTTCTGTGCCCTCTTCAACAGAGGCGATCTGTTCAAAATTTACCCGCAGACATCGGATTACCGAGCAATGGATCTACATGTTTACCAGTGACCAAGTATATCTAGGCACCTCCTCCTTCAGCGCTTACGAGAGCTTATTCATGGAGTACACGGGCTGGAGAGCGATCCAGGGAGAAAGAAAGCTGAGTTTGCTTTGGATAGGGCTAGCAAAACAGCCCTCAAGGAGAGAGAGGCTGACCAAACATATAGTTGTGTCTCATTAATAGGAGGGGCTTAGCAGTAACTGTATTTGAATTTAAAATTTGAAAATAGAGAAAGAGGATGTGTAAAAGCTAGTGTAGTCTAGAAAAGTGAGTTGAAATAAGAGATGCCTATAAAGTTTGCCAAGTGGCATGTAGGTGCAAGCCTTGTAATGTATACTAGTATTGCACCCGCGCGTTGCTGCGGCGGCTGACCAAGGTTCCAGAAAAGAACTATTCCCTCTCTACAACCATCTCTCACTCTCTCTCTCTCTCTCACACACATGCACATGCACATGACCCTCTCCCTCTCTCTGTCACGTACACACACTCTCAAATGTTGAAACTCTCTCTCTCTCTCTCTCTCTCACATGCACACACATATACACACCTGCTCTCTCTTTCTCTCTCTCTCTCTCACACACACACACACATGCACACACTCCCTCTCTCTTCTTACACTCTCCCACACATAGAAGCGCTCTCTCTCTCTCTCTTTCAATCTCTCTCTCTCTCTCTCTCTCTCTCTCTCTCTCTCACGCACACATACACACATGTAAATATATAGTATATACAATATTATGTTTTAGATACATAAACCTATACATAGACGCATATACTTATACATATATACATGTATACATATACTTATATATATATACATGTATTTAAAAATATAAATACAAACATCGACATAATTTAATTAATTTTGATTAAATTTTAATGTGCGGAGATGGGTGATAAGTTGTGGTCACTTTTAAATATATAGATAGATATATCATACACACATCTAAACACACACACACACACACACACACACATATATATACATATACATATACATACATACATACATATGTATGTATGTATATATAAATGTAAATAAAACACACACACACACACACATGTATACATACATACATACATACATACATAACGTCAATATTAGATAAAATGGAAAAAATCCCTCAAAATGGGAATGTATTTAAAAAATTTGTTTTGGCCATAACTTGAACATGCAAACTCCAAATTTGTCGGACAAAGTAGATCTAGATTCTACTTTTCAAGCTCTTTCTAATGATATGTCACATGAATATGTTTTGACAAACTTTTGGATGAGTTTACCATACCCCCACTTTTTTCATGGGAATGGGATTTTTTCCACTTTATCTAATATTGACTTTCATACATGTATACATACATACATACATACATGTATACATACATACATACATACATATGTATGTATGTATATATAAATGTAAATAAAAACACACACACACACATGTATACACACATATACATATATGTTTTCTATTTAATTTATATTTTATTAAAAACTACTTTTTATTCTCTCTCTCTCACTCTCTTTCACACACACACACACACATGTACACACCGCACTTTTTACAAATTCCATTGGGTAGATTCGTGAACTTGGTAGACTTCCTCTTTGACAAACCTAGTAAACGTCCTCTTTGAGAGATACCAATGAATGGCAAAAAAAAAGTTACTTAATCAAGCACCATGGGATAATGATAATTCGTTAACCGTGGGTTGAAGAACTTTATTGCACCATTCACTAGACATATTTCACTCCATATGTATTTAGGGCTTGATTAATTAATTAATACCTTAGTGTAGTCTAAGGTATTAAACCTTAGTGTAATTCCATATGTGCAATCACAATATCACAAGGTAACACATCAATATCACACCATCAACATATATCTCCTTACACCATAGTTGTGATCCTTAGACCAAGACGACACACACCGTTGAGCTCGATCACTCCTCGACCACAGTGGTGATTGGAGGAGCCTGCATGTCTCACATCCACCTCAACACACATGCCATAATCATAGGTGTTGCTTATACACTAGTTTTCATATATCCCACATGCACGAACACTCTAGGTATCGACATCTCAGGAGCCAGGTATGTCTAGTGCCAACATGCATACTTAGCCACCAAGCACCACCCTGCCTGTTTCACTCCAAAGTCACTTCCTTATCCATCACACCAATCGTGCTAGGAGCACACCAACATTTTACCAATAGGGTTCAAGGTCTCAGATGACCACCTTCGTGTGATGTACCCCACGGCGGATGATATCCATACGGCAATCCATGAACCTGTGTGGTACCTTCACACGCTTGTACAAACAAACAACATATATATATCACATAAATACATCAAAAATGAGGGTTTATTACTTTGATTTAATTCAAACTTGATTTCTCATAGAATTGACAATTAAAATGCAAGAAACGAAAGAAATTATAAAATTTGAACTAAAGGTCTAATCATACATTGATAAATGACTTGTAAGAGTGGTATAGTACCCTATGTGCAGCTCTGATGGAAGCCTTCTCCTCCACAAAAGCTCACAAATTTTTTTGATAATTCCAAGAGCTTGTACAAGTCCCAATTGTCTTCTTTTGGGCCTAGATGAATTATAATCATATGACTAAAGAGCATGTATAGCACTGATTTCTATGGAGAAGTACACTCTCTTCTCAAGAGAGTGTACAACACTAAATTCTATGTAGAAGTACATATTTTCTCAAGAGAAAAAATCATGGATTTCTCATGGGCAAGGGGGACTCATTATACTTGAAAAAATCATGGATTTCTCATGGGCAAGGGGGACTCATTATACTTGAAACTGACGCGGCTAACCACTCCATGAGCTCCCCTAGTTAACTCAAGGTTGGTAGCCCACAATATCTATGCAACTCAACCTTGATCTTCATGCATTATTGTTACCATATTATAGTAGTGATGTGTGTGAACACACTTAGGACCGCCGGGGCACTTTTTCCCTCACTAGGAGGTTTTTTCCCCCGTGCATTGTATATACGCCCATTATCTTCTAGGGCTTGTTATCTTTCATTTTTGGCACTCATAATACACTACTGTGTTGTGCTCAAGCTTCCTCATCTTCTTGAAGTTGTGTGTGCATTCCTGCAACCCTAATTCCAACAATTGGTATCAGAGCAGGCTTCCTTCTCCCGGGCAGCATCACCGGCACCTGCCGCTTCATCTCCTCCGATTGCAACGAGGTTTCACGAGCGTCTGCAGGTTAGTATATGCAGGTTTCGCCCTCCGTTTTTGCATTCCAAGTACTGCGCAGGCAAAATCGTCCTACTGTGCAGATTTTCTGTCAAGATTAAAATCTGCAGGACAGGTGCCCATTCGTCTGTTTTGGGCTGTGCTATATAGCACAGGTCGATTTTATACAGGTTTACCTCTTGCAGACAGCATTTACATCTAGTAGTACAGTCATTGGCCATGGCTGACAACAATGATGTATTCCGCATGTTGGCTGCTGAGGATAAGTTGGATGGCACCAACTATCCATTGTGGGCATATATGATGCGACATGTATTGGTAGCAAAGGGGTTATGGAATATTGTGCAGGGTATTGATGCACGTCCTATTGTGGCTGGAAATGCTGCAAACACATCAGAAACAGGTACTGTTGATGATGGTGCAGGCACAAGTGCTGTAGCAGCTGTTCGAGAACCACCACTTTCAGCAGAGCAGATTCGTTGGGATGGTAGAGATGCGCAGGCTCATGCCTTGATTGCGCTGTCTGTCAAACGTACCATTATCCCACATATTCGCTCCTGCAGGACTTCTAAGGATGCTTGGGATGTACTTGCCACATTGTATCAGGCAAGAAATGAGGCTCGTGTTGCTTACCTCCGAAAACAGTTGGAGAATGAGCATATGAACGAAGGTGATTCTATGGATAGCTTTTTGACAAAGATCAAGGATTTCAAAGAGCAACTCATTTCTGCAGATGAAATCCTGTCAGACAGTTCACTTGTGCAGACTGTTTTGAATGGTCTACCAGATTCTTATCAGGGTTTTGCTTCCACTCTTCGCTTGATGATGAAAGGCAATCCCAATGCCTTATCATTTGAGGAGTTAGTTTCTGTTTTGCTGCAAGAAGACCAGTCAAGGCAAAACAGGAATATTATGCGTGTCGCAGATCAAGCTTTCGGTGCTAGTCAGAGAAGCGGGAAAGGTAAAGCTGGCTTTTCTTCTAGTAAGCAGAAATCTGCAAATGCTGCGCAACCAAAGAAGGAAGACAAAGATGAGAAGAAGGGTGACAAACAGAAGACATTTTGCAAGTACTGTAAGGGAAATGATCATGTCATCAAAGCGTGTCCTAAGCTGGCTGCGAAAGAGGCTAAGAAGAAAGAGGCTGGTATGGCTGTTGCAGATGCCTCTCCTTCTAACAATGAATCTGCTAATGTTGTGCTAGATACAGAATGGGCATTCAATGCGCAGTGCAGTTATGACCCATCTTTGCATGACACATGTATGTCTGCAGTAGATTCAGATGTATGGTACTTTGACAGTGGTGCCACTAAGCATATCACCTCGCAGCGCAGTTTATTCACTTTCCTTGAGTCTGCTCCCACAGGGAATACTGTCACTTGTGCCAATAACTCCTCTTATCCCGTTAAAGGAGTTGGACAGATTGTGCTGAATGTTGCAAATGGCAACACCTTTACACTTTTTGATGCATTGTATGTGCCAGGGATCAAAAAGAATCTGCTGTCAGTCTCCGCATTTGCCAAAACAGGTTTGGTTGTAAAATTTGTGGATGACAGATGTACTGTTCATGATCTCTCTTGTGGTGACATCATTGTAGCATCTGGTTCACTATGTCGAGGGCTGTATAAGCTCAATATGGATGGCAAATGTGTAGAGGATTCAGCATGTGCTATTATGGATACGCAGGCTATTTCAAATGCAAAACTGTGGCATGCACGTTTTGGTCATCTGAATTTTGCAAGTTTGCTGCGCCTGCAGAAATCTGAAATGGTGTCTTCTTTGCCTAAGCTTGAGGCACCTGTCAAGCATGTTTGTGAGGGCTGCATATTGGGTAAAATGCAGCGTGCTTCCTTTCCCAAAGATGGATCAGTGAGAGCTGAACGCAGATTGCAGCTTGTTCACAGTGATGTTTGTGGACCCATGCAAACTCCATCATTTGGAAACTACCTTTACTTCGTGACTTTCATTGATGATTTTACCAGGCATGCATGGGTATATCCTTTGAAGGCAAAGTCCGAAGTGTTTTTGTGCTTCAAACAGTTTTTAGTTATGGCTGAAAATGTGTCAGAAAGTAAGATGGGCACCCTCCGTTCAGATCGAGGGGGGGAGTATATGTCTTCAGAATTTAATGCATTTCTGGCTGAGCGTGGGATAAAACACCAATGTACAGTGCCGTATACACCACAGCAAAATGGTGTGGCTGAGAGAAAAAACAGGTCTCTCATGGAAATGGCAAGATGTATGGTTAAGAGTCAAATTCTACCACATGGTTTTTGGCTTGAGGCTGTCATGTGTGCCACTTATGTACTAAACAGGTGTCCCACCAAAGCATTACAGGTTGTCACTCCATATGAGGCTTGGCATGGCCGCAAGCCATCTGTTGGCCATTTACGTGTTTTTGGTTGCCTGGCATATGCATTAGTGCCTGTGCAACATCGCAGAAAATTGGATGACAAAGCTGTCAAATGTATTTTTGTTGGATATAGTGCTGAGAGCAAAGGCTATCGTTTGTATCATCCACAGACAAAGCGCATTTTGGTTAGCCGTGATGTTGTATTTGTGGAAGATGCAGTTCAGCCCTTGGTTTCATGTACTAAGGAGACAGATATCAGCTCACGTGATGTCTATGATACATTGTTGCCTCTTTTCAGTGGTGCACAGTCAAGTGCAATACCTCATGAGGCAGTTTTTCAGCCTATGCAGGTTTTAAATGATGGCACAGATCAGCCTATATCTGATGCAGATGTGCATGATGCACTTGAGGATGAGAGACAAGAGATTGAGGGCTCTAGGAATATGCCTAGATGGCTGGTGCAGACTTTGCGTGACAGCAAGTTGGATGCCCCTTTGTCTAGTCGCACTCGTTCTGGCTCTCATGGTGCCTCTTATGCGTCAGATTGTTATGCATTGGCTGTTTCTAGTATGTGCGATGAAAGTGAGCCTGTTTCATTTGATGAGGCACAAAGTTCAGAAAATTGGATGGCTGCTATGCAAGCAGAATACGATGCTATTATGAAGAATAGTACATGGTCTTTATGTGACTTGCCCCCTGGCAAGAAGGCCATTGGCACTAAGTGGGTATACAAATTGAAGCGTAAGCCTGATGGCACAGTGGATCGCCATAAGGCTAGGCTTGTTGCAAAAGGTTATGCTCAAGAGAAGGGCATTGATTTTGATGAGACTTTTGCTCCCACATGTCGTATGACCACTGTTCGTAGCATCTGTGCATTAGCAGCTCATAATGGTTGGAATGTACATCAGCTGGACATAAAGACTGCGTTCTTAAATGGAGATTTGCATGAGGAGGTGTATGTATCGCAGCCTCGTGGTTTTGTTCAAAGAGGGCAGGAAAACAAAGTGTGCAGGTTAAAAAAGGCTTTATATGGTTTAAAGCAAGCTCCACGAGCTTGGTATGAAAAAATACATGCATATTTGACTGCACATGGGTTTCAGAATAGTCCAACAGAAAGCACTTTGTATGTTAAACGTGTGGATGGTGTACATCTAATCATTGCTCTCTATGTCGATGACATGCTGCTCACAGGACCAAATGAGAGTCATATTGCTGATTTTAAGGCTGATTTGAATGCCTCTTTTGAGATGTCAGATTTGGGGCATTTGCATCATTATTTGGGGATACAATTTAAGCAGTGTGATGGAGGAATTGCTTTGTGTCAGACAAAGTATATTGAAACATTGTTGCGGAGATTTGGCCTTGAAGACTGCAAGCCTATTGCTACTCCAATGGAGACAGGTTTGAAGTTGAGTCTTCATGATGCTGGAGATCACTTTGATGTCACACTCTATCAGACAGCTGTTGGTTGCCTCATTTATGTATGCATTACGAGGCCAGACATTCAGTTTGCAGTCTCACAGGTGAGCAGATTTATGCATAGCCCAGGCATTAAGCATTGGCAGGCAGTGAAGCGTATCTTTCGCTATTTGAGTGGTACTCGGCATCTTGGGTTGTTTTATCCCAAGGGGGGATCATTGCCGCCAGATTTACATGTTTTTTCAGATTCTGACTGGGCTGGTTGTTATGACACACGCGTGTCCACGAGTGGTTTTTGCTTCATGCTTGGAAGCTCATGCATATCATGGTTGAGCAAGAAGCAGCCTACTGTGGCCACTTCTAGTTGTGAAGCTGAGTACAGGGCAGCTTTCACAGCTACGGTTGAGTGTGTGTGGCTCAGACGCCTTATGGCTGATTTGGGTGTTGGGCAGCCATCTGCCACCACCATCTTCACTGACAGTCAGAGCGCATTGGCAGTTGCGCGGAACCCAGTGTTCCATGCTCGTACGAAGCACATTGAGGTGCACTACCATTATGTCAGGGAGAGACTCTCTGCAGGAGAGATCAGTTTGGCTTATGTGCCAACGCAGGATAACCTTGCAGACCTTTTCACAAAGGCTCTGCCTCGTGAGAAGTTCGAAGCTTTTCGCAAAGCTTTGGGCTTACTCCCTTTTGTGGATTCGTCCACATAGCTAGACACTTCCCTATACATGAGTGCTAGCTCTTGTTCACCGCATCACTCCAGGGGGGATTTGTTACCATATTATAGTAGTGATGTGTGTGAACACACTTAGGACCGCCGGGGCACTTTTTCCCTCACTAGGAGGTTTTTTCCCCCGTGCATTGTATATACGCCCATTATCTTCTAGGGCTTGTTATCTTTCATTTTTGGCACTCATAATACACTACTGTGTTGTGCTCAAGCTTCCTCATCTTCTTGAAGTTGTGTGTGCATTCCTGCAACCCTAATTCCAACAATTATCTATGCATCCAATCATTGTAAACTCTTACATCAAGTTAACTCCACAAGCTCCGCTGGTTAACTCAAGGCTGGTAGCCCACAATATCTATGCAACTCAATCTTAATGTTTATGTATTTTCCATGCATCCAATCACTTTAAACTCTTACGTCAAGTTAACTCCCTCATTTATGCGCAAATAGAGAATCCATGCTTATCTTCATTTATGCACAAATAGAGTCTCCATGCTTATCTCTTTGTTTTTTATTTATTTTACACTCCAAAAATTTGTCTTAAGGTTTTACACTTTACCATCCAACCTTAGACTTTAGATTTTCACCCGTTCAACCTTAGCCCAATTAAAATGTGCACTCTTCTCTATTTACAATTTTTTCCTAGACTAATGCTCACACACCCTAGCATATTTTTTTTGCATATGAATTATTATTCATATTCAATTTTCTTCAAAATACATCATTTATTTCTTCATAATTTTTTTAATATTATCTTTTTTCTTTCTAACTCCAATGTATGCACCACGACAGGGGGTGGCACATGTGCACATGGGAAAGCTTCAAACAAATTTATGCACATTTGGCCAATTAACTTAAATTTTTATTTTTTTTAATTTTATCTAACTTAAATTTTTATTTTTTTAATTTTATCATCTCAAACTCCCAAGCTTGTCCCATGAAATGCACACCTTCAATAAAGAAAAATGTGTTCTCTCACTATAATGTACACCTTAGAAAAATAATATCTCAATGAAAAATATGGTATAAGAAGAGGGATCTTACATTCTCCCCCAGTTAAAGATCCAAGATGTTCGCATCTCACAAACTGGGGTAGTCTTTTCTCAATTCTTCTTCAAAGTGGTATGCTCATTTGGGAAAATTTTCCACTTGACTAAATACTCCAATAAGATCCTTGTTAACCCTCATCAAAGACCTCTATAACATCGATAGTGGCCATCTTACCATCTTCAACAATTTTGGCCGAAGTCGCTAGAAATGTCGGATTTCATTAGAATGTACTTATAATGTATTATTTTACGTGTGTCTTAAAGGCACACAATGGGATCTTAGGTGGAGAGTACTATTTGTGGATTAGGTGTTTACATAAGCTAGAGTGGCCGAATGAGCCCTAGGACCTAATTTGTAACTTTGGCCGCCCAAGAGTGTAAACCCTAGCAGCCTACACATAAGAGGCAAAGTTACATAGGAGGAAATTAAGCAAGCTATCTCTACTTCCATATATGAGGAAGAGCGACTTCGTATGGTCGTGGAATGTATTCAGGCTATTGTAGAGCAAGAGACTCTTAGATAGGGAATCACCATGCCCATGCGACTTCCTGTGACACAAGGTTGGACATGAAATGCGCGAGGCCTTTACCTTGAGTGAGATGGAGAAAGCATCAATAAGCCCTACTGATCCCACATATGTGGTGCCTGGCTACATGATGGACCAAGCCCCCGACTACTGCTATTGTTCCTTAAGGTTACACAAGACCCCAAGAATCTACTAGCATGCGCTTCACATTCTGAGACCGTAGAGAGGTACCCACTTAAGATGCTATTAGCACAAATTTAGACTGTGGTATTGGGTACTACACCACTCATACTGACACTACTCGTGTCCAACCACGCAATATTTATTGTTAATCCCATCTTAGATTAACAAATATGCTCCTCCATTTGAGGACATTAATAAGTGTCATGCAAAGGCCTATAAAAGTTGTAGCATTATGAGACACTAGCCACCCAAGGCCTTAGTTAGTAAGTTTTGGGCGCCCAAGTGTGAATAAGGGCCAGTTGTATATAAGTCATTTTTACATAAAATGAATGGACACAATCCCCCTTTGTGCTATGAGAGCTCTTGCCTTGTCTTGAGAGAGAGTGTGAGAGTGTACTCTAGTACATGTGCCTTCTCTATGCTTGTATGCTTGTGTAGAGGAGTGAGAGAGAGAGAGAGAGAGAGAGAGAGAGAGAGAGAGAGAGATTGCCTTCTTGTATGATGGTGCGAGTGACTCTATGGTGATAGCGTGGAGGTGGAGCCTAGAGGATTGGAGCTTCTCAAAGTGAGCTTGGAGACCTCAAGGGACATAAGCTAGAAGCATTGGTAAGTTCCCTATGACGGTTGTGATCTATTGCTTCTTCTAATTATGAATGCTTAGAGTTCCTTCTTGGGAGGTGTGGTAGCCCATAACAACATTACCCATTAGTTTCATGCCCTTGGTCACAACTATGGCAACCATGGTTGCAACAATCCCTACAATAACAATGGCTCCAGGCCTCGTTAACACATCCATATTATCTACTAGGGCCACAAGAGGAACCTTTACCCAAAATCCTCGATTCCTTGCATCTTCTTCTCTCAAAATAAAAGAAAAACCAGACAACCCTTAGTTGATGTTGATGAGCAAAGAATTCCAAGAGAAGCTCTTAATGTGATGTATTTCACGAACACACACCCTATGTAACCCACACTCTTAGCTTTCTTGACAAGAAACAAACTCACCCAAAGTGAAACACAATAAAACTCTCTATAAAAAAAAACTTTGATTTGAGTAAAATGAATATAAGAAAGTATATCTTTTATAACAAAGGGGATACAAAATGATTCTTTGAGATAAGAAAAACTAGGTTAATCCTCCCCTTCTTCACCATTATCAACCATGCAACAAGTACAAAGAAGAATTTTCACCACCCATGAGCAATTGCAACACAACACCCCCAATGGGCTACAAGGATTCAACTAGCGGTAATCTTGTCCTCATTGGGTAGAGGTTTTCTCGAGTGAAAAGAACTTGAACTGTCTTGCTAATACACCCACATAGGTCATGACGAAGTTAGGCTCCTCTCTTACATGTAATATTGAGCTCTACCTTCGTACCTTTCACTGTCACACACATGCTTGCTTAAATAGGTTTCCAATAACCTTGTCCTCCTCTTCTTTCTATTATAAAAGACTAGTGCTGCAATGAGTGTAGAAATCGGTGTTCTTTATCATTAAAAAAAAACTTCTTTTTTAAGCAAAAAAAATTCTCGTTTCAATCCCGACTTCCTTCTTTTTTCTTTTCAAAAATTGGGGTATAGCGCGGCACTAGAGACATGTATGGTCTATGGGCAATGCGCACAATCATCGAGGCAACAGGTGGCTCACAACAGTCGAGGGCACCGAAAGAAGGTGCAACTCACGCAGGCGAAGGAGCGAAGCTGCCCAAAGCGTTGGGCGTGCAAGCAGCAAGAGCCACAACGCCCTCTCTAGGTGTTGTGAGAGAGGGGCACCCTTTTAGCCTATAAAGGCTCTCTTTTCCATGGAAAGGAGGGCAAGCGGGATTTTAAAAACCCATCCCCACGGCTTTAACAAAAAAAGGGAAAAAAAAAACCTTATCCCCTAAATACAAAGCTTATTGTTAGGGCATTCAAATGCCAAAATTAAATGAACCTACACATTTATTTGCCAAACAAAATAGCTAAACCTCACTAAGGTTTTCAAAGTCCATTCCTCTCTTCCCGTGAGTTCCAAAAAAGAGGGAAAAAAATCTTGATCATATTAACCATCTCCCAAAGAAGTAAAGCATTCATGCCTTACATGCTTCTCCTTTGATATGTGCTCCTCAGAATTTCCGTTGCCATGCGAGATATGTCCAAAATGAGTGAAGTAAGGCTTGAGATGCCAACCATTTATGGGGGTAGAATGCACACGGACCAATAAATTGATAAGTTAATAACTGCTATTGTCATAAACCTTTTTGATAACGAATGAACGTTGTAAAAATTTGGCATCAAAGCAATTATCTAGGTGGCTATCATATCTGAGTACAAGCATGTCCTTCTGTAAACCTTTTTCCTTAAGTAAAGAATCAAACTTCTCTTTAGCATTTTGAGAACTAGTGATAGGGTAGCTACTTCTCTATCCAATTCCAAAGCAATGCAAGTTTATGAGTCAATCTTGAAACACATCACCAGGGTCCTTATTTACCTTCTGTCAGAATTCAACACTTGGTACATCAACTTCAATGGGAGCAAGTGTTTCTTGTCCATAAACAAGATGAAAAGGAGTGAATCGTGTAGAGGCTTTAAAGGTAGTCCTATATGCCTAAGCCAATTGACAAGCATGGCAAGTTTTATAGCAATAAACCACATACATGTAAACTAGGCCAAGTATATCGTGCCTCTAAGATCTTTTTAATAGTCATCATGTGCAAAGTTTCCACCACATACCTCATCACGATAAAATTGAAGAATGTGTGGAATATATGTACCTTTTGGAACCCTCCTTAAGACCATATCCTTACCTTTGTGATAGAGAAGATCCCCCATAAGTGAATATGAAAGCCCTTTTAAAAGCCTTCGTTTTTGTATTGCTGACAAACCAATAGGTAGCTCCCCAATTTTTAACCATTGTAAAAGCTCCTTCAGAGTTTCTTCTCCTTGAAATTTGGAAACCTTCAAAAGTGCATTGCTCACCATAACTGCCACTTGTTCTTTAGGTAATTAATCTTCTTCTTAATTTTGTTCCCTATGTACATGTAATAGCTGCACCTCTTTAAATTGCTTAAACAGAGCTCGGATCCATCATACATGCTCTTTTAATTTTTCATTTTTACATGCCTAGATACCAAGAACCTATTTAACGAGTAATAATGCATCCCCTTGAATGATCAACTTATCCCCTCCTGCTTGTTTACATCTCATCAATCCTTCCTCAAGAATGGCATATTCGGCCTCATTATTGGTTTGTACATTTTCTAAAACTATCCTCTCTTTGAACACGGTTTGACCATGTGGATCATATAAGACTAGTCCACCACCAACTTTCCATGTTTTTCTTTAATATACTCCATCAAAGAACAATAAGAAAGCGTTATCCAAAGGTTTCAAAGGATGTATCCCTATAAGTGTCTCTCCAATCCTTAGCCATTTCTCATAAACTTTGTGAGGTAATATGTCTGAAAGTGAGGCCCTATTACTTTCTTCCACTTTAAAGGTATAGTCAAATTCAATTCCAAAATCCACTTAACAATCCTATGAGACCCTGTCATATGTTGAATAGCAAGTGGAAAAAGTTTATTCACACAATAAAAGTTTTGTTAAGAAAATATGCACGAAATTTCTCACTACAAACATCATGGCCAAAATAAGATGTTCTTTGTCAGAATAAACTCTTTTCTCTATTAGTCATCACCCTGCTAACAAAACAAATGGGTCGCAAAAGAGAAGTCCTAGAATCTTTCTATAATAGAATGGTACCAATAACATCTTTCCCAACGCTTAGATTCACAAAGAATTGTTGGTCCCAATTAGGTGGCAACAAAGTAAGAAGAGTGCTTAATACCTTCTTCAGCTCACCAAAGTATGCATCATACGCCTCATTTTAAATAAAAATAATTGTCTAGTTGGCTAAAGAATGTAAAGGGTGCAATAACTGAGAAAGTAAATGAATAAACTTGGCCATATACCTGATTTTTTGAATAAAAGAAATGAGTTCATTAGGATTGGAAGGGAAAGGTAAATCCAAAAGTACTTTAATTCTTCTTGGGTGCACTGAAATTCCCTTTGCTGAAACTAAAGGTCCAAGTAGAACCAATTCTTTTCTAGCAATCTTACATTTTTCATAATTCAATTGCCCACCCAAGCTATCCAATCATTGTAGACCTTCTTCCACCTTCGAGAAATGTGAAATACGAGGACTATAGATGTAAAAATCATTAATGTATACCCTAATGGACTTCCCAAAGAATGGCTTAAAAACATAATTCATATACCTCTAGAAAGTCAAAGGAGCATTTGTCAATCCAAAAGGCATCACACAATAAGTAAAACATCCCCAAGGGGTAATGAATGTAGTCTTTTTATGATCTCCTTCTGCAATCTGTACTTGGAAATAGCCTGAATAACCATCACATATTGTATAACACTCATGACCATCCACTTTATTAAGAATCTCATTTTGAAAGGGTAGGGAAAATTGATCTCGCTTTGTTGCCATGTTGAGTGGTTTATAATCCACACATACCCGCCATTTACCATTCTTCTTAAGTGTAACCACTGCAAGAGAAACCCACTCAAAATTTTTGACACGGTAAATAAATCCAGCTTTTAACAACCTAGTTACCTCTTTAAGTAAATAAATCCAGCTTTTAACAACCTAGTTACCTCTTTAAGCAAAGCATCATGCTGTACTACTCCCAATCGTTCACAATTTCTAAGCCATCGGTTTGGTATCTTCTTTCAACTTAATGTGGTGTTCTATGGCATCTACTCCTCTAATATGTGTATAATAAAAAATAAATAAGTTAGGATACCTGTTTAGCATGTCCAAAAATCCCTTCCACTCTCTAGGCTCCAGGTAGCTTCCAACTTATTTTGGTATGTCTTCAACCTTACATGAATAGTTGTACAATGGATTCGAAAATCCCAAACAAAGGGGGAAATCTCCTCCGAAGCATACCCATCCACTCCGATCGTCGGGTGAAGTGACCGAACAAAGGCAAGGCATGATGATGAAACTTACACAAATCATTTACCAAAAATTAACCACAGTTCCCTTGCTCCCTTATGAGTAAAGTGTCACCCCCATTACCTCCAAAGATGAATCCTCAATATCACTAGAGGACACAAATGCTTCCTCTGAATACGAATACTCTTCATCATCAGTTTTCGCATTATCCGAATCCTTATACTAAATATCTTTCTGCTTCTTATCTTTTATGTTATAAACCACTGCTTGCTGCATCACCGATGGCCCTTTATCCCATTTTTATTTAGCTTTGACAGAAATCAACCATGAACGACCCAAAATCAAAGGATAGCCATCTCCCTTGGTTGTATAACATAAAAGTCAACGGTAATAAAAACCCCAAAAACACTAACTTTTAAATTCTTAATGACTCCAATACAATTAACCTTGTTGTTATTTGCCATTTTCATCTTGATTGGAGAAACCTCATGTATCTTTAGTCCCAAATGATGCATTAAAGGCTCCATCATTAGGCAAATCTATGTTCCACCATCTACTAAGACCTTAGAAACCATTTGTCCTTCAATCACACAATCCAAAGTGGGAACAACATCTTCATAGACCTCCAAAGGTGCTATGAGAACAATAGGAGTTGGTTTCTCACTCCTCTTTCTAGTAATTTTGATGCTTGTACTCATGCTAACTTCCTTTCTTACCTGCGGGGACATAAAGCAAAAAACTAAGTTAATGTTAGGTCCATGCTTCCTCATATCTTCTCTTAAGTTGTATGGTTCCACTCCATGGCCAAGTGTAAAATCTAACAATCCTCCTCCTCCTTCTCTTCTTAATCCCTTTTGTAATATCTTCTTTTTTCTTCTTCTTTTGTGCCACATTGGATGATTCCTTATTTTCTGATTGCTTATTATGAGCTCATGTTCCTTTCCTAGAAAAACATTCTACTGTCTCTTCTTATTGGATTTCCTCTTGCTTTTCATCCCTTTCTTCCAACTCAACTACATGCACCCCCTATCTAGTAGAGGTGGAATAGGTGCAACTATCTCTACTAATTCTCTAGGTGGAGGATTATTCCCCCTATCTTGATTCCCTCCTTGCATAGGTGGATTTCCTAGCATATTAGTCCTTCGAGGCACTAAAACTGGATAGGCTCACCTAGATTTCTCCTAGGATAAGGACAATTATACATACCATGGCCACGTTCATTACAATTTGAGCAAATTAACTCTTGTTGTTGTCTCCTAGGGGCGGTCTTCCTCCACCTTGTTATGGTGCATGAGGTTTAGATCCCCCTCCTTGAGCTAAATGGATTGTTAATTTACAAAGTTGCTGAGTAAGTTGTTCCAAAGTGTTAGCATCTTGAGATTGTTGTAAAAGCTGTGCAAAAAGTTATTAATCTTGAGAAGAAATTCTTAGTACAGATACCTCAATGCTAGGGCGTGTCTCTCCAATGTTTGGCAAGTGCATATTAGAAGCCAAATCTTCATCTCTTTTACCAAACTTCTGCTTTTTGTAATTGATCTTCATTGCTTTGTAGACTGTGAATGCTGCTACTTCAAGGTAAGTCTTTGGGCTGATTGATTCCACCTTGGCTCTAAGAATAGGATGGAGAGCCCCAAGAAAACGATCCTTTTTATGGATTTTCGCAACCTTACTCGGATTTATAATGGAATGAAGCCAATTCATCCAAGCTGTGTTATTTTTTCTTCATAATCATTATATTCCTCTAGCTTCTCGATGTAAAGATTGGATTTTTTGGCTAAAGAATTTTAGTAGTTTGAGCCTTGATATATTTTGCTTGAAAAGCTGCTTCTAATTTTGCAAAATTCTCATGAATTTCTGGATTAAGAGATAAGAGCCAAGTATGAGCATTCTTTCGTAACACCATTGTGAAAGCACCTAGCTTTTCTACTAGTGTTTCTTTCCCAATATGAAAAATGACATCTTCATATTTTTCAGAAAATCCTCCACATCTTCATTAGACCCACCATAAAATCACAAGTACCCATGGAAAGAAAGTAGACATTTCATGGGCTTGTTGCACAGCCATATCAGCTTCTTGTAAACTAAAGTCATTGATGGGGAACTCCTCAATGGGGGCACCAAAATGAAGGCTATAAAGGATAATAATCCTCTATAGCATCCTCTATTCCCTCATTAGAAGATAACAACATTGTTAAATACACATGCACTCTCCCAAGACAAAAGAAACACTCGACAACCCCTTAGTTACAAGAAACTAAAGAGAGAGGGAACTTCAAGAGGAGAGGGAGAAGAGAAAAGTTAATGTTGATGAGCAAAGAATTCCAAGAGAAGCTCTTAATGTGATATATTTCACGAACACATACCCTGTGTAACCCACACTCTTAACTTTCACAAGAAACAAACTCACCCAAAGTGCAACACAATAGAACTCTCTCTCACTCTCTCTTTAAAAAAAACTTTGATTTGAGTAGAATGAATATGAGAAAACATATCTTCTATAACAAAGGGGATATAAAATTATTCTTTTAGATAAGAAAAACTAAAAGGAATCCTCCCCTTCTTCACAATAGAACTCTCTCTCACTCTCTTTAAAAAAAACTTTGAGTAGAATGAATATGAGAAAACATATCTTCTATAACAAAGGGGATATAAAATTATTCTTTTAGATAAGAAAAACTAAAAGGAATCCTCCCCTTCTTCACCATTATATCAACCATGCAACATGTATAAAGAAAATTTTCACCACCCACACGAGCAATTGCAACACGACTCCGACAATGTCTCTATAAGGATTCAACTAACACAATAATCTTGTCCTCATTGGGGTAGAGATTTTCTGGAGTGAAAAGAACTTGAACTCTCTTGCTAATACACCCACACAAGTTGTGATGAAGTTGGGCTCCTCTCTTACGTGTAATATTGAGCTCTACCTTCACACCTTTCATTGTCACACACATGCTTGCTTAAATAGGTTTCCAAGAACCCTGTCCTCCTCTCCTTTCTGCTGTAAAAGACTGGTGCTACAATGAGTGTAAAGAAATACATGTCCTTTTATTATCGAAAAAAAATCTTTTTTAAGGAAAAAGTTCTATTTTCAATCCCGGCTTCCTTCTTTTTTCTTTTTGAAAATTGGAGCATGGTGCGGCATTAGAGACGTGCACGGTAATGGTAGTGCAAAATCGTTGAGACAACAGGCAGCTCAAAACAGCCGAGGGCACCCAAAGATGGTGCGATTTACATAGGCAAAAGAGCGAAGATGCCCAAGCACCGGGCGCTCAAGCAGCAGAAAGAGCCACAAGCCACCATGGCCTCTCTAGGTGATGTAAGACAGGGGCACACTTTTAGCCTATAAAATCTCTATTTTCCATAGAAAGGAGGCGGGATTTAAGAAACCCATCTTCAGAGCTTCAACAATAAAGGGGAAAAAAACCTTATCCCCTAAATACAAAGCTTATTCAAATGCCAAAATCAAATGAACCTACACATTTATTTGCCTCACTAATGTTTTCAAATGCCATTCCTCTCTTCTTGTCGTCGTGAGGTCCAAAAACGAGGGAAAAAAATCTTGAATCAATGGCAAGACTGGTATTGGTATCGGATCCTAAGAGTTGGAGAACTTTATCGCTCTTTCCTAAAGTAGTTTGTGCTTGAGGGAGCTTTTTGGAGTGTGGCTTCATTGTGGGCACTATGGTCATGAAGCCTGAGATTGCCAAACACACCTACAGGTTCTTGCCAACATAACGAGACCATAACTAACCTTGCTCTGGCACCACTATAAACACTAGCCCTTGGTCGTGTAACAACATCAAGAGAAATAATGGGAACTGAAATAAAAACTGTAGGGAGTAGCTCTGAGGCAAAAGGACTATAAACGGTTGGCCCAAAGCACTATAAATTTTTTATAATTGGTGATTGCAAGTTAGTGATTAATAATGCCACACGAAAACCAAGTGAGACAAAAGGAGTTTATGATGGTTTGTTGGCTAAGGTAAAGGAAGTAAAGTTGGCTGCTCTGGGGAAGACCCTAAGGCAATCTTTATAGCAAAAGACCTCACTCCGAATCAGAAAGTTGAACTCATTGATCTCCTTAAGGAATATAAGGATTGCTTCACATGGACTTACCATGATATGAAGGGTGTACCTATGTTGAGGTTGTGGATCACACAATCCCCATGGTACCAAATGCTAAGCCTTTCCATCAATGACCTTATTCAATGAATCAAAAGTATGCTAAAATTGTTAAAGAAGGGATAGACAAGCTCATCGAATGTGGATTCATCTATGAGATTGAACATTCGGATTGGGTTTCACCCATTGTGGTTGTGTCAAAAAAGAATGGAAAATTGTGACTGTGTCGATCTCAAAAAGGTTAATGCAATAACAAGACGAGATTATTACCCCTTACCATATTCAGAACATGTACTTAAAAATGAGTAGCTGGTAAGGAAGCATATAGCTTCTTAGATGGGTATTTATGGTATAATCAAATTTCCATTACTTTGGAGGATCAAGCTAAAATTGCTTTTGTTATGGAATACAGAGTTTACACTTATAGAGTTATGCCATTTGGCTTGACAAATGCACCAGCCACATTCTAAAGGCATAAGATTTTTTAAGGATGTTTCTTGAAGCTTTCTTAGATGATGTGTGCATTCATTCATCATGGTGGAAGGAGCATCTATCATGCTTATGAAAGCTATTTGAAAGATGCAAACTTTATCGCCTATCTCTAAACGCATTCAAATGCCAATTTTGGGTTAAACATAGAGTTATTCTGGAACATGTGTCCAAAAATGGGATTTCCATAGATGAGAGTAAAATCAAAATTATGTTAGAATTACCCCCACTAACAATCTACAAGGGACTCCAAAGGTTTATCGAAACATGTAGCCTACTATAGGCGATTCATCCTCTTCTATGCTAGGATTACATATCCCTTGTACAAGCTTCTTATCATGTTTGAGTGGACAAAAGAATGCCAACAAGCCTATGATACATTAAAGCAAGCTTTGGTTAGCACTCCCATATTTATGAGTGCCAAACTAGGATGTTATCTACCATGTGCACATTGATGCTTCTAACTTTTCAATTGGATATGTCCTAGCCCAACCAAGTGAACATAAACTGGACTACCCCATAAGTTTTTCCAGTCACAATAGTTATACGAGGCTGAGATAAATTATACAACCACAAAGCGTTAAGGTTTATGAATAATATATGCTGTGAAGAAATTTTGACATTATCTCCATACCTAATGGTGAAGCACCAATTGGAATAGATGATGATCTACATGATGCTATACTGTTTAAAGTTGAGGCTATACCAACATGTCTACCTCTACCTCAACACCACAAACAATTACCTTTACACTCTTGATAACTCCTAGGCACTTGATGCATACATTATTAGCTAGTTTAGCTTTATAGGGAGATGGAGCATTGACTTCTAGTCCTAATCTATGCATGGTTTTCTCTGTCATTACACACATTTGGGCAGCCCCATCCACATACACCTTAGGAATATTATATCCCTTAATCCAAGCATCCACTAGAGGAACAACATCTTCATCAAGATTAGCTTTCACCACCTGTCCACTCAGGGGCCTTTTCGATAGTTCCTAGCTCATAGTAATCGGCAATATATTCACATATCAAAATGGAATCTCTGTTGAAGATCAGCAAGATCAACCAACGGATCCATATAAAAGAGCCATGGACTCATCCGTTGAGGACCAGCAAGGTCAATCAACTGGAATTGTTAACTTTCCAGAGGTAAAGAAGCTAAGGAAAGATCTACCAAGGAAGTTACTTAAAGAAGCAGAACCTCACCAATTGATTGTTGTTGGAACTCTTTATAAAAGAGGTAAGGATGACATATTAAGACCTTGCCTTAGGGAGGATGAATACTTATACATCCTTAAACAAGCACACCAAGGGGTAGCTGAGGGTAGCTCACCCACCACAACATTCATGATCTCATGCCACAAGGATGACATATTAAGACCTTGCCTTAGGGAGGATGAATACTTATACATCCTTAAACAAGCACACCAAGGGGTAGCTGAGGGTAGCTCACCCACCACAACATTCATGATCTCATGCCACAAGTTCACTCCATATTACCCACCATAAGCAAATGGTCAAGTTGAAAGAACCAACAAAGTCCTCATTTCCATATTAGCAAACATTGCTGAAGCTCAACGCAATGATTGGGAATTCAAGCTCACAACAACTTTATGGGCTTACCGAACCTCTTACAAAGCTGCAATTAGTTGCACACCATTTAAGATGGTATAAGGGTTTAAGGTGGTAATGCCTTGGGAATTCATGATACCCAGCTTAAGGGTAGCAGTGGCTAAGAGACTTGAGGGTAACATGTTGGCTAATCGGCTAGTCATTCTTGAACACTTGGAGGAAGAAATACAAATTGCTAAAGGATCAAAGAAAAAAGTGGTTTAATAATAATCTCAAGGATAAGGAAATTAACGAGGGAGACCTTGTACTTATGTACAGAGTCCGTAACAAAAAAAAGAAACTAAAGTATACTGAAAAAGGACCATTTTGAGTCTATGAAGTAACACCTCAAGGTACCCTTGACAAGGTTAAAACCGTAAGCTTTCTTAATGGCAGTAAATTTAAAAAGTATTATGGTCCTCTTACATAGGAAACCTTGCGAGTTACACATGATAAAAAGGTAGCCAAGGAAAAAGCGGAATTAAAGAAAGCTCAAGCTCGATAAGAAGCTAAAGAAAGGCAAATCCAATAGTAGCAAACAACGAGAAGCCATCCTTGGATTTGGACAAGCCTTTGTGGGAGAAGTTGGACACACAGAGGAGCACATAGCACCTCTATGAACATCCATTCAATTGCATAGTCCTTATAGTAAAGTTCTCTATAATGCATTACTTGACATGGGGGCTAGTCACAATTTCATTTCCTTTTCAATGCATAGAACCGGTTAGGAAAACCTCAACTCGTAGACACCTCTTTGAAGATGAAAGGTATCAATGGTGGTAGAAACAACAAGGTTCTTGGGCTAATACAAATAGAAACATATTGTGAAAGCAACAAGCACCTAGTGGGAGACTTCCTAGTTATACTGAACAAGAACATTACCTTAACTAGTAATACTTGGTTGCACATGGATGAAAACTGCTAGATATATGATTGATTGGTTAACGGGACATGTCTTTATGATTGATTGTCATAACCCCCTACCACCTCTTACTCTTGTCGGGGTGAAACCATGGTTGAACATTTGACTCATAACCCCCTACCACCTCTTACTCTTGTCGAAAGTTGCAAAACGAGGAGGAAGCTTTAACTAAATCTAAAGAAACCCTCTCCACTTCATCGCCCACTGTTTAAGGAACTCTCATTTCTTTAACCTCCACACATGGTAAATACCTCCATGTTAAAAGTGGCAACCCAAATCTACCTTGAAATGGGTTCCCAAGATTTCTCCATCTGTACCACCCCAAAATGGATACCTAAATGCTCATTGAAAGTTCAAGGCTACTACGAGAGTGACCATTGTATTTGGATCCCAAAACATAAATGTATACCACTAGCCTCACTGTCGTTGCTTACCAACTCCCAAGCCTCCTCAGTGATGGAAAAAGCATCAAATTCAAATGAAGGGAAGACTATTATAGGAGAACCTTCACCACAGTAACACCCAAACAAATCTGGATCCAAAAGAGAAAATCTATCACAAGAGGTAGGGTGATTGATGGGGAAGCTTTACCACCAGTAGCACCCAAACAAGTCTGGATCCAAATGAGAAAACCTATCACAAGAGGTAGGGTGATTTATGGGGAAGCTTCTACATCACAAAATGTTATAAAACCATTGTTGGTTATCCAAGGCCAAAACCCCGTTAGTTTCCCTAGAGCACCCACTACGTAAGTACAAATTGCCTTCTCGCAAATGCCACCTCCATTGATAAGGGAGAACCCATAAGCTCCGTCCGGTTTTATGAAAGCCCCTTACCACCATTAAAGTTGGAGATTGATATGCCGCAAACAACAAGTAACAAAGGGTGCTCTTAGCCAACAAATACTAATGGAGCAAAGTTGGAAAGGATGGTTACATAAAACCTACAATACCTTCTGCGAAGTCAAGGTATGAACATGAAACTGGTAGGGGGGGTTTATGCTAATATCATCACTTTTACCCCCCACGTTTCTCTCTCCAATAAATTTCATGTCCATATTAGGTGTTGGAAATAGCTAACGTATGACAATATAGCTTACACCACCATGTACAACAATATAGCACTTATACACATAATAAAAATCCAAATAACAATAAAAATTTAAAAAGATGATGAGAAAGAGCACATACCAAAATAAGAGAATGAAAGTATGACTCTGATGTTAGTACAGGCCTTGAGCATGGACTTTTTGTGGACTAATATGAGTGACCTATCATGGACCAGGATTGTGTGGATTGGTACTATCAAGGGTAGATAAATATTCCACCTTTCCAAACCCACTCATTTCATGATATTTTTATGCACCATGAGGGGATCGATGTTGTGGAGCATTGTCCCCTTACACCATGTCTTAGCTGTGATGAGCATCACATGTTATCCGCAACGTCTTACTTATCTGGTAGTGTAGAACTTTATTTTATGTGTTATAGGACAAGACTCTTGCAGTCCATGGTAGGAGAGACACCATAACAACATGATGATGTGAATCTAATTTACCCAGTGAGACGACTCTTATCATGTAAGGAATGCACACGAAGAGCTTCTAAAGCAGGGAGGAGGGCAAGAGCTTACACACACCATCATTCTATGAAATAATGTTATCGACTCCTTGTCCCTTCTTTTGGAGCATGGTGGGTCATTTCCTTGATAGCTTGGCTAGCGGTAGCTACTTAGCTCACTTGCATATGGTACCCATGCCATATCATAGAGAGGATGCTCTTAGACTGTTACGTCATACCCCAGAGGAGGCATATCTATTAGAATAAAACTGTGAGGATGATGAGCTTAGTGACAATGAGTCTGACCCAACATACAAGTTATGCCTATCTGATGACGACCTTGCGATTATTTTGAAGATTTTTTTAAAAGGTTTACAAGAAGCAACAAATGGAAGCTCCCAACATTACAAGTATAATTCTACAAGACTGACTTCCCAACCCTACAACTAACTAGGTGTATTCTAAACCCATCCTCAACTATTGAATTTGTTTTTAATTTTATTTTTTTAAATAAGTTTTCTATTGAATGTTTGTTTGAGTGCTTGTTGCGTGCATCCTTTGCTGGACTAGTCTATCTTTTTTCTAGTTATTACTTGGATAACCATTAAGGATTTGGTCCTAGTTTAATTGTTACTTAGATCGACCTTGATATATGCCAAAGGAGTATGCCGCGTACTCCACCTTTCTTTTAGTGTGCCCTCTTTAGTTAGAGTATAGCCTTCTAGGTGAATTATGAAAGTGGAAGTAGTTTAAAAATTAAAGGGAAATTTTTAAAAATTAAAAATTAGAAAAGAAAGAAAGGCCCAAGAAGATAACCATCGCTATGTGGCTCTTGGTGGGACTTTTGGCTCTTAGTTTTAGAGTCTTGGGACCGTAATCTTGATCTTCATGGAATGGGACCTTGTGGCTAAAAATGTACCAATAAAGGTCAAACACCATCATTATCAAGGTACTTAGCAGTTCTTAGATACTCTTGTATAAGGTCTCTCAGCCATTGCTTAGGTCTCTGCAGTGTGGTGCCCTACTCTTAAATTTTTATCTTAGAATCAAAAGTTATAATTTCTTATTTTAAAAACCAAAAAAGAAGAAGAAGGCAAAATCTTGTAATAAATCACTTAGCAATTTCATTTATGAGGTCGATAATAGCTAGATGGTTTCACATAAGTGATGGTGTGTAGAGACTAGGGTCATAACCCCAGGCATGTTCTTTACTCAGTTTTAGTTTAGATAGATTTTGAACTAGCCTTAATATACCCCTTGTCTTAACTAGGAAAATTTAACCAATCACACAACAAAATTTTTCTCACTGCTTGATTAAGTGTGCATTATGCTTAAAATTTAATTATTTTCCATTGACACAAGTTACTGGTTATGTCATGTTGCCTTGTAGACCTTACAAGTCACCGGCATTTCCAATGTCAACACGCATCTAACATACAACCTCGATGCATCTTCATCGACATATTTCGATGACGGAATCTGTATCAAGAAGGGGGGTATGTTAATCGTTGTTGTTGCTACTGGAGGCCTCTATAACGTTGATGCTAGCCACCTTACCATCTTTAACAATTTTGGTCGAAGTTGCTGGAAATGCCAGATTTCATTGGAATATACTTATAGTGTATTATTTTGCATGTGTAATCGCCGCTTGTCTATTAAATGCACACAACGAGATCTTAGGTGGAGAGTACTATTATTTGTGGATTAGGTGTTTGCACAAGGTAGAGTGGCTGAATGAGTCCAAGGACCTAATTTCTGACTTTGGTCACCTAAGAGTGTAAACCCTAGTAGCCACACATAAGAGGCAAAATGTAACTCTCACCACTCATTCTTTGATGCATAATGATAGAGTGCTCTTCTTCTCTACTCTCCTATACTATTACTTATGTGCTTGCCTTTTGCTTGTTTGAGCTCTTATGTGTGCTTGCTTGCATATGTAGGTGAGAGTGAGTGTGTAAGAACCCTTGCTGGAGACCTTTATAACATCAATGGCAACCACCTTATGTTATGGGCTACCACACCTCCAAGAGGGAACTCTACACATTCACCTAAAGGATGAGCAATAGATCACAACTGTCGTAGGGTACTTACCAATGCTTCAAACTTAAGTCCCTTGAGGCCTCCAAGCTCACTTGTTAAGCTCCACCTCCACGCTATCATCGTAGAGTCCCTCACACCGTGGCATAAGGAAATCACTCTCTCACTCACACAAGCATGAAAGAGGCACAATGCTAGAATGCTCTCACTCCTTCAATCTCTCTCAAGACATAAGAGAGAGCTCTCTATAGCACAAAGGGGATTGTATCTTCTCATTATGAGAAAATGCCTTATATACGTTTGGCCCTTATTCACACTTGGGTGCCCAAAACTCACTTACTAGGCCTTGGGCACCCAAAACTCACTTACTAGGCCTTGGGTGGCCAATATCTCATAATGTACAACTTTTATAGTGCCATTTCATGACACTTATTAATGTCCTCAATTGAGGATCATGTTTGTTAATCTAAAATGGGATTAACATCCCGCCTTCTTCCTGATGTAGGTTTTGTCCACAGAACCTGTTTTATCGAGGTCTAAAGACCTTGTCACACTGAACTCATGTCAGTAGAAATTTCTCCTGGATTGGAGCTTCTTGAGTGTACGTTGGAAAGCTGAATGTGACCTCCAGAATCCGGTATCCACGTCTTCGAAAGTGATGTGCATGTATCCTAGAAGACATCGAAGCCGGTGGTAATAAAGCATGATTCCCCTATCTGATGGTCCTTGGTTCATGTCGGACCTCAGGTGTTCTGCCTCATAGAGCCATCATAAGGTTCCTTTGGTTGGTCTATGAGCACCACCACTAATTTCAAAAATCTGACACTGGCTACAATAGCGGGGTTGGGAATGCTGCGCCATGCCCTGATCCATGTCAGTATCTACTGTCTTTGTTCCTGAATGTGGGCAAATGTTGCTGGTATAAATATGGGAAGTTGTAGCACACATGCAAGTCACACCTTTTGGCTTCTTGAAACTCCAACGGTGTCCATCTTCTTTTAACTGGCATGTATAATGGATTGACCTGCAATGTTGGTGGCGCGCTCATGTACACTTGGTTGTATTTTGGAATTGCCAAGTACTCTTTTCTCCATTCGGGTTGAATTCCGAAATCTTCCAGGCGAGGGTGCTCTTCAGTAGTGACTATTGTGGCGTAGCCACCTCTTGTGTGCACGGGGTTTGCTTTCTGCCACCTGCGGCGGTAGTCTCATCATAAATGTTACTATCCTTATCTCCAGCAAATCAGCTAACCGAGGATTGGCTAGCTTTGTGTGCTTGCCCACATTTGCCCATAAGGTGCCCTCTCCCGCCAATGGAAGAAGTTCTTCTAAGTCAGGTCATGGGGCACAGAGAGGGTATGGTACATTATGCTATTTCATTGGAGTGACTTCTGAATATGCTTCTGGCATGATTCGGCGTCTGGGCTCAAAGGAAATAATTTGCATGAGTACCTTGAACATTAATTTGGGCTTCAAAAGAGGATTGCCTGCTCGTATGAGTCCCTCGTACTCTGCAGGGCTGACAAAGAATCCAAGATGGGATCATCAGTAAATGGGTCAAGATTATCTTGCGGGATGGTGTATCTTACCTCTTGAGAGTGCCTTGTTGGAGATGGGGTAGGTGCCAGTACCTCCTCGGGGGCAAGAGTGTTAGTGGGAAAATCTATCTCGGGAGGATAAAAAGATGAGAAAATGCATTTAGCTTGAGATATGGTAGTAAGTTGTGTGTTAGGATATGGGTTAAGTAGCTTACTAGTAGCGACATTAGAGTAGACAGGTTAAGTGGATTTTGAAAATGAAGAAGAAGATTCTTCTTAACCCTGTCCTATGCTAGGGAGTGGGTGACTAGGCTTATGAGACTTAATAAATTCCCATAAGTCTGGAATTTCTTCTTCATTTACTTATAGTGGGATACTCTATATGGGTAGCATCAAAATTGTATTATATAGTTGTTAGCATGGCTTCTAAATGTTTGTAGATATTAGTGTAGAGTTTTAGAATGCCAAAAGGATGATAGAGAGTGGACTCACATAGGTTTAGATGTTGGTGAGTGTTATATGCCTCTAGCCAGCCGTAACTTTTGACCCATTGGTAACTATGTGCTACGACTTCGTAGTTTGGCAAGCATCTCTGGAATGTCATCTAGGACAAACAAGTCTAATTTTTCAACACTATTGTCCAGAATTTTTGAGTTTTGGAGAATGCGACACCAACTACAAAGGTTTAGCATGATAGGATGTAGGGGATAGAAAAAGATATCCTGGGGATTAGTCAATACTAAGTCACCCCTCAAAATTCCCATGATTACAGTAGGATCAGTGTCTCTTTCCATATTTTGTTTGATTAATGTTAGTTCTCCTAGGCCTATATCTTCAGATAGATTTATGTCATATTGAAATAGAGAGAGGGTTAGTGTAGACAAAAACAAAGAAAGAGTTTGAGAAGGGGCCCGAGGAGTTACTGGCAACTATCCCAACTCGGAGGCGTGCTCAAGGAGTAGACGAAGATCATCATTGGCTTTCGGCCGGCTGACTTCTTTCTTGGATTGGGATTTGACGCTCCAATTCTTGTAGGCGGGAGTCTGTGTTGCTAATGAGGTTTGAAATTGCTCTCTCTGACCATCCTTACAACATCCAATTTTTTAAATCTTCGTGTTGCATCTTCTTGGGCTCGCCGCGGGCGGTTGCAGTCAAACATGCACATGATGAGTGAATGCTACATTGCTTACCTCGTACCCATTTTTGCAATCATTGGATACCTTTTGTTTATCACCATGAGAACCAAGGGGTCACCTGGGCACTTTTGGGCATTTGTTGATGCAGTCGTTTTAGTTCTATGTGGGAGTTTTTTATTGTTCCTTCCACCCAACTGAACAATTTAGTTGCTGTGCCTGGTTGTGGAGGGCTTCTATCTGCATCTCCTTTGCAGAATTTCTTTGTTTTTACCCTTAAGTTTCCTGTTCAGTTATGTAGCCAAAGTGGGTACTTTCATTGCTTTGGGAATTCCCAACCCATTTGGTTGGGGTTGCTTTTTCCTCCACACAAGTGTTGGTGTGGTGCTTGCTTGAGTTGGGAGTTGATGTTGCACACTCTTACCACCCTCTTTTTGATGATTCGACCTATTTGTGGTATTGGTCACTGAGTGGGGCTTGGGTACCCATATGGCTGCATTGCCTTGATAATATCCTTGTGCTCGCTTAGACCCATTGCTCACGGGCTCCTTGAGGTCTCTTTGGATGCTTAGAGTCTTGCCAATTGGTTCGAGTCAACAAGGTATGACTTTTGAATTGTTTGTAGGCTCTTCTTGGGTTCTTTTTTATCATTTATGGTGTCCATTTTGTTTGGTTGATCTGTTAGTTGATTCTTGGGCACCCACTTCTGTGTACCCTTAGATGTAGGGTATTGTGTGGGTAAGCATCGCGAAATGGTTACTGGTTCTGTCCTCTGAGGTGTTTCCATTGCACTCGTTGTTTATTCATCAGTTATGACGTGCTTCCCTTTGTTTGTCGAGTTCCATAAGGATATGGACATGAACTTCTCGCCTGTGCTTATCAATGTTGTTCGTTCTTCCATTGAATATTGCATTTACTGGCACAGATCCAGGATTGTCCTAGAATCATCTCTTTTTCCATGGAACTTGCAAGCATGACAAACACCTTCCCGACCAAGGAATTAATTTTGATAGAAATGTTAACATTTAAAAATCCCTTGGCTTTTGTGGCTATCAAAGTGAATGCTACGAACTTGTACATCAATGGGTTCAAGGTGTGGTTTACCTAATGCTACCCAGGTTTCATACGAGATCAAGTTATGACTTGACCCTATATTTATTAATGCAATGCTTGTTGCATGGCCTTTAGCTGTAGTAAGTCCCACCTTGAGTCGTGTTGGCTCAATGTTTAGTTCCCCTTCGTCCAAAAGGGTCACAGAAGCCATGTTGACATGTATCAGTCTTTTGTGCATTAATTGTTTGGCTTTGATCTCTCTAGCCTTAGTCTCTTCGTGTGCTTGCTGTATCTTTTCTTTTGCAAGCTATTTCTATTGTTTCAAGAGATGTTCTTGCAAGAGCATCTCTTGGATCAGTGGTCCAAAGTACTTTTTTAATTTACTTCCATTGACATAACCCTCCATTTGAATGCCGTCAATTGTCTCAATTATTTGAACAAACCCCTGAGGTGTGATTTTTGAAACTCGGAATGGTCCCAGGCCTCGGTATTTAAGTTTCTTTTTCCTGGCGCTATCGACACCATACATGAGGACAAGGTCCCCTGTTTCAAGTTCTTTTTGCTTAAGGTTTTTGTCGAACCAATGCTTCTTGCATAATTTTTCAACCATGAGTCCATGCGATGCTATCAGTCTGTTCTCACCAAGCTTCTCTAAGTCGATTAGTCTTTCAGCTAATGCATTCTCCATTAGACGCTCTTGTACGGCAATCCTTAAGCTTGGAACTAGGTATTCCATAGGCATAACTGCTTCCACACCATAAGCTAGACAGAAGGGAGTGTAACCCGTCGTCACACTGCCTTATATGATGTTTGATAGGCCCATAGGGCTACTGTCAGCTTATGTTCCTAGTCTATTTGACTTGCCTCCAAGGTTTTTGTCAAGATAGTACACAAAATCGTGTTTGTACGCTCTGCTTGACCATTGGCCTGTGGAAAATTAGGTGATGATTTTCGATGGATCACTAAGAATCCCGCAAGTAAATGATCAATCACCTCATTGATAAAATGTGAGTCGCGATCACTCACCAATTCTAATGGTGGGCAGTCGAACCTTGAGATGATTTGCTTATATAAAAATTTTGGAATTGTTCGCGTATCAGCTCTCCTTGAGGCTCTGGCTTCTACCTATTTCATGAAATAGTCTGTGGTGCCACGATCACGTATCGGGCTTGGGATTGTTGTGGCTCTGGACTAATTGGTCCCACAAAATCTGTCCCCCATTTCTCAAATGGTTGTCTTACAATAATAGGGGTGAGCGGCATCTTGTCCTTTTGCTGTGGAATAGCGAAACGTTGACATTCTTCGCATCTTTTGACAAATTCTATGATGTCTCCGAATAATGTAGGCCACCATAGTCTTGCTTGAAGCGCTTTTCAAGCTGTAATTTCTCCAGCAAAATGCCCGCCTGCTATTCCTGAATGAGCTTCTTCCAATATGGTGAGACAAACTCATCCTCTCTAACACATCGTCTGAGCACATTATCTTTTCCTAGCTTATATAGTTCTCCCGCAATCAGTTTTGATAAGGTGTAGCCAGCTTGATAAGCTACCGCATTTTATCTTTGTTCAAAGGTATTTCCTACGAAAAACCATAAGCTAGATACTCTGAGATTTCTTCACTCCATCTGGGTACCTTGTCCAACTTAAATAAACAAGCATCCAGAAGGTCATCACTCATCAACACCAGTTTGCTGGTTCCCCATTTGGAATTCTTGACATCCAACACATGCTGTGTTCCCTTCCTTATTGTGACTATAAAGTCGAATTCCAACAACAATAGTAACCATCGTGTGATTCTCCCCATGGTGCAAGGTTTATTTACTAGGTATAGTAAGGCTTGATGGTCCACGAAAAATATGAATTTGTTGGCCAAAGAGGTAATGTCGATATTTCTTGACAGCGTAAACCATGGCCAATCCTTCTCTCTCTGTGGTGGTGTAATTCACCTCTGCTTCATTTAGCTGACGACTAGTGAAGCAAACTAGATAGCCCAATTTGAACACACCAGGTTGGGCTAGTACGCAACCAATAGCAAAATTTGATGCATCAATATGCACGTGAAATATGAGATCCCAATTTGTGCCGTGCTTGCCAACGCTTGCTTCAGTTGATCATATGCTTCCTGACACTCCTCGATCCACTCAAAGACAATGAGGAGCTTGTACAAGGGTCTGGCTATTTCTGCATAAAAAATTATGAAGTAGCGATAGTACCCCATATGACCCATAAACCTTTGCACTCCCTTGTATTGGTAGGCGGTGGCAGCTCCAATATCAGCTTGACCTTGCTATCGTCCATGGATATACCATTCTTTGAGATAATGTGTCCCAATATCACACCATGCTTGAACCAAAAATAACACTTCAAGGGGTTTAGTGATATACAATATAATCGACACCGCTCGAACACTTTCCTCAAGCAGGCCAGATGGTCTACCCATCGAGAGTGTGTACATAGATCGTCAATGAATACCTCCAAACACTTTTGTAAGTAGTCCTTGAAGGCTATGCACATCAACCGTTTAAAGGTTGCTGGGGCATTTGTGAGGCCGAATGGCATAACTTTGTATGCAAATGTCCCCCGCATTGTGTTGAAAGCTGTCTTGTGCTGGTCCTCTGGTGCTATGGATACCTGATTGTAGCTGGAGAATCCATCCAAGAAGTTGTAAGCTTCTCTCCCAGTCACTCTTTCCACAACGTGTTGTGTATAAGGCAACGGATAATGGTCTTTCCTAGTGGCTGCATTAACCTTTTTAAGATCAACACATACCCTAAGCTTTCCATTCTTTTTTGGCACTATCCATATGTTTGATTTCATATATGAAATCCGCATCATCAATGAGCTTATCAATTTCCTCCGTATAATTGCCACATACTTAGGATTCATCTGGTATGGTTTTTGTCTAGTTGGTCTCAGACCTTCCATGATTGGAATCGTGTTGTACCACCTTAGGTGGTACCCCCTTCATCTCCTTGTAATTTCAGGCAAAACACTCCTTAAATTCCTTGAGGAGAGCAATGAGCTCTTCTTCTTCAACGGAAGTCAAATCTTTAGCAATGTATACGGGCCGAGCTTCTTCCCCTGGTCCTGCAATATCCACCTCCTTGATTTCTGCCGGGCCATTGTATGATGTGGACAGCCCATCCTCTTTCACCCTTGTAGCTGTCAGTCAGACCACCTTCCGTTCACCAATAGTGTAGGTTTTGAAGTGGTCGGGTAATAAAAGCAAGTTTGGTTTGTCCTCATTGTCACTTTTGGCTTTAGTCATGATCTTTTTAGCCTCACGTTCTGCCTTTTCTAGGACTTTATTGCGTTTTTGGCACCCAGCTTTTGTAAGCTTGGGTGTTTCTGGCTCTTGAAGGACAATTTTCTCTTTATGCCTTCCCTCCAACGATATCTTTCTCAACTCCTCGCCCCAATCCTTTGAGAACTCATTGTATACCTTGGTGGCCTCAAGGTACCTCAGCCACTGGACATCCGTGGGTTTTCTTCGTAATAATAGGGCATTTCGTCGGGCTATATACCGTTTTTATTTTTCGCCACTGTCTGAGGCGCTAAGCATTGGTACGGCTTCCAATTAACGATGCAGGTAGAGATCGTGGGGACAGTTCCAGATTCCAAATACTGGGTTCCCCTAGGTTGCATTACATCAATGGTGGCCAACACATGCATCTAGTTTTCACTGAAGTCCAGAGGAGGGAGTGACGCATACATTTTCATTTCCTCTTCATCCTTGGGATCTCCCTCTGAGGGTTGGCATATCTGTATAGAGGTGGTTCGTTCCGTTTTGTGACCGAATTGTTACCAAACAATTGCCCCTCCATGGGTTGTGCTTTCCATGTTCTTAGATCAATCTTTAAGATTTACGAATCCCTACAAACATACACATGATCCAAGGCCCAATCATGCACCAATTTGGATTCCCTCATGAAGGGTCTCCCTAATATTATGTCATCTGTATCATGTTGGCATAGGAAGTCCAGGACCACGAATGTATGATGATAGCAAAACATAAAAAGTCTAAATTTAACATTCTCCAGAAGCCCAATGGGCTTCAAAGATGGGCTGTCAACCATTTTAACACGATCAGATCTGCTTTTTTTAGATCTTTGAAGCCCAATGGGCTTCAAAGATGTTCTGTCAACCATTTTAATGCGATCAGATCTGCTTTTTTTAGATCGGGTTTTCCCCAATTTTCCCAGCAACGTTTTGTAATGATGCTAACCCCCACCCCCACCATCCAGGATAGCCAGTTGCCTGCTGGTACCCATTATGATGAATTAGAATGGTAGCATTTGTGTCGTCGCTTTTGTAGTAGCGTCCCAGTTGGTTAACTAGTATCTTAATGACTCATGTTTTCCTTGTATGCCTCAAGGTTCTTTCTGCCAGAGGTGGCAGAGTCTCATCTATAGTATCGGCTGGCTTTAGTCCCACCCTCTACCCATTCTTTTATGTCTGTCCATAGGGTTGGTGAATTACGTAACAGTTGCCCTAATGACATTTGGACAGGCGTGGATAGCACAGCCGTGAGACTTCCTATGTCTCTAGTTTCTTTGGAGATAGAGGATTCTTCCCATGTATGTGTCTCGTATTCTTCCATAGGGAAGGAATGGATGGAATCCCCCAACCCATTATCCTTAAACATTCTGGACAGTGTGTGCTTGGGACTCCTCTTCTATTCCTTTTGGAATTGGGGTTGGCACGTCCAATTCCCTATCTCAGGTTGGCTCGTTTCGTGGATAAATTGTATCCCTTACACGGTTGGCCCTCAGCTTGGCTTCATGAAGCCGTTGGTACTCTTCGACTAAGGCCTTGGCATCTTCGAGCTTTCTTATTTCCTCGTCGGCATTGGGGCATTCACCAACCCCCTTAGGAGTTGTTGGTTGCTCTCTTTGCTTTTCTTGGTCTGATCCTCTGTGATCCCTTGACACCCCTCTTCCTTCGATTGGGTGGACCCGGTATCAATTGTATCTTCTTCGGATCCATCATGGATTGTGACCCTTGTGTCACCCTTACCTACTTTTTTCACTCCTCCTGCGGCCAATTCCAGAAATAGTTGCATCCGCTCGATTCTTCCCTTGTCTCTCCTAGTTGAGCTTGAGCTCTTGTTAGGACATTGAGCAGTGTGATCTTCCCAGATTGTACACTAATGGTCCGGATGGTGGCCTGATTGGCAGTAGAAGTAGAGCCACTTGCTCGTTATGGATAATCCTTGATCAAATGATCAATTCCACATTTAGTATAGGTGAGCACTGGCATGTCATTGGGCGAAGCCGCCACTTGTTGTGGTTGATGTGTATGACCCATATTCTTGTTTGGGCACTCGGCGACTCAAATGTGGCCCTCCGCAGCCAAATCATTGTAGCGGTCCTCTTCTCAAATTCGAGTTCATCTCCTTGACCTTCCATTGAACCATGGTTTGAAACACAGGTACTGGCATGTTATTCTATAGGGATGTAGTATTCTGGCATAACCTTAGCCGTTTCCTCGTAGTACTCCTCACTAAGTTCTATTTCTCGCACCATGTCAACATCTTCTGACGGCTCTTCGATCAATACTTGATTGATCTTAGCCTATGGTGGTTGTGGTGGTAGAATTGGTGGCGGCAAAGGTGAAGCATCTTGTACCTGGAACCCTGGGTTGTGTAGCAGTAGCGATGATCTGTACAGGTGGCGTCGGTAAAGCCAGTGGGGCTCTAAGTGCTGGTAGCTGTGCAACATTTTGAAACCTTGGATATCTATACATTGAAGTGTCATGATTTCCTAATTTTACACAGTGAGCACAATAGAGTAATGGCCTTGCTCTTAACTGTGGACACTCAGTGGTGGTGTGATTTAATCTGCACATAGAGCACTACACCAATTCCCTGCGAGGGTAAAGGTGATTATGCCCATGCCCGGATTTTTCTCTTCCCTCTTTTACTTTCAATTTCTCTAATATGGTATTATTGAGCTCATACACCATCATGTTTTCGACTTGCTTGCTTCGAGTTCCAATTTCTTGGTGGCTCGAGACACGTGAAGTCATAGTTGTTGCTGAAGATGTTTTAACATCTTCTGGTTGCGGCAATTCCAACACATTATCTTCATATTCGATTGCCAATTTGCAACATGCATCAAGAGTAGCAGGTCGGGCTCCAAACACCAACCTACTTATTCACGTAGGTGTTTTCAGTGATGCGAATATCAAAATTAACAAGAACAAATAGTGAAGCTTTATCCTAAAACCACTCCACCACAAACATACACAACATCACAACCAATTTCTCACAATTTATTTCTACCACACACATCTTATCCATTCATTTTCCATACAATAATGCACTACCAAAATACAAGGGAAATAATGAATCCTATGCAATGGGAGCTAAAACTCGAAGAGGATGGAAGAAACAAAGGTGTTTCACCATCAGCAGCGGCACTAAAAATGTTATGGGCTACCACACCTCTAAGAGGGAACTCTACACATTCATCTAAAGGATGAGCAATAGATCACAACTGTCATAGGGTACTTACCAATGCTTCGAACTTGAGTCCCTTGAGGCCTCCAAGCTCACTTGTTAAGCTCCACCTCCATGCTATCACCGTAGAGTCGCTCACACCATTTCATAAGGCAATCACTCTCTCTCTCTCTCTCTCACACACACAAGCATGAATCACACAAGCATGAAAGAGGCACAATGCTAGAATGCTCTCACTCCTTCAATCTCTCAAGACACAAGGGAGAGCTCTCTATAGTACAAAGGGGATTGTATCTTTTCATTATGAGAAAATTCCTTATATACATTTGGCCCTTATTCACACTTGGGCGCCCAAAACTCACTTACTAGGCCTTGGGTGGCCAATATCTCATAATGTACAACTTTTTATAGTGCCATTTCATGACACTTATTAATGTCCTTAATTGAGGATCATATTTGTTAATCCAAAATGGGATTAACACCTTACCATTTTCAAGCAACAACAATTTTAGCTGAAGTCTCTAGAAATCTTAGATTTCATTGGAATGTATTTATAGTGTATTATTTTGTGTGTAATCACCACTTGTCCATTAAAGGCATACCACAGGATCTTAGGTGGAGAGTACTATTTGTGGATTAGGTGTTTCCACAAGCTAGAGTGGGCGAATGAGTCATAGGGCCTAATTTTTAACTTTGGCCGTCCAAGAGTGTAAACCCTAGTAGCCACACAGAAGAGGCAAAAGGTAACTCTCACCACTCATTCTTTGATGCATAATGAAAGAGTGCTCTTCTTCTCTACTCTTCTATACTATTACTTCCTTGCTTGCCTTTTGCTTGTTTTAGCTCTTATGTGTGCTTGCTTGCATGTGTATGAGAGAGTGAGTGTCTAAGAACCCTTGTTGGAGACCTCAATAACATTGATGCTGGCCACCTTACCGTTATCAACTTAGGATAATGGTACCGGCCCCTTGCTCTATGCATGGTTTACACAGCCACTTGTGTAGCGAAAGCATGGGTGCCGAGAGTTGAAGAGTGATGGCATCATTAGTGTAGATCTGCCTTATTGGGTCTTGCCTCCATCTCATGTCCCCCAGCTCTAGTTCCAATCGTATAGCGACACTCCTTGTGATTTTGGCCCAGGCACTCTTTGTGGGTTAGTCAGGAAGGTCCGTTTGGTGAGGGGACTTGATTGTACTTCTCTCTACTTGAGCCTTTGCCATCTCACCCGGAGGAACTGTCATGAGGTAGAGCCGCTTCCTTGGAGTGCCTTAGAGCTCGTGGCCTGGTTCCTTCTATTGGATCCTTTGGATGGCCCAATCACCGTCCCTGTTTTTGTAGCTAAGCTCTCTCATTCTCCTCTAGAAGCTCTTTGATTTCTGGGGTTGCCATTCTAGCTCTCATTGCATATTGGGTAGGTTCTAGCGTGCTTGCATGCCATCCAGATCTTCTCTTCTGCTATGTCCTCTCCTCTGGTTAGGTCTACAAGTAGTCTATTTTTATCCTCCCTAATTCCCTCTACATCTCTTCTTCTTTGGTGAACCATTCCTAAAATTTAATTTTCAGCTCATCTTTTGTTTATAACTCTGGTTTATACTATCTCCACTTCTCTTTTGGCCAGCTCAGCCCAAACATGCATGAGTTTAGTAGTTTGCTCCTTTGGAAATTCTTTTTCCTTAGTGCTAGTTCGTGAACACCCTAGGTGAATTATCCTTCACCTTGTTTTTTAGCTCTTTGATGGCCTTTGTGTCTTTTTGCTACTCTTTGAACTCCTTGATCAATCCATCCAACTCCTCTATATGAGTTTGGAGTGCTTGTTCTTCGTTTATTTTCTCTTCCAGTTGTCTCTCGTAGTGGCTCTTGCAACACCTTCTCAGGTATATTATCTATTGGTGTATCTGTCCTGAGAACCAACTCCCTCCTGGAGGTCTTTTCCTGTTTAGGTTCTGAAACTTTTCTTTCCATTCATGCTCTTGAGACCACTTCGGTAAACAGGTCCTCCTTGGAGATTGGGTGCCTGGTTCTCTCCAGAGTGTTTCCTTGTCCCCAGATTCACAGGTTGTAGCATGTCTTATTATCCTTGGCCCTCATCTTGATTCCTGTTACCTTCTTTGTAAACAACTAGCTCTCTATTGCGATTTGAATATCTAAAACTGTAATAATGCGATATGTATTTAAGACCGCTTTAGAGAGAAACGTGTCTTCACATGCTCAAGGTTTGAGTCCAAAGCATGCCACAATTCTTGCACTTGTAGAGCACACATAGTAGTAGACTCCTGAAATGATTTAAAGGACTGTGTTTAGAGGAGTGATTGTCATGTTTTGTTTCATTGTCAATTTGGTGTGCATGGCCTTTGTATTGTCAAGACTCAAACTAAGATGACAAATTAAGAGCATTGTAATGTCTATTTAAGATGCTTTATCATGTGCCTTTTATAATCATTTCTTCTACTTTTTGTAAACTTTTACTACAATTTAGGCTGCATTAGTTTTGGGGGCCAATAACAAATTTTAGGGTCAAAATGATGAGCAATACGGCCGAATTAGAATGGTAGAAATACGAGGGTCAATATGAGAATTTTTGCCAAATTTAAGTCCAATTTGGTAGGATTAAATGGAATTTTTGAAAATATTGGGTTAAATTGAGAATTTTGAAAATACTAAGATCAAATTGGGATTTTTTGAAAATACTAAAGGTCAAACTGAGAATTTGGCTACATATTGTAGTGTATACATATTCAGGCTAGCTACATATCCAATAATTAATAAAGATCCAATGAGCTCGATTAATTAACGAATGTTATAAAGTTTAAAATCATAACGACCATTGCATATTCGTAGTTCACAAAAACACTAAGGTTATTTTTTTTAAAAATTTCACAGAATAGCACAATTTGCAAAACAGAGCGTCTCTCTCAGGTGTAGATCGCAAAACGCATGTCTCTCTCTTCGTTTTCTCTCTCTCTCTCTCTCTCTCTCTCTCTGACTTTGGAGGCCACTGCCTCGAATGGCTTCAGCTGTGGCCCACCTTTTATATTCATCGTGAGGTGGTTAGGAAAAAGCATCAAGAGACATCTTTAAAATTCCATTTTTTTTTTCTAACTCACATTACACGTCCTAAGGGTTTCATTTCAACCTACTCCTAAGGTTTTACTACTACAATTAACTAATTAACGTGAAAGAAAAATTGGGACAGTCAAATTGGCAATTCCAAAAAAAACAAACGCAACGTGTCTGTCCATAGTCTGCTGGAGGAGGCTGCCTCTCACAACTGGGGAGTGTGCGAGGGGTTGATAGAAGAAATACAGTGCAGATCTTAAATTGCATGTAAGCTCTACACGTGAATCCAGGGAGGGCTTTAGCTATGGTTAGCCTAGTCATCGCAATCGGGGGCACCTTGCTCATCGCAGGAGTCCTTGCTGCACTCTACCTCTACCCCGTATTCAACCGTATGTGTTATCTCTGCGTATTTTTGTATCTTTGCTTGATTTCTTTGGTTTCTATCCCAGTAAAATCAAGTCTTCTGAGCCCTCTTCTCTGCAGGTCCAAAGAAGCCAGCAGCTGTGAGCTCCACTGTGTATAAGGTGCCTAACTCCCTTTACTCATAGCTAATCACGTGTTTTTACTTTTATACTAAATCTGAAGACATCCTTGCAAAATCCTTCAAGAATCTGGATTCATTGAACTTTTTTCTTGCTGTTGAGAGCCTTGATCTGTAGTTCATGGTGGTGATGTGAATCAGTGAATGGCATATTATCTTGCTTGTACGAGCACTTGGCAATAAGATCCTAAGACTTGTACTTTCATATGGTACAGATTCTCGCAATGAGGTCCATGGGGGTTAAATCCATCCTATGGGACAAGATAACAAGCTTTTGTTAGAGAATAGACCCAAGTGTCCACATAAAAGATTGATTGTACAATGCTTTGAGACCCAAAGCCTCTTATGTTATAGCTCCTATAGCTTCCACGGTTCTTGTAGAGTGTCCATGTTGATTACTTGGACATTGATCACATGACATGCAATATTCTAGATGTGATGTTGCGTATTCTATTCCAACCTATGGTGCTAGCTATTGAAGCGTCATTTAAAGGTTGATAATTCTTACAACTCACATAGGAGATTGGATTTATGACAAGGTAGTACTTTGACTAGACAACTTAATGCACGTATCTTCTTCTGTAGCACAGGTTCAACAAACAGTACCATCAACTATCCTCAATCTCCGGCATTTTGTGAACCCAAACGGAGGAGGGTCTAGGAGTACAATTCACTCTCAGACTTCTGGTGGGGTCTAGGAGTACAATTCACTCTCAGACTTTTGGTGTTCAAGGAGGTAACACTGTTTTCTCCTATGGTTCACTTTCTGTCCCTGCTTCAAATGTGTTATGGAATACTGCCCAACTTCAAGCACAAAACCCTCCCACTCAACCCATGGTTTTTCCTACTAGTGTTGGCGTGCAGTCATCACCGCCTGCACCTCCTTTGGGTCCTGCGTATGGGTTCTACCCATCGCAGGTCTCTCTCAGCACTATGCCCTCTGGCACTGCGGTGCCATCCAACATTCCGGGGTATCAGGTGGTTTATCAACCCATCCCTGGCACTAATGTTTTTCCTAATTATGTGTCCTTTCAAGGACTCGTGCCTCAACCAGGTATTCCACCCATGCTGAGTGCCCAAACTTATATTCCATCCTATGGGGTACCCTCGACAGGTCCCACACCTATGCCTGGTCCTAGAGGATTTGTTGGTTTTTCTCCTCAAACTTTACACTCCGGATATGGACACCAGCCATCCTGGACCCCCCACCATCTTCCTTTCATGTTTCTATGTCCAAAAATGCTATCATAGAAAAGACTCATTTTAACAGGTCTAATTATACCACCTGGGCTAATCTTATGGAATAAGTTTTTACTTCCCAAGGTTCCTAGAACCTAGTAAAGGGATTTGAACCAAAACCCCACCCTTCCCTAGCACCTCCTGAAGTCATAAGCCATTGGGAAGCTAGAAATGCCACTGCTATAGTGGAGCTCATGCAAGGCCTTCTGCCAGAGTTTTATTCTCAACTCCAGTAGTTCCTCTATGTCTTTGACAGATGGGCACACCTTGCGAAGAGAGATGCCGCACGTGATCGCACGTGTCGCATGGATCTCGAGCATCAAATTCAAATTTTCTCTATCAAAGAAGGGGATGACTAGACCGTCAAAGTTGGTGAATATCGGTGCCTTAACGCCGAGTATGCCACCACTGGTTTTGCCAAGTCACAGGAAGACCAGGTTATCACTTTACTAAACAAGTTGCCACCTAGTTTCTTTACTTTTGTCACACAGACCATTAGTTTAGAACCTATGCCTAACCTATATGAGTGTGAGTGCCAACTTTTGCGCTTTGCTCGGTTGCATGACCAATTTCATCCCAAGAAGTCATCCTCTTCCTCCTCCACTCAAGAGGGGGCCCTTGTGTCCAAGACCACTTCTAATAAAAAAGGACAAGGAAAGGGAAACAGCAACTCAGGTATTTGAAGCAAACCTTCCGGCAACAATACTGATTCCAAAAACCCTGCCTCAACACCCATTCCCCAATGGCAAAATATTCCCAAAAAGAATAGATTTTGCAGTTATTGCCAAATACCTGGACATTTTGATGATGAGTGTGTCTTTAAAGCCAAGGAAAATAGAGGCAACACCTCCAACACCACTACCTCCACCCGCCAAAACAACCAAGGTGGTAGCAATGCCCCAAATTGGAGATCAAGAGGGGGTAATATTCTTGCACCTACAGTGCAGAGCTCCCCGCCCAGGACCCAGTAACAAGGCAATGGTTCGACTTGGCCGCGATCCTCTTAGTGCCGATTGCCATTTAAAAAGACACTCTTAACATCCATTTGATAGACTGGCCATTTGTGTTGAGTAGCTAGATTGAGTAAAAGACGGATTGTCGTCATTCAAGCAGTGGGTGCAAAGGTCTCGTCGAAATCAATGCCTTCTTTCTGGTGAAAGCCTTGCACAACAAGCCGGGCTTTGTATTTGTACCATCAGCTTTAAATTTGGTGCGAAAGATCCATTTGGTTCCAATGACCTTCTTATGACGAGGGTGATCCACAAGGGACCACGTGCCATTACGGTCAATGCTTTCAAGTTCTAGTTACATAGCTTGTTTCCAAGATGGAAGTTTGATAGCATCTTTCCACGATGTTGGCTTATCATGCGCCACATAGTTTGTGGAAAAAACAGAGGCGAACGAGGCACTAGGAGCGAGTATGGTGGATCGACGAGGACCATCCAACGGGGTATCATGGGGAAGCATGCGAGAATCACGCATGGTTTGTTGATACCAGCGAGGTAAAGGGTCGGGTGGCTGTCGGGAGGAGGAAGCCTCCTCAAGAGGTGAAGTTGTAGGTGACTGATGGGGTTCATGTGGCACAGTCTGAGATTCTTGTTCAGTTGGTATGGGCAGCGGAAGGCGAAGTAAATCTCGCTCATCAAAGACGTCTCGACGAACAAAGACTTTGTTTGATCTTGGATCAAAAACTTTGTAAGCCTTTGATTCAAAAGAGTAGCCCACAAAAATGAGCAACTCACTCCTTGGCTCAACCTTGCTTCTTGTGTCATTCGGAGTGTGAGTGTATGCACGACACCCAAAGACACGGAAATGGAAAATGGTTGGCTTCTCGCCAAAAAATGCCTCAAACGGAGTCCTGTGGGGAGGATTGGCCACTCAAGTCGAAATGAATCAGCTTGAGGATTCCCGAAGCACGATGAGTAGCATGTTGTGGGAATGGGGAGAGGTGCTGCTTACCCATTTGACAGGGCTGGCAGACATCCTTTGTTAGTTTGAGGCTGGGTATGCCTTCAACTAACTGGCCTCGAGATAACTCGTAGAGTGTGGCATAGGGTAGATGACCAAAGCGAAAGTGCCATAGTCGTGTCGAAAGTGCCATAGTCGTGTCATGTGCAAGTTTGCCCATGGACATGTCCTGGAGCTAGTCTCTTGAAGGGGCAGCCAAAAAAAGATGACTAGAACCAGGATTTGGAGCATAAAGTGCAGATGTGGTAGTGTTGGACTAGGAGAAAGACATAGAAGGATGCTATCGGTTGCATGAGGGGATTGTCCGCTGTACCAGAGGGCTATCGGCTGTACCAGAGGACTGTTGGCTGCAGGCGCATCAACGCTTGAGGATATATAGTCCAGTCGGTTGGCCGACCAGCAGTTGGCCAGCACTCCAAGTGTCCAAGAGCCTATAAATAGGCATGTGTGCTCATTGATAGATTCATTCACTCCACTAGGGAGTGGGTCCAGCATCAAGACTATTTTGGGTGTTTCCACCTTTTCATGGAAGGCAGCCTATGGCTGTAGAACCTAGGTACCTTTTTGTACCATATGAATATACTGAATTTCCAGCTATCTCTCTCTCTCTCTCTCTACTCTCCCTTCTGTCTGCGGTTTTTGCATCAGCATGTTCTAAGAGGTGTTTAGGGCTGAAAGAAGACTCTCAGAGCTTCCGTGTGTTACAAGTCGTTCAATGTCGGATGGAGCTGGGGTCACATAGGCACGAACCCAATGAAACCCTGAACCAGCAGAAGATGGCTCAGTTAAAAAAGTAGACATCCGGTACAAACCATCCTTCTAAGCTCGACCTTTGGCAACAACAAGACCCGTAGTCTCATCAATTACCTCGACAACTCGTTTGTTGAAGTGAACTCCACGATCGAGTTGGGTCAGCTTGGATACAGAAAGTAAGTTGAGGCCTAAATTAGGGACAAGTTAGACATTGTCCAAGGTAGCCTAGTTGGGGCCAGTGTTGGTGCCAACAGATTTGATGGGCATCATTGTGTTGTTGCCACATCGAACTTCTCCCTTAGTGGGATGCTGAGAGATGAAAATGTCAGCATTGCGTGCCATATGGTGAGTAGCTCCACTGTCAACTACCCAAGTGACTGGATGATCACATGGAAGAGTTGGATGGGCCTCAATGATGGGCATAGAAGGATTGTTAGGTAACTGACAGATCTGAATGAAGGCAGAGGCTTTCCCCTGCGGAGGGCCTCGTCTAGGCCTTTGTTTCTTCTTCTTTTTGGAGGAGTGGCCAGAGTCAACCTTAAATGTGACTTGAGCGACAGTGGCCGAGGGGCCGGGATGAGGTGTAAGGGAAGACTAGTCAAACATCTCTTTCGGGGTGGTGAAAGAAACTGACTGGGAGGGTGGGGCTTGAGCAACCTGATCGGTGGATCGCCATTGAGAGGAACGCGGCCAAGTCGAACCATTGCCTTGTTGCTGGGTCCTTGGTGGGGAGCCTGGCAGAGTAGGTGCTGGATTATTACCCCCTCTTGATCTCCAATTTGGGGCATTGCTACCACCTTGGTTGTTTTGGCGGGTGGAGGTAGTGGTGTTGGAGGTGTGGCCTCTATTTTCCTTGGCTTTAAAAACACACTCATCATCAAAATGTCCAGGCATTTGGCAATAAGTGGAAAATTTATTCTTTTTGGGAATATTTTGCCATTGGGGAATGGGTGTTGAGGCAGGGTTTTTGGAATCAGTATTGTTGCCGGAGGTTTGCCTTGATTACCTGAGTTGCTGTTCCCCTTCCCTTGTTGTCCTTTTTGAGTAGAGGTGGTATTGGACACAAGGGCCCCTTCTTGAGTGGAGGAGGAAGAGGATGACTTCTTGGGATGAAATTGGTCATGCAACTGAGGGAAGCGTAAGAGTTGGCACTCACTCATATAGGTTAGGCATAGGTTCTAAACTAATGGTTTGTGTGACAAAAGGAAAGAAACCAGGCGGCAACTTGTTTAGTAAAGTGATAACTTGGTCTTCCTGTGACTTGGCAGAACCAGTGGTGGCATACTCGGCATTAAGGCGCCGATATTCACCAACTTTGACGGTCAAATCATCCCCTTCTTTGATAGAGAATATTTGAATTTGACGCTTGAGATCAATGCGACGCGTGCGATCACGTGTGGCATATCTCTTTGCATGGTGTGCCCATGTGTCAGAGACATAGGGGGATCATTACACTCTCTGAGTCAGTCATAGGCAGAGTACGGGCTCCAGGAGGTGACTCAGAGATCATACACAGCACTATTAGGGTGAAACAGGGTTGCCCCTTGTCTCCTACTCTATTTGGTCTATACATTGACGAGATCTCGGATTACATAGAGAGACAGGGAGGACCAGGAGCACATTTGACAGGAGTCCTGATATCGATCCTCTTGTATGCAAATGATATTGTTCTTATTTCTGATTCACCAGAGGGGCTGTAGAGGCATTTGGATGCATTACGGGCCTTTTGCGAGGACCGGGACCTTACTGTGAACCTTGGAAAGACCAAGGTCATGATCTTTAACACCTGCTCACAGTGGATAAGTAGATCTGCAGTACAGTTTATATACAGTGGAGAGCTTGTGGAGTATGTTACCTCATATGTATACATCGGGATCACTTTTGCTGGACCTCAGTTCTCGATGCGGAAGGCGGCCGACGCTAGATTAATGAGGGATATGCAGCCCTTGGCTCGCTAGAGAGGCAATGCTCACAGATACAGTTTCAGGAGCCGAGGACGAAGCTTTGGCTATTTGATACTCTAGTTACACCTGCACTACTGTATGGTGCCCCCATCTGGGGTCCTAGCTTATACCACAGGAGGAGACAGAGGAGAGAGCCGGCCGAGATAGATACAGAGGAGGTATAAGATGGGTGGAAACCGATGGAGAGGCCCCTAGTGGTGATGATCGCACGCATGATTAGGAGTAAGCCATCAGACAGAGGCTCTATTCCAGACAGTGACATACTGGCATAAGCTATGGGAGCTTCCACTTGATAGATACCCCCGGCTAGCCCTGGAGTCCTTGAGACAGTTGACACTTGAGGGAGATACGGAGCATAGTTACAGGGAATGGGCATTTTTAGACTCGGGAATGTTGGGGATGGCAGCATCTTCCCGTCTCCATTCCTGTCCCTTGTCACTCTATAGTCACAGGGAATGGCCATTCTCAATCTTTTCCGTCCCCATTTCGCGTCCCATGTGACTATGATATAGAGTGCTGGTATGCACAGGTAGGCACTTGGTTTGGCATGCACGGTATGCAGATGGAGGCACTCCCCCCCTTCTAGTACAGCATAGAGGCCCCATCATTTGCTCTCAGCTGCACAGAGCGGAATAGGGTTATTAGGAAGGACATTGTCGGACTGGATACTCAGAGGACATGGAATTCACGTAGTCGTCCACTGGGGACGAAGACGGCCTTCTACAGAGATCACCTCCTATGGCTGAAGGAGGATGGGTTCATCATCCGTCCACGTTACATGGACATACACCTATCCTTTGGGGTGAGATGTGCGATCGGCCAGATCCTCACCTCATCCCACCTGCTGAGAGTGGAGACTGCTAGATATGGGCCTAGGGCGGCCACACCAGAGGACAGGATATGCCAGCTCTGTCACACAGTGCCCGAGATAAGAGGACCATTACATATGCCGATGCCCTCTATACTATGAGATTCGGGGGAGGTTCCACTACCTCTTCCGAGCTGGGTTCGGACCACTTTCCAGGATCATAGACTTCCCGGATCAGAGATGCCTGAGACTTTTTCTTCTATAGCTCCGTAGACACAGGGAGTCCTTAGTGAGATCTCGATTAGCTGTACTTGCTCGAGGACCAGCACGGAGATCTCTCACCGACTTCTTCCATACCAGCACTCCGAGGGCCGATCCACCCATCATACCCAGACCACAGGCTAGTGTAGGAGCTCGGCCGAGAGGTGTGACACTCAACAGAGCCACTGAGTTATGCAGAGCTCGACGCCCCAGACTCCGTGGCCCTCGCCCACGGCCACGCCACCACAGGGGATCCGGGCCATCATCTCCCATCATCGCAGGACCTTCTCGCGCGAGCTTAGTTTTACCACCTTGAGCACCATGTCACAGCGGCCCATGAGGGATGTATTAGGGTGATATGAGAGCTCTCTGCTCATGTACCTAGATCAGATTTTAAAGTTCTAGTTTTTTGTTATCTTTCTTTATTGCTATTTTGTACCCAGGATGATGTACCTCATGGATATGATGTAACCTGTTGGTCTCATAGGTCATTTTGGCCTTTTGAAGACGTTAACACAACTTTTTTTTTTTTTCCGTGAAATGGTGTTTTATATTATATGTAAAAATGTACATCAAGCACATGGCTCACACAGAACCTATGGCCCCAAAAACCCCCACAAAAGATCCTCTAAAGGATCATGACCATGCAAACCTGTACACTAATAAGAAAGCCTCCTAGCCAAATAAGCATCCTAGATAAAAGCATCAAAGATAAGCCAGCCGAGCCAGCCGAGCCGCCGTAGACCATAACGAAATAACATCTGCATCCAGTAGCTGAGCTGAGAGAAGAGAAGAAAACTGCCAAAGCAGCAAACCGCGGATACGTAGAATGTGCCCATATATTCCGGACAAGGAATCAAAGATGAACCCCTTCCGTGAAGTCCAAATATGCCAAAGTCCTGTCCATCTAAGGAAATGGAATATCACAAGGTGACTGTCCGAAGTAATGACTTGAGGACAAATCCCAAATATCCACTGATGAGCCGAAACAGTAGACCTCTCTACTGCCTCCCAAACGCGAGAGACAAAAGACCAAATTTGACGGGCTACTGGACAACTCATGAACAGATGCATAATTGTTTCAGTGCATGTCGTGCAGAAGAAGCAAGAGGCCAATGTAATTTTACGACGGCTGAGCTGATCCCGTGTAGGTAAACCTCCCACCAACATCCTCCAAATGAAAACCTTACCTTGGTAAGGGAGTTTAGACTGCCAACCACGCATAAGAGTTTTCTGCCACCATGATTTAGACTTGTGCAATCCCCACACCTTATTGGCCTTGGCTGAAATCCAATCTTACTTTGATACGAGCTTATGATAGACCTGGTTAGCTGAAAGTGATATCAAGTCACCAGATTTACATAGTGCCCAATCAAGCCAAGGCTGATGTGCAGATGGCCGAGGCAATGGAGTAAAAGGCTCAACTGCATGCATGATGTCAACCCATAGTGACTGAAATGTTCGAGGAACCTTAAAGTGCTGCCGAATACGACGAAACGAATATGGCCTGTCACGACCAGGTATCACAACATCTCGGATTCTAACCAAGCCTAACCTGACCATGCGGTTGAGTCGTATGTGTGAAGCATCTCTGTCTGGCCAAACAATAACACGCGACTCCACAAATGTTTCGAACTGCAAAGAGTTCAAAAGTAGTCTTTCATGACCAGGATCCCACCGAGCCAATAGTAGAACTTCATGCCAAGAAAGGAGAATATGCGATAAAATGTGAGACGAGCGAATACGGACAGGATGAGCCGCATTCACAATGTCCCACCATGAAGCCTGCACACGTGTCCGTCCATGTGACAATCCCTCCAACTCAATCACGTCACGAGCCATGAATACCCAAGGCTGCTCCTACAAACACATATCCTGAAAAAGCGCCCACCTACGCGCCACCATATGCAAGCGGACATCTAGTAAAGCAGCCCCACCCATTCTTTTGGGTGCGAATTTGTAGTCAAGACAGATCATCAAAGCTTGAGATTCTTTCTATCTCAAACAAAGCTTTCGGAGAAGCAGATGAGAATGGCAAACTTTCTTTCCATGTTTCATTTTCAGATTGTGTATACTCCGGGAAAGAAAAATGTGGTGGCAGATGCATTATCCAGGAGGCCTTATGTGGCTCCAGTTTCAGTGGCCTGTCATGGGGACGTGTCTGCTATGCGAGATTTGTATCATTTGGATGCTGATTTTTGCCATATATGGACTGATTTGATGGCTGGTCACTCACATGCCTCTTATGTTATCAAAGAGGGTTATCTTATGAAGGATAACTGCCCATGTGTGGTGAAGGATTTGCGTCCAAAGGTTATGGAGGAATGTCACGCTCCACCTTATGCTGGTCATAGAGGTATCATGTCCACTACACGCATGATTGAAAGATATTTCTTTTGGCCAAGCATGCTTAAAGACATTGAGGCATATGTACGTGCATGTATTACTTGCCAAAAGGTGAAATTTGACAGGCAAAAACCTCTAGGTTTGCTTCAGCCATTGCCTATTCCCTCGCAACCTTGGGAAAGTATTACTATGGATTTTATTATGGACTTGCCTAGATCCCAGCATGGGAATGATGCTATTTGGACCATTGTGGACAGGTTTAGCAAGCAAGCTCATTGCTTGCCCGTCAAGAAAACCATTAAAGTTGATCATATGGTAAAGCTTTTTCTTGCTAATATTTTCAAACATCATGGTATGCCTAAATCCATTGTTGGGGATAGAGATCCCAGGACTACGAGCCTCTTCTGGAGGGCTTTATTTGATAACATGGGCACTAAACTTGAGTTTTCATCAGCTTATCATCCCCAAACAGATGGCCAAAGTGAAGCTGCAAATTCAGCCGTGTTGGATTTGTTGAAGTGTTATGTGGTGGCAGATCAAAAGACTGCATGGGAGAAGTATCTTCCACTTGTTGAATTTGCCTACAACAATATGATTCATGTCTCCACGGGAAAGGCCCCGTTTGAGATTATTTATGGCAGAGTGGTATTGCCACCCATCCTTCGTACAAAGGATGAGATTTTTGCAGCTGATGAGTATGTTCGTGACTTGGATGTAGCCTTTGCTCAGGTACGGACAGCCATTGCAAGATCACAAGATAAGCATAAAATGGCTACTGACAAGTATAGAAGGGACATGCAAGTCAAAGAAGGTGATTGGGTTTTGCTGAAATTTGAGAAGGCTAGGCTTCGGAAGAGGCCAGGACGAGAAGGATCATATCCTAAGCTTTCTCCTCGCTATTATGGACCCTTCAAGGTGATTCAAAAGATCAATGAAGTGTCATACAGGCTTGCTTTACCTAGTCATTGGAAGATTCACAATGCATTTCATGTGAGTCTTTTCCAGAAATATGTCGGGCCAGATCCTGACGAGCCTGTCTTCACAGAAGATCCGCCAGAGATTTATGAGCTTGAGGAGATCCTCCAGCCAGAACAGATTGTCTTTCACAAGGAGCGAAAGCTACCTGCAGGAAAGCTTTCCAGTATGGGTCCTTTTGGGACTCGCCATTGTACAGTGCATATTCCTTCGTGGGTTTTCACCTTGTACTGAGGTTTCCGACTAGTAATATATGATTACTATAAAAAAAAAACAAGAGGCACTTCTCTTAACTCCAGTATCTGCATATGCTTCCATTAGGTTTCCTTCATGTGCCTAAACTCACTTTTTCTTCATAAATCTTCCTCAGATCCTTGCATGGATGTGATTCCTATCTGTTCGGTAAGAGGAGTACTTGTACGGCTGCAATAGAAGGTATAGGTTGTATTGCAGCTGTATGACCTGCTGCATAGCAGACAATTGTACGATCAGCATCATACATCTCTGCAGCACTGCATGATAGCAGCAGTGTCATGTCAGCGTGTGCGGACTCTGCCGCAGCGCCTGCCGTGTATGTGGACAGAATGGATTGCCATACAGCTGTACGGGTTGACATGCTAGCAGTACAATGCTGATTGTCATCAGTAGATACACATGTGACTTGTACGGTAGCAGGTGCAACAACAATTGACATTGTGGTTGCACAATAGAAGATGATGGATGATGGTGGCATGTGCCACCATTAAAGTATGGAGAGCAGATGGTTTGCCACATCCTCATTTACAGCTGGGTTGCCACATCATCATTTAGCATGCAGCCGGTATGATCGTGTAACACATAGCAAAACTTTCTTTATACCTTTTATGTTTGAGTGAGTTAAAACAATTTACTTAAATTCTTGAACAAGGAGATAGAGCTGTAGAGAGAGAAGATGGAGGCGACACCAGATTGGGTCCCAACTACCCACTTAAGGGGCCCCTCCCGCAAGCAAGAGTATTTTCTTTTATTACTTTGGAGAGCAACTTTACAATGCAAACTTTACCAATAACTTATTGAGGACGGTTCACTGTGGAATGCCAAACACAAGGACAAGGTAGACCAAACGTTGGCTTAACCATCATACGGTCTGTAGACAACTTAGAAGGCAACTTTGGGAGCCAATATGCACACCCAGATCTATTGAGGGAGTGCAGGACTGTTGGCTGAATGCTGAAGGTAACTTCTGGCTACTTGGGACTGTAGCACTTGAAGGTGCTCCGCTGTAGAGATGTATGCACAATTCAGAAGACTCAAGCACACATGATAACTGCTATGTTTCACTGCTGAATTATGCAAGATTGAGATGATTTAGTGAACGGGCTGAAGGCTGCTTATATAGGCAAACCCATTTCAAGTCGGCTTTCTCATATGTTGTCAGTCTGCTGAAATATGTCCACGACATGCTGAAAAATGACATTTATGCAAGCGCTTTCCATACATGTGGGCAGATATCTTTGTCTGCTGCTGGCCGACTGGATGTTGTTGACCGACTAGGGCTTTCCCATGTTGGGCATGCTGGTCATGCCCATGGGCTGGCCCTTGGGTAGCCCATATGCAAGGCTTCCTAAGGCTGGCCAAAGGCTAGCCTATGCCTTTGCTTCTACATGCTTGCTACATGTACCTACTCTAGAATGAACTAAATACTTTGTTCTCCGAGTGGGTTAAGTGACATACCGACATCTAAGGCCTCAGATGTGACCTAAGTAGCTTGTGTTTGACATGTCCCTCGACTAGGGCTCACAATGGGGTCACAGTACACGACAAGGGCCTGTGCATTTACTTCATTTCCAACAACCCGCAAAGAGTGTCTTTGAGGAGAGTTCTGAGCACAGACCAAATGGTCAAGTGCATGCTGTTAAGAAGATCCCTAGTACAAGCTGGTGTCATGACTCACAAGGGTTGTAAAGATTACAAATCTTTAGGGAGTTTGGGAAAAGGGTTTAAAATGAGAGGCCTTTAAATAGTATCCTTTCTTTCAGCTGGATTCCATGATCTAATTACTTTTTGTGAAGTATTCTAAAGGTTATGCCCTCAATGTTTTTTAACATGAGAGTTCAGTGAAACTTTGGTACCTTTTCTTTGCTGGTTGTTTTACAGGGAACTCAACAGACTTTCACGGCAGCAGAGGTTTCCAAACACAATGTGCTGAATGATTGTTGGATTATTATAAAGAATAAGGTATACTATTCTTGTTCTATTTTTAATCATCACTCGTAATGACTTTGAGATAGGTATTGAATGAATCATCAGGCCAATGAAGTTTTCCCTTTGTTGATACCTCAAGGAGAATGAAATGCACGTAGAGTTCATGCAAGGATGGATCCAAACCTCAGTGAGATTAAATGAATCAATTACACATAAAAAGTCACACACCACAAAGATGAGACTCAATGGACAAACTTGAGAGGCATAGAAGATTTTGCGAAGTAATCTCACACTTAGTTGCTATTTCTCACAAATCAAGAACATCAATATATAGTCTCACAAGACCTCCAGAACTGAGGTAGGTGCCATGCAGATTTCTGGATTTATCCTAGGTAGATTTCCTTTTGTAATCATTCCACCTCTCACCTTACGAGATTCTTCATATGTAGCAATGTACAAATAGTGTGACCTATACTCTGAAGGAGATAAGGCTTACTTATTTTGAGCCATGTAGATCAAAGTTCACCCCATCATTTGAAGCATGCATATTATTTTCATATGTTTCATTGTTACATGTGTCGTGGAAGTCATCTGATTAAGGTGTGCTAATTATGTACTTTGTTGCATTCGCTTTACTTAATGAAGAGAGTAGAAAGAGAAAAGTGCTTGGTACACCTGAAATTGGGTCCCAATTAAACCACTTAAGGGTTTCTGTCTTGTGGTCTAGGTATATGGTATGAGAGCAGGAGACCCCACGAGGTAATCCACCATACTAGAGCCTCCACGATGTGGAAAACATGTAAGGACGTTTGACTGTGGCCATCTGGACATTCCGTTATATATAACCAGCTCATGCATAGACCCCATCTCCAAGAAGTGTCTACCATGTGCTGTTGCCTCCCCTGTATCTGATGTCTTCGGTGGGAAGTAGCATACTGCAATATGCATCACTCTCAAGCAAGGTTTGGCTAGCTGCATCCACATAAAGCGGGCCTCCTCATCCCGTCTGACCATTGAGCATTTGTTTCAGATGAGGCCGAAACAAGCATGCCACTCCTCTTGAACCATGCACCTCTCCAGTGGTGTGTGTCTGTCCTCTGAAGGCTGATTCCCATGTATAACCTGCCACCTCGGATAGCCCTCTCTCAGGGCTTTGATGGGTTTCCATGTAAAAGAGGATATCTCTATGTGTATAAGTCTGTGAAGCCTCCTGTGTCTGACCATAGAGTTCTGCCGTTGCAGTTTGATAGTGCCATCCTCAATGCGTCCATGGTCTCATAGACCTCGTGCCATCATGTGAGGCACTGCCATCACGTTGACTGCCCACTTACCTTCTTTCCTAGCTTCCATCACCTGGGCCATCCCCGTCTTGTGATGCTCCACCTACAAGGGTGTAAGATCGTCTCCTAGATAGATCTTGGTGTCTCGGAGAGCCACCCTTTTGAAACATGACCCGTGATGCTTGGTCTGGGAATCACAGTATGAGGGATTGTTCCCTCCTTACGTCCATCCCCACTCACCATGCATGGACCAAGGGGGTATTTGTAACTACCATTTTTGTGCATAGTGTGGTGCCATCATCGCTAGAGAGAGAGAACGAACATAATTATACCATGGATATACTGAGCCATGGAAAAAGTAAATGAGAGAAAAGAAAAAATGACTATCACTTGTGTATACAAATGTGATATCAGCATGTGACCATGTACGGGAGAAACTAGCCATGATCAACTAACAATGATGCCCTCCTCAGCTAATACGGATCTGATCACATAGCCCTCTATGATGGAAGCATGTTATCGCATCAAAGAACCTCCTGGAGGGTCGTGCTGCTCTGGGTCAAGGATGTTTGGTGTATTCGCATTTACTTCTTGCGCAGACAATAAGCGATTACGGGATTGGTTACCTTCATACACAGCATACTTATCTTACAAAGTGATAAAGATTAAGATAACAGCATGACAGATTTAAGACAAGTATGGAAAAATTTGCACAGAACATCACAGCAGATTTGATTGATTGATTCGTGCATACAATTACATCCATATATAGGAATAGTATCTTGTGATCCGAACAGACATATCTTCCTATGACATCCCTTGGAATCCCTAACTGACTATTGTGCATTACAATTTACCCAATGCGGTTACAAGAATGCGGTTGCGGTGTGCGGTTAATGCTGCAACATTTGGCACGCACGGTGGATTGTGCGAACCCACAATGTCCAAGCATCCCTTGATAGAAGTCAAGTGCCTTATATATCTAGCCACATCTGCATCCCTCTTTAAGCTTCATCATCCGAATCCAAATTTTCAATCTGTTCACTTGCAAAACCGGAAACAGCTGCATCCTCTGCAGCAACCACAGTTTGCTCTCCCGTAGATTGTGGAACTCTGGCTCTATGCAATTCATCAATTTTCCGAACCATATCCGTGTATCTTTCTGTCACTACTGGCCGTGTCACAGGCCAGTGCGTGCGAGGGATCCATTGCTGCACATAATCATGCCTGCCGGCCCTTCTTTCTTCAGGTGTAGATTCCCTCAGAATTACCCTTGCAGCAAGAGGGGCTTGAAGCTTAGCAAAAGGCACATGGCGCTCATAATGCCGGCTAAGAAATGAATCAGCTTCAATCCAATAAGATCATTAGTGCGGTGTCTAGCAAGTTCTTTATTGACAGCTCTGCAAAATACCTCATGATTTTCCCTTGTTGCCTCCTCACTGCTCTCAGCTACATGCAACCGCTGCTCAAGAGCAGAAATTCTATTTTGAAGTCCTGGAATCCTATTAGCTTCATGCAACAAAATATCATTTTGAGACTGAAGCTGCACCATCTGTGCTTCAAGAGCAGTTATTTGAGTAGTTTGGGCATTAGCTTGAGGAACATTTCTACAAAAATTTGCGGTGCGCTGGAGCAACCGCACAACACTATCCAGGTGTGCTGGCTGAACCTCATACTGCGGGGTTTCCCAAGGAAAAGGGAGAACCGTGGTAACTACCGCATCAGTTAAGACTGCGGTCCCCACCCCAGAGGCTGAAACCGCAAGCGCTGAAAACTGCTCAATCCCTGCAGGCATCAGTACTGGTGGAAGAGTAGGACTCGGCACAACTACCGGTGCCGTGCTTACCAGTGACCGATCCTGAATCTGTTGGCGCCACCTGTGCATAGCAGAAACCCCCTGCGGTGACATTGCGACCGTAGGGCGCATAGGAGTAGCCACTGGCACAACCGCAGTGACACTTACAGAAACAGTGCCATCAACTCTTTCAGCATCACTGGCCACTTCTGCATGAGAGCGCTTTTGGCCTCTAGAACTGCTACTTGCAACCGGCACTCCATCAGAAACAATAACAGTCACACTGAAGCACTTGTAGAGAATGGTGCCGAAAAATGGCAGGCAGGCCGAAGAGAAACCATAAAATTGGCGAACAAAGGGAACAAAATCTGCAGTATCTGCCCCACCTTAGAGTGCACTTCTTGCTCTTTCTGCATCTGCGAACACACCCTCTGAGCCTTAAATCTAATTCTGTCTTTTAAAATGCGAGCCCACGAAACAGATCCGAACTTAGAGGTTTTGATCAACTGTTTCACTTTCATTGACATTGTGTAAGTTTTTTCCTGGAGCCAAATAGCTTCTAAAAACCATATGTAACATTCCTTCGCTGCCAAATCTGTGCAGCCAGAGAGTTTATATTCCCCACTGATTTTGGGACCAAATTCTGACTCCATCTCTGCTGCAAGAACCGCCACTGTTTTGCTAGCAGCAATAGCTCCATCTACGGGCAAGTGCAGCTTCTGTTGACTAAATTCCACGGTGAGCACCACCGCGGCATTCTGTGTGTCCACCACATCTCCGACAGCTAATTGCCTTAACAAGGGCAATGTCTGTGGGTGTACCTGCACACGCTCCCAATGAAAATTGGAATAAATGCGGATGCGCTTATCTGTGAGCCAAGCATCAATAGCAGGCCGCTCCACCTGAACGATCAGCGTTACAGGCAAGAACTGCGCAAGAGAGGCTGTCATGGCAGCTTCAGAAGAAAGGAGCGCAAAAAGGAAAAACAGAAGGCAGGCGGAAAAATGAGAGGGAAGATAGAATGCCTTCCCACAAAAGAGGGAGTTGTTGCATGCAAAACGCCGAACGCTTATTGATGCATGACTGTATGACACGTGGAAAAAGCCAAGAAAAATAAAATGACGAAATCCGCCCTTGATTTTGAATGACTGAAACCATCATGAGAGAAAATGTATTCTTCTCAGAAACCGAAAAAGGGCATTGAAGAGGAACCGCCGTAAAATAATGATGCATCCGAAACCCATTGACCGGAGAAGAAAGGACTTTCCTATAAAGATTTGCGAGGAAATAAGAGGTGGGACCGCAAGAAGCATGTACCCAAAACGGCCTGGTTCACCGCACTTTCAGTTTTGCGGGTTTCTTGAACATGCGCGAAGAAAACACTAGCACCAATTGTCCTCTTTGGAAAAGTTTCTTCTTCAAATGCTGATCCACTTGCCCCTTTCTGCGACTTTGAATTTCCTGTGCCCAATAAAAGCTTTTCATCCTCTCTTCATCTAATTCCTGAGATGACATCCAGTCTGTATGCCAATGAATCCTCTGGCAGCAATCTGTCCGTAACCGCAAGGTGCAAATTGGGAACCACAAATTCGATAGGTGTGATGGCCTCCATGCCAAAAGCAAGTTTGAATGGTGTCAACCCAGTTGCGACTTTAAACGCTGTGCGGTAAGCCCAGAGTGCGGTTGGGAGCTTCACGTCCCAATCTATCTGATGAAGACTGACCACTTTAGTCAGAATGCGAATTATCTGCTTATTTGAAGATTCAGCATGCCCATGGCCCCATTGGCCTGAGGGTAATATGGGGACGATTTGTGATGTAGCTTCTTATTTGATACCTTCTTGTTGCTTTCCAATAGTCGAGACCTCTCTAGGCGACTATGTTCACTTGCTCATGTTAGTCTAGCCTTTCATGCCATGCCATTCTGGTCTTCCACGTTGGCCATCGGATCTTCAAGCTTTATCTAAGGCTTAAAATTTTTTAATGATCTTAAGCCCCCCACAACTAGGATCATACCATATAACCCAAAGCTCTATCTACTTCAGCTGCCAAGACCTTGTATTGAATATAAAGCCACATAAGGAATCTCCTCAAAAAACGGTTATCATGCCTTGAGCTCAAACACACATACCACTCATGCAAGTAGACAATGCTATACTCATGCAAGTAGACAATGGATACAAAATGTAATTTTACAAAACCTAAAACACCCCCAACATAGTGACAAAGGAAACATGCCATAACACCTACTCTAGATACAACCAACTATCATTGCTTGGAACAAAAACACCGAAATACTACACATATACATGTTTTTTTGGTTTGATTTCTCAGCCTCACAACGTTGTAAACCACCATGAATAAGACCTATGGGCACTTGGATGGTCATCGTAAACAGCATTGTCAATGGTAATTAGAACTAGCATTGACATCATAGTAGCCATGGATATTTTGTTGAGGGAGGGTGTTAGAAATACACCAAAATATCATGTGACATTGGGGATATGGGCATTATGTCTATAGCCAACTTGTGAAAGAGTGCACAGAGCGGAAGCAAAGGGGCACTAGAGTGTGCTGAATAGGGAGTGCAAGAGAGAGAGAGATATGGAGCAAACTATGCTGAATATACTGAAGCAAAACTGTCCCAAGCAAGAGACACTACAAGTCTCATAAGTGAGGGAGCAAAATATGTACAAGACTGAATGAACAATGAGAGGCCAGCACCCACTATTTATAGTAGAGGTAAGCTGGCCGACTGGAGCTGCAAAACAGGCCGACTGGAGCTACTGGACAGGCTGACTCGAAAATGCCAGAAAAGCTGGGAAAAATCCCAGAAAAATACTAGAAAAAGGGGTGGCCAACCCACAAGCAAGGGCCATACAAAAGGGACCAAATGGGCACCATAAAAGAGCAGAATCTGGGGATGAATGTGCTAACAACTTGGTGTGAATAAGTGTGAACAACCTCTTAGTTAAAAGGGTATTGTACTTGGTGGTTCACATCATTTCATTCATAATACAATCAATCACCTAGTGTTGTGCCCAATTTTCTCTCTTTTGTGCGCTCAAGCTTTCTCTTCTCTCTTCCTTTCACTCCACAACCATGAAGAGATTTCATCCTCCATTGCTCCATGGTTGATCATCCTGTGATTGCCAATTGACGGATCTCCAATAGGAAGAGTCCAAGACCATTGATCTGGATGCTCCATAACCCGAGATAATGGCCCAAATCCCTCTTTGGATAGGCAGTGGAATCTCCCCCCGATCTCATAATGCACCAAGCAGTGACAAATATAATGCTCCTTAGACAATACTCCTCCATGGCACAATCTACAATATGCTCTGTCTAGGGATCCGTGTTGGTCTGCCAATCTCAATCTTGAGCCTATGGGATAAGACCTTGAGCTGACCAAGTGCTATCCTCATGGCATGTGACATGAAACATCTAGGTACCTTCGCCTTTGTATGAATCCATCCTCTGTAAGCCTCAGAAAATGGTCATTGTAGGACAAAATGAACATTAAATAAACTATGAAAGTAGTGAGCTAGTGGGGGGGTGTGATGGATGGAGCACTACTGCTAGAGGCTCAGTATGCAACCTATATGCGCAGGGTATACAAGAATGCAATGCAGATCTGTCTAGCTCCAACCAGTACCATAATGGGGGTGTAATATGTGATACATAGGCAATGGCAAGGCAAAAATACCTCGGAGCATGATCTCCGGGTGTGAGTGTAAGTGAGCTAGCCGCTCCTGGATATGGCGCTGATGTCGAGCCTGTATCTCTGTGATCTCCCTCTGATGTAGTCTGAGAGAGAGAGAGAGAGAGAGAGAGAGAGAGAGAGAGCCTAAGAAAGAACAAGTTGTTGCTACCAAGGATATCGTTGATGGGCAGTTGCCCGTGGAAGATGAGCATGATGCTCCTTTACATGATGCCCAGCACATGGATGTACATGTGGATGTTCAGAATGAGGTTGAGCAGCTATGGGTGGAAGTACGTGGTAAAAAGACACGATTTGTTGCCCTGGATTTCTCAGATGTTGTTTGGCGGCGGTCTTTGCGTACTCATCAGGGGCCCTTACATACATATGCTCGTCGCCCTTTGGATTCAGGTGCCCAGCAACAGACTAGGATTGAGAGGCCGGGAGGCCAACTTTCTCAGGGTACAGGGGCTCTTGGGGTGGATAGAGTAGAACGCTGAGGTCATCTTGCCATGGGATGGTCATTACCCTTCGGCACGTGCTCGGGAACTCCAAGGGCAGTCTGAGATCACAAATACCATGTCTAAAAATGCAATGCTTCAAAAGGTTCGTGATTTGGCAGATTGTCCTGGGCCTAGTACACAGCCTTGTTGATTCCTTTTCTGGGAAGGCTTATGAAAATTGTACAATGGAATGTAAAGGGTATTTCTTCGTGCCAAAAGCAGTTCAGGCTTTGGCGTACAATTTTTTGTCATGGTTGGGATGTTTTGTGTGCAGTTGAATATAAGCAGCATAAGTTGGCTGGCAAAGCCTATGTATATAAGGGGTTTCATGTTTTCTACAGCGGACATCCTGCTTCGCAGTCAGGTGTTACGTTTGCTGTTCGTTCGCAGTTTCAGTCTTCTCTTGTGATTCAAGATGTTCATGGAAGATTTCTAGTGATACAGATTGTTTGGGATGATACGCCTTTATGGTTGTTAGGGGTGTATGCTCCAAATAATGCTTGTGCACGCCATTTGCTGTGGAATGACTTGTGTGCTCTTTCAATCTCTCGTCCTGGCTTTGTGATGGGAGACTTTAATATGTGTGTCTCCAGGGAGCAAGACACGTCGCCTCATTCTGTAATGGATGGCCCGGAGAGAATGGCGTGGGAAGCTTTTGCAGCAAGGTCGCTAAAACAAGACATGTGGTCTTGGTTACATCCAGATGAAAGGGGTTACACTTATGCCTCACAACAGTTTCGGGGCACTTATGCTAGATTGGATAGGATGTATATTTTACATCAAGATCTCTTTTTGCCAGAGGTTCTTACTATGATGGTTGATCAGCAACAGGTTTTCTCGGATCATTGGCCGCTTGTGTTTGAAACGGTCTATCATCTTGTGGATGCATATAAAGGCTTGTTGGGACGCTTGCCTTTACGCTTAAATCACACTTTTTTGGAGCATGAAGTTTTTGATGTTTATATGCGTCAGTTGATACGACATTTCTCCACAAGAGTGTCCATGGGGGCTGATTATCATGCTTGGCCAATGTTCCTTACCAACACTCGGAAATTAGCGCAGCATTATGGTCTTGCTAATGCCTCTATACAAAAACAGCATGTCGCTCTTCTTGAGTCGCTTTTAAAGGGCTTGCAGGCGTTCATGTTTACTGACTCTATGGATGCTGAAGTTGTGGATGCCATAGAATGGCTGAAAAAGGAGCTATTTAGGGTGCAGGAAGAGCACAATATGGTCGCTTTAAACTACTTGCACGTCTTGATGCTTTGCGGGATGCCAACTGTCAATCTCATCGCTTCTATGATAAGTTGCATCAAAAACATATGCGTGAGAATATTGTTAGGGTGATGGATGCCCAAGGCAACCTTGTTACTCAACCTTCTGAGGTTATTCAGCATTGCATCAGCTTTTATGAAGATTTGCTTGCCCCTCGAGAGGATGTCTCGTCGGTTGTCCTGGCTGCAAGGGAGTCATTGTTTGCTGAAGTACGATATCAAGTTGACCCTGATGTGGCGGTTCAGCTTGATGCTCTTGTTACTCAAGGGGAAGTGGAAGCTGTTCTCTCCAAACTTCCCATGGGAAAGAGCCCTGGTTGGGATGGTTTGACAAATGAGTTTTTGCGAAAATATGCTGATCTTGGAAGTTTGGCATACTTCGTTTGTTGCCCAAAGTCCCTTCGCCTACTTCTTTGGCTCAATGGCGCCCGATCTCACTTATGGGTATTATGTATAAAATCTTTACAAAGATTTGGGCCAATCGCTTGCAGAAGGTGTTTCCTACTCTTATTTATCCATATCAATATGGATTCGTGCATGGCAGGAATATTTTGCATAATATTCTTAATGTTCAAATTGGAGTGGATTATGCCAAGGCAAAGAAGCAAGAGATTGTGATGGTGCAGCTGGATCTTGAAAAAGCTTTTGATCATGTCAGCTGGTCTTTCCTTTCTCAGTTAATGACAGCCATGGGCTTTGGTCCCAAAATGGCTAATTTGGTGCATTTACTTGGCTCTGGCTCTATCACGCGGATTATGCTTAATGGAGGACTTTCGGATGGTATTTCTCTCACCCGTTCTCTCCGGCGGCAGGGCTGTCCTCTTAGCCCTCTTTTCTTTGCCATTGCCACTCATCCTATGTTATCTCGCCTAGATGCTATGGCATCGCATGGTGAAGTGGTTGGTTTGCATCTCCCTCATGGCACGCAATTGGTTGCTCAAGGCCTTGCGGATGACACTTTTATGTTTCTCAGGGCCGAAAAAGCCAATATAGATCGAGCAATGGAGGCTTGGAATAATTTTGCATTGGCTTTTGGGCTGAAAATAAATTCAACAAAATCAGCCCTCATTGTATGCACGGAATTTGATCTTGAGGCATTAGGGTGGCAAGGCCGTGTGGTGCATACAGGAGACATTGTTCGTCATCTTGGGTATCCGGTGGGTGTGGATGTGGCCCCCAAGCGCTTCTTGCTTGGATTTCTGCTCGGATCTCGGATAAATTTGTGTATTGGAAAGCTCAAGGGTGGCCTATGCACGTGAGGGTTAAGGTAGCTCAGGTTATTATGCTTAGCATGATTTCCTATTTTTTGCCTTTGCTACCTTGGACGCACAAATCTCTTATTTGGTTGCTCCCATTCAGTTTATGCTGTGGAAGAGGCAAGGAAATATTATGGGTCAAACATGGATAGCTTGGAATCACATTACGACGCCCAAAAGAATGGGTGGGGCTGCTTTACTGGATGTCCGCCTGCATATGGTGGCGCGAAGGTGGGCGCTTTTTCAGGATATGTGTTTGCAGTAGCAGCCTTGGGTATTCATGGCTCGTGACTTGATTGAGTTGGAGGGATTGTCACATGGACGGACACGTGTGAAGGCTTCATGGTGGGACATTGTGAATGTGGCTCATCCTGTCCGTATTCGCTCATCTCACATTTTATCGCATATTCTCCTTTCTTGGCATGAAGTTCTCTTATTGGCTCGGTGGGATCCTGGTCATGAAAGACTACTTTTGAACTCTTTGCAATTCGAAACATTTGTGGAGTCGCGTGTTATTGTTTGGCCAGACCGAGATGCTTCACACATATGACTCAACCACATGGTCAGGTTAGGCTTGGTTAGAATCCGAGATGCTGTGATACCTGGTCGTGACAGGCCATATTCGTTTCGTCGTATTCGGCAGCACTTCATGGTTCCTTGGACATTTTAGCCACTATGGGTTGACATCATGCATGCAGTTGAGCCTTTTACTCCATTGCCTCGGCCATCTACTGATCAGCCTTGGTTTGATTGGGCACTATGTAAATCTGGTGACTTGATATCACTCTCAGCTAAGCAGGTCTACCATAAGCTCGTATCAGAGAAAGATTGGGTTTCAGCCGCCAATAAGGTGTGGGGATTGCACAAGTCTAAATCATGGTGGCAGAAAACTCTTATGCGTGGTTGGCAGTCTAAACTCCCTTACCAAGGTAAGGTTTTCATTTGGAGGACGTTGGTGGGTGGGTTACCTACACGGGATCAGCTCAGTCGTCGTAAAATTACATTGGCCTCTTGCTTCTTCTGCATGACATGCACTGAAACAGTTATGCATCTGTTCATGAGTTGTCCAGTGGCCCGTCAGATTTGGTCTTTTGTTTCTCGCGTTTGGGAGGCAGTAGAGAGGTCTACTGTTTCGGCTCATCAGTGGATATTTGGGATTTGTCCTCAAGTCATTACTTCGGACAGTCACCTTGTGATATTCCATTCCTTAGATGGACAGGACTTTGGCATATTTGGACTACACGGAATGGGTTCATCTTTGATTCCTTGTCTGGAATACATGGACACATTCTACGTATACGGCGGCTCGGCTGGCTCGTCTTTGATGCTTTTATCTGGGATGCTTATTTGGCTAGGAGGCTTTCTTATTAGTGTACAGGTTTGCATGGTCATGATCCTTTAGAGGATCTTTTGTGGGGGTTTTTTTTGGGGCCATAGGTTCTGTGTGAGCCATGTGGTTGATGTACATTTTTACATATAATATAAAACACCATTTCACGGGGAAAAAAAAAAAAAAAAAGAGAGAGAGAGAGTACTTGGGGGTGCCGAGGAATTACAGAGGCTTGTGGTCCACCATACAGGATACTTTGGCTCCCATGGGAGATATCCTGCCTCTAGATATATACGTCTCTTTGGATGTTCGCGAAGCCTGGTGATCTCATGCTTGTCACAACGAATGATGTCTATCATAGGATGGTGGAAGGTAAAACATGGGTCACCGGTAAAGTTAACAAGGAATGGCATAAGAGGAAATCCAAGACTTGATAGAGGACAGTCCTGGATAGGGGATGGCACTCTAAGCTGCCATTCCAAGGAAGGTGTTTCTATGGAGAATGGTAATCGGTGGGCTGCCGGTGGGAAGCCACTTGAAAAAAAGGAAAATCGCGAGGGGATATTACTTCTTCTGCACCACCTGTGTGGAGACATCTAGTCACCTCTTCATTCACTGCACGGTGGCTAGATGTGTCTGGGATTATCTGTCTCGGATCTGGTATTTTGTTCTGCATGCCGAGGTGATGGCACCTATGTGGGTCTTCGGTCAGGCCCCAAGTGGACTGCTCGAGCCAGAGCATGATGTGATTTTTGACTTCTTGCGATGGATTGGGGCATGACATATATGGTTGACTAGGAATGCTTTCTTTTTTGATGCTGCGACGGGCATTCGTGGTCACCTTGGCCGCATTCGGGGTCTTTTGCTCTGGCAGATTTCTTCCATGATCAAGGGACATGTGATTGATCAGCTTAAAGCTGACCCATGGATTCGAGCATTACAGGCTACTCCTTTCTAAGTTCTAGATTCTTGACGGCAGGGGCTGCTTAGCCTCCGTTCTTTCTTGCATGTGACTTTGGACTTTGAGATGGCAGCCATGTGGCTCTTGTAGACAGCTGTAGATAATACATACACATTTCCACGGAAGAAAGAAAAAAGAAAAAAAAGAGAGAGACTAAGCGTCTACTAAAGACCCAATGGGTCTATGAGACCAAAGTGATACAATAATGTCCATGGCATATCTCATCATGGAATGGAAAATAAAACAAAAACAAAACATAAACATAGCTATCTCACTAGGGTGATACAAAACTGTCCATGGAATACTAAGAACATAGAAACACGAGAGAGAGAGAGAGAGAGAGAGAGAGAGAGAGAGAGAGAGAGAGAGCTCAAAATAACATTTTCTTTTCAGGTTTACAATGTCACTCCTTATGTGGAGGAGCATCCTGGAGGGTATGCAATCTTGAACCATGCAGGAGGTGATTCCACAGAGGGGTTTTATGGGTATGCCAATACCTACGCTTATGTGCCAGTCTAGTATGAGCAGAGGAACATTTATCATAGTGAAATCCAATCAATGATTGAAGGAATCTTACTTCTTTTTTGGTGAAAAGAAACTGCATTATACGGTGTGTTTCTTAGTATCTAGATGAGAAAATGTTAAGGCAGATGGTATAGCAATAATGGAGGTCTAAACGATTCCTTTTGGACTGTCCAGGTTTCAAGTGTTTATAAAATGTTTCATGCATCTTCAAACAAGACGTTTTAACCATTTTGGGCTGTGCATGCAGTACAATTTACAGCACAAATGTGCATCTTATAGAAAATGAGAGGGGAAGGCATCACGTGCAGCAGTTTTTAGGCTGCCATGTGCACATGCTAATCAGCTCTGGGCAGGTTTTGGGGCTGCTGACTAGCCCACGCAGATGGCCAAAAGAGCCCAAGCCAAGCGCTCAAAGGTTGGACAACTTTTTAGCCCAATATGTGCATTGGTACCTGGATAGCTTCACGGTTATGCTTATGTGTGGATCTTGGCTGGGTGTGGGTTGCCAAAGTTAGGGATGCATGTACTAGAGCCTCTGCCATGCGAGAAACAGGTAAGACTGCTAGAAGAGGGCCAGCTGGCCATCTTCCTGTTGTAGATGATTTGAGTCCATGGGCAGCTTCCATGTCAAGGAAAAACCTGCCAAAAGCTGTGGTGTCTCCTGCTGGGCCAAGGTTGCCTGTAATTCTGCCAATTTTTTTTTCATCTACACTCTGTCGAGTTGAATCTAGAGTTGCCGTATTTGCTTCTTAGCTTCTGGGTGTTTTCGTCTTATTTTTGCGGAAGCGTTTCTTTGAATGGTTCTTCTTTAGTGATGTCTTCGGAGCTTGATGCCATTGTGGAGGGGCGAGTGGTTTTTCCCGATCTTAGCTTTGGTTGAATAACGTCCCAAGCTCTGATACCAATGTAGCATGCACCGAGCTAGGACCGTGTGAAACAATGAAGCCTTTCTTTAAACTTGAGTTTAGTGAGTCTTTAGCAATCCTTTAAAACAACATACATGAATCTGAAAATAGATGTAGTAGAGACGACACCAGATGGGGTCCCGAATTACCCACTCAACCCTCCCCCGCGCCGTTGGCAAGCAGGATTATTTGCTTTATTTCTTCTTCTGGAGAACTATATACAAGCTGAATTGTGTCCACAAGACTGAGCGGACAAACTGACTGACTGACTGCCAAACGCAAGGACAAAGCGACCAAACGTTGGGCAGAACTGTGCATAAGCTCTAGGCGACTGTGAAGCTATCTTCGAGAGAAATACACTGGCCCGAGACTGAGGGAAGGTGTGCTGAAAACTCCTGAAGAAAATGACTTGGCCATCCCAAGCTGCCAATCTGTTGTCACGTAATGTATCCAACAGCATCTAGGCACCCGTCTCTGGACTCCTAAATGGCTGTTTGTTCTTCATCCACTGCATCCCCCACAATAGCCTCATCTATGGGCTCTGTGGGCTGTAAATCGGGCTGAATCTCAGCCAAAGAGGGCTGATTTGCAGCTGTTAGGGGCTAAATTTTAGCACCCCGTTGAACACCAGAAGGCTCCACATGTGGTGTTCCAAATTATACAAGGGAAGAGATCCTGTGAGCATACAACTTGCTGTTTTTTGCATGAAAGCATGGGCTGAATTGATGAAAACCACATCTCTACACTGAGCAAAATCTGCATTGTGGCCGGATGGTAGAGTCTATACCCCTTGCTTTCTGAACTGAAGTGGCTCAGTGGTGGCTGTAAAGCTGCAAATGTATTGAAATTTCAAGTGTAGGGATAGAAAATACTAGTCAGATGTCGGAATTGAAGGCATTGGAGCTCGATTTTACGAAAAGCCCCATTTGATTGGCACCGGTGATGGTCCAATTGTTTGATATTGGCCTGAAAGCCCCAAAAATCTGATGACGATGTTTGAAGAAGCCCCGATTCTCCTTAATCTAGATTTGATTTTTTTTTGAGAAACCCTAAAATATAACGGGAGGGCGGCGGAAGAGAAAACAAAAATCCCAAAAATTTGGCGGGAGTTTCAGTCTTTGTATAGGTGGCGGAGGGCACTGCCATAGTAGAGGCGGCAGCGGTGGCTGCAGGATGTGCAGGCAGGAGGGGGCGTAGGGAGCTTAGGTGGGCTGGATGTACGGGCTGATGTTGCGTGTTGGCTGGGCGGAGATGGCGGGCTGCTGCAGCATTTCTGGTTGTATTGAAGAAGCTAGGGTGGATGGAAGACACCCATTGTGCAAGAGTGTGCATTGTAGATGAGAGAGAGAAAGATGATAAGGCTCTCAATTATGCATTTTATTGATTGAAATGTTCACCTAGTTCAATGCTTTTATAGGCATAAGCCTTATCTTTTGACTCACTCACACACCCTAGAATAGTGACACATGGCATATTCTATGACATCACTGCTTACTGCACTCAAACACATAATATCTAGCCTTGGAGGCTGTTCACACACACACACACACACACACACACGAGGTGGTTCAAACATACTAAGGGTTGTTTCTTACATATGAAGCTTTGATTACCAACAAACCCTCCCTCGAAGCAAATGGGGAGTAGTGCCCGAGAAGGCCTCTAGCAACAACAACAACAACAATGATGGCCTTCAAACTGCACACCACTGGTGCTAACTTTTTTTTTTTTGTGAAAGCAATGTTCTGTTTATTAATTAAATGTACAAAGGAATGTGTCTCACTACAAGACACGCACTACTCAGAAATAGTGATAAAACACCTCTAACTGATTGTAAGGAAGCTCTCCAAGACCATGGCAATCTTGAAGAGACAGAAGAAGAGATCCCTTGAAGTGAAGCAAGAGAAATCAGTAGTATGAAAGATAAGATGATTTCGGGCCATGTAGATGGTCCACAGCCCAAAATCTCATCCAAGTAAGAGAGGGTGTATAATCTGGTAATGGTGGTGAAACTGTGGAAAACAGCCAGAAGTCTCAACTGAATCTTCGACCTGGAAATCTAATGCGTAAATGTGTCGAGAGATTGTTGAGGAACTGACGAGCAGAGGGGCAAAACCATAGCATGTGGGGGACTGTTTCCTGTGTTCGAGAGCATCTTCTACAATCCGGTGATGCAATGCGCCTACGGGCTAAGAAAACCCCAACCAGCAATGCTCCCACCACACATCTCCATAGAAAGACCTTTTGCTTAAGAGAGAGATTACTTTTCCAAATACGTGAGAGCACATCATGCCACCACCTTTGAGGCTTGTTTAGATGCCATGTTACTGAATCCATTGGGGGTGGGGGCGCGCGCAAAGAACAAGTGATATGCTTTCGCAGCAGAAAGCAAAGGCATAGAAAAAGGGAAGAGTTGAGGCCTCCTTAGAACAAATGACCAATCATCTAGTCTCTCTTGGCTTTCAAGAGGAGGCACAGGCTGTAATGGGGCAAGCAATTCCACCAGTGTATTCCAAGTCTGCCTATGGTGCATACCCAATCCAAGTCTTTGCCTTACTTTTGGGAAGGAAATTAGCATGCCATGCATATCAACCACATCATCTATGCTGTGCAATCCATGTGCATGAAGGAAATAAGATTATGCGAGGCTCTAAAGCGGCCAGAGGCTCTTGAAACACCCTGCTCCAATGAATGTTTTCGAGGTGCAAGGAATTGCCGATTGATTGTTGCCGGCCATTCCAATGTAGGTATTCCAGAATAACTTGCCAACCCTGAATCAACCCGATGACATATGGGCAACTTGGGATTCGTCTTCTAAACTTTCCAAAAACTCTCTTTGTAAGAAATAGACCAATGCCCAAAAGCTTTGGTTTGCATGAGTGTCACCAAGTGAGAAAGCATGATGGCCCAAGGTTGTCGTTGACTTAGAAATTCCAATATAAGGGTGCTTTTTCGAGCAATGAGATGTAGATGAATATCAAGTATGTTTCCACCATGCATCTATGGAGTGCAAACCAATTCCTTTTTGAGAAGACGGAGAGGTTTTCGATCCGTACTTGTGCACCAAAGACAATCTAAGGCCTTTGACATAAAACACATCCAAATCTGATTTTGTCCAAGGCAATAATGGCAAGTGAAACTGAACATACGCAATGAGAATGGATTGTACAATTCTCAAATGCACATGTAAGGGCCACGTAGATAGCTTCCAGTAGTTGAGTTTCTGTCTGAGTTTCTGGAGCACCCATTGCCTTTCTTGCTTAAGGGAAACATGCCAACCAATAGGATATCCCAAGTGTCTTACAATTTCTGTGGGTGGGATAATCTGTCTTGGCCATAGAATACTATGCCAGTCACAGTAGTTCACGGGCAAGAGCTTGGATTTCTGAAAATTCACAAAAAGGCCAACAGCCAATCCATATAGATGCAAGGCATCCATGTTATTTTGAAGTCTGTTGGCATGTTTTTGGGGAAGGAGTCGTCATCAGCATACGCATGACTGACAAAGTCTCTTCCTCTAGGTATGGTGATGCCATGTAAGGTGCCATTCTCTACCAGCTTATCTATGTATAATAGCATTGGGTGCGTTGCAATGGCATAAAGAAGAGCACTAAGTGGACAGCCTTGTCTAACAGAACGACCCATCTTCTACGGCATAGATAGACCATTCTCGATGATGCACTGTGCTTGGCCATCCTCATAAAGCTAGTAAATGACGTTCTTCATTTTATTGCCAAACCCCATCCTTTCCATGACCAAGGCTATATCCATACCCTTGGGTGGCTACTACCAGGTGGAGTTCGACACCCCAATAGCTTTGGATCGCGTGCTTCAGCTAAGCCTTGTTGCGTTGCGCATAGCCCATGCGTTTTTTGCATGCTAGTAGCACAATTTTGATCCTGCCTCCGACCCTTTTGTTGGAGTATCCGGATTTCCGATCATAGTCTGTTTTCTAGGCCCTATCTTCCACTTCTCCTTGTCATTGGGAGAACGATAGGGAAAGTGTTGGAATCCGTGGTGACATCCGCCTCAATGTTGGCGCATGTGGCTGGGATCTTTTCACTTTGCACCAGCATTTTGCCATCGGAGATAGTACCCCACGTCATCTTCCTTCGATGCCTCCGAGGGGACCTCATCCTTAAGTGGGTGGAGTACTAAGCCTTCTTGGGGCCTGTGCTTCATTTTCCATCAAATTGGCCACCTCACCAAAGCTTGCCCTCGTTGGGAGTCTACACAAGCTTCACAGGCCGGTCGTGCCCCCTTCTTCCATACAGAGTGGAGAGAGTGGACCGAGCGCCCCAACGCCACCTCTCCCCTCCGGCCACACATAGCCCCATTACCCTACCCCCGAGGGCGAGAATGGGGGTAGGTGGCGAACGGGCTGGGCGAAGACAACGTCGATGCCTTGCTAGAGTAGAATGTTGCTGCTAGGCGAGAGTACGATGGGATCCAGGCGGAAATGGTTATGCGAGAGAACCGTTTTGAGCATTTATTTCGGGATATGCATCTGGAGTGGAGGCCCCACTTGCACCCCCCCCTTCTCCCCAAGAGGGAGGACTTAGCGTTAGGTTGAGACTGGTCCCACAGAGTGGTTTGATACCAGCCTTTCTGATTTTCTAGATCCAAACTCCCCACCCCCCTTCCCCAAGGAGGATCTGATTTCCCAGTAGTAGGCGCCTTCTCAAGATCAAGAGCATATGGTTCCTCCTCCACTCCCCCCTCACCTCCTCCACCTTGACCTATCTCGGTGGATGTGAAATTAAATTAGCATTAAAAATAGAGCTTTTTATGTGCACACTTATGTGTGAAAATTATGCACATAGTTGTAGTTTATGTCTTAAGAATTGCCTAGGAAACCTAGTTTTGAACGAGAAGGAAATAAATTAGGTCCGAAAAATATACATGATAAGTCTTTACCTAGTGTTTAAGGACAATGAAGTGATTTAAATGAAGTGTACATTTACATGTGTGCTAATAGTGTATTATATTTATTCTTAAAGATGGTCATGGATACCTTATAAGTTAAGAAGTAGGTCTTCCTTTTTGAAACCCTTAAGAAGTACCGGTAAAATAATGGGTCAAATTCACATACTCTCCAATAAATATGACTCTAGCTCTAGGGAAAGTCTAGGGAGAGAGAGTCAATTGTAGGGAGAGAATGCCACTGCTAGTGGGGTTTCTCTCCATAGAGGCCGGGATTATAATAGAAACTAAGGGTAGAAGTGTCATCAAGGGTCTAAATTTAAAAAAATACTAATGAAAGGAAAGGCTCCAATGAAATCTTGGAAAGAAGTAGCATTAATTTAGAGAGTGATAAGGAAAAAGCTAGAGAGAAGTAATCAGATATCATCAACTGGAGGCCCAATAAACTAAGGCCAGGGAAGGTCTAAACATAGAATAGTACCTTAACTAAATCAAATCAAGGTAGAACTAGAGTTTAAATTAAGAAAGACCTTAGAGAAGAAGGAATCTTGATGGTGACTTACCTTGAAAAAACTACTTAAAGTAGTAAGATTTTACCTGAGACATTGGAAACTATCATCAAAGAATTGTGCTATGACCAAAACCTTGATACAAGGCTAGGTGTACAACTTGAAGTTTAGTTCTGATCCCAAAAAGGATGAGTGAAACTGTGTTGTCATATTTTATAAAGCTTTGACCTCGAAGGAAAGTGCTTTTAGTCTAAATATTGGTCTAAATAAAGGATAAGTTTGGAAATTGAGAAATCAAAGGATCGAACTTTAGACTTAAGGCAAAATAGACTCGAAAGACGTGAAAATATTATTCGAAGGCTTTTACCGCGTTTGATTTGAGCAGGAAGCGCGTTCGGAGATTCGATGGAGGACCAAGACTGTCTCATCGGGACTTGCGATGGTTTATCCCGTTTTGCGATGCATGTGTGATGCATGGTTTCTTGATCATGTTTGATATTTGTTTGGATACTGTTGAAATACTTAGTGGAGCTTGTAAAAGTACCTCACAAGTTGATGTGATGCCGGACGGATGTCATGCGAGTGGTGAGTCCTATCTCGAAGACAGTTGTTCGAGATCTTGACCCATCTTGGCGGATTTGGGTGTACTTTGGAAAGTCTAGTCAATTGTAGGGAGAGAATGCCACTGCTAGTGGGGTTTCTCTCCATAGAGGCCGGGATTATAAAAGAAATTAAGGGTAGACGTGTCATCAAGGGTCTAAATTTAAAAAAATACTAATGAAAGGAAAGGCTCCAATGAAATCCTAGAAAGAAGTAGCATTAATCTAGAGAGTGAAAAAGCTAGAGAGAAGTAATCAGATATCACCAACTAGAGGCCCAATGAACTAAGGCCAGGGAAGGTCTAAACATAGAATAGTACCTTAACTAAATCAAATCAAGGTAGAACTAGAGTTTAAATTAGAAAGACCTTAGAGAAGAAGGAATCTTGATGGTGACTTACCTTGAAAAAACTACTTAAAAGTAGTAAGATTTTACCTAAGACATTGGAAACTATCATCAAAGAATTGTGCTATGACCAAAACCTTGATACAAGGCTAGGTGTACAACTTGAAGTTTAGTTCTGATCCCAAAAAGGATGAGTGAAATTGTGTTGTCATATTTTATAAAGCTTTGACCTCAAAGGAAAGTGCTTTTAGTCTAAATATTGGTCCAACTAAAGGATAAGTTTGGAAATTGAGAAATCAAAGGATCGACTAAGTTGACCTTTAGACTTAAGGAAAAATAGACTCGAAAGATGTGAAAATATTATTTAAAGGCTTTTACAGCGTTTGATTTGATCAGGAAGCGCATTCGGAGATTCGATGGAGGACCGAGACTGTCTCATCGGGACTTGCAATGGTTTATCCCGTTTTGCGATGCATGTGTGATGCATGGTTGCTTGATCGTGTTTGATATTTGTTTGGATACTGTTGTTGAAATACTTAGTGTTATTGGAAAAGTACCTCACAAGTTGATGTGATGCCGGGCGGATGTCATGCGAGTGGTGAGTCCTATCTCGAAGACAGTTGTCAGAGATCTTGACCCATCTTGGCGGGTTTGGGTGTGAGGATAGAGGCGCTTCCAAAGTGTACTATGCGAAGCAGGTGTGGGTTGGATCTACGCACTAGTCACAAGACTGGTGCGAATGCAACTTGGAGTGCTCATGCCTTGGGAAGGATATGGCCACTAGAAGCGGCTCCTGCCGATCTGGGATGCAAGGTTTGTGGGCTCGTCGCTGGACGGTTGCACAAGTTGGAATGCTCGGGCTCAGTGGTGCATATCTTCCTGGTTCGAGGAGGTGTTTTACAAGAAGATATTTTTGGATACATGTGATATTATTTTTATTTGCTAGTTGAATGATACTCAAGAGTTCTCAAAATGATTCTTAGAATGTATGTTTTTCAGTACTTTTAATATATAAACGTTTTAAGTGCAATGTTAGCTGTCAAAAGACTTGTATGGCGTGGAGTGTGTATGTGAATTGTTTTTCATTGCTTCAGTTGGGTGTGTGAGTAATGAATTAGGAAATATCAATCTTGGGGGTGTGAGTTCATGTTAGCTCCATAGATGATAGGCCTAGTGGTAGGGGCAGGCTAGACCCAGGGGATTGGATGGGGTCTAGGATTCTTTCAGCCCTAAACACTCCTGGAAACAATCTGATGCAAAACGCAGACATGCAGAGAGAGTAGAGAGAGAGAGATATGCTGGAAATTCAGTATATTAATATGGTACACAAAAGGTACTCCTAATCTACAGCACTTGGCTGCCTCCTTGGAAAAGGTGAACATCACCAAAATCTGTCCCTAACTGGGACCCTAAGGACCCAACTCCTAAATGAGTTGAATGAATAAAACAATGAGCACACTTTGCTATTTATATGGTTCTTGGACACTTGGTATACTGGCCGACTGCTGGTCGGCCAGTCAAAAATACATTAAATGCTCTTCAACGCAGCCCAACTGGACCTCTTCCCTTGGTATGATGCGCCTGCAGCCCGCCCTGTCCTCTGGTTCAGCCAATCACCTCTGTGAGCAACCGACAGCCTCCTTTTCTTCTAATGCACTGACAGGACATCCTCTTCATGCCCTCTAGGCCTTGCTCCAAGTCCACACTGTCCACTTCTGTATCTTGTGCTCCAAATCCCTAGCTCTAATGGTCTTTTTCTGGTTGCCTCTTCTGGATAATCTCTGAGAATGTCCATGGCATATTCATGCACATGACAAGGATGTGCCTATGGATCTGGGTGAAGTAGAAATTGGATACGCGGGTGGTAGGATGGATCCAAATAAATGGGTGCTTTCCAAAAAAAACTCCAATTTTGTTTGAAAAAGCTTATAAAAATGGGAAAAAATTGAGAAATTAGATTCTATAGGAGACGATGGGGTTAGTCCAAGGTGTAGAGGTTGTCTGTTTCATGATTGAGGAGTAAGACGCTGGAGAGTGTCGTTCACATTGTACGAAGCCACCAATCGTCTCTTACTCGCGAGAATCAAGAAGGTACCCCACAGGAGGATTTATACGCATTTCCTGGTGTAAGGTCTTTCCGGCAGATATGGGACGTATACTGCTAGTTAGCAGAACAGTAGGCCAGTGTGTATGATGCCTCTAGGTGGGACTCTCTACCGGATACTTGTGTACATCATTGCCATACTTTGGAAAGACGTATTGTATAGTATGTAGGGGGTAGGGATCTTCACAGCCGGCCACTCCTGAGAGTGGTGCAGTAATCTTCTCCTACCCACTGAGTGTAACAACAGAGCGAGAGTGGGGTCTGGAGTCTATCTCCATCACTATTCATGTATAGGTGATAGAGCTCTTTCATTACCTGGGAGACCTGTGCCTCACCGACATTGTCACTCACTTTTGGTCCTTGGCCCGCATGAAGTATGGAGGATCATGCCACGTGGACCAGGATGGTGAGCTCAAGAGCTCGAGTTTGGAGGTGTTCCTCTTCGTCTACCTTCATGTATTGCTGGCAGTCCCCCTCCCCCCCTCCTACCGATACCTCTATTGTGATAGTTGGAGCCGAGTTTAGGCAAGAGCGCAGTGGTCCCACATGGACCATAGGATCCGGGAATACCTCGGATGTTAGCGCACAAGGACAGACTGTGACTACTGCGCCATCCAAACCATTGCCCAAGTCTCACCGGGTTGAGGGTAGCTCAGATAGATCTTACCCCACTAGACCCCTTGATGCAGATGGTCTCTTGGAACATTTAGAGCAGCCCGCAGTGCAGCTCTAGGTGTGGAGTCCTTTCGGAGGAGTTGCAGAGAGCCCTAGTGGGAGGCTCAATCGGCATTTTCTTTCTTCAAAAGCATCATTCCTTAGCTGGTCGTACTCGCAAATGAGAGAAGATTTTACTGGGCAGGTGCCACACTTTTTGATCACAAGCCTTTGGCCCATCTGGGGTTCAGGGCGGAATATGTATCTCAGTTAGCGAGCAACTTCTTCTGGTGGTGGTGGACTGTGGCACCATAGTCCTTGAGAGGGCACAATGGTTGATTAGCTTGGGGAGGACTGGGTGAGCCTCCTCAACATCTATGCCCCTAACTCCATTGCAGGTTGAGCAGACTTCTGGAGCATGATTCGGCAGGGTCTCCCTCAAGCTGATTTTTGGTGCATGGAGGGCGACTTTAATATACTGGAGACCACAAAGGATAGATTAGGTGGTAGTCAGGATACCGTTTCTGGTGCAAAGCTTGCGGCTTGAGAGGAGCTTGTCTTCACCATCAGGGGACAAGACCCATGGCATCTCCCGGAGTTTGGGCATAGCCTGTGGAGTTTGAAATTCTCCGAAACTGACAAGAGGAATGCAGGCCCTAACCTCTGCCATTTGGATCGTTTCTATGTTGATGAGTGGGCTTTTGGACGAGGCGGTTTGGTGGGTATTTTATTTTGCACTTCCTTTTCAGACCATTCGCCCGTCATCCTTTCTGTAGAGGACCCCTGGTGACAGGATAGTCAGCAGAGCCTCCGCATATCTGAGGGCTTGATTCAGGACCCTGAGATCTACGGGAGGATTGAGGAGCTATGGGAGAGCTTGGTATTTCATGAGGGCAAAGCAGCAGCGACTTGATATACTGGGCTTAGCAAGATTAGTGCCATTCTCCAGGAGCCAGTGCAGACAAGACTAGCAGAGTTTAGAGAGCAAGAGTGGAGTCTCTGCCGGAGCTTAGGCTTCCTTTAGCGCTTACAAGAGCGCACACTAGACAGCGTGTGGATTGAGGTTTAGATGGCCACAACCCACATTGAGATCAGTTCCATAGAGGAGAGGAGAGTGTAGTATAGATTCCATGCTCGCTCGTCTTTCTAAACTCAGGCCGGTGAGAGAGGCACATCATGGGATTTTTTTGAAATGACAAGGCCTCACCACTGGAGAGATGGCATTCAGAGGCTTAGAGGATGAGACACCACCATTGTTTCCGACCTGCCCCAGGTCCGAGCCAGAGCCATTGGTTTCTTCGGTTCCCTACTCACTGCAGAGCCTCACTCCCTCCAGGTAGAGGATGCAAGTGAGGGGGTGTGGCACCATACTCGTGAGGTGGTCCCACCTGCTTTCTGGAGTTTCCTAATGACACCCTTATCTTCCAAGGAGATTGCATAGGCTTTGCGGGCGCTCCCTAGGGGCAAACACCGAGGTGAGGATGGGCTTCCCGCTCCCTCGTTTCTTCATCACTAGGGGCTCATGGAGGGCGGCTTCCGAGCAGCCTTCAATGACATCATGGTTTCTGGATCTATGCCAGAGAGACTAGCAGAGGGATTGATTCACTTGATCCCTGAGGGAGGCGATAGGTTGAGGTTTCACTAGTGGAGACCTATTACCCTTTTGGGGACAGCCTACAAAATCCTAGCCAAAACCATCAGCCTTCCTCCTCCTAGTTCTTATCCATGGCATGCGGATAGGTTTTATCTAGGATAGGAGCATCCTGGATAACACCTTCACCTTCCGGGAGGCAACCACCACGACCCGTCTACGTCAATGTGGAGAATCTCCAGAGGTTTGCGGGTGGATCCAGTTGAGATCTTTTGTCGGGCCTCAGGCGCACAGATCAACTGGCACAAGCCATGTGGACTTTGGGTTAGCGCATCCCCTACCCCCGCTTGGAGACTAGTTGAGTCCTTCCAATGGTTTCGGAGAGGTACCTCAATTCGTTATCTTGGTTGCTGAGTTGGGATTGACATCACCTCAAAGCACCAGCTTGCCCCCCTTCTTCTGAGCATTCAGAAGAAGCTTCCACCTACTAGGCCTTTCTAGGGTGTGTATTTGTCAGGTACAATGGTTGATCCACAACTTCTTTTGGGCAGCTAGTGATGGCAAGCCGTCATGGGCCAAGGTGGCGTGGAGAGTCATCATTGAGCCTCGCCACAGAGGTGGCCTGGGCATTATTGATCCTTCTATGTAGAGCAAAGCCCTTCTAGGCAAGTTGATTATCCTAGGACTCCTCCTAGGTGGTGAGCCCTAGAAGGACTTTTTCGTGGCCCGCATCTCCTCTCGCACTCTAGTTCTAGGCGGTCCTTGGTTCTGAGCCCGCGATGGATCTTCACAAAGACGAGGATCTGCAGCCTTAGCCTTGCCTTGGATGATTGATTTGTAGCCAGCCTCTTCTGAGCCTAGGACCACAGCCCTCTAAAAGTGAGTAGAAAGATGCCTCAGATACAAAGGGAAACTGGTCTAAGAAGCCGGGGGGTAAACACAATGATTTTGGGCTCTCAAAACAGTAGAGGCTTGATTATGTACGTGATGGGAAATGTTTTGGTTGCGGTAGTAAGGATCACATATATCCTAAATGCCCGCAGAACCCCAAGAATGCAGATTCTAATAGAAAAGCCTCATGTGAATGTTGTGCCCGATGTGCAGGGTAACATGGGGCAACCCCCGGATCATAGAACAATATGTAAAGCATGGGGATAGTTGAAGGATCAGCCCGCACTCTTTTTGTTTGATGATGCATCCATAGATAATTTCATTTCGGTATACATGGTTGTATAGGCTTGGATATATCAGATTTTGGGACTCAAATGAATGTAGATGCCGCCTTTGAGGGTAAAGGAGTTGATGTAACGCTGATCATTGGCAAACTCCGAATTCATATACAAGGATATCTTGATCACGAGAGTTTCTTGGTTGCTCCTCTCACAGGATGTGATGTTTTGTTGGGGATGCCTTGGCATGCTCATATGGAGCCCAAGAAGGACTAAAAGTCCAAGAAAATCAGCTTTGTTCATAGAGGTAGAGAGCTTGTTATAGAAGCTGGTACTCCAAGTAGTACCATACCTATTCTAAGTCATGTTTAGGTTTCCAAAATAATGAAGAAGTCAGCTTGTTCTTACTTGGTTTTTGTACGAGAACAATCTGAACATGAGAATGTAAATGCAGATCATCTAACCCGAGAGCGCATAGACTTTTGCGTGGTTATGGTGATTGTTTCAGGGATGCATTACCAAGAGAGTTGCCACCTGAGCGTCCCGAGGATCATCGTATTGATGTGATACCTGGGAGTACGCCCCTGAATAGACCTCCTTACAGGGTGAGTGCAAGTTAGCAAGAAGAGATTATGGCGCAGGTTAATGACTTGCTTGAGAAAGGGTTGATACGCCCTAGTTCATCTCCTTATTGCTCACCTGTGTTGCTGGTGCAAAAGAAAGACGGGACGTACAGGATGTGTGGGGATTATCGTGCCCTTAACAAGGTGACGATAAAGAATAGGTTTCCAATACCATGTATCGATGATATTTTGAATAGGTTGGAGGGTGCAGCATGTTGCAGCCGCATCGATCTTAAGAGTGGATATCATCAGATACGGGTGGCTCCTCAGGATATTCACAAAACTGCTTTTCGTACGCAGTTTGGGCTTTATGAGTTCTTGGTGGTCCCGTTTGGACTTACCAATGCTCCTGCCACATTTAATTGTATGATGGATCGTATCTTCAGAGCACACAGAAAGTTCACAGGTACTTTCTTTGATTACATCATTGTGTTCTCTAAAGATGAAGAGCAACATAAGGAGCATTTGGCCATAGTTTTTGAAGAGCTTCGTCGCCATAAGCTCTACATTAATGGCAAGAAGAGTGAATTTTTCTTGGCTGAAATTCATTACCTTGGTCATATTGTATCCAAGGATGGGGTACTTATGGATCCCGCCAAGTTGCAAGCTATAAAAGATTGGCCAGAATTGAAGAATGTACATGAGATCAGGAGCTATTCGCCGGTTTATTAAGCTCTTCACCGAGATTGCTTCGCCTTTGCATGATTTAACAAAGAAGAAAGCAACTTTTCACTGGGGTGACAAGCAAAGGAATGCCTTTCTTAAGTTAAAGGAAGCAATCATGAATGGACCGGTGTTGATCATTCCAGATTTGCATAAACCTTTCTCGGTGGAATGTGATGCATGTGGGAGTTGTATTGGTGCAGTGTTGAACCAGGAAGGCCATGCAGTGGCATATGAGAGTCGTCGGTTGCAACATGCCGAACTCCACTTGCAGGTTTACGAGAAAAAGTTATTGGCAGTGATTCATGCTCTCACGATGTGGAAGCATTATCTTTTGGGAGCTGAATTTACCGTTAAGACTGATCATCAGAGTCTACGGTATTTTCTTACATAGACTAAGCTATCTGAGAAACATATGAGATGGGCAAACTTCCTATCTAAGAAGAATGTAGTTGCCGATGCACTATCTCGAAGGCCTCAAGTAAGTGCTATTACAGTAGCCTATCATCAGGACTTATCAGATATGCGAAATTCTTGTCATACAGATGATGATTTTCAGCATATATGGGCTGGTTTTCAACAGGGTATAGCAGCCCCGAATTACTCCATACGTGATGGGTATTTGATGTTTCATAATCGCTTATGTGTACATAAGGATTTGAGGCAGAAAGTGATGGATGAATGCCATGCACCGCCTTATGCAGGGCATAGAGGAATCCTTGCCACTACATAGGCTTTGGAGAGATACTTTTTCTGGCCAGGAATGCGTAAAGACATAGATGACTATGTGCACCAATGCATGGTTTGCCAGAAAGTTAAGTTTGATAGGCATAAGACTCCGGGGTTGCTTCAACCGTTGCCGATTCCGAATCAGCCTTATTGCCATGGATTTTATCACAGGTCTTCCTAAGACGCAGCAAGGGAATGATGCCATCTGGACTATTGTGGATAGGTTCAGTAAGCAGGCACACTTTATCCCGGTACAGAAGACCATAAAGCCAGAGCATATGGCAAAGATATTTATGGCACAGATTTTCAAGCATCATGGTATGCCAAAGACGATTGTGGGGGATCGTGATCCTCGCACCACAAGTCTCTTTTGGCAAGCATTGTTTGATAACATGGGATCGTGATCCTCGCACCACAAGTCTCTTTTGGCAAGCATTGTTTGATAACATGGGAACAAAGTTCAATTTCTCTTCTGCATATCATCCAGAGACAGATGGGCAGAGTGAGATTGCAAATTCAGCAGTGCTTGATCTTTTGAAATGCTATGTGGCTGATCGCAAATCAGATTGGGAGAAGTATTTGTCACTGGTAGAGTTTGCTTACAACAATACAGTGCATACTTCTACGGGCAAGGCGCCCTTTGAGATTGTTTATGGCAAGATTATTTTGCCACCTATCCTTTGCACGAAGGATGAGATATTTGCAGTAGATGAGTATGTAAGGGATTTGGATATGGCCTTTGCACAGGTTCGGACAGCCATACAGAGATCCCAGGATAAGCATAAGAAAGCTGCAGACAAGCATAGAAAGCAATTGGATTTGAAGGATGGAGATTGGGTTTTATTGAAATTCCAAAAGGCTCGCTTTATTCCACCCAAATTCACCTAGCAACAGAGTTAATTAAAAAATCTATGAGTGACATGCCGAAGTCGTGAACGTGCGCTGCTGTCCCTCCCTACCCTCTGTTGCCTCCGCCTGCTCCTTTGCTTCTCCCGCCTGCCTCTGCTGCCTTCGCTTGCCCAATTGCTACCTTTGCCTATCCTTCTGCAACCCCCCGCCTGTCCCTCTGCAGCCTTCGCTAGCCTTTCCTCAGTCCCCGCCTTCCCTTCGCTAGCCCTTCAGCTGCCCCCACCAGCCCTTTAGCTGCCCCCGCCAGCCCCTCTGCTGCCCCCCGCTTGCCTTCGCCTGCCCCTTTTGCTGCCCCTGCTAGCCCCTTTTGCTACCCCGCCCCCTGCCTTCTTCAGTCCCCGCCTGCCCCTCTCCTGCCCCCGCTTGCTCCTTTGCCCTTGCTTCCCCACCTGCTCCCGCCTTGCCCCCCTTCCTCTGCTCCCATTTTCCCAGTAGCTATTTTATCTGGATTCAAGTCGGCCGCCCACTTTTCTTGATTGGTCTTATGGCTTTTTTTGCCGTAGCCAATCTCTCATCACCCCCACTGGCCGGGAGAATCATCAATTTTTCACAAGACGAGCTCACCTCTCAGCACGACATTGACCTTGAGGTCCAGACTACCGTTGTTGCGAGAGTTTATGGTTCCCACCCCTCTCGTTCGCAGGCCCGTGAATAGCTTCTAGCAGCTCTCCCTTCGGAGCTGATTGTGCACTTTCAAGATACTCGTTTACTTGGTCGAGGCTTCTTCTAGGTGGACTTCCATTCTTTAGAAGCTACTTCTGAGGCTTTGGCTAGCAGCCCCTTTCCTCTTGGTCCTAGGAAGATTTTCTTCTTTCAGTACCAGGTGGGCTTTGATCCAGTGGTGGAGGATCAGCGCCTTACCCCGGTCTCACTACCGTTCCCTGCTCTTCCTCAGTCCTATTGGAAGCTTTTAGCTTCCATAGGGGCATCCTTTGGCCAGGTTCTAGAGGTACCAATCCTCCGAGCTCTCCCGCCTCAGCTTCCGCGGCCGTTACGCCACTCTTGATGGTGTACCCTAGGTCCTTGTGCTTGTTCTTGATCCATCGATTACTGATGATCATGTTATGCTTCAGAGACGTGACAAATCTCATTTCCACCAGAGGATGGAGATTGCAGGTAGACCCGACCAATGTCGGATTTGTCGTTGACAGGGTCACATTGCTAGAGATTGTCTCAGATCGAGGGGCCATGCTAGGAGGCGGCGTGGTCCTGCCCATCAGAGGCCTTCTGCAGATGCTGAGACTCCAGCTGCTTTTGCCACAGCAGACCACACAGCGTTGGGTTGTGGTTAGGGATGGTTGGCACCCTCGGACCCCCGTACCTGCCCCTTCACCCACGCCCCCTATGGAGCACCCTAACCCCTATGCAGCTCTTGCCTCACAGGATGTTGATCCTTTTTTGGAGGATGAGGCCTTGCAGGCACATGATCTGGATCCCTCATAGGAGGATGCTACATTACGGTTACAGGATGATTGTACCCTTGAGGATGATGTTGCACATTCGCATTGTCATGGTATCTCCCCAGTTTTGAGGACTCGGAGTGGGAGAGAGAGGTAAGGTTTACATCGTCAGATTTTCCCTCCCTTACCTATGGGAGACGTACTTCTGCCTCTAATGGGGGTCCTTCGTCGACCACGAGATCTGGTCGTTCCTACTCTGAGTCTTTTTTTTTTCCCCCGAGAAAAGATCCTTTCATTAGTTATATAAAAACGCCCGTAGGGCTACAAAAGATCCTCTCCTGCTCATAAGAAAACAGAGCAGAGAACAAAACAAGGCAACCAGGGAGACTCTCCCTAGGTGCTGAAAAGTACAAGCATCAATACAAAGAACTGAGGGGCTATATCATACAATAGGAGGGGGGAAAAGCCAAACAGGCGGCCTGTAGTGCCAACGGGGGGACCCCGCGTGTAGGGTATAAAAGGGGCCGCTGCACCAAGTGGTGTGAAAAGCCTGGCGCCGCAAGATCGCCTCATCCGAGTCGCCCCGGATGCGGTCATACTGTCCTCGTAGGTTGTGGATCAACTCCTGCCAAATCCCCCGAACAGTCTCTGCTGGTGGCTCGTGTCTCCCCTCAAAGGCCCTGAAACACCGGGCCCTCCAGGTGAACCAGATGGTGAGGCTGCTGAGGAGCTCCCATCGTAGATCCCTCTCCTGCGTCCAGCTGTCGGACGAGAAATCCGGTGAAGGAACAAGGCGAGGCTGGTCCCTAATGAATCTGATGGCCTGGCTGTCCTGCTCCGTCTCGTAGCCCATAGCAGGCCCTGACGAAGTCGACCAAGCAGCGGCACCCCACGTATACATACCCTCTGGAGAGAGGGGGGCCAGAATGCGCAGCATCCGCAACCAAATCTGCTGCGCCTGAGGGCAGTCCCATAGGCAATGTCTCTGTGTCTCCAGAGGGTGGCCGCATCGGAGGCAGGCCGCCGGAAGACCGCTGTAGACAAGCCAGCTGCCAACTGCTGAGCCCCTGTGGGCGACCAGCCACTGGAAAGTCGAGATCCTGCGTGCCTGTCGACTAGCCCAGAGCCGGGTCCAAAAATCCTCCAGGAGCTCCTATGAGAGTCCCTGTAGCCGCCAGTGCCCCGATGCAGCTGGAGAGACCATCCTCCCCGCCGTCAAAATATGTCGCCCCAACCGAACAGTATACTGGAAAAAGGTGATCTCTGTGGCCTCAAGGGATGCATAAGGATCATGCCACTCATACTCACCAGGGTCCCACTGGAGCCGGGCCAAGGGGCGCGCTGCATATGCCCATATGCGCCAATCAGGGAGCACATCTACAGGGTTTGGGTCAATATGCCACTTCCGAGAAGCGGTGGCCACTACCCGTATCCTCTGAAAGATGCACTCTGCAACCAAAGGCGACTCCACCTCCACTCTCTGAAGTCTGCCCTCATCTTGGATGTCATAGTAGAGGCATCTGCCATCCTCAGTGCAAGCTCTGACAGCAATCAGGATCTCTGACTGTGTAAAGGCTCCCATCCACCGTGGGGCCACTAGCTCGAGAGGCGTGAACCACTCCTCTGTGAGTGCCTCCTGAATGTCATCCCTCATAATCAACCCCCCTCTGAAGTGACTCAGCCTCTCCACCTAGATCTCCTCTGGGAGGCTGCAGAAGGCCTGCCAATCTCCAAAACTTTGTGCTGGGCCTGCCGCCAATGGTCCCCAGGCTAGACGAGGCCGAGAACCCAGCATATGACCCTGCTCTGTGCGAATCGCTGGGCTCCAGATGAGCGGCTGTCTGGCCCGCTCCTCAACACAAGGAGGTCTCTGAGAGAGCCCCGGTCTCAGCAACTCCCAAGCTCTCAGGATGCTCAAGGAAAATCTGTCCTCTCATCCTCTACTGAGGCCTGTCCTCCTCATCTCTATGAAGATCGATTGTATCTCTGGTGCCCAAGTGCCCCCTGCTGGGGGAGCCCGAGCCTGCAGTCGCTGCAAAAGAAGCTCTTTCCAAGGCTCAGCGCCTAGAAGCAGCCCTTGAACAATAAGCTTCCCCAATAAGGCTCTACTCTGATCAACTGGATCTATAATGCCCAAGCCTCCCTGGGCCAGCGGAAGTGTAATAACTGCCCAAGCAACCTTTGCCCGGGCTGTCTGACCATCCCGCCCAGACCAAAGAAAGTTCCTGATCAGCCTCTGTACCTAGCTGATGCAAGAGCTCGAGAAGATCTAGCAAGACGTAATATACCACATGGTCGCTAAAAGCACCTGATTTGCCACCACCACCCTCCCAGCCAAGGATAGCCGAGCTGTACTCCAATACAAAAGCTTCTTCCGAATGCTCAGAAGAAGCGGGGCAATCTGCTGCTCAGGTGACAAATCTAGTCCAATCTGGCATCCCAAATATATCACTGCTGTGCCAGGAGAAATCCATCTAAAACCCGGGTCTGGGCTCCATGCCGGAGTGGGAGCGCTACTGATCCAAAAGGCCATTGTCTTGCGCCAATTGATCAATGCTCCCGAAGCTGCACTAAAAACCTGGAGCGACTGCTCTGCCCGATGAAGATTGGCCTCCTGGCCATGCAAAAATAAGCCTTGAAGGTTGCAGCCCCCATAATAAATGAAAATTTTGTGCATCCATTAGTAGTTTGGGATTGTATTGGTGCTAGTTTAGAGAAACCGAAGAGTGGGAACATGGTGAGTAACTTCACTCGTGCCTATTTGCATGGTCAGGTTAGTGGGGCGCGTGGCTGGTGTACATCGCCCATGCAGGGTGTTGGGCCTTAGTCATGGAAGAGGTGTGGAGGGAGCAATGTTGGGGCGCATGAGGAGATACACGACTTGGGAAATTGGGACTAGAACAAGCTTGAGGCCATGAAGCGATCCCACGAGCGAAGAAGACGCCATGGATGCGAAGAGAAAGCATCCGGATTGGGTCGCTGCTAGATTGAGCCCTAGACTTCCATCAGAAAAGTCTGCTAAAGCTAAGGTATGTGCAAGGGTTCCTACCAATCTGGTAAGAAGGCAGATAACCTTGTTCTCATTGTGCAGCGTGACGTGACATCAGCAAACTTAGCATCGAGCAGGTCCTCCCCCCGGATTGGGAGCTGGAGTCCTCTCAAACCAACCTCCTCTACCGTCCAATACATGTTTATAGCCTCAGCAAAGAAGAGAAAAAGAAACGGGGCGAGAGGACACCCCTGACGGACTGATCTGGTCAGCTCAAAACTCGGCCCCCGTCCTCCTGCAATCAGCACCTGGTTACGAGCTGTGGAATACAAAGCCGCCACCCCTCGAATCCAACCTGGCTCAAAGCCCAGGCAAAGCATAGTGCTCTCTAAGAAACCCCAATCGACTCTATCGTATGCCTTCTCAAAATCGAGAAGCATCACGACCAGGTCCTTACCGAGAAATCTAGCTCGGGCCGTCGCCTCCCAGAAGGTGAAAATGTTGTCAAGGATACTACGCTCCTTGACGAATCTTGTCTGGGTAGCATGAATCAACTCCCCCAGGAAGGGCTGGATCCTCAAACTCAAGGCCTTTGCTAAGACCTTGTAGACAGTATTGAGGATCGTAATAGGTCTCCAATGCCGAATATCATCTGATACTCCCTCCCCCTTGGGGATAAGAAAGATCAAGCCCTCTGAAAAGCTCTGTGGCATCACCCCAGTGTCCAAAACATACTGAAAGCCCCTGCGGAGGCCTGGCCCCAAAAGGTCCCAATAGCGCATAAAAAAGGTAGGCATCAATCCGTCCTCCCCTGGGCAACTATGGCGCGGGAGGATCCTCAAGGCCTCTGCAAGCTCAACCTCTGAAAGAGGCTCACCCAGAACTGTATGCATACGATCTGTGACCCTCCTCTGCACATGGGCCCACACAGTCTGTCTGCAAGCATCCCGAGCCTCAGTGGCTGGCTCCGCTGAAAGCAGGTCTCTATAGAACCCAGTGGCAATGGCTTTGATCTCCTCGGGCTCAGTAGCTACCGATCCGTCCGGCCTCCCAAGCTGGCGGACTCCTGCTCGAGCATGGCGGGGTCCAGTAATCTCAAAAAACTCCCCAGTCACTCTATCACCAAGTTGCGTCCACTGAGAGGCCTGGCGACGATAGTAAAACTCATGTCTCTGCTCCTCTGCCTCTCTAACCTCTTGGCGTGCCTGGCTCAGCTGGGACGCCATCCACTCACATGCAGGATGCTGCTCCTGAAGGCGCTGAAGCGAAGCAAGGCTGCGTCTCAGCCGATGCTCCCGCTCGCGAGTCTCTCCCAGCCGTGTCAAGGCTGTAGTGTGCAGAAAAGAGCTAAGCTCGATGAGTCCCTGGGCACACTGGCCTGCTGCATCCTGGTCGGAGCTCTGACTATCATGCCATATCCTCTCAATGTCCTCAGCGAGACTGGGATCTGTAAGAACCCTCTCTGGGATCCTCAACTGCAAGCTGGTCTCCCGTGTCCTATCCTCAAGTGTCAAAATAACTGGCGCATGGTCTGAAAAAGAGGTGCCAGCGAGAATGCCAATGGAGCCCCCTCGCTCCCCTAACCTATCGTCGCCCACATAGAAGCGATCTATCCGTGATAGATTAGTCCCTCCCTGCCGGCGATCCGACCGAGAGAAACTAAGACTGTCCTGAGAGCGAGAGAAGGCCCCATGCTGCCATGCATCACTGATCCTCAGTGACATGCAAAATCGCTCCCAAGCTGCAAGCTCCGTGCCGTGCACTGTAACATGACTGCCTCCCACCCTATCGGCCGGGTCCTCAAGCATGTTGAAGTCTCCCCCGACACACCAATGTGCGGCCTCTGGCAATGCATCCGTAACCTCGGTCCAGAACTCTGCTCTGGCACTAGCATGGTTGGGCGCATAGACATTGAGCACGCCAAAGAGCTCATCATGCGTCCTCAGAATGACATACTGTGCTCTACCAGGCACAATGATCCCGCGATCGACAATGGCTTGCTGCCATACATCCGTAATGACCATGCATACTCCTCCCTGCCCACCCAAAGGGCCAAACCCTGCAGACCAAAAGGTGTCCCATCTACCAGGCATCACCGACCCATATCTCCGGATCCTGCTCTCACCCAAGTGGTGCTCCTGCATCATCAAAATATCAATACTGCCCCCAACCAGGCATCTCTGAAGCTCCTGCCTCAAGCAACCACGATAACATATATAATGTGCTCCGCCAAGGCCCTGTACATTCCATGAGATGATCCTCATGGGTGACTTGCTGAGGTGGATGCTGTCTCAGCCGTACGGCGGGCCTTCGCTAGCGGCTTGGATGGAGAATAGTCCCCATCCGAGCGGCTACGAATCTGCCCACCCGGTGTACTGCAAGAATCACGGATCAGGCGCCAATGGCTGTGTCCCATGGCGACTGCCTCCCGCTCAGACAGAGCAACCTCGTGTATGCATACATATCCAGGGTCGCGTGCTAAGTCTGCCACTATGCGAACGACCAAATGACGAATCCCTGAGGCATCCACACTCCGGGATCCAAGAAAAAATGAGCCAACTCCCATAGTCGGCCTATCACATCTGTCACCTCCAGATCGCTCACATGGTGAGAAAACTCAACTGCCTGAGTCTTCAAAGTGCTAAAAGCGAGCTCCAGAGTCCACTCCCGGTCGCATGGGCCACATAGAGGGAACGAGAAGGCCACTGCTGAATCAAGTGCCTCCTCCCCGCGGGGCGGAGGTATCACTACATGCACTCTGATGGGTGCTGGCTCATGGGGGCCCTCTGCTCCAAAAAGCCGTGTGAAGGAGTAATCAAAAGCCTCCGAGCACTGTCTAGTGCCAAGACGACTTAGCCGACTGCGGATAGATGATATCCGTGAAGCCCGAATCGGCATGGTAAGTCTCCTCTGTGGTGCTCGAGCAAGGTCGGTGCTCAAGGCGCTCCGGACTGCAGGTGAGCGCCAGGGGACTGCCAGGGCCTCCCGGGGAGCTAAGGCGGGCGGGGGGGGGGGGGGGGGGAGAAGGGGGTGGAGAAGAAACCGGAGCGGGGACGGGAGGAGGCGAAGGAGGAAGCGAGGCGGGAGGGGGGGGTGGGGGCGAAGGAGGGGGTGCTGGCATCTCCTGGTCCTCAGTCGGCACTGGGGTCTCCTCCTGGAGGGAAGCAAAGCAGTTCCTCACGGGAACCCAGTGATGTTGAGACTGTGGCTGCTGCTGCATCGGTCTCTGGGGCGTGTTGCTGTGGCTGTCTCCCTCGATGGCGCCCCTGTCCAGGCTGCCACTCTGAGGTCTCTGTGGGCTGAGCAGGTGTCCCGGAGGCTGCCTGCCGAGCCGCATCTGTGGGCGGGCCATCAGGGGCCTGCTGCTACGGTGAAGGTCGGGGTCTCCTCCGAGGGTAGGCCTTGGCCAGGTGGCCGACCTGCCTGCAAATAAAGCACTGGTTCGGGAGCCCCGAGAACTCCACTCTGTGATCAATCCATCCCCCCCCTATCCTAGGTAACTGAATGACCTTCGGAAGGGAGGAGATGTCAGGAACCAAAACTCTGACCGAAGGTAGCCCAGCTGCTCTAGCCACCATTGAAGCTGCTGTGGGGCCAGTCTCGAGCACCGAGCCCACCAGTGCTCCTAGCCTCGAAAGGAGCGGAAGGTACTCGCGACGGAGTCCTGGGAAGCAAACTGTAACATGGAAAAGGCGCTCTCCCTGCTTGGTCGTTGCTGGGTCAAAGCCATGCTGCCAAGGTCTGAAGAATGCCCGAGCGCCCCTGATGTCAAGGGGACTCATGGCAAGGACGTGGGCCACGCTCTGGGTTGTCTCGAACTCGATCTGGTAGTGTCCATGGCCCAGTAGCTGAACGTCCAGGAGCTTGCCCACATCTGCAAGCAGGCGGGCCTGGAGAAGATCCCGGATCTCCCCTCTGCTGGGGCGAGTGCGGCAGATGGTGGAATGTGCCTGGAGGCGTTCCACCTCTGCGGCGAGGCTCGCTTCCTCTTCTAGCGAAAGAGAGAGCCTGATGGGGGTATCCTCAGGGGCGGGCGAGGGGGCTGCGGAAGAGTCCCTCTGAGGTGGGGCGGGAGGAGCCTCCATCAGAGTCTGAAGCTATGGCGAAGGCGGAGCGAATGCGGAGAGACCTGCAAGGACCGAGCTGCACACGAAGGGCGGAGGGGGAAGGTGGAAGGTAAAAAATGGAAAAAACCCCAGGGGGCAGAAAAAAACCACAAAGATGGGGAGGGAGGGGGAAGGCGGCGAAGAGAAAACCCCTAGAGGGGAGGGCGGAAGCAGCGCGAAGGAAGAGCGGGGGGAATGAGAGGGCTGGCGAAGGGGAGGACGGGGTGCTGAAGAGGGGAGGGGGGACGCGAAGGCGAGGAGAAGGGGGCGCTTCAGCGCAAGATGGCCAGGCGAAGGGGGGGCGCATAGGCGGGGGCAGGCGGGAGGGAGAGGGCACGAGGGAGGGAAGGGGGGAAGGGGTGTGCAGGTAGCGCGAGGAGGGGGGGGATAGCGGGAGCTTCAGCGGCGAGCGCTCCTACTCTGAGTCTTTATGAGGATTGTCTCTTGGAACATTCAAGGTCTCGGGGGTTTTTTCCGTGCCGACGGAAACAAATTGTAAAAACCCAGCTTCATTGTGCAGTCACAAGTGGACCTATGCATATATTGCTCTTGCAAGAGCATAAACTGGATGCTAGTCAGTGTGGGAGATCAGGCAAGCTTCTCTCGGGACACACCTTTTGGTCACCGGCTGTTGGTACCAAGGGTGGTGTTTATATCTCTGTTTCAGCTTTGATCTTGCCTTGCATCATTGGACATGGTGTCATTTTGCCTGCGAGAGCGCAGTGGATCCTTCTTATGCAGGGTACTACACGCATTGGTATTCTCAACCTCTATGCTCCTAACCATAGAGGTGAGAGGATTGCCTTTTGGAAATCTCTCACTACATTGATGCCTCTTGCCGACTATTGGATTATTGGTGGGGATTTTAACATGGTTGAGATGCCAACGGATAAAAGAGGTGGACATGAGGGCTTGGTGCATCCTCTTGAAAGAGCGTCTTGGGAGAGGTTTGTACTCTCCATTCATGGTAGAGATTGTTGGCATGAGGATGACATTTTGAGGAGTCCATCCACTCTTCTTTATTCATGGTCTAACAGGAGAAGAGATGTAGGATGTATCTATGCACGGTTAGATAGATTTTATGTGGATGATTGGGTGCTTGACAGAGGTGGACATACTTTTATTGCTACAGGCACCTCCAAATCGGATCATTGCCCAGTGGTTTTATGTATTAGAGATCCGAATTGCCATGGATCAGCACCCCATGTATGCATCCTTGATCATTTGTTTTCAGATGCAGCGCTATCGCGTCGTATGCTTGATATGTGGAGATCTCATGACTTCTTACAGGCCTCTTAAAGCCTGGCCTCTGCTCTCTGTGATATTAGTGACTTTTATCACGCATGTGCCCTGTCTAAGAGGCAAGAGGCTTTGGACTTAGAAAGGGCTATTAGACGTAGATTGGCTGCCTTGCAGAAAGAGCACGAGAAACATTCTCATGCTCAATGGGTTGCAGATTCTTTATGTACTATTAGAGCAGAATTTCATCACTCTCTTGAGCAGCGCGCGGAGTACCGTTTCCATGCCTAGTAATCCTTTTTGGACACAGATGGGTGGCAAATGTAACAAACATTTCTTTGCTTCTCACGGCCCATCTCATGCGAGAGAGTGTGTCAGGCAGTTGCAGGATTCACATGGCACTCTTCACTCAGATCCTCTTATGGTTAGACAGATTGCCACCGATTTCTATTGCCAGCTTCTTAGTGCTGAGCCGCATTCTGATTTGAGACACAGGGCACAGAGGAAGGTTTGGAATGCATTGCCACATTTGATCAGTGAGGAGATGTATGCCGCTCTGGATGCCCCTTTTTCTATGCAGGAGTTCAGTCATGCTCTTCATGCCGTACCTCATGGTAAGTGTCTAGGGGAGGATGGCCTCTCCCCTGTTTTTTTCATACTTTTTGGGATGAGATTGGGGCTGAGATCACATCGGCTTTGCAGGAGATGTGGGACACAGGTTCTATGCCTTCTTCTCTCACTGAGGGGCTTATTTATCTTAGTCCTAAGAGCGGGGATAAGACATTAATTGGCCAATGGAGACCTATCACCTTACTTGGGACTGCCTATAAGATTCTTGCTAAGGCAGTGAGCATCAGGTTGCAGCCAATTTTGCAAGATGTTATTCATGATATCCAGAATGGATTCTTACACGGCAGGAGCATCTTTGATAACATTTTCTTGTTTTGGGAGGCCATCGAATGGGCTAAAGCGAGCAATCAGCCCTTAGCCATTCTGCTCTTGGATTTTGAGAAGGCCTATGATAGAGTGGATTGGGACTTCCTTGAGGGTACCCTTAGTCATATGGGCTTCTCTCAGAGATGGATCAAGGGAGTTTCATGCATGTATCATGATGCCCACAGTAGAGTTCTTGCTTGCGGTGATAGAGGAGAGCGGTTTCAGATTTCTCGCTCAGTACGACAGGGCTGCCCATTAGCCCCTTTATTATATATCATAGTTGTAGAGGCCATGAGCATCTTTCTCCGCTCCACTGCTGGTATTTCAGGATTGAGGTTGCCTCTTCGTAGTCAAGAGGAGTTGGTTGACTCTGAGTTAGTTGATGACACAGGCGTGTTTTTGGAGGCTTCACATATATGCTTATGTTCCTTCCGGGTAGCATTAGAGGAGTTCTGTTTGGCAGCAGGGGCACTCATTAATTGGCACAGATCTGTTGGTTTTTGGGTTAGTGATTCACCGAGAGTTGATTGGGGTGCAGAACTTGGTTTTACTTGGATCAGTAGAGGATGCACTGCTAGATATTTGGGATGCCAAGTTGGGATTGATATTTCTCCTACACAGCAGTTTGCTCCGGTACTTATGAGTATCCGGAAGAAGCTCCTCCATTGGAGCTCCAGGAGATTAGATTTAGCCTCCAGAGCTTTGGTGGCTAATCAAGTTTTGCTTGCCTTAGCTTGGTTTATTGCCTCTTGTTGGTGCTTCTCTCGTGTGTGCATTGGCCAATTGCAGAGATTGATCCGTAATTTTCTTTGGTCGGGCTTGGATGGCACCTCAAACACTTGTGCCAGGGTAGCTTGGATCACAGTTATTCAGCCCAAACGAGAGGGGGGCTTGAATATTATCGATCCGGATGTTCAGTGCAGGGCGTTGCTTTGCAAACTTGTGGTCAGAGGTTTCCTACCAGGCATTGAGCCTTGGAAGGATTTTTTCTCGTCTCAGATTTCCAGATGTACACCCAGGGTCGGGAGAGACTGGATGCCCAGCACGTTTTTTGTTCACAGAGGCTGATATTAGGGCACCATCTTCCCCTCTTATTGCAGCCATTGTCAGAGCATGGAGACGCATGAGATATTTTTTGCGACAAAGGCTTCCTAGGTCTTTGGACGAGGCTGACCGACAACCTATTATGTGGAACAAGTTCATTAGGGATGAGGCTGGTCGGCCACTTGGTGCATCTCGTTATATGCAATGGTCAGGATGGGAGAGATGCGTATACACAGTTCTTGCTTGGAAGACCTTTAAGAGTCTTCCGGAGGATCAGAGAGTGCATCCACTTAGCATCTTACGGGCTCTCGCATTCGTATTGATCAGATTGATGCAGCTATTCCGCATGAGTGGCTTTCTAGGACCTTTCACGGAGACTATCATCCGAGTCAGCTGGGAGTTTTTTCGAGGATAGGCATACCTCTGCAGGTCATTGCTCTCCCGGGCCAGGATGATACAGATTGCCTCATTTATTCTATCATGCCTGGTGGGAGATTGAGGAGATGTAGCATGGAGGAGATCATCCCAAATACTAGGCTTAGTCCAGTGAGGATTGTTGGTCGCTCGGGGAAGCACTGGTTCATTGACCCTTCTCCTCATATAGTGACTCATGGCTCTTGGTGTTTGTGGCTATATGGTGGCAGTCCTATCAGATATCTTCAGTGGGATCCAGGAGAGTGGGAGTGGATTGATGCCTTCGATCCTTTGAAAAGCCTTCCTTTTTTCAGCTTCACTGTTCGGAATGCTAGGCTTCTCCTCACTCGACAGATGCATAGGATCCCTACTCTCAAGCCTCATTGGGAGAGCTATGATATTTCTCCACTGATACAGCGCAGATATTGGCATAGACTTTGGCACTCATACAGGAGGAGCCAGATCTCTCATTTCTTTTGGTTATTCTTACATGGTGCTCTCCCCACCAATCAATGGAGATCAATTTTCGGTGTAGCATCTTCCTGTCCTAGATGTGCGGCAGATTTTGAGTTCGTACAACATTGTCTATGGGGATGCAGCATTGCACACTAGATTTGGGGTCCTGTAGTCCAACTTATGGGCAAATTGAGTGGCTGAGCCATGCATGTGACTTGGGGGGCAGTTACTTGGCTCTCCCAGTCTGGTCCGCAGCTTTTTTATGAGGGCAGTGGTACAGATTCTTCTGCTTTTTTCATTCGTAGAGGTATTGCCCAGCATGGTTTATTGCAGGATGTTCCTCACTCTGATTATACACCCCCTAGACAGAGGATTGACACCAGTTGGGAGATTATTGCCAATATTACAGCATGGCAGATCTGAAGAGCTAGATGCACGGAAGCTATTGAGGGTGTCCAGATTTTTGGGTCTCAGTGCATTAGTACTATATGGGGTGATATCATCTACACTCTTATGGCTACTTGGGTTCGCATTCAGGGGACCTCTCGTTTTGCGCAAGTGAAGTGTGTGATATTTATGCGGGAATGGGACCATGGCATCTTCTTTTTCTCTATGTAGGCATATGCTCACTTATGGTAGTGCTATGTGTGAACAGGGCTTAACCAATGGCACTTTTTCCCATGTGGTTTTTTCCCTTGGATATCAAGTGTGAAAGGACACTTTACATATAATATTTTGTACTTCTATATTATATGGATGTGGCACACATGCAAGGGTTGACTTGCATTTTGTGGCTACCACACTTTTGGCTCTCTCTCTCTCTCTCTCTCTCTCTCTCTCTCTCTCTCTCTCATTTCTATGTGTGAGCTTCTCTATCCTGCACCTAACCCTAATGTGTAGGTTTGTGTGTGTGAGTGTGTGAGTCCAACACCAACAATTGGTATCAGAGCTGGGAGCTGCCTCTAGATTTCTGCCCTTGGAAAATCTGCAGCAATCTCAGCTTCCGTCGCTACGAATTTCCATCGACGGACCACCTTCCGTCCGCCAGACTTGGCCGCCCTACCGCCCAGGACCGGTGGCACTAGTGGAGAGCAAACCACCGCCGCTCAGCCCACGGGTGGCACCTCCCGTCTCAGGCGGCGCTCGCATCTCCGCCGTTCCGCCCGGCTCCTTCAGCGGCGCTAGTGCACGCACAACCGCTCCCAGCCGGTGCTGTTAGTGCGCAGGCAGCCAACGCAACCGGCGCTCCTGCGCCCATCTCCACCTCTGCCCATCGTCCTTGCTTCGTCACTGGCCGTGTGCTGGAACCAGCCCAGAGCCATCACAGCCCAGAGCCCAGTGCCTCCATCCATCGGTTCACGTGCCCAGCAACACCCCCGGCTGACGCCTGCATTACACGTCAATGCCATCCGTACTGCAGGAACTTTTTTGACAAAATTTTACTCACATGAAAATACACTTTTGCAGACACTTCAGTGCAGGTCAGATTCAAAGAAAAGTTGCAGGTGGTACAGGGTTCAGGCAATTTGGGGGATTTCTCAATTTGAGGCCAAATTGAAAAATTGGAGATGTTGCTTTGCTTGCAATTTGGGGGTTTTCCAAATTGAGGTCAAAATCAGCAAATTGAGCCTCTTTCAGCTGCAGAAATTTGGGGCTTTTGTGAAAATTGGCCAATTAAATGCACATTGAAGCGATTGGAGTGCATAAAAATTGGGGCTTTTCAGATTGGAGCATGTAATTGGGCATTACAGCTGTGATTTGTCGCATATGTATACACATTGTGTGTAATTGGACAATTTGGTGCAGGTTTACACTTGCTTCAGTTTGCAGGCAAACATTTGCACAGGACATTTGGTTGCCTGGCAGTGCACATTGGCGCTTGGTTTGCTTGCAGGTATATTTTGTTGACATGGCTCAAAATGCTACAGATGTATTTGGTGTGCTCACCCAGGAGGACAAGTTGGATGGATCTAACTACTCCCTCTAGAGTTTCATGATCCGTAATTTGCTGGTAGCCAAAGGGCTTTGGGGCATCGTGTGTGGTGATGACACACGCCCACTTACCATACAGCCAGCCACGTCTCAAAGGGGAGGTGCTCAAAGAGCTCCTGATGTAGAACCTGCTCCCACACAAGAGCAAAAGAGATGGGACTCTAGGGATGCACAGGCCATGTCATTGATAGCCCTTTCAGTGAAAAGGACTATTATTCTGCACGTTCGTTCTTGCAAGACATCGAAGCTTGCATGGGACACATTGGAAGCAATGTATCAGGTACGCAACGAGGCAAGAGTTGCCTACTTGAAGAGGCAATTGGATCTTCTTTCTATGGATGAGGGTGATTCCATGGCAGATCATCTCACCAAAGTGAAAGATTTGCAGGAACAATTGCTCAACATTGATGAGGTTATCCCAGACAGACAGCTGGTCACCAACACTCTTCATTCTTTACCACCTTCCTACTTGGGCTTTCACACCTCTCTCAACCTCTCAATGAGAGGAGGTGGTGATCCCGTCACTTTTGAAGAGCTGGTGGGTTTACTCTTGCAGGAAGAGCAAACAAGAGCAAACTTAGTGAGCAACCGTGGTGGAGACAAGGCATTTACAGCCAAGGATAAGGGTAAAGCAAAGAGCTTTAAGCATGGGGACAACAGTCTAGCAAGGCTGGTCATGGACAGCCCTCTTCTGGTGGTGAAAAGTCTGATAAAGGGGATGCAAACAAGCCCAAAAAGAAGGGCAAATGTCACTACTGCCATAAGCCTGGACACTACATCAGTGAATGTAGGAAGCGGATTGCAAAAGAGAAAAGGAAAGAAGTAGGCAATGCAGTAGCAGACTCTTCTGATGACAAAGCACAGCAATCAGCTAATGTAATCCAGGAAGAGTACACTTTTTTTGGTCACATGCACTAGTGGCACACCAAGTGCTTTAGACAATGATATGTCTTGCATTGCATCTGACAGATATGATGTATCATGGTATTTTGATAGTGGTGCTTCGAGCCAGATCACTTCATGCAAAGATGTATTTCAGCACTTGGTTTATGCTTCAAATGGCCGCACTGTATCATGTGCAGATCATACCACATATCTAGTAAAGGGAATTGGCAATGTCATACTTATTGCAGCCAATGGTGCCAATATATGATGTATTGTATGTTCCAGGGATAAAGAAAAATCTGCTCTCCGTCTCAGCCATAAACGACCAAGGTTTAAAGGTTGAATTTGAAGATGGGAAGTGTTTGGTAAAAGACCCATCAAAGGGTTATGAAATAGTCACTTCTGAAACACGATACAAAGGCTTGTATAAGCTGGACAGCTATGACAAGCGTATTTATGATGCAAATACAGTGGCTGCCCACACTCCTGCTATGCATGATGCAGAGCTATGGCATGCTCGTTTTGGGCATGTAAATTTTCGGAGTTTGATGCTTTTGCAGAAGCATCATATGGTTGATAATATGCCGCCTCTTGAGTCTCCATCAAGACATGTATGTGAGGGGTGTATTTTGGGAAAGATGCAACGAAAACCATTCCCCAAAGATGGAGTTGTTAGAGCTGAAAGTAAATTACAGCTCATACATAGTGATGTATGTGGTCCAATGCGGACACCATCCATAGGGGGGCATCTTTACTTCGTCACATTCATTGATGACTACTCCAGGTTTGCTTGGGTTTACCCCTTGAAAGCGAAAGCAGATGTGTTTACATGCTTTCGACACTTTGTAGCAATGGCTGAAAATATGTGTGGATGTAAAGCCCAAACACTCCGCTCAGATAGAGGTGGAGAATACATGTCAAATGCATTCAAGGATTATATGCTTCAAAAGGGCATCAAACACCAATGTACTGTGCCTTATACACCGCAGCAGAATGGTGTAGCTGAAAGGAAAAATAGATCTCTCATGGAGATGGCAAGATGCATGGTGAAAGCACAAAAGTTGCCTCACAATTTTTGGATGGAAGCTATAGTGTGCAACTCATGTGTTGAACAAGTGTCCATGAACAAGTGTCCAACAAAAGCTTTGAAAACCATAACACCATTTGAGGCTTGGTATAGCCGAAAACCAACAGTGGATCATATGCGTACATTTGGGTGTTTGGCATATGCACATGTGCCAGAATAACTCCGAACAAAGCTAGATGACAAAGCAATGAAATGCATTTTTGTGGGCTACAGCAATGAGAGCAAAGGATACCGTCTTTATAATCCAACAACACGAAGGATTTTTGTCAGTAGAGATGTGGTATTTGCTGAAAATTCAGAACAGCCCATGTATAGCTTGTATAAAAGTAATGATACAGGCATATAGGACATGTTTGATGGACTATTACCCATTGCAATTAGGGGGGATACAGATCAGCCAGCCCCTACACAAGAAAATCCTCACGTAGAACATGTGAAACAGCCAGCCATTCAGCCCCCTTCTATGGAAGAAGTGGAAGATCTTGTCAGGGAAGAGCAAACAGCCATAGACACAGCCAAGTCAGTGCCAAGATGGTTGCTGAAAACTTTGCAAGAAAGCAAACTTGCAGCAGGTAGAACAAGGGCTAGTTCCAGCCATGCATTGAATATACATCGTGGGGAGTTTGCATTAGCCATGGGTGGTCTCTTTGATTCAGAAGAGCCTTCTTCTTATGAAGAAGCACATGAGAATGAGCATTGGGTGCAAGCTATGCAAGCTGAAATCTCTTCTATCATGAAGAACAATACTTGGGATCTTGTGGAATTGCCTAAAGTCAAGCATGTCATTGGAACAAAGTGGGTGTACAAAGTCAAAAGAAAGTCTGATGGTACTATTGACAGGTACAAAGCAAGACTTGTGGCTAAAGGCTACTCCCAGAAAAAGGGAATAGATTATGAAGAGACTTTTGCTCCTACTTCGAGAATGACCACAATAAGATCAGTGATTGCATTGGCTGCACATAAAGGATGGAAAGTGCATTAATTGGATATCAAAACTGCATTCTTAAATGGGGATTTACAGGAGGAAGTATATGTAAATCAGCCCATTGGTTTTGTAGTTACTGATGAGGAACATAAAGTATGCAAGTTACACAAAGCATTGTATGGGTTAAAGCAAGCTCCAAGAGCTTGGTATGATAAAATACATGCTCATCTAACTAGCCAAGGTTTTGTGAATAGTCCAGCTGAAAGCACATTGTATGTGAAGAAAACCGATGCTGATATTCTCATAGTCATCTTGTATGTAGATGACATGCTCATTACAGGTACTAGCAAAGCACAAATTTCAGATTTCAAAGCTGATTTGAAAGCTGAATTTGATATGTCGGATTTGGGGCCTTTACACTACTATTTCGGCATAAAGTTTATGCATACAGATGATGGCATTGTTATGCAGCAAACTAAGTACATAAAAAGTTTGCTAAAAAGGTTTCACATGGATGAATGTAAGCCCATTTCTACTCCGGTAGAACCAGGTGTACGGCTTACTATGCATGATATTGGAGAGCCTTTTGAGGTCGGCATTTACAGCCAGGCAGTGGGATGTCTCATTTACTTGTGTAACACGAGGCCAGACATATCTTTTGGAGTGTCTTTGTTGAGAAAATTCATGCACAGCCTAGGCACAAAGCATTGGTAAGCAGTCAAACGCATTTTTCGTTATCTTCAGGGTACCCTGGATCTTGGTTTGTTCTATCCCAGGGGGGGGCAGCTTGCAGCTTTATGCATGCAGTGATTCAGATTGGGCTGGTGATTATGATACCAGGCAATCCACCGGTGGGAATTGTTTTTTTCTTGGTAGTTCATGCATATCTTGGTTGAGTAAAAAGCAACCCACTGTTGCCACATCTACTTGTGAGGCTGAGTACAAGGCAGTCTTCACAGCTACAGTAGATTGTGTATGGTTGAGAAGATTATTGGCTGATCTTCGTGAGTGTCAGCAGATACCCACCACCATTCTCACTGATAGCCACAGTGCTATGGCCGTGGTACAAAATCCAGTATTTCATGCACGTACCAAGCACATTGAGATTCATTATCACTATGTTAGAGAGAGGTTACATGCAGGGGAGATGAGTTTATCTTACTGCCCTACACAGGATAATGTTGCAGATCTATTCACAAAGGCTTTACCTCGAGAAAAGTTTGAAGCTTTCTGCAAAGCTTTGGGCTTACTCTCATACAGAGAGTGATCTGCTACCTTGTACAGGTTCACACTTCCACTACAGGGGGGATTTGTAGGCATATGCTCACTTATGGTAGTGCTATGTGTGAAGAGGGCTTAACCAAGCCTCAAGGGCACTTTTTCCCATGTGGTTTTTTCCCTTGGATATCAAGTGTGAAAGGACACTCTACATATAATATTTTGTACTTCTATATTATATGGATGTGGCACACATGCAAGGGTTGACTTGCATTTTGTGGCTACCACACTTTTGGCTCTCTCTCTCTCTCTCTCTCTCTCTCTCTCTCTCTCTCATTTCTGTGTGTGAGCTTCTCTATCCTGCACCTAACCCTAATGTGCAGGTTTGTGTGTGTGAGTGTGTGAGTCCAACACCAACACTCTAGTACCAGAGATCTTACATGGCATCATGATGCTCCTCAATGGTTGAAATGAGATTTCATCCACTATGTTTGTGCACTAGGATATGTATGTGAGTTGCACATGCATGGATGACTTGTTTTTTATGCTTGGACATTGCTTGGTATTTTGCTTGTGAATGTCCACGGGCACCGAGGACGCCTGGACAACCCGTAGATACGCATGTGCACACCTATTTGGGACTCATATGGTTTCCTTATGTGTTTTGCAGGTGGTAAGTGTGCACACTTAACCCAATTTATTTTTTATTTCATGTTACTAAGGTTTATTGGGTGCAGGGTTCACATTCACTTACAAGTGTGGGCGGACACACTTATAATTTTATAAGTGAGTTCACATCAAGCTGGACTATTTTTAATGAACCAAGGCCAATTATGAGAGATGGGCACCCGGGCACTCCCAAATAGCTGCACAAGTTGCTATTCTGGGTGTGGGAGGGCCAAAGTGGGCAAGCCCTGACTTGTAGAGCACTCATTTGAAAAACGTTGGCTGTTAGGAGCTGTTTGGACAGGAAAAACAGCAAGTTTACTCATTTGCATGAGCTACAGGTGGAGTACATGCCAAGAGCAAGATTCCCAGGGTTGGCTGGCTGCTATTTCTCTCTACAGGGCAGGCCGACTGCATATACAGGGCTGCAGGCTGATTTGACTTGGCTCCAAGAGCTTGCGCATTGCTGTTGGGACTGATTTTGGGTTTCTCTGCTGAAAATAGGGCTTGGACGGAGTGAACAGAGTCTCTATAGGAGCTGGCCGACTGTTGTAAGGGCCATTATTGGCTGTTTTTACAGGTTTGCAGGAGGTTTCTCGCGAGACGAAACTTGAGCAAACATGTCCCTAGACAAGTACTAGGCTTGGGGATGTGATCTGGTGGAACCTGTGGGTGGCCAATGAGCCAAAATCATGGCTGGTTACTGTTTTGCAGGTTTAGGACACCACTTTGTTAGAGGGTTGGTGACCGCTCTATCAAAGTACAGGAGTGGTTGGTGATCACTCTACCTTGGTTGGTGACCGAGGGCATTTTCTACAGGAGTGGTTGGTGACCGAGGGTGTTGTAACAGGAGTGGTTGGTGACCGAGGAGTTGCAGGTAATGTGTTTACCTATGTTTCCACAGTTGGATGAATCTGGTGTCAGCTGATGAGTGTGTACTCTCTGGGCACCCGTATCTTGTACATATAAATACTTCGTGATCAAACATACATTGAAGCAAAGCTGGAAAGTAATGACCACACTAATTCAATGTTATAACTCTTAGTGTGGGACTCTCTTCATAGAGTCAATAAATGAAAAGCAAATCGATTTGAGGAGAAACTGGCTTTTTAAAAACCCACTTGACACATTTTTTCAAATGCTTCATGGCTCCTTGTTATATAACCTGTAAAATATATTTATTTTTTCACTCGCTCACACTCACACACATTATGTACATACATACATACATACATGTGTTAATTTCTTTCCCTCAGAGCTTTTGTTGTTGCAAAATTTTTATGCGAATAATACGTCAAATACTTACAGCTTGTGTTTGATGGCTTTTCAGACCCCAGCATGCCTCAAGAGTGTTTGACATGGTGGATGAATTTTACATTGGTGACCTGATTTGACATCACACAATCCTAAAGAGATTTTGTCCTGTGCAAACATTACTTTCTGATCTTTTAGGGCTTAGGCAAGTGCTCTTGAACAATTTCGTGTATCTTAGCAATGCCTTTGATGAAATCATTTGTGCAGCAAGAATTATCATTCATTCAGGACAAAGGGCTTAGAGCAAGTGCTCTTAAACAAATTCGTTATCTTAGCAATGCATTTGATGAATCATTTGTGCAAGAGTCTCGACTTCCACCTTTGGGAACTTCATTGCTTTTGCTTGATGTGAAGCCATTTTTTACATTAGCAATTTTATTGATAAATCTCTATTTTTTCTTTTTCAATGTTCTCTCAGTGAAAATGGTATATACATGCCAACTTCCAAATGTCTCTTATTTCAACTAAACCCCTAGAGTTTGCATACCTGCCGCACGGGCTCTAGAGTTTAACGAATTTTCACAAATGATGTTTTCTAAAGAGGTTTACTAATATGACTTAGTAGACCATCCAGAATTAAGAGTTCGTGCAAGTAGTAGCTCTAGAATTACTATGGTAATGCCATTAGTAAGGTAGTATCAAACAACGAGACTATACTTCCAAATGCCTCACCCGACTTCAAGAAGCTATGTTGAATAACTAGAAGAGAGCAAGGAGCTTAACTAATCATATAGTTCCATTAGTGATGAGCTTAACAGAGAACTAGGGGAGCTTGGAATAGCTAGGAAACTTTTCCTCAATATAATGTGTAGACAATTAGAGAGAGGAAATGGCAAAAGAAGCTATTTTGAAAGGATGAGAAAATTTGTTCTAGAGACTTCATGGTGATTTTTAGGTGGAGGTCGAGAGGAATGCCATAAGGAGCTGATTTTCCAAAGGAGACTTGTCCAATTTGAGTCTACCATGTAATTTCAAAACCCACTCGTCGAAAAAAAGAAATTAACTTTCAAGATGAGACATACAAGCCTCAATAAAATTGTGTAGATTTATTGTGATGATATGATGATGTAAATCTTTTAATGGTTTTGTCATCATGTAAATAAATACAAGTAGGTGACTTGCACATTGTTGTGGCCAGGTCATACAACGAAAAACCATAGCCCAAGCTTGAAAAATTATATACCTTCATCTCAAACGTCAAAAATCCAAAAAACCTCCTTTCTCTCTGGCCCCTTTTCTCCCTCTCGCTTGGCCACTTGGACAAGGAGAGCAGATTATGGAGAGCTGCAAAGCGTGAACCTATCATGGGGCTTACTCATGTTACAATGCAAAGTTCTTTAATTTGGACCTTAGTCATCCAACCTCCTCTACCTCATTGTCTCCCACATTTCATGTTGACCAAATCTTTGTCCCTTTTCCCATGGCCCCCTCTCCTTTCCTCTCTCCATATCATCCCTACATTCTTAACCCACTTTCAGATCTCCAAATGGCCATCCTAGTCAACACTTTAATTGTTTTTGTGCACAACTTAATGGCCAATAGCCAACCTTCTTTCCCACAACTTAGTTTTCCACTGAGAAAGATACGCCACTTTGCTCCATTCAGATGAAGTCTCTACAAACTTGCTTTGTGGATTTTTTTCATGGATATGTGCCTCTCATGAACAAAGGGATTCTATTTTGAATTACCCTTAGGGAGGGGTGGATGCGTAACAGTAATCTCTAATGTTTAACATCCAAAGGCTTGACTACATACTTCTTTCGATGGTGTATTTGATGTGAGAAGTGCCTCCCTAGGGAGACCTCTTGTGCTCTTGTTAACATTGCAACATGTTCATGCAATCTTATACACCTATTGAAAACCTATACCCCAATGAGATAATGCCTAGTTATGTTGGCTAAAGTCCTTCTACCATTCTATTCCAATGCTTTGAAAACTAGTTGTGGGTAGGAAACTTAGCATATTATCATTACCATTCTATGGGGTTTATTGTAAACAAATTGACATTATGCAATTGGTCACGATCTTCATTTGGGGGATGTTGCATGCTAGATGCCTTGTTTGTGCATTCTTTTGAAATCATACTTGAGGAATACTGATAATTAGCAATTTTGAATCTCACTTGGTGATGGTAACATTGTTCTACCTATCAATCCATCAACCAAATAGACAATGAAAGGATGAGATGATTCAATCCGTCTCGTGATTTAGACCTTACACCCCCTTCATCCCTCCTATACTTCACATGGAAAATCTTCAGAACTAGATTTCTTTGATGGACATGAAAAACCATTAAATCCCAACATGAGATATTTACCTTGGGGGGGGCAACCTAATAACACCCTTGCACAAAAAAAACAAGGTATGAGGTCACGTGAGAGTGTTTTTTAAAAAAAGAAAAAAAAAGAAGCATGTAGAGGCAGGCAACAAGCGTAATAAAGCTAAGCACACAACGTAGGTAGAAAATCGTAAAGCTAAGCACACACGATTGGCGTTGTTGAGCGTTTCTTAGCCCGTTCCGCCTGTGAAGGAGGAGCTCCGCCAACACACCTCCTCCTCCTCTGGCGGCGTTGTGCTTAGCCCGCCCTACTTGTTGAGCTAGGACGGACCGATGTCTTCTGAGCGTGGCTTAGCAGGTGAGGGGAAGAGGGAGAGGCGATGATCCGACAGAATGGCTTTCTTCGCAGCAATAACCGTGCAGTCACCGCAGCTGTGCTGAACGAGACTTTACTAACAATTTACTATATGGATGTAGACCCTTTGCATTCAAACTTGTATGTAGGGGAGCCCTCTAGCCTTCAAACTTGGGTCTTAGACAATCTACTATATGGATGTAGACCCTTTGCATTCAAACTTGTATGTAGGGGAGCCCTCTAGCCTTCAGGGTTCAAGCTTGGGTCTTAGACAAGGCAAGCATTCATTGTTATTTGTTTAGCAAGTGTTTTCGTCAATCAATCTCCTTGCATGCTTTGGTTGAATTCTTACACACGGGTTTGCATTTTCTCTCACATATGTGTAGGCTTCTTCAGTTTGAGTAGGTTGTCTTCTATCGGTGGTTGATCCCTTGTATCTTGTTACCACAATTTTCTATAGTGCGTGTATGCTTTTCAATCGCTTTATGTTGGATTGTATCCTTCCCAACCAATTCTTGAAATCCCTTGTAGCCTTGGCATCCTTGAGTAGCTAGGACATTGCTTTCTTTATTCCCCTTACTCTTGAGCTTGATACACACCCTTGTGGATTGCAAGATAACTAATGATCGTTGTCTTTTTCCAACAGCCGTCTCATGTGGTGTAAGGTGCACACTAGCTTGCTAGTGATTTGGGTTTAATTCCCAATGAGATCTTTGTTGTTGACCTTGATAGCTTTTCATTAAAGACTGTGCAATCTTGTTGTTCCCACTATTAATAATCTTTCTTCGCATACTTTCTTACACAACATGGATTTCTTGCAAGAAAATAGTAAAAAAGTGATAAAGATTGAAAGACTTAATCAAGAATTCCTCACTGTTGCTTCAAGAAAATAGTTAAAAAGTGATAAAGATTGAAAGACTTAATCAAGAATTACTCACTGTTTGATTTTTACACTGTCTTTGCATTTCTTTATAAATTTACACTAAGAAACTTGTAAATAGTACTTTGCATAGATCTGCTACATAATTGTGAATTACACCACTCTGCACAACATATTCTGTAGAACTGCACTCTACACTATAATATACTCAAATATGTATCATCACTATAAACTGCACAAGATTTTAACCTTAAAATATGTACTTTCTTTTGTGGAAAATTTCTCCAAAACTTACACAACAATCAAACGTTCTCTCCAAACTACCAAGATTTCTTAGAAACTAGGCAAGTGTGCAAGAAAACTCAGATTTATGAATAGATTTGATAAAATAAGTCTCACTTATTAAGGAAATTTAGTAAGAAAGATCCAAGAAAATTGCTTTGAAAATGGTTGGAATCTTTAATTTGGAAATCCAGAAAATAAAAAAAAAATCAAAATTCTTTGAAATTTGAGGATTTTTGAAATTTATGATTAGCATATACTTGAAAATGATTATCATTAATCTCATTGTTAATCCACTCAAAATAGAATTAAAAAATCGTAAAAGGGTGGTTGCAAGATGAGGTTATCTAGTTTCGTTTAGTGTGCGCCCTTGGGTGTAGCCTAAAAACATGCATTTTTTCAAGAAGAATAGCCAGTCTCTCCTAGAGTTAGCCAAGGGGTTTCACTTCAAGGTCTTCTAATGAAACATCATATGCAAATTTCGACACCTAAAACTATAATCTGATCGAATATCTAATAATTGTAAATCCTCCTTTTCTTTGGGAATCAAATTGTATACAAGCCCTGTCTTCGGAGGTTTAGACAGGTACACTGAATGTGAGTAAATTGCATATAACTTTTACATTATTACTCATATGATGTTCCCACTTTGCAAATCACAAATTCAAATAACATAGAGCTTAACTTGATTTATCGAGTAATTTTTGATGTGTTCTACTATTTTTTATATTATTTAAAAGGTATTAGAATTGTTAAAAAAACATACTATTTTGTCCTCCCATCACATCTACCATTTAAAATGCTCAATTTGTATGGATCTAGTGATGATTAGATTGAGGAAGATTAGTAAAATGTGGGTCTAAGGTAAAATTACAAATCTAACGGTTGGATTTTTATAGATTTACTTTGGAAAATTTCTTATGATTATTAGAGGCCCATTAAATCAATTGTAATTTAATTCTAGAAAATAAAATAGTGACACACATGTTGTTGTCGCTACCATGTTGAGTTCTAAATTTTTTATGATATGTTATGTTCTCTTAGTGGGCATAGAGAGTTGCCTCGTAGTCCTTGTGATTTCATCCACTCTCTTTTGTGTGCACACACGGAGGATGGCCAGTTCCATAGGATGCCTTGTGTGGAGAGCAATTGCACATCATGTGGTTCACTTGCACATCTACAGATGGTAGATCTTGATGCTAGTGTGACCAAGAGATAGTACCATGGTGACGTTATAAGTATGTGACACACCAACTCCAAAGTGGTGGGTAGTCCAGGAAGTTGTAGCTCGTGAACAAACATACACCACGTTGTCACTTCATAGCCACATTTAGGTAGCAGATCTACCCCTATATACGACACAGTCATTGTGCCAAGTGGCAGGATCGTTGGTTCCGAGCATGCATGATCGTTAGATCCGAGCATGCCGCCTGACAAAGTTTCCTATTGGTGTGGTCATCTCTGTGGTTGATTTTGCAGAGAACTACACCCTCATACCTTTTCAGGAGATACAATCTGAGTATTACTTCTCAGAGCAGGTAATGGTTATATTTCATTATATTTATTTCGTGTTTAATCTATATTACTTATTTGATTTTTTGTGTCCTAATCGTCTCTCTTGCTTACCTCACCAGGTTGCTATTATGATCCACATTAGCTATCGACATGCAGAGGCCCATGTAGATGGGAGAGCAAGTAGTACCCCCAATGCTCGTGTGATTATTCGAGAGTATCATTTCTATATCAGTGATGATGATCGTTCACATGATGCACATTTTGTGCAACATTGTTTTCGTCTCTATGACAATTTTTTACGAGATTGTGGAATCACATGTGGCCAGTGATAGGTTTGGTCGGATGGATGTGGCGCACAGTTTAGGTGGCATGTGCAATCTAGTATCCCAGTGATTTGGTCATTCTTTAAGACTGGTCACACGGGAAGGGAGAACATGATGGTGTGGGCGCGTGTGTGAAACGTGTCCCTGAGACCTCATCAACTGTGCGACAGGATGCTGAGCGGTTTAGAGATGTGGGCCACGTGGTCGAGTGGTGCTCCCAACATTTGTGTGGGAGTGCAGCATCATCATATCCCAAACGTGATGCTCGGATTGTCAAGAAATTTTTTTGGCATGTGGATGGTGGCATGATTAACCGTAGAGTCTCCCATGATTGTGACACAGTACCTGGCACCTTGGGCTTACATTCCATCAGGAGCACGTGCATGGCGGCCCCCACGATTTACACACGACGGTTTGCATGCTTCTGTGTGGAGCATGTATGGATGGCGATTGGTCACATTGTGCCTTGAGAGGATGGGCAGATGCATGGATACAGACAGTCCTCTCCCTCGAACTCCTTCATAATCTAATGTTGTCCGATGAGCACACAGGTCCTATGTTCATGGCCAGCTATGATGACCTGACATATTTGCTACATGAGGGTGATTTATTTGCTGTTATTGTCGGTGAGGGAAATAGCGAGGGATCAGACTACTATCTGATGAGTTGCACTAGGCTAAAGTGCATCCTTGGCCAGGATACAGTGGTGGATGATCATGGGTTTTCTTTTGACGCCCATAGTATGATTGTGGTGGCAGGCCGGTTCTACCAGTAGATTCGACTACATCGGGGGAGTCTTGAGTTCCAACAGTGGAAGTGGGAGTTAGAGGCATTTCAGTTCTCTCATCTAGTGGTTGCTACCAGGCTCACTCTTGATCAAGTACAAGGCTAAAAACAGGCTGAAAACAGAGTTCTCGCGCTTGTTTTCGGCTTCGAGTGGATGACCATGAGAGCATTCTAGAGCATTTGAGAGCTAGAGAGGGTGCTACTGACTAGATCTCTATCTTGATAGTGACTAAACTCAGACTGGCTGGGTTAGCTCACTTACATTGTACTTAGATTTATTGGCAGTGACTAACCTCAAAATAGCTGGGGGTAGCTCATTTTCATTATGCCTTGATTTTTTGAGTTAGTGGTTAAACCCAGAGTGGTTGGGTTGGCTCACATTCTGATGTACTTAGTTGATGTTTTTATCATTATTATGAGTTTTTTTATTATTGAGGATCATTGCATTTTAGGTAATGTTCATGGTTTTTTAATTTTTTTAACAGTTTGGCTATCATATTGTTTGTTTAAAATTCCCATGCCATCATACCCAAACATGCTCCTATGGGTGGGGACCAAACTTTGCAAGCATGTGTGTGGGACCCACCTCCACATACTTGCAAAGATTGGTCCCCATCGGAGCATGTTTGGCTACGATGGTATGGGGAAGAGTGGTATTTTCCATGGCCTCTTAAGTACCAAGAAACTTGAAAAATCCGCACTGGGCGCTAATTGCTAACCCAAACATGCTCCGATGGTAACTAAACTTTGTGAGCATGTGGGAGAGACCCACCCCCACATGCTCGCAAAGTTTGGTCCGCATCGAAGTATGTTTGGGTATGATGGTATGGGGAAGAGTGGGATTTTCCATGGCCTCTTAATAAGCACCAAGAGACTTGAAAAATCTACACTAGACGTGCTGATTGCTAACCCAAACATGCTCCGATTGGGTGACCAAACTTTGCAAGCATGTGAGAGGGACCCACCCCCACATGCTCGCAAAGTTTGGTCCCTATCAAAGCATGTTTGGGTATGATGGTATGGGGAAGAGCAGAATTTTCCATGGCCTCTTAAGCACCAAGAGACTTGAAAAATCCACAGTGAGCGTTAATTGCTAACCCAAACATGCTTCGATTGGTAACCAAACTTTGCAAGCATGTGGAGGGACCCACCCCCACATGCTTGCAAAGTTTGGTGACCATCGGTTTGGTGACCATCGGCGGAGCATGTTTGGGTACGATGGTATGGAGAAGAGCGGGATTTTCCATGGCCTCTTAAGCACCAAGAGGCTTGAAAAATCTGCACTGGGCGCTAATTGCTAACCCAAACATGCTTCGATGGTGACCAAACTTTGCAAGCATGTGGGGGAGGACTCACCCCACATGCTCGCAAAGTTTGGTCCCCATCGGAGGATGTTTGGGTATGATGGTATGGGGAAGATTGGGATTTTCCATGGCCTCTTAAGCACCAAGAGACTTGAAAAATCCACACTGGGCACTAATTGCTAACCCAAACATTCTCCGATGGTGAACAAACTTTGCAAGCATATGGGGGTGGGTCCCCCCCACATGCTTGCAAAGTTTGGTCACCATCATCATCGGAGCATGTTTGGGTGTACGATGGGATGGGGAAGCGCGGGATTTTCGATGGCCTCTTAAGCACCAAGAGACTTGAAAAATTCACACTGGGCGCTAATCGCTAACCGAAACATGCTGTGATAGTGACCAAACTTTGCAATCATGTGGAGGGGACCCACCCCCACATGCTCGCAAAGTTTGGTCAATCGGAGCATGTTTAGGTACGATGGTATGGGGAAGAGCGAGATTTTCCATGGCCTCTTAAGCACTAAGAGACTTGAAAAATCTACACTGGATGCTAATTCCTAACCTAAACATGCTCTGATAGTGACCAAACTTTGCAAGAATGTGGGAGGACCTACCCCCACATGCTCGCAAAGTTTGGTCCCCATAGAAGCATGTTTGGGTAGTACGATGGTATGGGAAAGAGCGGGATTTTCCATGGCCTCTTAAGCACCAAGAAACTTGAAAAATCCACACTGGATGTTAATTACTAACCCAAACGTTCTCCGATGGGGACCAAACTTTGGAAGCATGTGGGGGGGACCCACATGCTTGCAAAGTTTGGTCCCTAATCGAAGTATGTTTGGGTATGATGGTATGGGGAAGAGTGGGATTTTCCATGGCCTCTTAAGCACCAAGAGACTTGAAAAATCCACACTAGGCGCTAATTGCTAACCCAAACATGCTCCGAGATGGGGACGAAACATTTCAAGCATGTGGGGGGGACCCACTCCCACATGCTCGCAAAGTTTGGTCCCCACCATCGGAGCATGTTTGGGTATGATGGTATAGGGAAGAGCGGGATTTTCCATGGCCTCTTAAGCACCAAAAGACTTGAAAAATCCACACTAGGCACTAATTACTAACCCAAAAATGCTCCGATGGTGACCAAACTTTACAAGCATGTGGGGGGGACCCACCCCCACATGCTTACAATGTTTGGTCCCCATCGGAGCATGTTTGGGTACGATGGTATGGGGAAGAGCAAGATTTTCCATGGCCTCTTAAGCACCAAGAGACTTGAAAAATCCACTGCTAACCCAAACATGCTCTGATGGTGACCAAACTTTGCAAGCATGTGGGGGGGGATCCAGCTCCACATGCTCGCAGAGTTTCGTCCCCATTGGAGCACGTTTGGGTATGATGGCATGGGGATTTTCAACAAACAATATGATAGCCAAAGTGTTAAAAAAAATAAAAAAACCATGAACATCAACTAAAATGTAATGATCCTTAATAATGAAAAAACTCATAATGATATAAACATCAACTAAGTACATCAGAATGTGAGCTAACCCAGCTACTCTTCCACTAACGCAAAAGATCAAGGCATAATGAAAATGAGCTACCCCAGCTAGTCTGAGGTTAGTCACTGCCAATAAATCTAAGTACAATGTAAGTGAGCTAACCCAGCTAGTAGTATGAGTTTAGTCACTATCAAGGGGAACCCAATAAATATCATCATCTTTAACTGGTGGTTGACGTGCACGTCGAGGCTGCTGTGCATGTCGAGGAGACTGTGTCGGCTATGGGGGTCGTCAAATATATGTGGGGAGGTCTGTCTCAAAGGCAAGATCATAAGCTGGTGCTGGTGTACTCGGGAGCTCACGAGTCCCATAAGCTGCTATAGCCCTCTCCCTCTCTCTACGTCATGCTATTGCAAGATGTCTCTACCTGTAAACCCAAAATCTGTAATCAGCAATGGCAGGTGCTTGCCACTCTGCACGTGTAAGCTCCTTTGTTGTAAGGAAACGCTGCTCATGAGAAGCAACACTACTGCCAGCACTATCACCCGAGGTGCCACTAGGACCAGCACCACCCACACGCTTGTGTGCTGTGAGCTAGCTCTCGTGAAGGACTCCACTCAATCTCTTGAGGCATCTCAGGCTCCTGATCTCTGTCACATCGGCAGCGTTGAGTCCTAAGTCAGTAGTAGCTGAGGTAAAATCAAGTGGCCTGCCTATCCTAGCATCTACTCGAGTGAAGCCTAGGTGAAGATCGTCAATGCCTCAAACTCTATATGTCGCTAGGTCGATGCGTGCACGACAAGAGGGACATGCCAAGAAGCGTACTAGCTCCTGGTTGGGTGATGCAAGACAAATGGAAAAAAATACCCACATCCCAGAGCATATCCACCAGTACTGTTAATGTCCTCGAGGCATGGAGCGCAGTAGGTGTTACGGAGAAATTGTTGTAACGCCTCCGGTACGGCTGCGTCTTCCTCAAGCCGCCATAGCCTAGGCGTGGAGAAGAAGAGAGGGTGGAAGTCGGTTCACCTCCCAACCATATAATGATGAGTTAGGGTTTCTCGTTGGGTTTTATACCAAAACCCTGGCCTGTGTCCACACCTCCTAGCCCGGCCGCCCATCTTACTTAAGAGCCGTGCTAACTTAGATGTGTACACACATCGACCAAACCCTAACGCCCATTAACCCCTGAACCCCGCTAGCACTAATAATACTCTCGAGACTTTGAAAGCTATTAACTTATGCTAGGGTTCGACTTCCGTAGGACCATAGTCCTGACATTACTCCCCCCTTCGAAAAGAGTTTTCGTCCTCGTCGAAAACAAAAGTGGGGAAACGTTTCCTCATCACACTAATGTTTTCCCAAGTGGAGCCTTCCTCTGGACGGTCCTTCCACTTGATAAGAGCTTGTTTCCGAACTTGGTGGCGAGTACGTAACATGTGGTAATCCAATACTCTTTCTGGTTCATGAGGCAGTATTGGGGGTTCCACATATTCTACCAAGAAAGAATCATCCACCGGCCTTTCATGACCCATAAGGCGTTTCCTCAAACGGCTTACGTGAAAGATGGGATGAACCTTGGAATGTGCTGGTAACTCAAGTTTATAGGCTACTGGGCCCACCTTCTTGAGTATCTTAAACGGTCCACAAAATCGGGGTGACAATTTGGGTACGGGACCCGTTTTTAAACTGGTGGAGTTTTCTGGTACCTTCAGAAACACCCAATCACCTTCTTGAAAGTAAAGTGGCCTACGTTTCTGGTCCGCAAACTTCTTGTAACGATCTTGCGCCTGACGAACATTTAATCGTGCAAGGCGCAACATATCCATATGGTCTTGGATAAAATCCTTAACCTGACTGATTTTCTCATTCGCCAGTCCCACCGACACTGGTGAACGTGGCTGAAAACCATACATCAACATGAAAGGGCTAAAGCCTGTCGAGACATGCTTTGCACTATTGTAAGCAAACTCGAGAATAGGCAAATAAGACTCCCAATCAGATTGTTTTTTGCTGACATATGCCCTAAGCATATCTTCTAGCACTTGATTAACCCGTTCAGTCTGACCATCTGTCTACGGATGATCAGCTGTACTAAGGTTCAACATAGTACCCAGCTTACTGAATACTGCTCGCCAAAAATGGCTGTTAAACTTGCGATCGCGATCACTGACAATATTGGACGGTAAGCCATAAAGTCAGTAAACAGTCTCCACGAAAATGCGTCCCAATTCTGGAGTTGTAACTGTTTTCTTAGTAGGCACAAATCTACAAAGCTTGGTTAATCGATCCACGATTACCCAAATGGCATCATGTCCACGATTCGTTGTGGGCAAGCCCGTTATAAAATCCATAGAGATACTTTTCCACTTTTCGTCGGGAATCTCTAATGGATGCAGTAACCCGCCAGCTTTAAGACGTTCTGCTTTGTTCACTTGACACTTCTGAGACTGCAGAACATAGTCAGTAACATCCTTGTGAAGTCCAGGCCAATAGAAATGCTTTCTTACGAGAGCATACGTTTTGCGAATGCCCGCATGACCTGCACTTGGACTATCATGACACTCAAAAAGAATTTGGCACCTAGTGTCTAAGTCCAATGGAACACAAACTCTCCCCTTGTGGAGTAAGTATCCATCATCGATGGAAAAGTTTTTCCATCGCTGTAGTTCATCTTGTGATAAAGAAGAACCATGTGTGGAAGAACTGGGAACACTACCGTGTGAGTGAGAGGGACCCATCATTTGAACATGATTCCACACCTTTGAGTATGTTGAATCCTGCTTGCATTTGCCTCGTAAAGATTCTAACAATTCGCTTTTCAACTCTGTGAATAACAGCGAATTAATCTCTGGCATACGACTCAAAGCATCAGCTACAATATTGTAACGTCCTTTGCGATAGTGTAGCTTGCAATCATACTCCTGAAGGATCTCAGCCCATCTGGCCTTTCGACCCTGCAAATCTGTGTGGTTCATAAACCCCTTTATGCTTTCGTGATCGAAAACAATCTTGAATTGCGCACCATATAAGTAATGTCGCCATTTTCGTAAGGCATATATGATGGCAAAGAGCTCACGCTCGTAAGCTAAGTAGTTTTGTTGAGCACGATTGAGCTTCTTGCTCTCATAGGCAACAGGATGACCATCTTGAATGAGAACCGCACCCACTGCCTTAGCACTGGCATCCGTTTCAATCACAAATGGTTTTTGAGGATCCACAATTGCCAAGATGGGAGCCGTAGCCAAAGCAACTTTAAGCTTATGAAAGCTACGTTGTTGCTCCTCACGCCATTGAAAGGTAATTGCCGTACCTTTCAATTGATCAGTCATGGGAGCGGCAATCTTTGCATAACCGTTCACATATTTGCGATAAAATACTGCCATTCCCAAGAAGATTTGAAGTGCTTCCATACTTCGGGGTATTGGCCATCGCATAATAGCATCAACCTTACTAGCATCCATAGCAATTCCGTCTGTAGAAATTACATGACCTAGGTATTGTATGCTATCCTTGAGAAATTCGCACTTACTTTCTTTCGCGTAAAGTGCATTCTCGCGTAGTAACTGAAAAACTTTTCGTAAGTGTTCCAAATGCTCTTCTAAAGTCGAACTATAGACCAAAATGTCATCAAGAAAGACAATGACAAATTTGCCTAAGTACGACCTTAGTACGCTATCCATAAGCGTCATAAACGTTGCCGGGGCATTAGTAAGCCCAAACGGCATAACCAAAAACTCATAGTGTCCAAAGCGAGTCCGGAACGCAGTCTTGGTTATATCATCAGCATTAATACGCACTTGATGATATCCTGAACGTAAATCAATTTTAGAAAAATACTTCGCACCTTTGAGTTGATCAAACAACTCATCTATCTTAGGTAGCGGGTATTTGTTCTTAATTGTTACCGCATTCAAGGAGCGATAATCCACACACATGCGCATGGATCCATCCTTTTTCTTCACCAAAAGAATGGGCGATGCCCATGGGGAAGCACTATGGCGAATGAAGCCCTTACTAAGGTAGTCAGCAAGCTGACGTTCCACCTCAGCTGCTTCAGTCGCACTAAGCCTGTACGACGGCTTACTAATTGGTTTGGTGCCCGGAATGACATCAATGCGATGAGGCAAAGCTCGTTCGGGTGGCAAACCCTCTGGTAAATCATTAGGAAAAATATCTTTAAATTCTTGTAACAGTTGTTGCAAAGACAAAGCATTAACTGGTTGCTTAAGATTATTTAAAGAGATTTTAGAAGAAGGTATCGCTGAGGAAGATTCATTTGAAGAAGAAACATCATGCACATCAAACCCACTAGTTTGCGATACACAATAACAAAAATAGACTTCTTCTATTTGATTACTATGCTCCAAAAAAGAGAGTTCAGCATTACATATGAGTGGTGTTGGGGGTACATCACGTTCCCCAATAAGTAAAACATGCTTACCATTGGCCTCAAACGTAAACGTATTATGTTCATAACTCCTTTTGAGTGATGACCCTAACCCATACAACCACTCCCGTCCTAAGATGACATCCGCACGAGACATATTCATCACTTGGAAGTCAAGAACCATAGTGTGTTCTTGCACAAACACAGGCACTTGCCGTACTAAAGTATCCCACACATCGTGATCATCCCCCTGAATGGTGGACACCACATAACGATGAGAACTCTTTGTCTCCGGCAACTTTAATTTCTTAACTAATGCATAGTTCAAGAAATTGTGTGTGGCACATCATCAATGAGAATACGTACTCAATGACCATAAATGGAGCCATGCATATGGACCAAATCATGTGGTCCAACTGTCTCTTGCCACATAGATGCAGTGAGATTACACTCATGCATCTCGACAGTGTGCGAAACCTCTACCGCAAAATACTTAGGATCAGCATCCAAGGGAAGCGTTTGCACCATGTGTATAGCCTTCTCCTTGACCTTATCCTTATTCTTGCGAGGCAACTGTGGACAATTTTTCTTCTCATGATCACTACCTAAGCAATGATAACATAGTTTCTCCTTCTTGGCCCGTTCATAGTCTTGTGGAGACAACGGACCACTTGACCCTTTAGACTTCTTTGTGTTTTCAGTAGAATTGCTGGCTAGTTTACGCTTATTAGCATTAAATTGCGAGCCATTGAATTTGACCGGTCTATCCATGCCCTTCTTATCCATGGTGTCATCAAAGATAAGGGCACTTTGGATAGCCGCTTCCAAAGTTTTAGGATACTAGGTTTAACCTTTGCCTGATATTCTTTATCAAGGACTCTAACAAACCCACGAACCTTTTGAAAGTCGTCCAAACCGTCTAGCTTGAGAATGACTTCATGGTATTTGGACACATACTGATTAAGTGTAAGACCTTCCATCTTGCACTTGTCCCAGGCTATCCAACTCCGATCTTTCTCATTTTACGGTAAGAACTCCTTTTTAAAAGCTGCCTCAAACTCCTCCCAAGTCTTAGGGCGAGTTTCAATAGGTAGACTTATCCACCACTTGTAGGCTTTACCTTCAAGTGTGAGACTCGTCTCAGTGGCCATAACAGCAGTGGGAGTGCGGCGTAAGCGATGCAAGTCCGTCCACTTGTGTAAAAATGTATGGACCGCATCCTTGTTACGATCGCGCTCCTCTCCCTTAAACACATGCGGCTTCACGTTTTTCAACATAGCCCCTTCTTGCAGGGTGCAATAGATTCTACTGTAGGATTTGGAACAAGAGGAGGCATAACTATCGAAATAGGCCCTCCACTTGCCGCGCCGATCCACTTGCAAAACGTGCCATAAATTCAGTGAAAAGCGTGCTCATGTTTGTGAGATTGGTATTGACATTTGTTATAGTGCGCTCAAGTGCAACTACCCTTGAAGTGAGACGCCCAAACTCTAACGTGTCTACCAAACCATAATCGTCTAGTGGACTCGCACCCCCTTCGGCATCGGTCATGTTGGTATCCCGATCAGGCGCAACGGCCTGTCGCGAATCACCCACACCACCACCCAAAGGGTGTGCCTCACTAACAGCAGGCATATCATTCTCAAAATCGAAGTGAACATGAGACGGTACCGCTGAGGCCATGGTATGCACGTGCTTACAAATAGAGAACGGATTACCTTAAAAAGCGAACTCCAATTGAAGCGTCGTAGAAGAATTCCTCTTGCATGCACGAAAATCGAGAAGAAATCACCACTCGAGTCATCAATCAACACATGCATGCAAAAAAGTGTGTTGCATGTAGCATGTCGTTGAAGATCCGTCCACCAAAAACTTCCAAACTTGGAGCATAGAAAACTCCTCTCACAAATTGAAAGAAGGAAAGTTGAAGGTGAAAAGGTCACTTTCCTTGTAGTTTGTGTCCTCCCTTGAAAGAATAAGTAGAGTTCTTTTGAAGAGAAGAACAACACAAGTGAAAAGGTGAAGTGGCTAGCACACTTGCCTTGGAGCTTGAGGTGGTGGGTTCAAAACCCTTCACTCCTTGGATGGTGAAGCCTCCCCCTTGTGCCACTCAAGTAAGGGAGAATTTTCGCGCGCTCGCCAACGGCGCGCCAACGATCGCTCACCGATCGCCTTCTAGGACTGTCGGACTGCCTTAGTCTCTCACTAGTAGGTGTGGGACCCTACGTGACACAATCAACCATGCCGCTCATTTTAAAAATATAGAAAAGTACATATAAACATGTAAATAAATGACTATGAAAAAACTTAAGAAGTAATAAATGTGTAAATACCTCGACATCTGTCGTCGTCAGTATCAATCATGAGAACAAGCACACCACGTGCTGGATGCTCTCCGTGGTACTCCGTATGTCGATGCCCACCTGGGTGCCAAGATCCTCAACCGTCGATAAAGGCACAAATGCAAGATCTGTAGCAGCTACACGAAGGGCTAGTGGAGGCCGCCTACCCTCGTCCTGGAGACCTCGTCCTGGTGGCCTCAGCCAACACCGCCACTGGGTCGATGGCTAGTGTAATCCACCTCCTCTCCTAAGACAAACTCCGCATATTATTGCTTTGCGAAGTATATGGGAATCTGGTGGTTGTTCGGCATCCTCCCATATGCAGCAACATATCGACTATAGATATGTGCCGCCATACGAGGATGCGAACACCGCAAAATAGTAAGGGGATTGCCCGCCCCAAGCCTCATCCCACGGCTATCAAGGAAAAGGTCTAAGTAGGCTCCACGGACCAAGATCACAACCTGACGATATGTCAGGCCATGTGACACAGGAGAAGTGCGATGGTGGGCTATCCACTCATCTACATAAACAATATCGTAAAGGCTACGAAGGGACGATAGCATCGCCTCCAAGTCCGACATGTGCAGACAGTGTATCTCTAGCAATCCTACACGGATAGCCGCTAGCTCGCGGTCTATCTTCGCGAGATGAGGTCCACAATAGACGAGCGGCCCTCCTTGTGTGACTCCATGCTAAAACCTAAGCCTAACATAAACGGGCAGGTCAATGTGAAAGGCCCAATGCTAGTAGCACTAATGAAGCTATAAAATAATGTTAATGAGCCCACTAATTGCTAATCCAAATCAAGAGAGCAAGGAGAGTGAAAACGACATGTGACGACGATGAGGTGAAAAAAAACTTTCCGGTTTTATAACCTTGATCGAGGTTCGGTGGCATGCATTTTAGGGTTTGCAAGATGTACGCTCCAAATGTACGCGTTTTAGGGTTAGTGAGACAAATGGCCAAGATATGCATTTGATTTTAGGGTTGGTGAGGGATTGACCGACGGCTGAGATTTGAATTAAGTACCTCGTTTGAGGTACATGGACAGCTTAGATTTTGGGTCATTACCATGATTGAGGTATGTTTGACGATCGAGATTCACTTCATACCTCGATCGAGATATATAAACGGCTAGGATTGCATCTTCAAATGTGCGCGAATGGACGAGTCAGATTGTGTAGATGTATCTCGTTCGAGGTTTTTGAACGGCTTCGATTTCATCTTGGTATCTCAAACGAGATATGTCGATGGTTGAGATTATATTTCCTTATCTTGTTTGAGATACGTGGACGGTGGAGATGGCATCTTTGAATATGCTCAACTGTACATCTGAGCGGGCATGTCTAGGGGGATCCACCGCCGTGGCATTGACGTGGATCCGAGTGGCATGCATATCTCGATTGAGATAATGTGGTGGGTGACATGGATGGTGACTTGAAACCTAGACCTGCTGGCATGGCGTTGGTATCTCGTTCAAGATATGGCGCTTTAGGCTCGGGAGGCACGTGTCGTGTTTTAATTGATGGTGATATCACAATTAAGGTATCCGCCCGAGTTGCGTCGATGCACCAATTTTAGAGAGAGTGAACGAAAGTGAGTACCCTCATCTTGCAACCACCCAAAAATACTAATTCAAAAATAAATTAAGTATTAATTTATTCTTTAATCAAAACATCAAGATCTAAGCCAAGAGCTTTGATACTAATGTAATGAAGAGAATCCTTGGCTTTGATACCAATGCAATGAAGGGACCTAGGGGATTGCACTCATTAACATGAATCACACACGTGCCACTCATCTTAGGGAGTAACACCTAAACATGGAAAGATTGTCATGAATCAGTCATGAAATCTTAGGCATAAGCTCCAAGGGGATGTAATAGATATACGTCCAAAAAGGTGATAAAAGGTACAATAGCTTATGTCAAGATTACTTATATCGTGCCTGGTCATTTCACATTGGCTAATCAATATGCCCATGCCCCCAAATCTATGCTCAAGGGACCCAAGGTCCATGTGCCTAGGCCCATATCCATACATGTGCATGTGCATATATACTTGTTTCGTTTACAAGATCCATTTTTGTGTGTTTTAAAACATGCTAGCTTTTGGTTATGGCCGACAACAATTAATGTAATTTTAGGAGCCTATAAATAAGCATATTGAATCTCGCTTGTATTCTTATGCTCCCAAGTTTGTGGGACAGGTCATAGGCATAGGAGATTCCTTTTGGGAGGCCACAAGGTGAGGATCTATTTATATATTGATAAACACTTTTTAGCTCTCTTCTCTATGTTTATCTCTACATTTTGCACAATTCTTAACGAAAGAAAGACCACAAAATGACACACAGCATGGAAAAGATGGGACTCAAAATACCTTGTTGATGGCAAAAGTTGCTAAAGTAGCCCTCACACACGCAACCGCCGGTGCTAAAGTAGCCCGGTGATTCTTCTCTACTTTGTTGCTTCAGATGCAGATGCAGAGAGAACACACATGAACATGTGATTCTGCTCGATAATCCTACTTTCAAGATAATCCATCACAAGGTTGAAAAGGAAACTTGAAATGGAAAGTTGGGAAGGTCAATTGACACTCTTCCTTTGGTTGGTAGCTTAGAGGAGCCTAGCAATGGGCACTTGCCTTGTGATCGTAGCCTACAAACTTGAGAAATCTCAAGGACATTGTCTTTGGGATTTTTCTCGAAGGTGCAATAGGTGGGGTTAGGTGCTCACAATGCTGGTAGAAATGGACTATGCACACCCGTGTTGATTAGAGGTGTCATAATCCTTCTCCAACCAAGAGGAGGCTTGTGTACTGAATATGGCCATGGTTTCCCGCCATGAAGGGAAGTGGGGAGTGACTCTCTCTTATGTTGAAAATTTCCAAGGGGACATCGTGCCAAGAAAAGATCGCTAGATTGCCATCGAGGGGTCGACAGAGAGAGAGAGAGAGAGAGAGAGAGAGAGAGAGAGAGAGAGAGAGAGAGAGAGAGAGAGAGTAATTCCATCATCAGTCTATGTGGAATGTTTGGTTGAACACAATGCTAGTCAATACACTAAGATTTAATGGACAACAAACACAATACAAAATTTAATTTGTTGAATTGACAAGAGACGTACAATGAGCAGGAACCCCGCCCCCCTAATAATATTTACTGATCTTGGGAGAATCAAGTACATGATGTCTTCGGCATTTCTGACGAGATCTCGATACTAATGCATATGAATATAGTATTACAAACAATATAGTTGTTGGTGAAGATCTCCAACTCCTCAAGTGCCCACGTTTCCTACCATCTGCTCTCTATTGTTCTACCCACACATAATAGAAACAATCTTCAGGAGAGCACGTAGGACAAGGATATGTGAACTTGGAACCTTGCTCATAGGGTATGTGAACACAGAGCTCCTTCCTCTTACTACTTGCTTTCATAATTGATCATTAAAACTTACCAAGTGCAAGTAGAGTCGATGTCAGTGGAATTTTCATGATGGAAGTGTGTGGCATGTTGAAATCTTCAATTTGTCACGATCCTTCGTGAGACAAAAGTCTTCAAGTGGTTGGAGGGAACACTAGGAAAGATTTCCCTATGGTTCAACTTGAGAAAGGAAGGCGAAGATTAGGGTTTTTAGCCAAAAGTCCATAAATTACAACAAATAAATGGGTTGTTTTGCTGAATTTGAGTCATTAGGAGTGTGTATGAGAGTGAAAATGACTTGGAAATACTCGGAAGCTTGGAAAACACTCTATTAATCTTGGAAGAAGTGCAAAAAATGGCAACCAACTGGGCTAGTCTTCTAGCGTGAGCTATGAGCCCCCTGACCTGTCCCTGCCTACCATCTTGTCATCGCCCCCCTCCCCCGTGCTCACCATTGCCTTTGCCCCCATCCCTTGCTCACCTTCACCCCTCTTCCCTTGCTCGCCACCCCTCTTCCCATGTTCGCCACCCCTCTTCCCTTGCTCGTCACCCCTCTTCCCTTGCTCGCCACCCCTCTTCCCATGTTCGCCATTGCCCCTCTTCCCCTTCTTGCCTTAGCCCCCTCCTCCCCTTGCTCGCCTTTGCCCCTGCCTCCCCCTGTTTTGCCATCACCCTCTCCTCCCCTATCCCCATGTGCCTTGTGTCTTTTCCCCCCTTGCACCAATCATGCCTCCACCCCTACTCCCCCCTGCCCACATTTGCTATCTCCTCCCCCTTCCTCAGTCACCATGAGCCTTGTGTTTTCCCCTTACCTCCAGCAGCCACCCCCTCTCCTTCCCTCTACCTGTGCACTGCCCACCTCCCTCCATCACCTGTTGCTTGTGCCCCTTGTCCCCATCTCCCTCCACCTCTTGCCCTTGGCCATCCCTCTTCCCCCCCCCCTTTTTTCTCCATTGTCACACCCACCTGCCTCTCCCTGTTTTTCTTGTTTTTCCTCCTCCCGACTCCCCATTTCTCCTTACCACCTCTCCTCTTCCGTGCTTCTTAAGGCAGGTTTTTAGTTTGCAGGAGTGTTTTTCTTTCAGCGCAAGTTTTGGCCTCTTCTGGTCTTTAACCCCCAGGAGAACTCCATGGCAGCCACTCTGTCATCCCCGAGACTAAGGTCACCACACTTGCCTATCCTTTATAAAATCGGACCTCTAGCTCCTTGCTTCAATAGTCACATCCTTCGAGGCCTCCACTTTGGTATGTAAGATTGTTGGTAGTCCCGGCACCACGCGAAGACAGCTCAGGGATCTTTTATAGGCTAGCCTCCTTGGTGCACCTAGAAAGATTATTGATATTCATCCTTTGAGGGCATGGCTACTACCAGGTTGAGTTTGATTTGCCAGTGGCATCCAGATAGAGTCATGCAAATGAGCCTCATCGCACTGCATATGGCCAGGTCTTCTTTGCAAGGTGGCATCACAGCTTCGACCTAGCATTCGACCCTCTGGCTGGCGTTTCAGGCCTTCCTGTGATAATAGTCTGCTTCCAGTTGGTGATTGATGTTGGTGAGATCATGTTGTTGAGATGTCAAGCTCAACACAAGCTGACACTCATGATATGCTTGGGTGATCATTTCCGCCACTTACATCACTGGCATGTTTGGTAGGATGTTGACATGATAGATTTTCACCAGTGATTCTACAGCTGGACTACACCAGTTACTAGTATACTTATCTTGCCAGCTCACTCACTTAGCGTGTTCACATTATGGACCACATGTACACAGTACTTTAGTACTTATGTTGTATTTCCATTATCTTTTGGTAGAACCCTTTTGTTGGGAAGAAGAAGAACAATAATTTTCAGCCTCTCATCTTGTGTGTTCTCTTCTAGGGTTTATGTGAGTGTGTATGTGCTTGCAAGAGCTCAAGCTCTCTTCCTCTTTGCATCTTTTCATAGTGTCAAAGCCTGGTTTATGCTAAGAAGCTGAGCGGCAAGTAAGAGAAGCACATGAAGCGGTACGAGGGTAAGAGCTTCACCTACTCTTCCCCTTTGTATTGACTATTACATCCTTGTTAGGAGCTCTTCGGGAGGCATTCGCAAATGAACTCCGACTGAGGAGCTTTCTTCATGGGAGAGGAGCTGCAGGGCAACTATATTATCCTTTGGACTCATTTTTTTCGATCAAAATCACGTTTCGGGCACGTCTGCACTTTCGTTTTTCAGTTCACAAGCGTTCATGTGCACTGCATCAGGTAAGTTTCGATTCTCTGTAAAATTTTGCTTTTGGTACTGTAGGAAGGGCGATTGGTTGTGTAGACAGTGTATGTATTGCAGAGAGGTCTTACAAGTGCTATTAGGTGTATGTATGCAAATTGAGGTCACTGGTTGTGATAGTTTAGGTGCAGTATGGTACCACTGCAGAGAATACAACAGTTTGCGTAGGATAAATAAGAGTGCTATTTTTGGTAAGTTTGTGTTGCAAATAAGATGTCGAATGATGGAATTAACCAGATTGGTAGAGAAGCTTAACAAGAACAACTTCCATGCTTGGAGGTTTTGATTGATAAATTTTTTGATAGATACCGGAGATTAATCCAACTGCTACAAATGTAAAAGAATACAAGGATTTGAATCAAGGAGCAAGGAAAGTCGTGTATTAGCTTTTTATTAGCATACATGACACCATGATTGGGTATATACATGATGCTAAGTCACCCAAGGAGGCATGGGACACCTTGATGAAGTTATATAAAACTCGCACACTAAGGCAAGAAAGATTCAGAGTTGAAGAATGAGCTTCATACTGTGGAGAAGAGAAACATGTCTATGAATGATTATGCCTTGAAGATCAAGGGCATTCTGGAATCCCTTGCATCCAATGGTGTTTTTGTTTTTGTTGATGATAAGGTGGAAGTATGTCTATGTGTTCTCGGGCCATAATATAAGGCATTCAAGATGTCTATTAAGACTCAAGAGAACATTCCCAACTTTACATATTTGGTGTCAATGCTGATCATTGAAGAAAAGAATTTGGGTGAAGAGACCAGTCTTCACAAAACAAAGGCAGTTTGGAAGCAGCATGCTTTCTACACAAGTGCAGGTAGAGGACGAGGTAGAGGCTGAGGCCGTGGCCAAGGTGGTGGCCGAATAGGTAATCAAAATTATGGTTAGCAACAACAGTCCCATGAATCACAACAACACACATGTGGAAGAGGCCAGTTTAGAGGCAGGGGGAGTCAAAGAGGTCATGGAAATTGGTAAAAGTAGGAAAATGATACACGAGGCTATTTTTTACTATGGCAAATTTGGGCATGTGGAGGCAGATTGCTACAAGAAGCAAAATGACATGAGAAGTGGAAAAGTGCAACCAAATAATTATTTGTCCTCTAGTTGAAGTAATGAGGACAATGAAAGGTTGTTTGTTATGCGACATGTGCTTGATGCTGTGTCAGAAAATGATATATTCGCATGCAATGATAATGTATGGTATGTGGATTCAAGTGCTTTGAACCACATGACCAGCCATGGCGAGTGGTTCAAGGATATGAACATCCTAAGAAGCTAGGTTTTGTTGAAACAAGGGATGATACTACTTATCCAATTATCCATGTTGGAAATGTGCCATTGTCTATGGAGAATGGTAAGGTGAAGTATCTTGCAGATGTACTTTATGTTCCAAATATTACAAAGAATCTGGTTTTTTCTGTTGGCCAGATAATTGAGTAGGGTTTGTAGGTGCACTGGTTGTTATGTCGAAGACTTTAAAAACAAGTGTAGGTTGGTTACAGAAGGCAATAGAGTGGGCAGAATGTTTACACTAGGTGTAAATATGCATGAAGTGAAAGCTGTAATATTTGCATAGGGTTTAGGAGTTATTGCAGATACAGACATTTGTCATAAGAGAATTGGGCATGTAAATGTGCAAAGAATGAAGTCTATGTAGACTAAAGAAATTGTGATAGGGCTGCCTAAGTTTAAGGTTGATGGTATGCAAAAAGTATGTGAAGTGTGTCAATTTTGGAAAGCAGACAAAGCATGTGTTTCCACATGATAGAAATGTGATTAGGAATGTACTAGATGTGGTGCATTCAGATGTATGGGGTCCTGCAAAAACTACGTCAATGGGTGGGTGCAGGTATTATTATGTAACATTCATTGATGATCACACGAGGAAAGTGTGGGTGTATTTCATGAAGGAGAAGAGTGAAGTTTTCACTCATTTTCAGAATTTCAGAGTGACGACAGAAAAGCAGACAGGAAAGTGTGTGAAGTGCCTAAGGTCAGATGGAGGGGGAGAGTACTTCTCCAATGAGTTCTTTGATTTTTTGTGAAAGAATAGCATTCAAAGATAATTTACATGTAGATACACTCCGCAACAAAATGGAGTTGCTGAGTGGTAAAACAGGTACATTGTAGAGATAGCACAAGCATTAATAATAGAGAAGAATATGCCACATAGCTATTGGGTTGAAGCTATTTCTACAGCAGTTTATATCATTAACAGGACTCCTACTGTATCCATATATGATGTGATGCCAGAGGAGAAGTTTAGTGGTGGCAAGAAACCTGATTTGTCTCACTTGAAAGTTTTTGGATGCATAGCTTATGTGCATGTGCCAGATGAGTTGCGTAAGAAGCTAGATCCAAAGGTAGAAAAATGTGTGTTTATTGGATATTCACTCGAGCAAAAGGGTTATACATGCTATAACTCTACTACATGTGAGTTGAGGGTAAGCAGAGATCTTGTGTTTGATGAAATGAGTAGTTGGTATGTTGCTGAAAAATATGTTATTAGGGTTGATGTAACTGGAAATGTGGACCTGGAGAGTCCTCTTGTGTTGGGTCTATTGACAAACCATGGAGTGGCAGGCTGCGTCAAAATACCGGTCTTGAGAATGCAATTGGTACATCACAGAAAGGCAAAGAGAAGGTTGGTGAGCCTCTTGGTATGCCCAACATTTCTGCACTGCATTCTTATGTTGATGGAGAGTCTAGTGGCTCGGAGCAGAGCCTTGATGATGAGCTTGGGATTCTAGCTATTAGAACACTTGGTGTAAGAAAGGCAAGAGAAGTTGCAAAAATACAAAGGTAGTGATCATGGATAATGCAGGTCAAGGAGATTCAGAAAACCTGTTGTTGACAGGTTGACATATGATGGTTATGTCTCTCATCATTATGCATTATGGCTAAAGTTGTGCAAGATGTTGAACCCACATGTTTTAAAGAAGCTGTTGGGAATTTAGATTGGGAGAAAGCCATGGATGAAGAAATGGCTGCATTAGATGTAAATGAGACTTGGAAATTGGTGCCATTGCTTGAGGACAAGAAGGCTATTGGATGCAAGTGGGTGTACAAAATAAAGCACAACTCAGATGAAAGTATTAGCAGGTATAAAGCAAGATTGGTTGCCAAAGGTTATGCTCAAACCTATGGCATTGATTATAAGGAGATGTTTAGCCCCGTTGCCAAGATGGCAACTGTGAGAGATGTTATTGTAGTGGCTGCATCAAAAAGGATGGGTTTCACATCAAATGGATGTTAAGAATGAGTTCTTGCATGGTGATTTGCAAAAAGAAGTGTATATGGATCAACCACTAGGTTATGAAGATGTGGGTCACCCTGATTTTGTATGCAAGTTGCGTAAAGTTTTATATGGCTTGAAATAAGCATCGAGAGCATGGCATGATAAGATAGCACAATATCTTATCACCATTGGCTTTCATGTGGGGCAGATGCTAATCATTCACTCTATGTGCGAAAGAGTGATAGGGGTCTTGTGGTCATCACAATCTATGTGGATGACTTGATTGTTGCGGGTGACAGTGGAGAGGAAGTTGAGAGTGCGAAATGTCTCCTCAACAAGAAATTTGACATGAAGGATTTGGGTGAGTTGAGGTACTTCCTTGGCATTGAGGTTATTAGGATGGCCAAGGGCATATGGCTATCACAGAGGTAGTATGCATTGGACATGCTGTCCAAATATGGTATGGTTGGTTGTAGGCCAATTTCTATGCCATTAGATTTAAATGGCAAGTTGAGTGCAGTTGTAGGTGAGATTTTTGAGAACCCCACTATGTACAGGAAGATAGTGGGCAACTTGATTTACATGACGATTACTAGGCTAGATTTTAACTATATAGTTGGATTGTAGAGTGAGCTTATGCAACTTCCTTGGAAGCCACATTTGGATGGTGTGAGGCGCACATTGTGCTATGTGAAGTCTACAGTAGAATTTGGTCTCTTTTATGAGACTAGTATAGAGTTGCAGGTGTTTGGATGCACATTGTGCTATGTGAAGTCTATAGTAGACTTTGGTCTCTTTTATGAGACTGGTATAGAGTTGCAGGTGTTTGGATGCACCAATGCAGATTGGGCTGGTAGTAATGCAGATAAGAGATCTACTAGTGGACTTATGTTCTCCTTTGGGAGTGGTGTTGTGACATGGAGCAGCAAGAAGTAGCCAATAGTTGCCTTGTCAAGTACAGAGGCAGAGTATAGGGGTGCTCCAAGGGCAGCATGTGAGGTAGCTCGATTATGCAAGATACTTGGTGATTTGGGGCTGTAGGTTGACAGACAGGTTATCATCTATTGTGACAATCTTAGCAATATACAGTTAGCGAGGAACCCGATTTTTCATGCACGGACCAAACACATAAAGGTCCACTATCACTTCATCAGAGCGAGGGTCTTAGCAGGAGACATTGATCTCATGTATGTTAGCACAGAGGAGTAGGTAGCTGACATTTTCACGAAAGCCCTGGGAGCAGAGAAGCTTTGCCAATTCTAGACAATGCTTGGATTCCTAGAGATGGAGTTGAGCTTCAGGGGGAGTGTTGAGATGTCAAGCTCAACACGAGCTGACACTCATGATATGCTTGGGTGACCGTTTTTGCCACTTGCATCACTGGCGTGTTTGGTAGAATGCTGACATGATAGATCTTTGCCAGTGATTCTACAACCGGACTACACTAGCTACTAGTCCACCAACTAAGTTATGGGATACTTATCTTGCCAGCTCACTCACTTAGTGTGTTCAAATTATGGACCACATATACATAGTACTTTAGTACTTATGTTGTATTTCCATTATCTTTTGGTAGAACCCTTTTGTTGAGAAGAAGAAGAACAACAATTTTTAGCCTCTCATCTTGTGTGTTCTCTTCTAGGGTTTGAGTGAGTGTGTGTGTGTGCTTGCAAGAGCTCAAGCTCACTTCCTCCTTGCATCTTTTCACATGTTACTACCGTTCATCATGAGATAAGGACGTCTATGAAGATTCAGATGATGGTAGCCTTGATGATGAATATTTTCACTATGAGGATACATGTTCTATGCTTGGTAGTGAAGATTTTCATGTGTTCATTTCACATACTACTCATCATGAGAGGAGGAGATTTGCATTGGTAGAGTGTATGTGGATTTTGAGGATGATGCTTATGCTCATACGGAAGTTAGCTATGAGGTGTGTACCTTTCCTTGTGGATGCCAAAGTGGTTCTATGGGCATTCACTTTTGGTCGGATGCATCACTTGCTTGAGATGCATGGTACATGACTATGTGGCACACCATAGTGCAATGGGTGTCAAGCAAGCTTCCTATGAGAGAGGTGTATTAACCTTAGGTCACGAGGCTTCTCTTGCACATCGGGTATTGGATATATGCTCAGGCTTGATGGATGTATTAATGTGTCTTCCTTTTGACCTGAGGATATGTAGCAACCATATGGTTTGGATCGGTGATCAATGTAGCTATCCTTTTGATCCAAGTGGCTACTTGTGCTTGAGGAGGCTCGACCATTTGTCTCTTAGGTTCCTTTTGATCTGGGAGGTCAAAGTTTTTGTTAGTTGTCCTTGGACACCTTTGAGAGGTCTATTGGTGAATGAAAACAATGACCATAGCTTGTTGGAGTTTTTGGGAATTACTACTTGGATAGCCTTATACCCTTTGGTTTTGGATGCATAAGGTTGCAAAGCTTCATGATGCTCATATTCCATTATGGAGTATGTGTTGTGGCTTGATTTGAGGTTATAGCCATACACATGTGTTTTCGACTACTATATACATGGCTCATGCATGAGCTTGCTATTTGGTGTGAGTCCTTGGTGATGCTCTCCATCCATGTGCGGTTACACATGCATACATAAGGTTTTGAGGGTGAAACCTCTTGGGTGGGGATGGTTTGTAACAAAGCAGAATTAAGGCTCAAGTCTAATTGGGCACAAGGCCAAGCCTAAAGGCCACCCATGGGTAATTGGGCCCAAGGCCATGGGATAAAAGGGGATGTGAAAGGGGCCAAGGGCTAGGACTATAGGCTAGGGCATGACCATGGACACTTTTAAGTGTAGTGTAAAAGGGCTCCCATGTATATAATCTAAAAATAAAGCTAATGGGGTATCAATAATTATGCTAATCACAATTAACAAGGTTTCTCCCTAATTAGGCTCTTTCCTTTACAAACCTAGGCTAATCTAGGAAATCCTAAGCTAATCCTAGGCCACACACACACACACACACACACACACACACACACACATACACATACACACACACACACACACACACACACACACACACATATACATATATACATACATACATGCATACATACATACATATATACATACACACACACATATACGTGTGTGTATACATACATACGTACATGCATACACACATACATACATACATGCATGCATACATGCATACATACATACATACATACATATATATCTATATACATACATATATAGATATATACATACATACATATGTATGTATGTATGCATATAGATATATATATACACACACACACACACACACGTGTGTGTGTGTGTGTATGTTACAGGTATATATTTTTATGAATTAATAATCGTACAAAAATATGTTTAATTTAATTTGTGCAGGATTCAGCTTAATGGAATGTGCAAGTGAGCACAAGATTAATATATATGTGCAAATGTGCACAAAGTCATTTTATGTAACAAGGCCCACTAGCAATTTTATTTGGGCAAATGTTTTTATATGTACAAACCTTAGGGATTTTGGTATGATTAAAAAATGTGTAAAGCGATACCCCAAAAGTGGGAAAAGCAAGCCCGATTTGTATGCTCATCTATTCTTAGCTCCTTGGGCTATTTTTATGAAATAAAATTCTCTAAATACTCAAGTCGTGGAAGTGGGGCTACACGCTTGAGGGGGGAGATTGCACCCCAATGCTTATTGTGTGGTATTCTCTATTCTATCCTTTTGATGATGACGTTATTTTATTTCCTTTGCTTTGTGTTATGTTATGTTATTTGATTTCAATTTAATTCAAGTGTTTGTTTTAATAATTGATGTATTTTATGAGCTTTTAATTATTTCTTTAAGAAGTACAAAAGGGTCCCGTGACAGTGTATACACACACACACACACACACACACACACATATATATATACATATGTATGTGTGTGTGTGTGTGTGTATGTATACATACATGTATATATATATATATATATATATATATATATATACGTATATATATATACGTATATATATATTTATATGTATGTATGTATGTACGTATGTATGAATGTGCATATATATATATATATATATACATACTTACATACATATACATACACACACACATATATATATACATATATATATATCATATATATATACACATATACATATACATATATATATACATATATATATACACATATATATAGACACACACACACACACACACACACACACACACACACACACACACACACACATTATGTATATATATGTAGCATATAATGGCCTTAACGTACATACTGTTGTTGTTGACCTTTCAATGGCTGTGTTGCAGAGTGCACATAGTAATGCATACTTGGTGGGTGGTTATACTAGGACTGGGGACCGGGACTGCAAGCCTCCAAATCTTTCCATAAGAACATAATGCCTTTCATACACTAAGAGTTACATAATATGCTCTTAAATCATTCCAAAAATGATCCCTAACAATGACAATGTATATTCCCTATATGAAAGGTTCTTTGCATGAAGACTCAAATCTTCCACTTGTGGGACTCGAAAAACTATCATAATAGTAAATTCCAGCAATCAACAGATAGCTTCCATTTGGCAACCATATCGCTCGTGATATGTGTTCAAAAGTCCTTCAATCCTTTCCAACATAAAATCAGGTTGCCACAAGGAGCTTCGCATTGATCACATAGCCTTAAGGATCAAATGAAAATTGGGCACCACCAACATAAAAATGTAACCTTCGGTATTAAATGGATACCCCTTATGTGCACAATGCTCCCATAAATTAAATACATAACCACTTGGATCAATCACATTTCCAAGTAGATCCATGCTTACATTCTCTATCACAATGCCACCCGGGTCAAAGGGAAAACTCAAGAGCCCATCCTTGCGACCATAACGATGATCCTCATACATCCACAATGTCATCCATAATGTCATGAGCATGCATATTAACCACATCAATGACATGATCCATGTAATGCTGAACATCAAGACCACTATTATGATAATTCCCATATACATAAACATCATCCAATACTTCATGATCACCATGTACATAAGCACCATCCAATGTTTCTTGATCATCATATGAATGCTATTTCAATCCATGAAATGACACCATATCATCATAGGTAACATCTCCAAGAGTGCAAATATATAAAGAAGATAAACTCTTTTCATTCGGCAATCCATAAGATGAGTTCATGAATGTACGCACATAGATGAATCCATGGATGTATTCATAGATGTTTCACAAGATCCACGTGACAATCCAAGATGGCTTTCCACCAATAAGGATCACATCAAGGCAAGTAACTCCATATCATGCAAAGATGATGGCTTCTTACAAAAGCTATCCAACTCATCACCATTCATATTCTTGTCTTGTAAAAAGTCATGATTGTCAACATCCATCTCATCAATCACATGAGTTGTATTTGTTAAATTTGCAGCAATGTGATGAGCTATGGTGGATCAAATGCTAGAATCAACATCATTAACAAAGAGATTAGACGATAATTAAGACGTGATTAGTGAGCAATTAACTGATAGCTTAATGTCGGCATGGGTAATCAAAAACCAACAAATTCTCATTAGGCCAATGCCTCAATTTATAGAGTTTACATCCAAGCATCTAATCCCACTGATCTCTCCTTGATTCACTCCACCTCTTTTGCTTGATTCTCTCCACCTCTTCCCAGAATATCTCCACACCTCCTAAATCTCCTCATGCTACCCTTTATTCTCTCCCAGTAGATACTTCTCACATTTTCACAGCTTCTCTCACATTTACAGATTCTCTTTTACAGCCTCTTGCTAAGGGCTTGTTTTCGCACACACCCTATTCACCTGTATATTTCAACACCTCCCCTCAAGTGAATACTCCTAGCACACCTGGACCTTATACCAAGTTTCCCTCTTACTTGATAGTCTGTGATGACCAGTGCCTAGCACACCTCCCCTCAAGTGAATAATCCTAGCACACCTGGACCCTATACCAAGTTTCCTTCTTACTTGATAGTCCGTGATCAGTGCCTCAAGTCCCTAAACTCATAGTCCTTGACACACTCTCTCTCTATGTGTCCAAGGCTACTACAAGTGCCCGTGACTTTGACTAAAGTGCTCACACATACATTTACTACATGGCCTACATCATCGGTGGCTCAGAGGTGGTTTTACTCTATTGGGGCAGGTTACATTGGGTTGTGGGTTTTCTCTCTCTCTCTCTCTCTCTCTCTCTCTCTCTCTCTCTCTCTCTCTCTCTCTCAAAGATTTTCACATGGCTCCTCACTTCTTGGAGCCTCACGTCTTCTCTTGTCTTCAGTCTTCTTATCGTGGCAGCTTCTCTTCACGCGTCCATGTCTTCCTTCAATGCTTCGTCTAGCTCTTCTTCTTGGTGTTGATCTTCCTCTTGGAAAGAGATCTTCTTCTTCTTTCATGGTTGGGGCCATGAGCTTAACCGTTAGTTCTTGCTGCATGTGAGCAACATGTTTTAATGTATTGTTGACAGTTCTTTTGGGCTTTTGATGTTTATCTTGTGTCATTATGCAATGCAAACCCAAATCTATGCGGGAGGTCTTGTCTCTTGCCTTATTCTGGACAAGGGTAGTGTCTGATCCCATTTTTACAATGATGTAATGTGCCCAATACATAATGCATATAGCATTCATTCTTATGCACATTCCCAAATGCAACTCTGGCTGTGAATAACTTGAATTTGTGTGGGTTAAATGCAAGATGATGATTACCACAAATTTATTAGCATAATTTACCAAAAATTACATTAAACCAAGGGTAACAAATCTATACGGAATGGTTGGAGTGTCAAACCATCTCTGAATTGCAATCTGAAGTTATAAGGATCTGTAAAAGATACCTAATGGTTAATTTGAACCCTCAATTGCACCAAAAAATAGTGATTAGTGTTGATTAATCATCACTGATTAGCAAATTAATCCTCTATTTTGTGTGCAAAAATAGAGTATGCGGGGAGTCCAGATTTGAGGCCTTAGAGTTCAAATGAGCTCAAATCCTTTCAAGGCTATCAATAGCAATTAGTCTAGTAGACGATTAAGCCAAGAAACACAAGATTTGACCAAACATTGAATGCTTAATCTCTGTTTCACCAGTCACCTGTAGATTTGATGAAGAGCTTGGATCTCACTGTAGACTTGATCAAATCCAAATCTATCTTCACTAGCTTGTAGAGCACCCTTGAAAACCCCTAGGGCCAAGAGGAATTAGAGCAATTTGATCTCTTTCACATCAACATCACGATGAATGCATGAATTACTTCTTCCAAAACAATCATTAAAATCCAAGACATCCTCCATAAAATCAACACAAGAATGATCCACTAGTATAGAGGTGTGATCAAAACATAAGATGAAGTCCAAATCCTTGCATTGATACGTGTATGGCTTCTTCTCATCTTGTTGTCCAGAAATTACAGTAAGTGTCTTGTCCACTTCAACTCCCATAATGTGCTCATAAAGTCCCACATAATCATAGTCCATGCATTGACCAAATGTGAGAGTGAATCGATATCCCCCTTTTCTCTTTTGTAATGCCACCATCATCCAAAATTGAATGCATAATATCCCATCCATCCCTACTCAAATCAAAAGGTAAACCAAGAGATGGCACAAACAATTCATTTACATTGATTCTTTCTATTTTGATTTCACTTTTAATGTTCCCCGTGGGATTCACTTCCCATAGAAAGGGGACATCACATGCGTGCAAGAAACTCATAAAACCCCCTATTTAAGTTTCTCTTTTAAAAAAACTACACCCCTTTCTAAGCTTATGATTCCTAATTATGAAACTCAAGTACTTTCTATTTAAGGTTTAAAAATCAGATAATAGGTATTACTGTAATACATGTTAGTAGGATGTAGCCCATGTAATCATGGGTGTAAGTGCTAGAAGCACAAAGGTCCACATGTACCCTCCTAAAATTGTTTCCATGTGTGGTCAACTTAAAATACTGATAAACTTATTAAGTTTTCAACCTACACCACTAGATCACATATTGTGAACTACAAGTAGAAACCAATCCCTTGATTCCATTCTCCACTACTCCCACCGTCCCCCCCCAAATAAGATCCCCGTTACCCCCTAACTTATAAGCTTAATCACACCCTTCAAAAAACCCCCTCCCTTACACTCATGTGACACCATAAGTTATGGCTTGTGAATCCCTTGGGTAATGTTCTCATAAGAGTGGCTTGAAATAGAAGCTACGAATAGAAGTGAACTCCTTGTAGATTGCCCAATAAAAGATAAAGTTGGCTTGTGGAAAAGTCCCACCAACTCCAAGATTTCATCTAGGACAATGTATTCATCACTCTCTATAATGCATTCGACCACACTTGCAACCTTTGTCTAGTTTTCGCACAAATTTATCTCTGTATTCCTTCTCCTTGAAGTTTGGCACAAAGAAAATTTGGAGCACACAGCTTCATACATCTTGTCATATCTTTCCCTTTCATTGTCCTTGGTACTTATTGTTACAATCTCTTGCCTTTGCACCAAAATACCATGCTCATCATACTCCTCATTGGAAGTGATTTTTCCTTTGAACTTGGTGAGAACCACTTTATAATTTACCCCTTTTAATTCATTCATTTCTTCAACATTTTTATCCCAATGCACCTATGTGACAAAGCAAAAGACACATGTTTGCCTGATTGCCCAGTGATGGTCTTTGATAAGCATCTCCTCCCTTAAACCTTGATGATGATGATGGTGGATTATAATCCTTACTAGCATAACCAAACCCATTTGTATTGGCAAAAGATACACCACCGATTGTTGTGCTTGAGATGTCTTCCCAAAAGATGTATTTTCACCTTGATACATACCCTCACCTATGAGGTCATTCCTAAGAGATGAAACTTCCTTTCGCATTTCATTATGCACTCCTTCCATAATGCTTTCCAACATAGATCGCACATGACCATCACCATGGAGTCCATGTTTATAGAAGGATTCATATTAGCCATACCCACATGAACATCCACATTGCCATTATCAACATGCCTTTAGCTTCCTTCTCACCCAAATGCACTTGGGTATCTTCTTCGACAAATGCTTATTCATTGCCCTACCCTTCATTGCACTACTCTTCATTGCACTTGAGATGCACTTGCTAAATTTCAACTTGCTTTGTGCTCGGTCAAAGCGGAAGTGCTCTCTGTTTTGAATTTTCTACATATGACTTTTATGAAAAAGTCATATATAGAAATGCTTGCTTTGTGCTCGGTCAAAGCGGAAGTGCTCTTTGTTTTTATGAAAAATTTCAACTTGTTTTGTGCTCGATCAAAGCAGAAGTGCTCTCTGTTTTGAATTTTCTACATATGACTTTTAAGAAAAAGTTAACTATGTTCGTGACCAACCAAATAGTAATGGATTAGGGAGTTCAACGACTCTTCTCGAAGCTCTAAGGGAGTACTCTTGGAATATGTAAACACTTGGGCAAGATACAAAATAGGCTATGATTGAATTAGGGTTTTTGCTTGCGCGGTTGACCTTGCCTATTGGGATAGCAAACGGTACCGAAATTGGAAGCTTAACAGCTCTAGACATAGCCCTTAGAGAGTACTAAAAGGCTATGCAAACACTCACAAAACAACCCCAACCAATTTTGACTGGATTAGGGTTTTGTGGTCTTGCACAACATAATCAAAATTGTGAAAAATTCCAATTCAATGCATTCAAGGCATCCATTGTCCACGGCACTTGTGCATAAGCTTTCCTTGATCAAGAAGGCATTAATCCACTGCTTAACAATGCATTAAACCTTGCTCATCAAGTGTAGCCACCATGGAGTTTTGAGAAAATTTTGCCATAGTCTCCTTTCTTTTTGCATGGAAATCTCAACATGAAAACTATGAAAATACCATTGCATTGCCTTGCCAATTCATTGCCAAATTGAACCCATGCTAATACCCAAATGATGGATGTCAATGACATGCCACTAACCGATCTCCTAGCCAAGTCTTCTTGCCTCCTTACCAAAATTTATAATCCAATGGCAAACAAGGACTGGGGCCAAGTCTTCATCTCCATATACCTAATCCTCCATCTATCTGCTTTTCCAAGGTGCTCACGGATATACGTATTCAAGCCATGCTCCCCTTTGCTCTCTTCACCAATGCCAAAGGTACCCTCTTAGCATACTAGATTCTACAAGCATTTTTGGAGTTGAGGTTTGTATATAACCACGAGCTTGCAATCAAGTATGTGAGAGCTGACTTACAACATAGGCACTTATAATTGTCTGCCAACACGATCCATCTCAATAAAAGATTTTAATGCTAATGGGAGTGAGGCTTGTAAAGGTGAGCTCCAAATGGTTGTTTGCCAATATACAACTTTAAGCATTGCCTTGCACAATCCCCAATGCTATAGGCAATCCCTCAATACCAATTTTACAAACTCAAGATCAAATGCATGCACAATTCCATGAAGAACTCATGTCTTTGATCAAATGAATGAGAGAGAATCATGCATTGATGTAAATTAAGCTTGATTAGGGCTCACACACACACACACACACGCACACGCACACACACACGCGCACACACACACACACACACACACACATATATATAACAAAGTAAAAAGGGGCTTAAGTCAATTTGGGCCCAAGGCCAAGGTATGAAGGGGATGTGAAAGTGGTCAAGGGTTGGGCATGCCCATGGACACTTTTAAGTGTAATGTGAAAGGGTGGTCTAGTATAGAAGGCAATATGGGCCCTAATCTCTTGTTAACCAAGATAATCACTTTGCTAATAAAAATTACCAATATTCTTTTCCTAATAATAGGCTAATCTTTCTAAGCTTCTGTAATCCAATGCTAAGCTAGGCTAATCTAGTTGTAGCTAGATGTAGCTTTCTTTTAGTGGTATCAAAGCTCATGTTTTAATCCATTTCAATTAGTTTTCTGATGTTTTCCAAATCTAAAAATTAATTTTTTGGTTTTTCATCAATCTTGCTAAGAAATCGTGAGAAATTTCATTTGCTAATTTTCTCAATTATCTTGGGAGAAAAACTGGTCATATTTAACAAGTTCGAACTCACTTTTGGCATTTTCTTGATTTTTCCTTTTATAAAAAATTGATGTAAATTTTGTGCATCTTTGTGAGTCATTTTTATATAAACTCTAGCTTTCTTAAGGGCAAGAATCATGCTTAGAGGCGTGTTTGATACCTTTTCTAAGAACTTGAGAGAATTTTTAGCCCATCTAAGCAAGGATTGGTGTTCATTTCCTCTTCTCAAACTCCCTAGAAGCTGGTAGCGATTTCTGAGGCTAGAGCTACATGTTTCCACACATTGGAGGTGCAAGATACCTACCCATCTTGTCTCACTAGGGATAGGGAGGCACCTCACTTGGTAAGATTAATCCCAACCCATTGTGAGAGCCATGTCATTGGTGCCTCTTCTAGACGATCCAATTTATAAGCGATCTCCACAAGGTTGGGGGTCCTACCTAATATGTCAAAAGATCTCATTTCGAATTATAGTCTTTATAAGGAACACCCAACTCATCAGGTCCACCTGACCACCCACTTCTCAGTGATGACTACTAGAACCATTCATCTATGAGATTTACCTAAGTTACTAAGTATATTGTTTTCATTGATGCAAGTTATAACATGAGGCATTTATTTATTCTTGTGCACAAGTCCTTTATCCCTTAATGAATAAATTCTTTTCCAATCAAGTCATTCCACACACATAAATAAATTCATCAGAACGACCATAATTTCAAACCCTCAGTGTCATGAGTTTCATCCATCTCCAATCCCTCGGCTCACTAAGTCACAAAACAGTCTAGTGCTTACAACCATTGTGGCGAAAAATCACTTGCATAATAGTAGAATGAGGAGTGTTCCCTTTACCCTCTTCTTACTATGGGATACCTTAGTAACTACTAGAAAGAACCGGTAAGCTCAACAACTGCCCAAACCGATGGGCAGGGAGTCCTGTCTTTGACACGCATGCATTCCTGTGAGGACTTTGCCGTGTCGAATGGTGGCTACCAGTCCAATACATTGCCATTATGTTACCCAGCCAGCAAACCTCGCCCTACCTTGTGGTAGGTTACCCAACAAAGGTGATTTCCTCGACCTCTATTCTAAGTATTTTTAGAGTCAATAGCCCCGGGCGGGGAGTACCCAGTTGCCCTAGACCGATCACTAAACAAATCATATTGGAATGGTTGGCTCCAAACCGACGATCTGTCAGGAATGGTTACCCTAGGTGAAGTTCCCTAGTTCACGAATTCATCATCATTATCATTCACATGTTGAGACCATGTTGGTTAACATCTTTATAAAACCAAAATAAACAATCCCACATAAGACAGTCACCTTTCTATAAGAAGAATAGTCACTTCTCTATAATATGCAATAAACAATCCTAATTTTAATCAATGGCTAACAATTAAGATCTTGTTTTAGTCCTCAAGAGAATAGTATCATTCCCAAGCCAAATCGCAGGCCTTGGGAAATCACATAGGCAATTAAGCCTTGGAAGGAATCAAGTTCTATCTTGTGATGATGGACAAGCCAACTATAGACAATTCGGTCACAACCCAAGAAGATTGACGAGGATGAAAATCACATTTTGTATCATTTCATCAATTAGCTCAAGTCCTCATCAATCAACTCAAGTTCTCATCAACAAACCAGTTTAAACTATGATCCCAAGTAGTGAACTAAAAAGAATTTGAGTTAATATTGACTTAATTAAAGTTTCGAATAGAAACAAAGAGAGAATGAATTTGAGTCAAGATAACTTACTTCCAGTTTCTACTAGAAACAAAGAGAGAATGGATTTGAGTTAAGATTGACTTACTTACAATTTTGAATAGAAACAAAGAGAGAATGAAGATGGCTAACTTGGATACAAGTAGTAGCTGATAGTCTACATGTTGCCTGGGCGTAATGTACATGTTTCCTCATCTTTTCACATCACCCTATCTCATACTTGCACTAGCGATGTCAATTCTCCTTTTCTTAGTCTTCCTACCTTTGATAGCAGTTTCACCATGAATTTGCATCAGACAATAGTCCACAAAAGATGGGTATGACTGCCTCCACTCTAGTTCCACTTATGGATTACTTGAGACATCCATATCCTCATCTCTTTCAATCTCATCTTCATGCATTATGCAAGTTCTTCTATGATAAGATTGGGTGGGAATAAGTGTTGAGGGAAATCCTCCATTAGGCTATCCAACATTCTCTCGATAACAAGAAGGTAAGATGAGGATTATTATTTTATTCCTTTGGCTAAAAAATAGTTAAATAAAATACACGAGAACAAATGGGAAGAGAGAGAGAGAGAGAGAGAGAGAGAGAGAGAGAGAGGTTGAGGAGGTGGGAAGGTGGGGGCTAGTGTGTATAGGGGGATGGCCTTGCATCTATACTGAGCATTTAACTAGTTGGTAGTTACATCCATAGAATCGGGTGGTTAGAGAATGCCACCGATTGTCTCTTCTCATTGAAGGCTCTTCTCAATCCATTTTTTTTGAAATCAAACAATTTATCCTTGTTGTAGAGTAGGAGTGTAAGAGAGGGGGGTTGAGAGGGTGGGGGCGCTGTAGTGTAGGGAAGGGGTGTGTGAGAGTGTCTTTGCTGTTGAGAGGAGAGGGAGTTTTATAAGAGAGGAGGAGGGAGAAGTCAATGGCCTTGTGGCTGTGGTGGTGGAAAGCAGACACCGGCCGCTCTACATAGCTGGCTTTTGGGAGAAGAGACAAATGAGAAAGTTGGAGAAAAACGATGAGCGTGGAGAGTCCATTTTGAAATAATAATAATTTATATACACAAAGGTGGGGAGGTTCACACGCGCAAGCCAGAAATTTGGGGATTTTTAACACGAGGCAAAGGAGGAGATATGGTGCTTATTATAGCAATGTTGCATTTGGCTCCCCAAAGGCTTCTATCAAGTGGTTTCTTCCTATTTTCTAGGCTTGGATCTAATGGTGAGTGCTTACTTTCCCATGGGCTGATTTTACATGCTTTTGTACCAAGAAAGCAAGAGATTGGCATTTCCATTTGGTAATAAGCTTGACTTTTTACCAGATTAGCAACATTAGACACATTCTTATCCCCTTTTGATCAAAGAATCACCATAATTAAGCTTCCATGGTGTTTCTTGATGTATTAAGCACTTTTTGCCATAGCCATACATGCCTATGATGCTTTGCATTTGAGTCTATATCAATTTGGTGACTCTTTGGCAATAATGGCTTCACATGGGCAAGATTGATTGCATGTTGGTGAATTTGGGAATGATTATGGTGCATTGCATGCATAATGGTGTATGGGGGATATGATATGACTCATATGGATGGCTTTCATGTGTTTTCTTGAGCCTTCGGTGAAAGATTTGGTACCGGATACATTGTAAAGTTTATACTTATGAGTTGTGATGATTTGGCAATCATCTATAAGTGCCATTTGAAAGTGATCTACACTCTCATCCATTTCTAAGCTTTCATTTGGTTCTTGCATAAGTCACAAAGCTAGGTATGTGGTTGGGGTACCTTGTCAATAAGGAGAAGAGGCCAAGGAGAGTGCATCTTGAACTTTCCGTGCTGTGAGAGTGCCGTCGTGTGGGAAAGTGGTACGGAAAGGGACTAGGTACAATGGTGGTGAAGACTTGGCCCAAACTCTTTCTCTTAGACATCAAACTTGGGTAAGAGGGTTAGAAGAGCTTAGACCGAGAGATCGACAAGCTTTAACATGCTCCATCAGTGGTATTGCATTGGTACAATGGGGCAAATGGATATGTAAGCTTTGCATGCGATTTTGACTTCTTTTTCCATTGAGATTTGGTTGTCAAAACAAAGGAGGTTATGCCAAAATTTCTCATGGTGGGAACATTGGATTGATGCATGCTTGAGAAATTTCATTTTGCCCTATTAATCAAAGGATGCCTATGCACATGTGTCAAAGACAATGGAGTGATTTGGTGGGGTGAATTAAAGGTTTAGGTGTCTTTTAGTAGTAATTTGAGAAAAGGGTTTGTTCCCCACTCCTTAAGCTCTGTATCAAGCCTTTAACCTCGCCATTCAGACAACCAGGAAATCGGCTACGCCAAATTTTGTATCAGCTTTGCCCTATTTTTGCAAAATTTGAACCACCAAGAGGGAACCAAATTTGATAACATGGTTGGATAGTACTCTCTTAGTACATTCTATCAAGCTAAAGAAATCCAAAATTGAATATCGTTTCATTGGTCGAAACACCAAAATTCTCAGTAAGTTAACTTTCCAAAAAGTTAAAAAAAGAATGGTTTCGCATTGACCAAGTCAAATGTGAATGCATAGTCAAAAAGTACAAGTTATTACCTCTCCATAGTGCTAAGGAGTACTATAGTTAGATTTGGGAGCTTATCCAAGTAGATAGTGGTCATTTTTGCCATCTGAGTTCTCCATCTCTGCAACCAATGTTTGGCATCTCCCTTTAGCAACATAGACAACAATGTGAGCTTATCCTCATCTCTATCCTTCCCAAAGGTGAATGTTGCCAACTCCATCCCTTCCAAAAACCCCTTTGGGTCCTCTCCGACATCTCCATGGAACATCAGGTACACCATCATGGCTGCCATCTACTCTACTGAAAACTCTCAGACCTTCAAACAAGCTGAAGGGTGCTTCAAAGCCTCCTCAGTGGGGGCACCAAAACAATGGTGTGTCGAGGAGACTTGCCTAAAGGGAAGAGGTTGGGAGAGAGAAAGAGAGATAGAGGGAAGGAGAGAGAGTGAGAGGGAGGGTGGGAGAGGGACAGAGAGAGGGAAGAGGGTGGGAGATTAAGAGATACAGAGAGGGTGGTGGGAGAAGGACAGAGAGAGGAAAGAGGGTGGTAGATTGAGAGAGAGAGAGAGAGAGAGAGAGAGAGGGACAGAGAGGGGGAAGAGGGTGGGATATATATATATATATATATATATATATATATATATATGTATGTATATATATATATGTATGTATATATATATATGTATGTATATATATATATGTATGTATATATATATATGTATGTATATATATATATGTATGTATATATATATATATATATATATATATATATATATATAGAGAGAGAGAGAGAGGGGAGGAGCTAAGTTGGGGCTAGAGGGGAGAAAGTGGGCTGGGCTGAGAGGTGGTAGTGGAGGTTGTAGGGAGATAGTGGTGGGTTGGGCTAGAGGTAGTGGTGGAGGAACTACAGAGAGAATGTCCACATTTTTAAGAGAGAAGAGTTGCTAGTGTTGCTAGTAAAATCTCCCTCCACTAAGATCCCTTAAACACGCTCGGAGGGAGAGGGAATCAGATGGGAGAAATCCTCCACAGAGGAAGGGTGCGAGCAAGGGTCCATGGAAGGCTCGATAGGGCTAGGAGGCCTCACTAGAATTTGGGAACCTATTGAGGAATCTAAGTGGGGTAATGGCCTCCAAACTTGGGGGAGGAGGTGGGCTCCTCACTATGGTAACTGTGGGGCCAATCGCCGTTGGGTGGCTATTGTGTGATAAATGCTCGAAACGGTTCTCTGACGAAACTGTATCCTCATATGCTCTGCCAGCCTAGAGTGCTAGGTGACGTTGCTCAACTCTAGAGGTCGGCTAGCAGCTCCATCTCACGAGCCAACTATATACCACTCTCCAGTGTGAGTGTCGCATGGGCGGCCGGGTCCTAGTGCTGTGCTGCCTAAGAGCCAGCTTCCCTCCCACTCCCTTAAAGAGGATCTAAGCTAGGACGGGGGAAGTCTCCTAGATTGCCAACGAGGACAAGTTCTAACGAGATACCCCAATCTGCTTACATATGAAGCATTGGCCTGGGAGGCTAGAATACTCAAATCTCTATAGAATAGGGGCTACATGAAGGCAAGGAAGAGATATGGCATGCGGCCTTGTCTCCTGAGAGGGCTATGCAGATGCAAAGGGATGGAATCTTGGCCGTCTGACAAGAACCAAAGCGGCGATGGAGGGGGATTCCATCACTCTCTCGATAGCACCACCTATCACTGGGAGAAGAGGAAGGTATTACTTCCCAAGGCCTGAGGTCGCCCAACTGGGACATCATATTTCATGTCCACATTGACACCTCCACCTTTGCAGTTGTATATATGTATAAGTGTGTGTGTGTGTGTGTGTGTGTGTGTGTGTGTGTGTGTGTGTGTGTGTGTGTGTATATATATATATATATATATATATATATACATACATACATACATACATACATGCATGCATACATACATATATATGTATATGTATGTATGTATGTATGTATTTGTGTATGTATATATGTATATATATGCACGCGTGCATGTGTGTGTGCACACACACAAACACTCTCACCTGAAAGAAAAATATTTTTCTTATTAGTAGTCCGAATCTTTGAATGGTTGACACACATTTTACTTGGTAATGTGGAAAATTTGTAATTTATTGTCTTCTAACTAGACCTTTTCGAAAATCATTTTGATTTTGGAAAAAATAGAAAGGCTTTACATCGATTCACTTGCCTGACATCCCATTTACACTGGTTATTAGCTGCCATGGCTAAATTAGGATTAATAGAATATTCATGGCACTGACATGAGCTCTATTCTATACTCTAACTAGCTATGGCGGGTTGTGAAGAATGGATAACCTAGGATAGAGCTTTCATTACAGCTATTCGCGGCATCGTCTCACTTCCACCTATAAATACGACAACTAGTGAGTGCTTTGTCACTCACTTAGCCTGTGTAATCTTGTATGTGCACCATGTCTATTGTGCTTGCTATAGTCGGGGATGCTTCTTCCTCTCAAGTAAATCATAGCAATATGCTATTTCTTATGATAAGCTTTAAACACATTATGTGATTTTAATCTGCATACAAGTATGGGTTAATGACGTAATGGAAGCCCATAGTATGCTTTCAATCTAATTTTTGATAAGCTTTAAACACGTTATGTGATTTTAATCTGCATACAAGTATGGGTTAATGACGTAATGGAAGCCCATAGTATGCTTTCAATCTAATTTTTGTACTACCAATCTTTGATAGTGTAGATACCGAACATCTCTTAGTTTATCTGGGATTAATAATAGATGGTTCCATATGTTCTCTATTCAGTATTGCATGTTGTATTCTGCACACGAGTTTTTTCTTTGGAAAACACATGCACTGTCTGATAATTTCAACTTTGCATGGCTCATACTTCTCAAGGTAATGTATTGGTTATTCGCCTCTAGGTAATGAATATATGTTGTATGGTCGCTTTTACTTCAAACTCATATGTGGTAATTCTACTGTCAATTCCCTGAAATCTCTCACAAATGTGATGGATTAGTTGGGCAATGTGACTGAGCCTAACTAAGAATGGCATGAGATACTCTGGCCATGTTGACTTGCTATGATAAGATAGCTTGATGTTTTTGCCGAGATAATATTGTTAACTCATTCCTAGGGTTGACAAGATCTACCGCCATTATCTTATATCAAGGAGTCATGATAGATACACCAAAGGGTCATACATTCAAGATATGAAGCAATAGTGTCCAAAGCTACAACTTGGACAGGCGCCCGTAATGGTGTGATGGAGTATTTATGGAGATTCTCACTTCAAAAGCATGTGGTAGCAAGCTAGGATGAATTCCTAAGTGATGTACTGCATGGATATATTATGAGAGTAGTCAATGTAATAGCATTAGGCCTCTTATGAGCCTAAAGTGCCCACCCGGCCATAGTTTGAGTGTGAACACTTATGGCCATGTATATAAGTGAATATCTCTCATAATACAACAGACTCTCCCATTGTGCAATTGAGTCTTGCTCTTGCTAATCCTCTTGCTAATCTCTCCCTAATGCATGTTAGTGAGTGTGTGTGAGTGAAGTGAGGTGAGAGGAGGGACGAGTACCCGTAGTGCAACACGGCGGTGTGACAACGCTCGTGGGAGGCACGGTGGAATTGCTTCTCAAGGAGTTATAGAGCTTGGAGACCTTAAGGGTTACGAGCTTGGCCATTGGAAAGATCCTTACGACAGTTGCGGTTCACCACGTAATCTCTTATTGGATGTGTTTCGAGAGGAGGGTTAGGTTGAACCATAACATTTTTTGCGTCGCTCTGCTAGGGAGCCATCCCTTGGCTTTTTCCATCGTTTTTCTTCTAATCTATGCATTACCCATTTTCCATTATCTTGATTAATGGTTTTCCATGAAAAAGATGTGCAGTTGATGGTGATTTGATGTAGAATAGCTCTCTTTTTTGTTTTTGTAAAGAATGCTTTTTGCTTAATTTTTAGCTTAATTTGTTGTTTTGGTTGTTGTTATTGTGGTTTTTCATGTTCTTAGAGCTTGCATATAGTTTGTATTAGCCTTAGTTTGCATCCATTACATTAAACAATGCAATAGAATGCAATTCTTAGTGAATGTTAGCTCTCTTTAGTGTTAAATATAGAGTGTTAACAAGCATTAGGAGTAGCTTAATCTTTTAAAAAAATTCTCAAAACCATAAAAAAACCCCTTGAATTCGACTAATTTCTCTTAATGGACTGGTTTTTGTCATTAAGAGTGATTAATCTTGTTCAAGGGGCTCAAAAATTAGAAAATGTGTTAATTGGGGTCTAAATTGATCATGTGAGTAGTCAAAATTAGTGTTTTGAGAGCATCTAGATACATCAAAACACCTAATTACATCAATTTCTTCATCAATTGGAGGAATTTGACTCTCTGAATAATTTTACCTTAGAAGAGATGACCAAAATTAAGAGTCTAATTAATCTCTTATTTTAGATTAATTTACACATTTGTTGATGCACATAGATTAGCATTCCCTTGCTCTATCCAATGATGTGCTCAATTGTGTGAATTAATTAGAGATTAGTAGTTAATTAGAGTTCTTGATTAGTGTAAAAGAGAAAAAGATTAGTGAAAGAATTAATCCTTAATCACTTTTTAACATAACTCATTAAGGCTAATGAGCGTTCAATGAGTAGATGCTCATGAGTTGTTAAATTGTCCATTTTGGGGGTCATTTATGAAGGGTGTAAGGGGTGTCATAAAAGGGTTGACTTTTTTTATTCCCACTTACCTTTTTGGGAAAATGCCCATATCTCCTTAATTTTAAATTCAAAAAATATCCCCCCCCAAAAAAGAAAATTCGTATTTTCCACTAGACTCTTTAAAAATAATAATAATATATTTTTTTTAAAATGGTTTACGCCGTGAACCATTTCTACACTCACGGCCTAAGGTTTCACGCCCTAGGAGTCCGCATCACAAAAAAAAAATCAAATTTATTTTTTCGTGAACGGAGTTCATGGCGTGAAATGCTAAGGTTTCACGATGTGAAACCCTTCGTTCACACGTCTTTAAAAAAATTTAATTTAATTTTTTCCATGAAGTCCGCGGAGTTCACGACATGAAACGCTAAGATTTCAAGGCGTGAAACCCTTCGTTCACGCCCCTTTTAAAAAAATCGAATTTAATTTTTTTCGTGAAGTCTAGTTCACTCATTCACGGCCTATTTTTTTTTTGAAATTGATAAAATTCATGAAGTCTGCTTCACGCCGTAAACTACACCCTGCTAGTTCACGACGTGAAAGGGGGTCCGTTTGGAAAACACCCTCGTTTTTTGAGGCTCGTATCTCTTAAACCGTAAATCCGATGAAGGCGCTCTAGGGCTCATTGGAACGCTGACATCGAGCTCTTCAACTTTGGTCCCGATCCTCCGAAATCAAAATCAATCGTTTTGGCCTAGGACCAACAGCCTCAAAATTTGACCTGAAAATCGAGGATTAAACAGTCCAAAAAGCACAAAAAATCGTTAAAAAACAGCACGAAAATGATGTCGAACTATATTCGGGCTATTTTTTTAGGGTCTAACGACAAAATCACGAATGACTCAGGGAAACAAAGTTGTACTCCTAAAATATCACAACTCTCTCATACAGAGTTTTTCAAAATTCCTTTTGGAACTCCATCAAAAACGTACTGCGAAATAGGAAAAAATTCTTGAATTTTTTTTTCGTCTTGAGACAGTGATGAGAAATAGGTTTTAGGACCTCCTCTTCCATCTGGGAAGTTACCAGCATGCACTTTTTCTGAAAAATTATCTCGGGTCGTTCACGTGCATATAGCGCCTAAGCTTATTAGGGTGAACGAACACTCGTTTGACCCAACGAAGAGAACGCCAAGCCTCTTGAGGCTGTATGGGCTATGAGAAAATATAAAAAGCAAAAAAAAAATGTGTGCTTGCTCATTAAGCAATCAAACATGGCAACAATAGAGGGATTACCAAGGATCACACAAGGACTGAACCCAATGGCTGGCATCTTCGAGCCATTAAGATCTATGCCCCAAATGCACCTCCCAATACCATTGGCCATGCTTATAACAAGCGTGTCATTGGGTTTTACACCCCTTGTCACTTCGATCCCACCGAGCTTTGGTCCCTTAACTAACATCTACACAAATCCTATAGGTACCAATCCTTTCCTGGATGCCCTCACCTTGGACATACTCACTAGTCTATGAAGGGGGGTATACCAAGGACTCAGTGAGTCTCTCCCAACAAGAGCCCTCACATACGGCCTTAGTAATTTATACAGAAATATGACCGTACAGATTTTCAAAATTATGGGTAAATATGACGGAACAACAGATCCTGTTCAATTCATACAAATGTTTGAACAAAGATGTGAAGCCTTTGGAAATCCCAACTGCCCCACCAAGGTACATGTGTTGAACCTATGCTTAGAGGAAAAAGCTAGTCGAGGGTTCATCACATTGATGCCGACAATCATCAAGACAAACTTCAGAACCTTGAAAACAGCCTTTATCCACCACGGTTTTTCAAGACAAAGTGATCAGTGGAGTGCAGCAAAAGAACTCTATTCAATTGAGCGTAAACCAAATGAAACCATTAAAGACTTTATCCTACAGATAAAACTCTTGGACTCACGATGTGAGTCATAGGAAAAATTAAACGATTTTCAATTGAAGAGATGTTTCATGATGGGCTTAAGGAAAAACAGCTTACACAACTTGATCAATATATCCAATCCGAAAACATTCGATCAATGTTGTAAAGAAGCAGTATGTTTAGATGACAACATGCTAGAAGATAATCATGTTACGAGGTGTTCCTCATCTAAACCAAGTGAAGCAATGGCAAAAGAAAGATCGATCTCGGAATTGCCATTCCTTGAATTCTATGTAGCATTGCTTAAAATCTTTCAATCGACATCTCTAAGAGAAGATGAGCTCCTTCAAGAGACTAAACATCCTTAATGCCTCTATAAGTGAGGAACGAAATGCCTTGTGTTAAGTGCAATCACTATGACCATCCCAATCCCCATTGTGCATACAAGGCACCTGTTTTTGTGTACTGCATATATTGTAAATCCTTTGATCATGATACTAAAAAGTGTCCCACTTTATCCACAATTGACTCAAAACCTCCATCTCCCATGCACCAAACAGAAATAGTCGAAAGGGTAGAAACTGCTCAGGAAACAGTTAATCGAACACTTCAGTGTTTCTATTATCGTGGACCTCACAAAGTGGCAGATTGCACAGTTTGGAATACTTCCATGCCCATAGTCACTAACACTTTGCAACCCATGTGTGAACGATGTGGCATTGATCACATGTTCCAAGATTTCCCAAGACAAGTTGCTTCAATTCAATGTGTCTCACAAAATACAACTCTTAACATCTTAAGTGTATGAAACGGGAAACTATCCATGGTACCCTTGAATGTGCTTACATGCTTACTAGCCAAGGCACAAGAGACGGTAAAAAAGAACGCAAAAGACAATACCTTAACATGGGTAGAAGAACATGCTTTAAAGCACAACCCAAAACAGAAAACAAAACCTTCTAAACCCAAGAAAAACAAGGAACAACAAACTAACAAAACCAAGGTTGAATTAAAGGACAGAGAAAAGGAGCCTGTGGGTGGAGGACATAAACCCAAAAGAGCCACCAAAGGCTACAAATGATGCAGAAGTATCCACCTCAAAAGCCGCCACACAAACCTCAAAACCCATATGTGCGACACAGGATACAAAAACCCAAAGAAAAATTTGATCTCGTCGTATGGATAAACATAATGAAAAACTAACGATCCAAAGAAAGTCTAAAGATGGAACCAGTTCTAGTATGTCACTTAGTGAGGATGAAACAAGTTCTGACTCTTCACTCAGTGCACCTCATAGACCAATCAAGAAACTAGAACCCACCCAACCACCCCAAATTGAAAATAATGATCATATGACATGCGGAACGCAAAAAGCAAGCTCAGGAGAGCACGCTTAGCTTGGTTGAGTGTCTTACAGGATCACTGGCTATGATTGAGCCTAATAATGCCAAACCTAAAAGAGCAACCAAAATACAAAACCCAGAGGAGTATCGCTTCCCTTTCAAGAGGAAGACATAATCTCTACAAAAGAGTCATTAGAGACAGATTGCACGAATTATGCGATTAAGAAAGCACGTAAGAAATTTGATAATTCCCTTACCAAATTAAAGCAGTCTCTCAAAACCTCATTTGAAGGAATGCTCTTCTCTCATGGTGAAGCCAGCATAACATCAGCACTTGCATCTTTATAGGCTCAACATGAGTTATACCAAGATATAAGGAGCTCCATAGAACAAGACTGTGAGGACTCGCAAGTTTCCAAACAGACCTCATTTAGAATTTTCAGAGGACCAAGTGTGCCAGTGTACACATTGGGTACTCTTGAAAAAGCGGAGAGCCAAAAAGAGGATGAAAGTGAATGGGAATATGAAACAGAAACTAGATCTCAAGCTGAAACAAAAACTAAAAATCCATGTTTCCTCTTGAAGATTCTATCATGGTATGGTTAGATTTTCCTACAAGCAATGATGTTAAGCACAAATGTGCGTTGATTAGCCCTCGAGCTAGTCATAACTTCATGACAATAGACACTTGGGTGTCATTGGGACAACCTAAACTCATCCCTACAGACAATGGTCTTGCAAGAGGAGCCAATGGACAAAACATTGAAGTTCCAGGTTACTTTAGCTATGCTACTCAAACAATCAATGGAGATGTGGAATTTACATTCCATATTACCCTAGATTCCCTTAAGTATGACGTCATCCTTGGTGAAACTTGGATACGTAACTCATCGTATTCAATTGATGAATCCATGCAAACAGTCACCTTGAACACTCCTACAGGCATTGTACAATTGTTATTACAAGAGGATGAGATGATAGAGGAGCTGGAACTTCCATGCAAACAGTCACCTTGAACACTCCTACAGGCATTGTACAATTGTTATTTTACAGGAGGATGAGATGATAGAGGAGCTGGAACTTCCAACATATCTTACTGAAAAGATCCCTAGGATCCTGGTTGGATTGGAACTTCCCAATAAAATCACCACAGCTCAAGCACAACTTTATCCAACACGAGAACACAATCTCATGACCCTCGAGTTATGGGATTTGTTAGGTCAACCAACACTCACGACACATCCTGAAAGAATTCCCTTTACACAATACTTGAACGTGCCATGTTTGGGGTACTTTGAACATACAATGTATATTGAAACTAACCCCCTTACTTGCAAGTTTTTTGTGGTTGAGTATGTGTTGGAAGCAGATTTGATCTTGGGGCATAAATGGACTATTGCTACCCAAGCACCACTGTGCTTTACTAGCGATAGAGTCATCTCATGATGGTCAACAACAAAAAGTTGACAATACCATATTGCAAGAAAGAGGATCCAACTTTAATGGATTTCTATGATGTTGAACGCAAAAAGTTACAAGCCTCTTCCACAAAAGCCCCTCTACACAATAACCTACCATCTACGTCAACAATCGACTTCGGTACAGCATCTACTCCTTCAACCCCATCCTCACTAACAAAGTTAGATGCTAATACCTTGCAATCAACATCTATTCATGAAGACGTCCCCCCCTACCCCCCCCCTGCATAACCATCTATCTCTAACAAGGAATTCAAAGGAAAATCCCCGGAGCCTATGCCTCTTTATCGACAAACCTCAGCAAAGGAGATAACTGCATGCTCGAAAGCCTCATCATCATCGACAGCCACTCCACAAGAGACTCTAGCCTCATCATCATCTAAAATACCCATGAGTCTCAAACTTGCATTCTTAGCGCCAACCAATGTGAGGGAGGTCCCAAAACCTTCCACTTCCACCAAAAAGACAACTCCACCAAGACAGCCAAGATCAAGGTATCTTAATGGTATCAAAATGTGGGTGGAGAAGCAACCACTTTTGCAACCCAAGGCTACTACGAAGGTGCCAATCAAATTTGGGTGCCTCGACAGTCAAAGCCTCTTCCTCAACGACGTAGCACTCAGAGGTCAAGGAAAAAGAAAAGTCCTCCACAACACCATCCCCACAAAAGCCTATGTGAGTTCCTCAAAGAACTCCACCAAGTTAACAAGTGTGGGTACCAAAAAGCTTACTGCAACAAGCACAAAGGTATTACCAAAGTAATACCAAAACTTGGATTTCCAAGCGCATCACAAAGCCCCATAAGCTTGCACAAAGAAGGAAACCTCAGCACCAAGCACATTAGCCACCAATTTATAATGTTCATCAAAGATGGGTGCCTGTGCATGTGCTTTAACAACAAGGATACTATGATGGTAATGCCATTATATGGTTGCCAAAATCAAACAACGTGAAGAAAGCCTCACCACCGACTTTAGCTTCCCCTAAAGTTCAACAAGAATGGAGACCCAAACAACACCAAGCAAGTCACTCAACCACTCTCGTGCATTCAGCACCTACACAAGAGCTTATGTGTTCAAACAACCCCAATGGTAACCAACCTACAGTCTTACCTACCACCTCGACAACATTTGAGCCAAAAATTCAAGAATCAATTCCCACGTCTGTAAATGGAGACTTATGAGCGCATCAAAGACAAACTCACAATGCTCTTTCCACCCCTCTGGTGGATGAAGCATAAGTGCACAAGAACCTATTGCTCACATGTCATGCCCTAGCTGACCCATAGCATTTCAAATAAAAAACCATCAAGGAGGACAAACTCTACAACTTCACGGGGTCAAAACCTGCAACTTCACGAGGTCAAAACCTGCAACTTCACGAGGTCAAAACCTATACTTTCATGGGTTTAAAGTGTTTCACGGGATTACCTTTCATGAGTTTAGGCCATTTCACAGAATAACCCTTCACGACCTAAAAACCTGCACTTTCACGGAGACACCATTTCACGGGGTTACCTTTCACGGGTTTAAAGTGTTTCACGAGATTACCTTTCATGGGTTTAGGCCATTTCACATAATAACCCTTCACGGCCTAAAAACCTGCACTTTCACGACGATACCATTTCACGGATTTAGGCCATTTCACGGAATAACCCTTCACGGCCAAAATACCTACAATCTCACGAGAATTAATAGTCTTACGGCTTAAGAACCTGCACTTTCATGATTTAAGCCATATCACGGATTAAGACATCTCACACATTAACACTTTCCCAACGATCTTCAATAGCCATTATATAATTGTTAAGCTTATAGCTTACTATTCTTTTGGCTAAATTAATGTAGCAGCCTGCTCCATGAGTATATATCCATACTCATGCACTGGAGAACATTTGCACCAAATCCTCACCATCGACAACTTCCAAGTACATCTCTGGATGGGGGGAGGCCATGGTGGATGAAAGCCTGGTCAATGGTACAACCCATCGCCTGGAATTTCCCTTCAAATTCCAAACCTCTCCAAATGACGCTACCACCTTCACAAATCAATGATCTTCAATCCTTAGCGAAGATATCTATATTAGCCTTGCAAGTCAACGTAATTCTTTCAATCCTTGCCAACAAGTGGCTATTTCAACATAGAGCAATTCAATAAGAGTCTATATGACTCACTTCTTGTACTTCATGTATATCTACTCTATAAGAGCACTTAAATATACATCAAAACATCAAAAGCACATGGGAAGAAGCATGCAGGAACAAGTCCTACTCAACAAAATTTGACAAGAATCCTACCATACAAAGGGATATCATCGAAGGCCAATTTCTTCAAATGATGAATATCGCTTCAATGAATCAAATGAGGAACTGAGAATCACGATCTTGTTCTGATGATTATGTCTACATTCCTTCGGATCCTTCCTTCTCTTCTCTCCCATTATTAACATCTTTTAGTATCCCCATTAACACAAATCACATGTGACCTTGCTTATGATTGCCAAAAACAAAGTGAGCAAAAAAAAATTACTCACATAAATATAAAAAATGCAATCACTCGCAAAAAAACTCCACCTCCCACCCCGTTAGGAATTCCCAATAAATAAGTAACCTTTTCATTCACTAACTAGCTTTTCTTATTCCTCTCGGAGGAATAAAGACCATTGAGCATCAAAACCATCGACAAAGCTTGTCCATTCTCCCCACACAAAGGTCTTCAACATGATCACGAGGATGCGATTGCCACATTAGGAAGGAGGGAATGTTAACCCATTCCTAGGGTTAACAAGATCTAGCACCATTATCTTACATCAAGGAGTCACGATAGATACACCAAAGGTTCATACATTCAAGATATGAAGCAATAGTGTCCAAAGCTATAACTTGGACGAGTGCCCGTAATGGTGTGACGAAGTATTTATGGCGATTCCTGCTTCAAGAGAATGTGGTAGCAAGTTAGGATGAAGTCCTAAGTGATGTACTTCATAGATATATTATGAGAGTAGTCATTGTAATAGCATTAGGCCTCCTATGAGCCTAAAGTGCCCACTCGGCCACAGTTTAAGTGAGTGTGAACACTTATGGCAATGTCTCTCTCCCTAATGCATGCTAGTGAGTGTGTGTGAGTGAAGTGAGGTGAAAGGAGGGACGAGTACCCGTAGTGCAACGTGGCGGTGTGACAACGCCCGTGGGAGGCGCGATGGAATTGCTTCTCAAGGAGTTGTAGAGCTTGGAGACCTCAAGGGTTACAAGCTCGGCCATTGGAAATATCCTCACTCACATGACAGTTGTGGTTCACCATGTAATCTCTTATTGGATGTGTTTTGAGGAGGGTTAGGGTGAGCCATAATAATGGTTCTCATCTGGGATTAATGGTAGATGTTTCAATATGTTCTTTATTCATTATTGCATGTTGCATTCCACACACGAGTTTATGCTTTGTACTTGTGAAAAACGCATGCATGCTATGTATGTTATTTTTGTTATATCAAGCTTCGCATATTAACTTGACTCATACCTCTCAGGGTATTGTATATGTGATTCACCTTTGAGTAATGACTATATGTTGTATGGTCTCTTCTTAGTTGCACGTGGCAATCCTATGGTTAGCATTTTTGACTTTGATGGCCCTAAAATCTCTCATATATATGGTTGATTAGTTAGGATATGTGACTGTGCCTAACCAGGAATGGAATGAGATGATCTAGCTGGGTTGACTTGGTATGATAAGCTATCTTGCTATCTCTTTCGAGATGATCCCTGTGGTGGCCGAATTATTGATGGTCATCATGAGATCCCTAAACCTAAGTTATATCAAGGGTCCACTATCCCTCTACCACATAAATCATAAGATACTTTGGGTGACATCTATGACACATGGTAGATTCTATGACACTTGCAAGACCCCTAAACCTAAGTTATATCAAGGGTCCACTATCCCTCTACCACATAAATCATAAGATGCTTTGGGTGACATCTATAACACATGGTAGATTCTATGACACTTGCAAGACACACACAAGCTAACTTTTTAGATGTCTGTTTGGATGGATGCAGGTAACATCTACTCTCTCAAAGTATTTTCGTGGTTTATACTGAGAGGCTCAAAATTCTCTTTCACCTAATGGAGTCACTGGCTCTATGTATTTGTAACATGGTTATTGTAAACAATTTGTTATATAATCATGTTTAATGTTTTCACCAGTCAAGTTGGATAAGGTTCTTGGAGTCTCTCTGACTATAGATATAAAAGACTGAAAACACACACTATAACTATAGTATATGTCTCTTTATAAGGGAGATATATGGAACCTCTCGCTTGATACTTTTGACCCTAGAAGTCTAGCTCTCCTCATTCAGTATTATTATGCTCCATGAGTCGATAGGTTTCAAGTAGGGTGCTTTACTTTTAGGAGAGATCAAGACTCACAACAATTTTGCTATGTATGCTGGTTGAAGGTAGTCCTTATCTCATACTTTTCTCAATATTATCTCAAAGTCTAATACCTTTCTTTTTATTTTAGATCTTGCCACTTCTAATGGGTGTCGAGATTCCAATGGAACATACCCCTTGAAAAATCTTTCCAGCATGTTTTGGCTTACATTAAGGATGAAGAGGCTCATAATAAGATTATGTCATCTATCAATCCTGAGATGTTACCTCTCGGATCCATTTTGCAGTTCCTCTCATTCATTGATTGGGTTCGAGTACTTGCTACTCTTGATGATAAGAGTAGGGGTGATGGGAACCAAACCATCTCTTAACCACTGAATCCACATTTAGGAATTAGTGCTATACTACATTGCCTAGTAGACATTGCTAGTAAAGTCCAACTGGAGTCTTCACAACTTAATGGAATTGCAAAAGTTGTGCCCTACTTATTTATGGAAAAAATTAAATGGATTCCCAAGAAATGGCTATCGAAAGATAGCTCTTGGATTAATCCTGAAATCTATCATTTGTAAAAAAACTTGAAAACATGGTAGGGAATCAACGACTATGTGGCAACAAGTTTTACAAACTCATTGACAATCCATTTCAAATTGCCAATGACTTACAAGAAGAACTACGTAATATGAATATTGAAATAACTAACGTAAGGCTTGGTCCCTACATTCAAAATCCATAAAAACAAATTCAGATGAATCTCTAATGCGGCTGACTATATCTTTACCGATATTAAAGTCATCATTACCAAAGTGCTTAACTTGGTTCTTGAGGACTCTCATAAAATTTGTAAGACAAAGCAACGAATCTTTTTTGGATTATTAGAAATACCACATAAGTGATATTAAATCTTCCAAATACTATCTTTCACATTTATACTACGGATATCATGCAATGCTATGAAAATATCCCACTAATAGGAGAGACAGGACTCATGAACATACTATACAAGGTATGCAACATGATATTTGAAAAAGGAAAGAAGGAAGGATTCTCTAAGATATCTCTTAGACACAACCTTCCACAATGGATTAAAAAAACATTAGCTACATTCCCAGATATTGTTGATGGAGAAGAGATGCAACATTTGCTATTTTGGCTCTTTACCCACCACTTTATTCAACTCAGCTCACAAGTCTTTAAACAAACCAAAGGTATTCCGATGGGGTTCTCTTGCTCCCCTGTGATGTGTAACATATACTTTGCTTACTTTGAATACTGTTTTATTACATCTCATGCGGATCCTATTCACAAATCCATGTTAGAGGGCATTATACATTCCTTCCGATACATGGACGATATCCTCAGCCTTAATTACCCTATGTATGCTTCTCTACTTAGAGAAATCTATCCAACTAACTTTATTTCCATAGAACCCACGCTCTATAATGGGATAAATATTGATGACGTTGTCTTCATCACTAAAACTAATTATTTTAATATTGAATTTTCCCTCTTAAGCCTATATACAGGTAATTTCATTACGAGATATACCTAGAAACATGAGAAACTCCCTATTGACCCTTTTGAGTTTGTAAAAAGAAAAAGACATCGTCCTTTTATCCAAAGCCTAAAAACAATTCTGGGACCTTTTCACCTCATTGTCTATTCTTCCACTAACCCTTTTGTGGCCTATTAAGAGATATCCAAACTCATCAATAACTTTTGCAACAATGGATTCATAAAAAAAGACGTACTTAGTGTAATCACTGAAAGTCTAGCTAATAATGAATGGCATGGAGCTAGATTTAATCCTTATTTGATAATCAACCTTTTGAGGCAGTAAGCCCATACTCATGGGGCCTAATGCCTCAAACTATTATGAGTATGGTGCCTGGGTAGGGGTGGTCACACACACACATACACAAATTACACATTTTGCTTTTTCTTTAATAAACTTCTCTCCCCCCCCCCCCCCCACACACACAAACACTCTCACTTGAAAGAAAAATATTTTTCTTATTAGTAGTTCGGATCTTTGAATGGTTGGCACACACATTTTACTTGGTAATTTGCAGTTTATTGTCTTCTAACAACACCTAAACCTTTTCGAAAATCATTTTGATTTTGGAAAAAATAGAAAGGGTTGGATTTACACCTACGAATGGGTCACCTACCTCCATCATTTTACTTACACTTTGCATGTGGTGTCCATTCGTTCGCCTGACATCCCATTTACACTGGTTATTAGCTGGCCATGGCTAAATTAGGATTAACAAACTGTTCATGGCAATTATGACTGACATGAGCTCTATTCTACGCTCTAACTAGCTATGGCGGGTTGTGAAGAATGGACTTGTGTGACAGAGCTTTCATTACAGCTATTCACAGAACCAGCTCACTTCCACCTATAAATATGGCAACTGGTGAGTGCTTTGTCACTCACTTAGCCTGTGTAGTCTTGTATGTGCACCATGTCTATTGTGCTTGCTACAGTTGGGGGTGCTTCTTCCTCTTAGGTGAATCATAGCAATATGCTATTTCTATGATAAGCGTTAAACACATTATGTGATTTTAATCTACATACGAGTCTGGGTTAATCACGTAATTGAAGCCCATAGTATGCTTTCAATCTAATTTTTGTACTACCAATCTTTGATAGTGTAGATACTGAACATCTCTTAGTTTATTTGGGATTAATGATAGATGGTTCCGTATGTTCTCTATTCAGTATTGCATGTTGTATTCTACACACGAGTTTTTGCTTTGGAAAACGCATGCACTGTCTAATAATTTTGGCTTCACATGGCTCATACCTCTTAGGGTAATGTGTTGGTGATTCGCCTCTAGGTAATGCATATATGTTGTATGGCCGCTTTTACTTCAAACTCGTATGTGGTAATTATACTGTCAATGCCCTGAAATCTCTTATAAATATGTGATGGATTAGTTAGGCAATGTGACTGAGCCTAACTAAGAATGGCATGAGATGCTCTGGCCATGTTGACTTGCTATGATAAGATAGCTTGCTGTTTCTCCCAAGATAATATGGTGCTCATCTGGGATTAGTGGCAGATGTTTCAATATGTTCTTTATTCATTATTGCATGTTGCATTCTACAACGAATTTATGCTTTGTACTTGAGGAAAATGCATGCATGCTATGTATATTATTTTCGTTATATCAAGCTTCGTATATTAACTTGACTCATACCTCTTCAGGGTATTGTATATGTGATTCGCCTTTGAGTAATGACTATATGTTGTATGGTCTCTTCTTAGTTGCACATGGCAATCGTATGGTTAGCAATTTTGACTTTGATGGCTGCCCTAAAATCTCTCATATATATGGTTGATTAGTTAGGATACGTGACTGTGCCTAACTAGGAATGGAATGAGATGATCTGGCTGGGTTGACTCGATATGATAAGCTATCTTGCTATCTCTGCCGAGATAATCCCTGTGGGCTGAATTATTGATGGTTATCATGAGACCCCCGATGGGCGAAAATAGGAATCGAACTGTAATATATACGTGTTGTTTGATTACTTAGATAAAGGGTTACATACACATTACCTTGGAAACCGATACATGAGGTCTAGAATTATTGCTTGAGGGTAACTGATGTTCCATTCTCATTTGGTTTTTTGTGAGTAATTGCATAAATGCTCTTATGAGATGTTCTAAACCCCTGTTTATTACCTTTGAAAGATGTACATGACTCATTATGTTTCCTTTCTTATAGTAAGATACTAATAAGACAATAGAAATTCATTGGTTTATGATTAGGGTAACTTTTTATATGAAAGTATGATACAAATACATGATTATTTTTTATCTATGTGATAGAAGACAAATTGAATATATTAGGGTATTCTAATTGTCCTAAGAGTATTTTATAGACAACTCTCTTTTATACATATAAACCAAGATAATGTCTGATTCCTTGACTCCTAAAGGATACTAGGATAATAAACCTAAGTTATATCAAGGGTCCACTATCCCTCTACCACATAAATCATAAGATAGTTTGGGTGACATCTATGACACGTGTTACATCCTATGACGCCTGCAAGATACACACAGGCCAACTTTTTGGATGTATATTTGGATGGATGCAGGTAACAGGATC